>NW_025334856.1:2400000-3000000 GCF_020171115.1 Neogale vison
TACTCATTCATAACAGTGCTTCTCCTTGGAGGAATGAAGGAAGAACACGGACGGACTAGGGGCACAGTAGGTACTGTGAATAAAGGGCAGGCTATGAACCTTACGCCTGCCAACCACATATTGGATGTTCACCACCAGTGTTGATCCGCACATAGGTTCTGCGTCTAAAACGCTTCCAACACTGAGAGGGAAGTGTGCTTTAGGAGGGATTCACTGCAGTGTTACGTCTGTTAAAGAAGGATGCTTTTGGGACTGACTCTGTGGTAACCGCATTAGGCGCACATAGCTTTCCAGTCTCAGACGTCTAACCGTTAGACTATAGGAAGTTCTGTTTAAGGGAAACTCCTTCATGCGGAATGTCACTTCTCACAGTGTCTTTGCAGTGGAGAAAAGAAGATAGAACAAGGACGGACAGAGAGAACGATGCAAACCGTGATTGAAGTACAGGGTAAGCCTCGTAGGCCTCTATTATGCATACTGGTAGTTCAACACCGGAGATGTTCCACAGTGTCTACCTCTTCTCAAAACACTTCCAGTATATGAGGGAACTCTGCTACATTAAGTTCTCACGACAGAGATGCGTCTGTGCTCAGTTGGAAAGTGTAGGACGTGTCTGGGTAGCAACCAGTAAGTGTCTGATACAAGCCGCTAAGAGGGGATGCGGAGGAAGGTATCTGCTCAGGGAAGCTACTTCAGGTGCGTACTCATTCATAACAGTGTCTCTCCTTTGAGGATGAAGATAGAACAGGGAACGACTACGGGCACATTAGGTACTGTGAGTAAAGGGCATGCTAAGGCGCTTAAGCCTGCCAAACACATATTGGATGTTCACCACCAGTGCAGATCCGCACTTAGTTTCTGCGTCGAAAACGCTTCCTACACTGAGAGGGAAGTGTGCTTTAGGAGGGATTCACTGCAGTGTTACGTCTGTTAAAGAAGGAAGCTTTTGGGACTGACTCTGTGGTAACCCCAATAGGCGCACATAGCTTTCCAGTCTCAGCCGTCTATCCGTTGGACTATAGCAAGTTCTGTTTAAGGGAAACTCCTTCATGCGGAATGTCACTTCTCACAGTGTCTTTCCAGTGGAGGAAAGAAGATAGAACAACGACGGACAGAGAGAACGTTGTAACCCGTTTGTGAAGTACAGGGTAAGGCACCTAAGCCTCTATGATGCATACTGGATGTTCAACACCTGGGATTTTCCACAATGTCTACCACTTCTCAAAACACTTCCAATATAGGAGGGAACTGTGCTACCGTAAGTTCTAATGACAGGGATGCATCTGTGCAAGGTTGAAAACTCGAGGATGTGTCTGGGTAGCAAACATGAAGTGTCTCATAAAGGCACCTTAGACTGGATGCGTAGTAGGTATCTGGTAGGGAAGCTACTTCAGTTTTGTACTCATTCATAACAGTGCTTCTCCTTGGAGGAATGAAGGAAGAACACGGACGGACTAGGGGCACAGTAGGTACTGTGAATAAAGGGCAGGCTATGAACCTTACGCCTGCCAACCACATATTGGATGTTCACCACCAGTGTTGATCCGCACCTAGGTTCTGCGTCTAAACCGCTTCCAACACTGAGAGGGAAGTGTGCTTTAGGAGGGATTCACTGCAGTGTTACGTCTGTTAAAGAAGGATGCTTTTGGGACTGACTCGGTGGTAACCGCATTAGGCCCACATAGCTTTCCAGTCTCAGACGTCTAACCGTTAGACTATAGGAAGTTCTGTTTAAGGGAAACTCCTTCATGCGGAATGTCACTTCTCACAGTGTCTTTGCAGTGGAGAAAAGAAGATAGAACAAGGACGGACAGAGAGAACGATGCAAACCGTGATTGAAGTACAGGGTAAGCCTCGTAGGCCTCTATTATGCATACTGGTAGTTCAACACCGGAGATGTTCCACAGTGTCTACCTCTTCTCAAAACACTTCCAGTATAAGAGGGAACTCTGCTACATTAAGTTCTCACGACAGAGATGCGTCTGTGCTCAGTTGGAAAGTGTAGGACGTGTCTGGGTAGCAACCAGTAAGTGTCTGATACAAGCCGCTAAGAGGGGATGCGGAGGAAGGTATCTGCTCAGGGAAGCTACTTCAGGTGCGTACTCATTCATAACAGTGTCTCTCCTTTGAGGATGAAGATAGAACAGGGAACGACTACGGGCACATTAGGTACTGTGAGTAAAGGGCATGCTAAGGCGCTTAAGCCTGCCAAACACATATTGGATGTTCACCACCAGTGCAGATCCGCAATTAGTTTCTGCGTCGAAAACGCTTCCTACACTGAGAGGGAAGTGTGCTTTAGGAGGGATTCACTGCAGTGTTACGTCTGTTAAAGAAGGATGCTTTTGGGACTGACTCGGTGGTAACCGCATTAGGCGCACATAGCTTTCCAGTCTCAGACGTCTAACCGTTAGACTATAGGAAGTTCTGTTTAAGGGAAACTCCTTCATGCGGAATGTCACTTCTCACAGTGTCTTTGCAGTGGAGAAAAGAAGATAGAACAAGGACGGACAGAGAGAACGATGCAAACCGTGATTGAAGTACAGGGTAAGCCTCGTAGGCCTCTATTATGCATACTGGTAGTTCAACACCGGAGATCTTCCACAGTGTCTACCTCTTCTCAAAACACTTCCAGTATATGAGGGAACTCTGCTACATTAAGTTCTCACGACAGAGATGCGTCTGTGCTCAGTTGGAAAGTGTAGGACGTGTCTGGGTAGCAACCAGTAAGTGTCTGATACAAGCCGCTAAGAGGGGATGCGGAGGAAGGTATCTGCTCAGGGAAGCTACTTCAGGTGCGTACTCATTCATAACAGTGTCTCTCCTTTGAGGATGAAGATAGAACAGGGAACGACTACGGGCACATTAGGTACTGTGAGTAAAGGGCATGCTAAGGCGCTTAAGCCTGCCAAACACATATTGGATGTTCACCACCAGTGCAGATCCGCACTTAGTTTCTGCGTCGAAAACGCTTCCTACACTGAGAGGGAAGTGTGCTTTAGGAGGGATTCACTGCAGTGTTACGTCTGTTAAAGAAGGAAGCTTTTGGGACTGACTCTGTGGTAACCCCAATAGGCGCACATAGCTTTCCAGTCTCAGCCGTCTATCCGTTGGACTATAGCAAGTTCTGTTTAAGGGAAACTCCTTCATGCGGAATGTCACTTCTCACAGTGTCTTTCCAGTGGAGGAAAGAAGATAGAACAACGACGGACAGAGAGAACGTTGCAACCCGTGAGTGAAGTACAGGGTAAGGCACCTAAGCCTCTATGATGCATACTGGATGTTCAACACCTGGGATTTTCCACAATGTCTACCACTTCTCAAAACACTTCCAATATAGGAGGGAACTGTGCTACTGTAAGTTCTAATGACAGGGATGCATCTGTGCAAGGTTGAAAACTCGAGGATGTGTCTGGGTAGCAAACATGAAGTGTCTCATAAAGGCACCTTAGACTGGATGCGTAGTAGGTATCTGCTAGGGAAGCTACTTCAGTTTTGAACTCATTCATAACAGTGCTTCTCCTTGGAGGAATGAAGGAAGAACACGGACGGACTAGGGGCACAGTAGGTACTGTGAATAAAGGGCAGGCTATGAACCTTACGCCTGCCAACCACATATTGGATGTTCACCACCAGTGTTGATCCGCACATAGGTTCTGCGTCTAAACCGCTTCCAACACTGAGAGGGAAGTGTGCTTTAGGAGGGATTCACTGCAGTGTTACGTCTGTTAAAGAAGGATGCTTTTGGGACTGACTCGGTGGTAACCGCATTAGGCGCACATAGCTTTCCAGTCTCAGACGTCTAACCGTTAGACTATAGGAAGTTCTGTTTAAGGGAAACTCCTTCATGCGGAATGTCACTTCTCACAGTGTCTTTGCAGTGGAGAAAAGAAGATAGAACAAGGACGGACAGAGAGAACGATGCAAACCGTGATTGAAGTACAGGGTAAGCCTCGTAGGCCTCTATTATGCATACTGGTAGTTCAACACCGGAGATGTTCCACAGTGTCTACCTCTTCTCAAAACACTTCCAGTATAGGAGGGAACTCTGCTACATTAAGTTCTCACGACAGAGATGCGTCTGTGCTCAGTTGGAAAGTGTAGGACGTGTCTGGGTAGCAACCAGTAAGTGTCTGATACAAGCCGCTAAGAGGGGATGCGGAGGAAGGTATCTGCTCAGGGAAGCTACTTCAGGTGCGTACTCATTCATAACAGTGTCTCTCCTTTGAGGATGAAGATAGAACAGGGAACGACTACGGGCACATTAGGTACTGTGAGTAAAGGGCATGCTAAGGCGCTTAAGCCTGCCAAACACATATTGGATGTTCACCACCAGTGCAGATCCGCACTTAGTTTCTGCGTCGAAAACGCTTCCTACACTGAGAGGGAAGTGTGCTTTAGGAGGGATTCACTGCAGTGTTACGTCTGTTAAAGAAGAAAGCTTTTGGGACTGACTCTGTGGTAACCCCAATAGGCGCACATAGCTTTCCAGTCTCAGCCGTCTATCCGTTGGACTATAGCAAGTTCTGTTTAAGGGAAACTCCTTCATGCGGAATGTCACTTCTCACAGTGTCTTTCCAGTGGAGGAAAGAAGATAGAACAACGACGGACAGAGAGAACGTTGCAACCCGTGAGTGAAGTACAGGGTAAGGCACCTAAGCCTCTATGATGCATACTGGATGTTCAACACCTGGGATTTTCCACAATGTCTACCACTTCTCAAAACACTTCCAATATAGGAGGGAACTGTGCTACTGTAAGTTCTAATGACAGGGATGCATCTGTGCAAGGTTGAAAACTCGAGGATGTGTCTGGGTAGCAAACATGAAGTGTCTCATAAAGGCACCTTAGACTGGATGCGTAGTAGGTATCTGGTAGGGAAGCTACTTCAGTTTTGTACTCATTCATAACAGTGCTTCTCCTTGGAGGAATGAAGGAAGAACACGGACGGACTAGGGGCACAGTAGGTACTGTGAATAAAGGGCAGGCTATGAACCTTACGCCTGCCAACCACATATTGGATGTTCACCACCAGTGTTGATCCGCACATAGGTTCTGCGTCTAAAACGCTTCCAACACTGAGAGGGAAGTGTGCTTTAGGAGGGATTCACTGCAGTGTTACGTCTGTTAAAGAAGGATGCTTTTGGGACTGACTCGGTGGTAACCGCATTAGGCGCACATAGCTTTCCAGTCTCAGACGTCTAACCGTTAGACTATAGGAAGTTCTGTTTAAGGGAAACTCCTTCATGCGGAATGTCACTTCTCACAGTGTCTTTTCAGTGGAGAAAAGAAGATAGAACAAGGACGGACAGAGAGAACGATGCAAACCGTGATTGAAGTACAGGGTAAGCCTCGTAGGCCTCTATTATGCATACTGGTAGTTCAACACCGGAGATGTTCCACAGTGTCTAACTCTTCTCAAAACACTTCCAGTATATGAGGGAACTCTGCTACATTAAGTTCTCACGACAGAGATGCGTCTGTGCTCAGTTGGAAAGTGTAGGCCGTGTCTGGGTAGCAACCAGCAAGTGTCTGATACAAGCCGCTAAGAGGGGATGCGGAGGAAGGTATCTGCTCAGGGAAGCTACTTCAGGTGCGTACTCATTCATAACAGTGTCTCTCCTTTGAGGATGAAGATAGAACAGGGAACGACTACGGGCACATTAGGTACTGTGAGTAAAGGGCATGCTAAGGCGCTTAAGCCTGCCAAACACATATTGGATGTTCACAACCAGTGCAGATCCGCACTTAGTTTCTGCGTCGAAAACGCTTCCTACACTGAGAGGGAAGTGTGCTTTAGGAGGGATTCACTGCAGTGTTACGTCTGTTAAAGAAGGAAGCTTTTGGGACTGACTCTGTGGTAACCCCAATAGGCGCACATAGCTTTCCAGTCTCAGCCGTCTATCCGTTGGACTATAGCAAGTTCTGTTTAAGGGAAACTCCTTCATGCGGAATGTCACTTCTCACAGTGTCTTTCCAGTGGAGGAAAGAAGATAGAACAACGACGGACAGAGAGAACGTTGCAACCCGTGAGTGAAGTACAGGGTAAGGCACCTAAGCCTCTATGATGCATACTGGATGTTCAACACCTGGGATTTTCCACAATGTCTACCACTTCTCAAAACACTTCCAATATAGGAGGGAACTGTGCTACTGTAAGTTCTAATGACAGGGATGCATCTGTGCAAGGTTGAAAACTCGAGGATGTGTCTGGGTAGCAAACATGAAGTGTCTCATAAAGGCACCTTAGACTGGATGAGTAGTAGGTATCTGCTAGGGAAGCTACTTCAGTTTTGTACTCATTCATAACAGTGCTTCTCCTTGGAGGAATGAAGGAAGAACACGGACGGACTAGGGGCACAGTAGGTACTGTGAATAAAGGGCAGGCTATGAACCTTACGCCTGCCAACCACATATTGGATGTTCACCACCAGTGTTGATCCGCACATAGGTTCTGCGTCTAAAACGCTTCCAACACTGAGAGGGAAGTGTGCTTTAGGAGGGATTCACTGCAGTGTTACGTCTGTTAAAGAAGGATGCTTTTGGGACTGACTCGGTGGTAACCGCATTAGGCGCACATAGCTTTCCAGTCTCAGACGTCTAACCGTTAGACTATAGGAAGTTCTGTTTAAGGGAAACTCCTTCATGCGGAATGTCACTTCTCACAGTGTCTTTGCAGTGGAGAAAAGAAGATAGAACAAGGACGGACAGAGAGAACGATGCAAACCGTGATTGAAGTACAGGGTAAGCCTCGTAGGCCTCTATTATGCATACTGGTAGTTCAACACCGGAGATGTTCCACAGTGTCTACCTCTTCTCAAAACACTTCCAGTATATGAGGGAACTCTGCTACATTAAGTTCTCACGACAGAGATGCGTCTGTGCTCAGTTGGAAAGTGTAGGACGTGTCTGGGTAGCAACCAGTAAGTGTCTGATACAAGCCGCTAAGAGGGGATGCGGAGGAAGGTATCTGCTCAGGGAAGCTACTTCAGGTGCGTACTCATTCATAACAGTGTCTCTCCTTTGAGGATGAAGATAGAACAGGGAACGACTACGGGCACATTAGGTACTGTGAGTAAAGGGCATGCTAAGGCGCTTAAGCCTGCCAAACACATATTGGATGTTCACCACCAGTGCAGATCCGCAATTAGTTTCTGCGTCGAAAACGCTTCCTACACTGAGAGGGAAGTGTGCTTTAGGAGGGATTCACTGCAGTGTTACGTCTGTTAAAGAAGGATGCTTTTGGGACTGACTCGGTGGTAACCGCATTAGGCGCACATAGCTTTCCAGTCTCAGACGTCTAACCGTTAGACTATAGGAAGTTCTGTTTAAGGGAAACTCCTTCATGCGGAATGTCACTTCTCACAGTGTCTTTGCAGTGGAGAAAAGAAGATAGAACAAGGACGGACAGAGAGAACGATGCAAACCGTGATTGAAGTACAGGGTAAGCCTCGTAGGCCTCTATTATGCATACTGGTAGTTCAACACCGGAGATCTTCCACAGTGTCTACCTCTTCTCAAAACACTTCCAGTATATGAGGGAACTCTGCTACATTAAGTTCTCACGACAGAGATGCGTCTGTGCTCAGTTGGAAAGTGTAGGACGTGTCTGGGTAGCAACCAGTAAGTGTCTGATACAAGCCGCTAAGAGGGGATGCGGAGGAAGGTATCTGCTCAGGGAAGCTACTTCAGGTGCGTACTCATTCATAACAGTGTCTCTCCTTTGAGGATGAAGATAGAACAGGGAACGACTACGGGCACATTAGGTACTGTGAGTAAAGGGCATGCTAAGGCGCTTAAGCCTGCCAAACACATATTGGATGTTCACCACCAGTGCAGATCCGCACTTAGTTTCTGCGTCGAAAACGCTTCCTACACTGAGAGGGAAGTGTGCTTTAGGAGGGATTCACTGCAGTGTTACGTCTGTTAAAGAAGGAAGCTTTTGGGACTGACTCTGTGGTAACCCCAATAGGCGCACATAGCTTTCCAGTCTCAGCCGTCTATCCGTTGGACTATAGCAAGTTCTGTTTATGGGAAACTCCTTCATGCGGAATGTCACTTCTCACAGTGTCTTTCCAGTGGAGGAAAGAAGATAGAACAACGACGGACAGAGAGAACGTTGCAACCCGTGAGTGAAGTACAGGGTAAGGCACCTAAGCCTCTATGATGCATACTGGATGTTCAACACCTGGGATTTTCCACAATGTCTACCACTTCTCAAAACACTTCCAATATAGGAGGGAACTGTGCTACCGTAAGTTCTAATGACAGGGATGCATCTGTGCAAGGTTGAAAACTCGAGGATGTGTCTGGGTAGCAAACATGAAGTGTCTCATAAAGGCACCTTAGACTGGATGCGTAGTAGGTATCTGCTAGGGAAGCTACTTCAGTTTTGTACTCATTCATAACAGTGCTTCTCCTTGGAGGAATGAAGGAAGAACACGGACGGACTAGGGGCACAGTAGGTACTGTGAATAAAGGGCAGGCTATGAACCTTACGCCTGCCAACCACATATTGGATGTTCACCACCAGTGTTGATCCGCACATAGGTTCTGCGTCTAAAACGCTTCCAACACTGAGAGGGAAGTGTGCTTTAGGAGGGATTCACTGCAGTGTTACGTCTGTTAAAGAAGGATGCTTTTGGGACTGACTCTGTGGTAACCGCATTAGGCGCACATAGCTTTCCAGTCTCAGACGTCTAACCGTTAGACTATAGGAAGTTCTGTTTAAGGGAAACTCCTTCATGCGGAATGTCACTTCTCACAGTGTCTTTGCAGTGGAGAAAAGAAGATAGAACAAGGACGGACAGAGAGAACGATGCAAACCGTGATTGAAGTACAGGGTAAGCCTCGTAGGCCTCTATTATGCATACTGGTAGTTCAACACCGGAGATGTTCCACAGTGTCTACCTCTTCTCAAAACACTTCCAGTATATGAGGGAACTCTGCTACATTAAGTTCTCACGACAGAGATGCGTCTGTGCTCAGTTGGAAAGTGTAGGACGTGTCTGGGTAGCAACCAGTAAGTGTCTGATACAAGCCGCTAAGAGGGGATGCGGAGGAAGGTATCTGCTCAGGGAAGCTACTTCAGGTGCGTACTCATTCATAACAGTGTCTCTCCTTTGAGGATGAAGATAGAACAGGGAACGACTACGGGCACATTAGGTACTGTGAGTAAAGGGCATGCTAAGGCGCTTAAGCCTGCCAAACACATATTGGATGTTCACCACCAGTGCAGATCCGCACTTAGTTTCTGCGTCGAAAACGCTTCCTACACTGAGAGGGAAGTGTGCTTTAGGAGGGATTCACTGCAGTGTTACGTCTGTTAAAGAAGGAAGCTTTTGGGACTGACTCTGTGGTAACCCCAATAGGCGCACATAGCTTTCCAGTCTCAGCCGTCTATCCGTTGGACTATAGCAAGTTCTGTTTAAGGGAAACTCCTTCATGCGGAATGTCACTTCTCACAGTGTCTTTCCAGTGGAGGAAAGAAGATAGAACAACGACGGACAGAGAGAACGTTGTAACCCGTTTGTGAAGTACAGGGTAAGGCACCTAAGCCTCTATGATGCATACTGGATGTTCAACACCTGGGATTTTCCACAATGTCTACCACTTCTCAAAACACTTCCAATATAGGAGGGAACTGTGCTACCGTAAGTTCTAATGACAGGGATGCATCTGTGCAAGGTTGAAAACTCGAGGATGTGTCTGGGTAGCAAACATGAAGTGTCTCATAAAGGCACCTTAGACTGGATGCGTAGTAGGTATCTGGTAGGGAAGCTACTTCAGTTTTGTACTCATTCATAACAGTGCTTCTCCTTGGAGGAATGAAGGAAGAACACGGACGGACTAGGGGCACAGTAGGTACTGTGAATAAAGGGCAGGCTATGAACCTTACGCCTGCCAACCACATATTGGATGTTCACCACCAGTGTTGATCCGCACCTAGGTTCTGCGTCTAAACCGCTTCCAACACTGAGAGGGAAGTGTGCTTTAGGAGGGATTCACTGCAGTGTTACGTCTGTTAAAGAAGGATGCTTTTGGGACTGACTCGGTGGTAACCGCATTAGGCCCACATAGCTTTCCAGTCTCAGACGTCTAACCGTTAGACTATAGGAAGTTCTGTTTAAGGGAAACTCCTTCATGCGGAATGTCACTTCTCACAGTGTCTTTGCAGTGGAGAAAAGAAGATAGAACAAGGACGGACAGAGAGAACGATGCAAACCGTGATTGAAGTACAGGGTAAGCCTCGTAGGCCTCTATTATGCATACTGGTAGTTCAACACCGGAGATGTTCCACAGTGTCTACCTCTTCTCAAAACACTTCCAGTATATGAGGGAACTCTGCTACATTAAGTTCTCACGACAGAGATGCGTCTGTGCTCAGTTGGAAAGTGTAGGACGTGTCTGGGTAGCAACCAGTAAGTGTCTGATACAAGCCGCTAAGAGGGGATGCGGAGGAAGGTATCTGCTCAGGGAAGCTACTTCAGGTGCGTACTCATTCATAACAGTGTCTCTCCTTTGAGGATGAAGATAGAACAGGGAACGACTACGGGCACATTAGGTACTGTGAGTAAAGGGCATGCTAAGGCGCTTAAGCCTGCCAAACACATATTGGATGTTCACCACCAGTGCAGATCCGCACTTAGTTTCTGCGTCAAAAACGCTTCCTACACTGAGAGGGAAGTGTGCTTTAGGAGGGATTCACTGCAGTGTTACGTCTGTTAAAGAAGGATGCTTTTGGGACTGACTCTGTGGTAACCGCATTAGGCGCACATAGCTTTCCAGTCTCAGACGTCTAACCGTTAGACTATAGGAAGTTCTGTTTAAGGGAAACTCCTTCATGCGGAATGTCACTTCTCACAGTGTCTTTGCAGTGGAGAAAAGAAGATAGAACAAGGACGGACAGAGAGAACGATGCAAACCGTGATTGAAGTACAGGGTAAGCCTCGTAGGCCTCTATTATGCATACTGGTAGTTCAACACCGGAGATGTTCCACAGTGTCTACCTCTTCTCAAAACACTTCCAGTATATGAGGGAACTCTGCTACATTAAGTTCTCACGACAGAGATGCGTCTGTGCTCAGTTGGAAAGTGTAGGACGTGTCTGGGTAGCAACCAGTAAGTGTCTGATACAAGCCGCTAAGAGGGGATGCGGAGGAAGGTATCTGCTCAGGGAAGCTACTTCAGGTGCGTACTCATTCATAACAGTGTCTCTCCTTTGAGGATGAAGATAGAACAGGGAACGACTACGGGCACATTAGGTACTGTGAGTAAAGGGCATGCTAAGGCGCTTAAGCCTGCCAAACACATATTGGATGTTCACCACCAGTGCAGATCCGCACTTAGTTTCTGCGTCGAAAACGCTTCCTACACTGAGAGGGAAGTGTGCTTTAGGAGGGATTCACTGCAGTGTTACGTCTGTTAAAGAAGGAAGCTTTTGGGACTGACTCTGTGGTAACCCCAATAGGCGCACATAGCTTTCCAGTCTCAGCCGTCTATCCGTTGGACTATAGCAAGTTCTGTTTAAGGGAAACTCCTTCTTGCGGAATGTCACTTCTCACAGTGTCTTTGCAGTGGAGGAAAGAAGATAGAACAACGACGGACAGAGAGAACGTTGCAACCCGTGAGTGAAGTACAGGGTAAGTCACCTAAGCCTCTATGATGCATACTGGATGTTCAACACCTGGGATTTTCCACAATGTCTACCACTTCTCAAAACACTTCCAATATAGGAGGGAACTGTGCTACTGTAAGTTCTAATGACAGGGATGCATCTGTGCAAGGTTGAAAACTCGAGGATGTGTCTGGGAAGCAAACATGAAGTGTCTCATAAAGGCACCTTAGACTGGATGCGTAGTAGGTATCTGCTAGGGAAGCTACTTCAGTTTTGTACTCATTCATAACAGTGCTTCTCCTTGGAGGAATGAAGGAAGAACACGGACGGACTAGGGGCACAGTAGGTACTGTGAATAAAGGGCAGGCTATGAACCTTACGCCTGCCAACCACATATTGGATGTTCACCACCAGTGTTGATCCGCACATAGGTTCTGCGTCTAAAACGCTTCCAACACTGAGAGGGAAGTGTGCTTTAGGAGGGATTCACTGCAGTGTTACGTCTGTTAAAGAAGGATGCTTTTGGGACTGACTCTGTGGTAACTGCATTAGGCGCACATAGCTTTCCAGTCTCAGACGTCTAACCGTTAGACTATAGGAAGTTCTGTTTAAGGGAAACTCCTTCATGCGGAATGTCACTTCTCACAGTGTCTTTGCAGTGGAGAAAAGAAGATAGAACAAGGACGGACAGAGAGAACGATGCAAACCGTGATTGAAGTACAGGGTAAGCCTCGTAGGCCTCTATTATGCATACTGGTAGTTCAACACCGGAGATGTTCCACAGTGTCTACCTCTTCTCAAAACACTTCCAGTATATGAGGGAACTCTGCTACATTAAGTTCTCACGACAGAGATGCGTCTGTGCTCAGTTGGAAAGTGTAGGACGTGTCTGGGTAGCAACCAGTAAGTGTCTGATACAAGCCGCTAAGAGGGGATGCGGAGGAAGGTATCTGCTCAGGGAAGCTACTTCAGGTGCGTACTCATTCATAACAGTGTCTCTCCTTTGAGGATGAAGATAGAACAGGGAACGACTATGGGCACATTAGGTACTGTGAGTAAAGGGCATGCTAAGGCGCTTAAGCCTGCCAAACACATATTGGATGTTCACCACCAGTGCAGATCCGCACTTAGTTTCTGCGTCGAAAACGCTTCCTACACTGAGAGGGAAGTGTGCTTTAGGAGGGATTCAATGCAGTGTTACGTCTGTTAAAGAAGGATGCTTTTGGGACTGACTCTGTGGTAACCGCATTAGGCGCACATAGCTTTCCAGTCTCAGACGTCTAACCGTTAGACTATAGGAAGTTCTGTTTAAGGGAAACTCCTTCATGCGGAATGTCACTTCTCACAGTGTCTTTGCAGTGGAGAAAAGAAGATAGAACAAGGACGGACAGAGAGAACGATGCAAACCGTGATTGAAGTACAGGGTAAGCCTCGTAGGCCTCTATTATGCATACTGGTAGTTCAACACCGGAGATGTTCCACAGTGTCTACCTCTTCTCAAAACACTTCCAGTATATGAGGGAACTCTGCTACATTAAGTTCTCACGACAGAGATGCGTCTGTGCTCAGTTGGAAAGTGTAGGACCTGTCTGGGTAGCAACCAGTAAGTGTCTGATACAAGCCGCTAAGAGGGGATGCGGAGGAAGGTATCTGCTCAGGGAAGCTACTTCAGGTGCGTACTCATTCATAACAGTGTCTCTCCTTTGAGGATGAAGATAGAACAGGGAACGACTACGGGCACATTAGGTACTGTGAGTAAAGGGCATGCTAAGGCGCTTAAGCCTGCCAAACACATATTGGATGTTCACCACCAGTGCAGATCCGCACTTAGTTTCTGCGTCGAAAACGCTTCCAACACTGAGAGGGAAGTGTGCTTTAGGAGGGATTCACTGCAGTGTTACGTCTGTTAAAGAAGGATGCTTTTGGGACTGACTCTGTGGTAATCGCATTAGGCGCACATAGCTTTCCAGTCTCAGACGTCTAACCGTTAGACTATAGGAAGTTCTGTTTAAGGGAAACTCCTTCATGCGGAATGTCACTTCTCACAGTGTCTTTGCAGTGGAGAAAAGAAGATAGAACAAGGACGGACAGAGAGAACGATGCAAACCGTGATTGAAGTACAGGGTAAGCCTCGTAGGCCTCTATTATGCATACTGGTAGTTCAACACCGGAGATGTTCCACAGTGTCTACCTCTTCTCAAAACACTTCCAGTATATGAGGGAACTCTGCTACATTAAGTTCTCACGACAGAGATGCGTCTGTGCTCAGTTGGAAAGTGTAGGACGTGTCTGGGTAGCAACCAGTAAGTGTCTGATACAAGCCGCTAAGAGGGGATGCGGAGGAAGGTATCTGCTCAGGGAAGCTACTTCAGGTGCGTACTCATTCATAACAGTGTCTCTCCTTTGAGGATGAAGATAGAACAGGGAACGACTACGGGCACATTAGGTACTGTGAGTAAAGGGCATGCTAAGGCGCT
The DNA here is from genome assembly GCF_020171115.1 of Neogale vison. Taxonomy (NCBI): domain Eukaryota; kingdom Metazoa; phylum Chordata; class Mammalia; order Carnivora; family Mustelidae; genus Neogale; species Neogale vison. The sequence goes on from NW_025334856.1 coordinate 2,414,095, forward strand.
TAAGCCTGCCAAACACATATTGGATGTTCACCACCAGTGCAGATCCGCACTTAGTTTCTGCGTCGAAAACGCTTCCTACACTGAGAGGGAAGTGTGCTTTAGGAGGGATTCACTGCAGTGTTTCGTCTGTTAAAGAAGGATGCTTTTGGGACTGACTCTGTGGTAACCCCAATAGGCGCACATAGCTTTCCAGTCTCAGACGTCTAACCGTTAGACTATAGGAAGTTCTGTTTAAGGGAAACTCCTTCATGCGGAATGTCACTTCTCACAGTGTCTTTGCAGTGGAGAAAAGAAGATAGAACAAGGACGGACAGAGAGAACGATGCAAACCGTGATTGAAGTACAGGGTAAGCCTCGTAGGCCTCTATTATGCATACTGGTAGTTCAACACCGGAGATGTTCCACAGTGTCTACCTCTTCTCAAAACACTTCCAGTATATGAGGGAACTCTGCTACATTAAGTTCTCACGACAGAGATGCGTCTGTGCTCAGTTGGAAAGTGTAGGACGTGTCTGGGTAGCAACCAGTAAGTGTCTGATACAAGCCGCTAAGAGGGGATGCGGAGGAAGGTATCTGCTCAGGGAAGCTACTTCAGGTGCGTACTCATTCATAACAGTGTCTCTCCTTTGAGGATGAAGATAGAACAGGGAACGACTACGGGCACATTAGGTACTGTGAGTAAAGGGCATGCTAAGGCGCTTAAGCCTGCCAAACACATATTGGATGTTCACCACCAGTGCAGATCCGCACTTAGTTTCTGCGTCGAAAACGCTTCCTACACTGAGAGGGAAGTGTGCTTTAGGAGGGATTCACTGCAGTGTTACGTCTGTTAAAGAAGGAAGCTTTTGGGACTGACTCTGTGGTAACCCCAATAGGCGCACATAGCTTTCCAGTCTCAGCCGTCTATCCGTTGGACTATAGCAAGTTCTGTTTAAGGGAAACTCCTTCATGCGGAATGTCACTTCTCACAGTGTCTTTGCAGTGGAGGAAAGAAGATAGAACAACGACGGACAGAGAGAACGTTGCAACCCGTGAGTGAAGTACAGGGTAAGTCACCTAAGCCTCTATGATGCATACTGGATGTTCAACACCTGGGATTTTCCACAATGTCTACCACTTCTCAAAACACTTCCAATATAGGAGGGAACTGTGCTACTGTAAGTTCTAATGACAGGGATGCATCTGTGCAAGGTTGAAAACTCGAGGATGTGTCTGGGAAGCAAACATGAAGTGTCTCATAAAGGCACCTTAGACTGGATGCGTAGTAGGTATCTGCTAGGGAAGCTACTTCAGTTTTGTACTCATTCATAACAGTGCTTCTCCTTGGAGGAATGAAGGAAGAACACGGACGGACTAGGGGCACAGTAGGTACTGTGAATAAAGGGCAGGCTATGAACCTTACGCCTGCCAACCACATATTGGATGTTCACCACCAGTGTTGATCCGCACATAGGTTCTGCGTCTAAAACGCTTCCAACACTGAGAGGGAAGTGTGCTTTAGGAGGGATTCACTGCAGTGTTACGTCTGTTAAAGAAGGATGCTTTTGGGACTGACTCTGTGGTAACTGCATTAGGCGCACATAGCTTTCCAGTCTCAGACGTCTAACTGTTAGACTATAGGAAGTTCTGTTTAAGGGAAACTCCTTCATGCGGAATGTCACTTCTCACAGTGTCTTTGCAGTGGAGAAAAGAAGATAGAACAAGGACGGACAGAGAGAACGATGCAAACCGTGATTGAAGTACAGGGTAAGCCTCGTAGGCCTCTATTATGCATACTGGTAGTTCAACACCGGAGATGTTCCACAGTGTCTACCTCTTCTCAAAACACTTCCAGTATATGAGGGAACTCTGCTACATTAAGTTCTCACGACAGAGATGCGTCTGTGCTCAGTTGGAAAGTGTAGGACGTGTCTGGGTAGCAACCAGTAAGTGTCTGATACAAGCCGCTAAGAGGGGATGCGGAGGAAGGTATCTGCTCAGGGAAGCTACTTCAGGTGCGTACTCATTCATAACAGTGTCTCTCCTTTGAGGATGAAGATAGAACAGGGAACGACTATGGGCACATTAGGTACTGTGAGTAAAGGGCATGCTAAGGCGCTTAAGCCTGCCAAACACATATTGGATGTTCACCACCAGTGCAGATCCGCACTTAGTTTCTGCGTCGAAAACGCTTCCTACACTGAGAGGGAAGTGTGCTTTAGGAGGGATTCACTGCAGTGTTACGTCTGTTAAAGAAGGATGCTTTTGGGACTGACTCGGTGGTAACCGCATTAGGCGCACATAGCTTTCCAGTCTCAGACGTCTAACCGTTAGACTATAGGAAGTTCTGTTTAAGGGAAACTCCTTCATGCGGAATGTCACTTCTCACAGTGTCTTTGCAGTGGAGAAAAGAAGATAGAACAAGGACGGACAGAGAGAACGATGCAAACCGTGATTGAAGTACAGGGTAAGCCTCGTAGGCCTCTATTATGCATACTGGTAGTTCAACACCGGAGATGTTCCACAGTGTCTACCTCTTCTCAAAACACTTCCAGTATATGAGGGAACTCTGCTACATTAAGTTCTCACGACAGAGATGCGTCTGTGCTCAGTTGGAAAGTGTAGGACCTGTCTGGGTAGCAACCAGTAAGTGTCTGATACAAGCCGCTAAGAGGGGATGCGGAGGAAGGTATCTGCTCAGGGAAGCTACTTCAGGTGCGTACTCATTCATAACAGTGTCTCTCCTTTGAGGATGAAGATAGAACAGGGAACGACTACGGGCACATTAGGTACTGTGAGTAAAGGGCATGCTAAGGCGCTTAAGCCTGCCAAACACATATTGGATGTTCACCACCAGTGCAGATCCGCACTTAGTTTCTGCGTCGAAAACGCTTCCAACACTGAGAGGGAAGTGTGCTTTAGGAGGGATTCACTGCAGTGTTACGTCTGTTAAAGAAGGATGCTTTTGGGACTGACTCTGTGGTAACCGCATTAGGCGCACATAGCTTTCCAGTCTCAGACGTCTAACCGTTAGACTATAGGAAGTTCTGTTTAAGGGAAACTCCTTCATGCGGAATGTCACTTCTCACAGTGTCTTTGCAGTGGAGAAAAGAAGATAGAACAAGGACGGACAGAGAGAACGATGCAAACCGTGATTGAAGTACAGGGTAAGCCTCGTAGGCCTCTATTATGCATACTGGTAGTTCAACACCGGAGATGTTCCACAGTGTCTACCTCTTCTCAAAACACTTCCAGTATATGAGGGAACTCTGCTACATTAAGTTCTCACGACAGAGATGCGTCTGTGCTCAGTTGGAAAGTGTAGGACGTGTCTGGGTAGCAACCAGTAAGTGTCTGATACAAGCCGCTAAGAGGGGATGCGGAGGAAGGTATCTGCTCAGGGAAGCTACTTCAGGTGCGTACTCATTCATAACAGTGTCTCTCCTTTGAGGATGAAGATAGAACAGGGAACGACTACGGGCACATTAGGTACTGTGAGTAAAGGGCATGCTAAGGCGCTTAAGCCTGCCAAACACATATTGGATGTTCACCACCAGTGCAGATCCGCACTTAGTTTCTGCGTCGAAAACGCTTCCTACACTGAGAGGGAAGTGTGCTTTAGGAGGGATTCACTGCAGTGTTACGTCTGTTAAAGAAGGAAGCTTTTGGGACTGACTCTGTGGTAACCCCAATAGGCGCACATAGCTTTCCAGTCTCAGCCGTCTATCCGTTGGACTATAGCAAGTTCTGTTTAAGGGAAACTCCTTCATGCGGAATGTCACTTCTCACAGTGTCTTTCCAGTGGAGGAAAGAAGATAGAACAACGACGGACAGAGAGAACGTTGCAACCCGTGAGTGAAGTACAGGGTAAGGCACCTAAGCCTCTATGATGCATACTGGATGTTCAACACCTGGGATTTTCCACAATGTCTACCACTTCTCAAAACACTTCCAATATAGGAGGGAACTGTGCTACCATAAGTTCTAATGACAGGGATGCATCTGTGCAAGGTTGAAAACTCGAGGATGTGTCTGGGTAGCAAACATGAAGTGTCTCATAAAGGCACCTTAGACTGGATGCGTAGTAGGTATCTGCTAGGGAAGCTACTTCAGTTTTGTACTCATTCATAACAGTGCTTCTCCTTGGAGGAATGAAGGAAGAACACGGACGGACTAGGGGCACAGTAGGTACTGTGAATAAAGGGCAGGCTATGAACCTTACGCCTGCCAACCACATATTGGATGTTCACCACCAGTGTTGATCCGCACATAGGTTCTGCGTCTAAAACGCTTCCAACACTGAGAGGGAAGTGTGCTTTAGGAGGGATTCACTGCAGTGTTACGTCTGTTAAAGAAGGATGCTTTTGGGACTGACTCTGTGGTAACCGCATTAGGCGCACATAGCTTTCCAGTCTCAGACGTCTAACCGTTAGACTATAGGAAGTTCTGTTTAAGGGAAACTCCTTCATGCGGAATGTCACTTCTCACAGTGTCTTTGCAGTGGAGAAAAGAAGATAGAACAAGGACGGACAGAGAGAACGATGCAAACCGTGATTGAAGTACAGGGTAAGCCTCGTAGGCCTCTATTATGCATACTGGTAGTTCAACACCGGAGATGTTCCACAGTGTCTACCTCTTCTCAAAACACTTCCAGTATATGAGGGAACTCTGCTACATTAAGTTCTCACGACAGAGATGCGACTGTGCTCAGTTGGAAAGTGTAGGACGTGTCTGGGTAGCAACCAGTAAGTGTCTGATACAAGCCGCTAAGAGGGGATGCGGAGGAAGTTATCTGCTCAGGGAAGCTACTTCAGGTGCGTACTCATTCATAACAGTGTCTCTCCTTTGAGGATGAAGATAGAACAGGGAACGACTACGGGCACATTAGGTACTGTGAGTAAAGGGCATGCTAAGGCGCTTAAGCCTGCCAAACACATATTGGATGTTCACCACCAGTGCAGATCCGCACTTAGTTTCTGCGTCGAAAACGCTTCCTACACTGAGAGGGAAGTGTGCTTTAGGAGGGATTCACTGCAGTGTTACGTCTGTTAAAGAAGGAAGCTTTTGGGACTGACTCTGTGGTAACCCCAATAGGCGCACATAGCTTTCCAGTCTCAGCCGTCTATCCGTTGGACTAAGCAAGTTCTGTTTAAGGGAAACTCCTTCATGCGGAATGTCACTTCTCACAGTGTCTTTCCAGTGGAGGAAAGAAGATAGAACAACGACGGACAGAGAGAACGTTGCAACCCGTGAGTGAAGTACAGGGTAAGGCACCTAAGCCTCTATGATGCATACTGGATGTTCAACACCTGGGATTTTCCACAATGTCTACCACTTCTCAAAACACTTCCAATATAGGAGGGAACTGTGCTACCGTAAGTTCTAATGACAGGGATGCATCTGTGCAAGGTTGAAAACTCGAGGATGTGTCTGGGTAGCAAACATGAAGTGTCTCATAAAGGCACCTTAGACTGGATGCGTAGGAGGTATCTGCTAGGGAAGCTACTTCAGTTTTGTACTCATTCATAACAGTGCTTCTCCTTGGAGGAATGAAGGAAGAACACGGACGGACTAGGGGCACAGTAGGTACTGTGAATAAAGGGCAGGCTATGAACCTTACGCCTGCCAACCACATATTGGATGTTCACCACCAGTGTTGATCCGCACATAGGTTCTGCGTCTAAAACGCTTCCAACACTGAGAGGGAAGTGTGCTTTAGGAGGGATTCACTGCAGTGTTACGTCTGTTAAAGAAGGATGCTTTTGGGACTGACTCTGTGGTAACCGCATTAGGCGCACATAGCTTTCCAGTCTCAGACGTCTAACCGTTAGACTATAGGAAGTTCTGTTTAAGGGAAACTCCTTCATGCGGAATGTCACTTCTCACAGTGTCTTTGCAGTGGAGAAAAGAAGATAGAACAAGGACGGACAGAGAGAACGATGCAAACCGTGATTGAAGTACAGGGTAAGCCTCGTAGGCCTCTATTATGCATACTGGTAGTTCAACACCGGAGATGTTCCACAGTGTCTACCTCTTCTCAAAACACTTCCAGTATATGAGGGAACTCTGCTACATTAAGTTCTCACGACAGAGATGCGTCTGTGCTCAGTTGGAAAGTGTAGGACGTGTCTGGGTAGCAACCAGTAAGTGTCTGATACAAGCCGCTAAGAGGGGATGCGGAGGAAGGTATCTGCTCAGGGAAGCTACTTCAGGTGCGTACTCATTCATAACAGTGTCTCTCCTTTGAGGATGAAGATAGAACAGGGAACGACTACGGGCACATTAGGTTCTGTGAGTAAAGGGCATGCTAAGGCGCTTAAGCCTGCCAAACACATATTGGATGTTCACCACCAGTGCAGATCCGCACTTAGTTTCTGCGTCGAAAACGCTTCCTACACTGAGAGGGAAGTGTGCTTTAGGAGGGATTCACTGCAGTGTTACGTCTGTTAAAGAAGGAAGCTTTTGGGACTGACTCTGTGGTAACCCCAATAGGCGCACATAGCTTTCCAGTCTCAGCCGTCTATCCGTTGGACTATAGCAAGTTCTGTTTAAGGGAAACTCCTTCATGCGGAATGTCACTTCTCACAGTGTCTTTCCAGTGGAGGAAAGAAGATAGAACAACGACGGACAGAGAGAACGTTGCAACCCGTGAGTGAAGTACAGGGTAAGGCACCTAAGCCTCTATGATGCATACTGGATGTTCAACACCTGGGATTTTCCACAATGTCTACCACTTCTCAAAACACTTCCAATATAGGAGGGAACTGTGCTACTGTAAGTTCTAATGACAGGGATGCATCTGTGCAAGGTTGAAAACTCGAGGATGTGTCTGGGTAGCAAACATGAAGTGTCTCATAAAGGCACCTTAGACTGGATGCGTAGTAGGTATCTGCTAGGGAAGCTACTTCAGTTTTGAACTCATTCATAACAGTGCTTCTCCTTGGAGGAATGAAGGAAGAACACGGACGGACTAGGGGCACAGTAGGTACTGTGAATAAAGGGCAGGCTATGAACCTTACGCCTGCCAACCACATATTGGATGTTCACCACCAGTGTTGATCCGCACATAGGTTCTGCGTCTAAACCGCTTCCAACACTGAGAGGGAAGTGTGCTTTAGGAGGGATTCACTGCAGTGTTACGTCTGTTAAAGAAGGATGCTTTTGGGACTGACTCGGTGGTAACCGCATTAGGCGCACATAGCTTTCCAGTCTCAGACGTCTAACCGTTAGACTATAGGAAGTTCTGTTTAAGGGAAACTCCTTCATGCGGAATGTCACTTCTCACAGTGTCTTTGCAGTGGAGAAAAGAAGATAGAACAAGGACGGACAGAGAGAACGATGCAAACCGTGATTGAAGTACAGGGTAAGCCTCGTAGGCCTCTATTATGCATACTGGTAGTTCAACACCGGAGATGTTCCACAGTGTCTACCTCTTCTCAAAACACTTCCAGTATAGGAGGGTACTCTGCTACATTAAGTTCTCACGACAGAGATGCGTCTGTGCTCAGTTGGAAAGTGTAGGACGTGTCTGGGTAGCAACCAGTAAGTGTCTGATACAAGCCGCTAAGAGGGGATGCGGAGGAAGGTATCTGCTCAGGGAAGCTACTTCAGGTGCGTACTCATTCATAACAGTGTCTCTCCTTTGAGGATGAAGATAGAACAGGGAACGACTACGGGCACATTAGGTACTGTGAGTAAAGGGCATGCTAAGGCGCTTAAGCCTGCCAAACACATATTGGATGTTCACCACCAGTGCAGATCCGCACTTAGTTTCTGCGTCGAAAACGCTTCCTACACTGAGAGGGAAGTGTGCTTTAGGAGGGATTCACTGCAGTGTTACGTCTGTTAAAGAAGAAAGCTTTTGGGACTGACTCTGTGGTAACCCCAATAGGCGCACATAGCTTTCCAGTCTCAGCCGTCTATCCGTTGGACTATAGCAAGTTCTGTTTAAGGGAAACTCCTTCATGCGGAATGTCACTTCTCACAGTGTCTTTCCAGTGGAGGAAAGAAGATAGAACAACGACGGACAGAGAGAACGTTGCAACCCGTGAGTGAAGTACAGGGTAAGGCACCTAAGCCTCTATGATGCATACTGGATGTTCAACACCTGGGATTTTCCACAATGTCAACCACTTCTCAAAACACTTCCAATATAGGAGGGAACTGTGCTACCGTAAGTTCTAATGACAGGGATGCATCTGTGCAAGGTTGAAAACTCGAGGATGTGTCTGGGTAGCAAACATGAAGTGTCTCATAAAGGCACCTTAGACTGGATGCGTAGTAGGTATCTGGTAGGGAAGCTACTTCAGTTTTGTACTCATTCATAACAGTGCTTCTCCTTGGAGGAATGAAGGAAGAACACGGACGGACTAGGGGCACAGTAGGTACTGTGAATAAAGGGCAGGCTATGAACCTTACGCCTGCCAACCACATATTGGATGTTCACCACCAGTGTTGATCCGCACATAGGTTCTGCGTCTAAAACGCTTCCAACACTGAGAGGGAAGTGTGCTTTAGGAGGGATTCACTGCAGTGTTACGTCTGTTAAAGAAGGATGCTTTTGGGACTGACTCGGTGGTAACCGCATTAGGCGCACATAGCTTTCCAGTCTCAGACGTCTAACCGTTAGACTATAGGAAGTTCTGTTTAAGGGAAACTCCTTCATGCGGAATGTCACTTCTCACAGTGTCTTTGCAGTGGAGAAAAGAAGATAGAACAAGGACGGACAGAGAGAACGATGCAAACCGTGATTGAAGTACAGGGTAAGCCTCGTAGGCCTCTATTATGCATACTGGTAGTTCAACACCGGAGATGTTCCACAGTGTCTACCTCTTCTCAAAACACTTCCAGTATATGAGGGAACTCTGCTACATTAAGTTCTCACGACAGAGATGCGTCTGTGCTCAGTTGGAAAGTGTAGGACGTGTCTGGGTAGCAACCAGTAAGTGTCTGATACAAGCCGCTAAGAGGGGATGCGGAGGAAGGTATCTGCTCAGGGAAGCTACTTCAGGTGCGTACTCATTCATAACAGTGTCTCTCCTTTGAGGATGAAGATAGAACAGGGAACGACTACGGGCACATTAGGTACTGTGAGTAAAGGGCATGCTAAGGCGCTTAAGCCTGCCAAACACATATTGGATGTTCACCACCAGTGCAGATCCGCAATTAGTTTCTGCGTCGAAAACGCTTCCTACACTGAGAGGGAAGTGTGCTTTAGGAGGGATTCACTGCAGTGTTACGTCTGTTAAAGAAGGATGCTTTTGGGACTGACTCGGTGGTAACCGCATTAGGCGCACATAGCTTTCCAGTCTCAGACGTCTAACCGTTAGACTATAGGAAGTTCTGTTTAAGGGAAACTCCTTCATGCGGAATGTCACTTCTCACAGTGTCTTTGCAGTGGAGAAAAGAAGATAGAACAAGGACGGACAGAGAGAACGATGCAAACCGTGATTGAAGTACAGGGTAAGCCTCGTAGGCCTCTATTATGCATACTGGTAGTTCAACACCGGAGATCTTCCACAGTGTCTACCTCTTCTCAAAACACTTCCAGTATATGAGGGAACTCTGCTACATTAAGTTCTCACGACAGAGATGCGTCTGTGCTCAGTTGGAAAGTGTAGGACGTGTCTGGGTAGCAACCAGTAAGTGTCTGATACAAGCCGCTAAGAGGGGATGCGGAGGAAGGTATCTGCTCAGGGAAGCTACTTCAGGTGCGTACTCATTCATAACAGTGTCTCTCCTTTGAGGATGAAGATAGAACAGGGAACGACTACGGGCACATTAGGTACTGTGAGTAAAGGGCATGCTAAGGCGCTTAAGCCTGCCAAACACATATTGGATGTTCACCACCAGTGCAGATCCGCACTTAGTTTCTGCGTCGAAAACGCTTCCTACACTGAGAGGGAAGTGTGCTTTAGGAGGGATTCACTGCAGTGTTACGTCTGTTAAAGAAGGAAGCTTTTGGGACTGACTCTGTGGTAACCCCAATAGGCGCACATAGCTTTCCAGTCTCAGCCGTCTATCCGTTGGACTATAGCAAGTTCTGTTTATGGGAAACTCCTTCATGCGGAATGTCACTTCTCACAGTGTCTTTCCAGTGGAGGAAAGAAGATAGAACAACGACGGACAGAGAGAACGTTGCAACCCGTGAGTGAAGTACAGGGTAAGGCACCTAAGCCTCTATGATGCATACTGGATGTTCAACACCTGGGATTTTCCACAATGTCTACCACTTCTCAAAACACTTCCAATATAGGAGGGAACTGTGCTACCGTAAGTTCTAATGACAGGGATGCATCTGTGCAAGGTTGAAAACTCGAGGATGTGTCTGGGTAGCAAACATGAAGTGTCTCATAAAGGCACCTTAGACTGGATGCGTAGTAGGTATCTGCTAGGGAAGCTACTTCAGTTTTGTACTCATTCATAACAGTGCTTCTCCTTGGAGGAATGAAGGAAGAACACGGACGGACTAGGGGCACAGTAGGTACTGTGAATAAAGGGCAGGCTATGAACCTTACGCCTGCCAACCACATATTGGATGTTCACCACCAGTGTTGATCCGCACATAGGTTCTGCGTCTAAAACGCTTCCAACACTGAGAGGGAAGTGTGCTTTAGGAGGGATTCACTGCAGTGTTACGTCTGTTAAAGAAGGATGCTTTTGGGACTGACTCTGTGGTAACCGCATTAGGCGCACATAGCTTTCCAGTCTCAGACGTCTAACCGTTAGACTATAGGAAGTTCTGTTTAAGGGAAACTCCTTCATGCGGAATGTCACTTCTCACAGTGTCTTTGCAGTGGAGAAAAGAAGATAGAACAAGGACGGACAGAGAGAACGATGCAAACCGTGATTGAAGTACAGGGTAAGCCTCGTAGGCCTCTATTATGCATACTGGTAGTTCAACACCGGAGATGTTCCACAGTGTCTACCTCTTCTCAAAACACTTCCAGTATATGAGGGAACTCTGCTACATTAAGTTCTCACGACAGAGATGCGTCTGTGCTCAGTTGGAAAGTGTAGGACGTGTCTGGGTAGCAACCAGTAAGTGTCTGATACAAGCCGCTAAGAGGGGATGCGGAGGAAGGTATCTGCTCAGGGAAGCTACTTCAGGTGCGTACTCATTCATAACAGTGTCTCTCCTTTGAGGATGAAGATAGAACAGGGAACGACTACGGGCACATTAGGTACTGTGAGTAAAGGGCATGCTAAGGCGCTTAAGCCTGCCAAACACATATTGGATGTTCACCACCAGTGCAGATCCGCACTTAGTTTCTGCGTCGAAAACGCTTCCTACACTGAGAGGGAAGTGTGCTTTAGGAGGGATTCACTGCAGTGTTACGTCTGTTAAAGAAGGAAGCTTTTGGGACTGACTCTGTGGTAACCCCAATAGGCGCACATAGCTTTCCAGTCTCAGCCGTCTATCCGTTGGACTATAGCAAGTTCTGTTTAAGGGAAACTCCTTCATGCGGAATGTCACTTCTCACAGTGTCTTTCCAGTGGAGGAAAGAAGATAGAACAACGACGGACAGAGAGAACGTTGTAACCCGTTTGTGAAGTACAGGGTAAGGCACCTAAGCCTCTATGATGCATACTGGATGTTCAACACCTGGGATTTTCCACAATGTCTACCACTTCTCAAAACACTTCCAATATAGGAGGGAACTGTGCTACCGTAAGTTCTAATGACAGGGATGCATCTGTGCAAGGTTGAAAACTCGAGGATGTGTCTGGGAAGCAAACATGAAGTGTCTCATAAAGGCACCTTAGACTGGATGCGTAGTAGGTATCTGCTAGGGAAGCTACTTCAGTTTTGTACTCATTCATAACAGTGCTTCTCCTTGGAGGAATGAAGGAAGAACACGGACGGACTAGGGGCACAGTAGGTACTGTGAATAAAGGGCAGGCTATGAACCTTACGCCTGCCAACCACATATTGGATGTTCACCACCAGTGTTGATCCGCACATAGGTTCTGCGTCTAAAACGCTTCCAACACTGAGAGGGAAGTGTGCTTTAGGAGGGATTCACTGCAGTGTTACGTCTGTTAAAGAAGGATGCTTTTGGGACTGACTCTGTGGTAACTGCATTAGGCGCACATAGCTTTCCAGTCTCAGACGTCTAACCGTTAGACTATAGGAAGTTCTGTTTAAGGGAAACTCCTTCATGCGGAATGTCACTTCTCACAGTGTCTTTGCAGTGGAGAAAAGAAGATAGAACAAGGACGGACAGAGAGAACGATGCAAACCGTGATTGAAGTACAGGGTAAGCCTCGTAGGCCTCTATTATGCATACTGGTAGTTCAACACCGGAGATGTTCCACAGTGTCTACCTCTTCTCAAAACACTTCCAGTATATGAGGGAACTCTGCTACATTAAGTTCTCACGACAGAGATGCGTCTGTGCTCAGTTGGAAAGTGTAGGACGTGTCTGGGTAGCAACCAGTAAGTGTCTGATACAAGCCGCTAAGAGGGGATGCGGAGGAAGGTATCTGCTCAGGGAAGCTACTTCAGGTGCGTACTCATTCATAACAGTGTCTCTCCTTTGAGGATGAAGATAGAACAGGGAACGACTATGGGCACATTAGGTACTGTGAGTAAAGGGCATGCTAAGGCGCTTAAGCCTGCCAAACACATATTGGATGTTCACCACCAGTGCAGATCCGCACTTAGTTTCTGCGTCGAAAACGCTTCCTACACTGAGAGGGAAGTGTGCTTTAGGAGGGATTCACTGCAGTGTTACGTCTGTTAAAGAAGGATGCTTTTGGGACTGACTCGGTGGTAACCGCATTAGGCGCACATAGCTTTCCAGTCTCAGACGTCTAACCGTTAGACTATAGGAAGTTCTGTTTAAGGGAAACTCCTTCATGCGGAATGTCACTTCTCACAGTGTCTTTGCAGTGGAGAAAAGAAGATAGAACAAGGACGGACAGAGAGAACGATGCAAACCGTGATTGAAGTACAGGGTAAGCCTCGTAGGCCTCTATTATGCATACTGGTAGTTCAACACCGGAGATCTTCCACAGTGTCTACCTCTTCTCAAAACACTTCCAGTATATGAGGGAACTCTGCTACATTAAGTTCTCACGACAGAGATGCGTCTGTGCTCAGTTGGAAAGTGTAGGACCTGTCTGGGTAGCAACCAGTAAGTGTCTGATACAAGCCGCTAAGAGGGGATGCGGAGGAAGGTATCTGCTCAGGGAAGCTACTTCAGGTGCGTACTCATTCATAACAGTGTCTCTCCTTTGAGGATGAAGATAGAACAGGGAACGACTACGGGCACATTAGGTACTGTGAGTAAAGGGCATGCTAAGGCGCTTAAGCCTGCCAAACACATATTGGATGTTCACCACCAGTGCAGATCCGCACTTAGTTTCTGCGTCGAAAACGCTTCCAACACTGAGAGGGAAGTGTGCTTTAGGAGGGATTCACTGCAGTGTTACGTCTGTTAAAGAAGGATGCTTTTGGGACTGACTCTGTGGTAATCGCATTAGGCGCACATAGCTTTCCAGTCTCAGACGTCTAACCGTTAGACTATAGGAAGTTCTGTTTAAGGGAAACTCCTTCATGCGGAATGTCACTTCTCACAGTGTCTTTGCAGTGGAGAAAAGAAGATAGAACAAGGACGGACAGAGAGAACGATGCAAACCGTGATTGAAGTACAGGGTAAGCCTCGTAGGCCTCTATTATGCATACTGGTAGTTCAACACCGGAGATGTTCCACAGTGTCTACCTCTTCTCAAAACACTTCCAGTATATGAGGGAACTCTGCTACATTAAGTTCTCACGACAGAGATGCGTCTGTGCTCAGTTGGAAAGTGTAGGACGTGTCTGGGTAGCAACCAGTAAGTGTCTGATACAAGCCGCTAAGAGGGGATGCGGAGGAAGGTATCTGCTCAGGGAAGCTACTTCAGGTGCGTACTCATTCATAACAGTGTCTCTCCTTTGAGGATGAAGATAGAACAGGGAACGACTACGGGCACATTAGGTACTGTGAGTAAAGGGCATGCTAAGGCGCTTAAGCCTGCCAAACACATATTGGATGTTCACCACCAGTGCAGATCCGCACTTAGTTTCTGCGTCGAAAACGCTTCCTACACTGAGAGGGAAGTGTGCTTTAGGAGGGATTCACTGCAGTGTTTCGTCTGTTAAAGAAGGATGCTTTTGGGACTGACTCTGTGGTAACCCCAATAGGCGCACATAGCTTTCCAGTCTCAGACGTCTAACCGTTAGACTATAGGAAGTTCTGTTTAAGGGAAACTCCTTCATGCGGAATGTCACTTCTCACAGTGTCTTTGCAGTGGAGAAAAGAAGATAGAACAAGGACGGACAGAGAGAACGATGCAAACCGTGATTGAAGTACAGGGTAAGCCTCGTAGGCCTCTATTATGCATACTGGTAGTTCAACACCGGAGATGTTCCACAGTGTCTACCTCTTCTCAAAACACTTCCAGTATATGAGGGAACTCTGCTACATTAAGTTCTCACGACAGAGATGCGTCTGTGCTCAGTTGGAAAGTGTAGGACGTGTCTGGGTAGCAACCAGTAAGTGTCTGATACAAGCCGCTAAGAGGGGATGCGGAGGAAGGTATCTGCTCAGGGAAGCTACTTCAGGTGCGTACTCATTCATAACAGTGTCTCTCCTTTGAGGATGAAGATAGAACAGGGAACGACTACGGGCACATTAGGTACTGTGAGTAAAGGGCATGCTAAGGCGCTTAAGCCTGCCAAACACATATTGGATGTTCACCACCAGTGCAGATCCGCACTTAGTTTCTGCGTCGAAAACGCTTCCTACACTGAGAGGGAAGTGTGCTTTAGGAGGGATTCACTGCAGTGTTACGTCTGTTAAAGAAGGAAGCTTTTGGGACTGACTCTGTGGTAACCCCAATAGGCGCACATAGCTTTCCAGTCTCAGCCGTCTATCCGTTGGACTATAGCAAGTTCTGTTTAAGGGAAACTCCTTCATGCGGAATGTCACTTCTCACAGTGTCTTTGCAGTGGAGGAAAGAAGATAGAACAACGACGGACAGAGAGAACGTTGCAACCCGTGAGTGAAGTACAGGGTA
This sequence comes from Neogale vison, assembly GCF_020171115.1. Taxonomy (NCBI): domain Eukaryota; kingdom Metazoa; phylum Chordata; class Mammalia; order Carnivora; family Mustelidae; genus Neogale; species Neogale vison. Next base: position 2,429,137 of record NW_025334856.1, read on the forward strand.
AGTCACCTAAGCCTCTATGATGCATACTGGATGTTCAACACCTGGGATTTTCCACAATGTCTACCACTTCTCAAAACACTTCCAATATAGGAGGGAACTGTGCTACTGTAAGTTCTAATGACAGGGATGCATCTGTGCAAGGTTGAAAACTCGAGGATGTGTCTGGGAAGCAAACATGAAGTGTCTCATAAAGGCACCTTAGACTGGATGCGTAGTAGGTATCTGCTAGGGAAGCTACTTCAGTTTTGTACTCATTCATAACAGTGCTTCTCCTTGGAGGAATGAAGGAAGAACACGGACGGACTAGGGGCACAGTAGGTACTGTGAATAAAGGGCAGGCTATGAACCTTACGCCTGCCAACCACATATTGGATGTTCACCACCAGTGTTGATCCGCACATAGGTTCTGCGTCTAAAACGCTTCCAACACTGAGAGGGAAGTGTGCTTTAGGAGGGATTCACTGCAGTGTTACGTCTGTTAAAGAAGGATGCTTTTGGGACTGACTCTGTGGTAACTGCATTAGGCGCACATAGCTTTCCAGTCTCAGACGTCTAACTGTTAGACTATAGGAAGTTCTGTTTAAGGGAAACTCCTTCATGCGGAATGTCACTTCTCACAGTGTCTTTGCAGTGGAGAAAAGAAGATAGAACAAGGACGGACAGAGAGAACGATGCAAACCGTGATTGAAGTACAGGGTAAGCCTCGTAGGCCTCTATTATGCATACTGGTAGTTCAACACCGGAGATGTTCCACAGTGTCTACCTCTTCTCAAAACACTTCCAGTATATGAGGGAACTCTGCTACATTAAGTTCTCACGACAGAGATGCGTCTGTGCTCAGTTGGAAAGTGTAGGACGTGTCTGGGTAGCAACCAGTAAGTGTCTGATACAAGCCGCTAAGAGGGGATGCGGAGGAAGGTATCTGCTCAGGGAAGCTACTTCAGGTGCGTACTCATTCATAACAGTGTCTCTCCTTTGAGGATGAAGATAGAACAGGGAACGACTATGGGCACATTAGGTACTGTGAGTAAAGGGCATGCTAAGGCGCTTAAGCCTGCCAAACACATATTGGATGTTCACCACCAGTGCAGATCCGCACTTAGTTTCTGCGTCGAAAACGCTTCCTACACTGAGAGGGAAGTGTGCTTTAGGAGGGATTCACTGCAGTGTTACGTCTGTTAAAGAAGGATGCTTTTGGGACTGACTCGGTGGTAACCGCATTAGGCGCACATAGCTTTCCAGTCTCAGACGTCTAACCGTTAGACTATAGGAAGTTCTGTTTAAGGGAAACTCCTTCATGCGGAATGTCACTTCTCACAGTGTCTTTGCAGTGGAGAAAAGAAGATAGAACAAGGACGGACAGAGAGAACGATGCAAACCGTGATTGAAGTACAGGGTAAGCCTCGTAGGCCTCTATTATGCATACTGGTAGTTCAACACCGGAGATGTTCCACAGTGTCTACCTCTTCTCAAAACACTTCCAGTATATGAGGGAACTCTGCTACATTAAGTTCTCACGACAGAGATGCGTCTGTGCTCAGTTGGAAAGTGTAGGACCTGTCTGGGTAGCAACCAGTAAGTGTCTGATACAAGCCGCTAAGAGGGGATGCGGAGGAAGGTATCTGCTCAGGGAAGCTACTTCAGGTGCGTACTCATTCATAACAGTGTCTCTCCTTTGAGGATGAAGATAGAACAGGGAACGACTACGGGCACATTAGGTACTGTGAGTAAAGGGCATGCTAAGGCGCTTAAGCCTGCCAAACACATATTGGATGTTCACCACCAGTGCAGATCCGCACTTAGTTTCTGCGTCGAAAACGCTTCCAACACTGAGAGGGAAGTGTGCTTTAGGAGGGATTCACTGCAGTGTTACGTCTGTTAAAGAAGGATGCTTTTGGGACTGACTCTGTGGTAACCGCATTAGGCGCACATAGCTTTCCAGTCTCAGACGTCTAACCGTTAGACTATAGGAAGTTCTGTTTAAGGGAAACTCCTTCATGCGGAATGTCACTTCTCACAGTGTCTTTGCAGTGGAGAAAAGAAGATAGAACAAGGACGGACAGAGAGAACGATGCAAACCGTGATTGAAGTACAGGGTAAGCCTCGTAGGCCTCTATTATGCATACTGGTAGTTCAACACCGGAGATGTTCCACAGTGTCTACCTCTTCTCAAAACACTTCCAGTATATGAGGGAACTCTGCTACATTAAGTTCTCACGACAGAGATGCGTCTGTGCTCAGTTGGAAAGTGTAGGACGTGTCTGGGTAGCAACCAGTAAGTGTCTGATACAAGCCGCTAAGAGGGGATGCGGAGGAAGGTATCTGCTCAGGGAAGCTACTTCAGGTGCGTACTCATTCATAACAGTGTCTCTCCTTTGAGGATGAAGATAGAACAGGGAACGACTACGGGCACATTAGGTACTGTGAGTAAAGGGCATGCTAAGGCGCTTAAGCCTGCCAAACACATATTGGATGTTCACCACCAGTGCAGATCCGCACTTAGTTTCTGCGTCGAAAACGCTTCCTACACTGAGAGGGAAGTGTGCTTTAGGAGGGATTCACTGCAGTGTTACGTCTGTTAAAGAAGGAAGCTTTTGGGACTGACTCTGTGGTAACCCCAATAGGCGCACATAGCTTTCCAGTCTCAGCCGTCTATCCGTTGGACTATAGCAAGTTCTGTTTAAGGGAAACTCCTTCATGCGGAATGTCACTTCTCACAGTGTCTTTCCAGTGGAGGAAAGAAGATAGAACAACGACGGACAGAGAGAACGTTGCAACCCGTGAGTGAAGTACAGGGTAAGGCACCTAAGCCTCTATGATGCATACTGGATGTTCAACACCTGGGATTTTCCACAATGTCTACCACTTCTCAAAACACTTCCAATATAGGAGGGAACTGTGCTACCATAAGTTCTAATGACAGGGATGCATCTGTGCAAGGTTGAAAACTCGAGGATGTGTCTGGGTAGCAAACATGAAGTGTCTCATAAAGGCACCTTAGACTGGATGCGTAGTAGGTATCTGCTAGGGAAGCTACTTCAGTTTTGTACTCATTCATAACAGTGCTTCTCCTTGGAGGAATGAAGGAAGAACACGGACGGACTAGGGGCACAGTAGGTACTGTGAATAAAGGGCAGGCTATGAACCTTACGCCTGCCAACCACATATTGGATGTTCACCACCAGTGTTGATCCGCACATAGGTTCTGCGTCTAAAACGCTTCCAACACTGAGAGGGAAGTGTGCTTTAGGAGGGATTCACTGCAGTGTTACGTCTGTTAAAGAAGGATGCTTTTGGGACTGACTCTGTGGTAACCGCATTAGGCGCACATAGCTTTCCAGTCTCAGACGTCTAACCGTTAGACTATAGGAAGTTCTGTTTAAGGGAAACTCCTTCATGCGGAATGTCACTTCTCACAGTGTCTTTGCAGTGGAGAAAAGAAGATAGAACAAGGACGGACAGAGAGAACGATGCAAACCGTGATTGAAGTACAGGGTAAGCCTCGTAGGCCTCTATTATGCATACTGGTAGTTCAACACCGGAGATGTTCCACAGTGTCTACCTCTTCTCAAAACACTTCCAGTATATGAGGGAACTCTGCTACATTAAGTTCTCACGACAGAGATGCGACTGTGCTCAGTTGGAAAGTGTAGGACGTGTCTGGGTAGCAACCAGTAAGTGTCTGATACAAGCCGCTAAGAGGGGATGCGGAGGAAGTTATCTGCTCAGGGAAGCTACTTCAGGTGCGTACTCATTCATAACAGTGTCTCTCCTTTGAGGATGAAGATAGAACAGGGAACGACTACGGGCACATTAGGTACTGTGAGTAAAGGGCATGCTAAGGCGCTTAAGCCTGCCAAACACATATTGGATGTTCACCACCAGTGCAGATCCGCACTTAGTTTCTGCGTCGAAAACGCTTCCTACACTGAGAGGGAAGTGTGCTTTAGGAGGGATTCACTGCAGTGTTACGTCTGTTAAAGAAGGAAGCTTTTGGGACTGACTCTGTGGTAACCCCAATAGGCGCACATAGCTTTCCAGTCTCAGCCGTCTATCCGTTGGACTAAGCAAGTTCTGTTTAAGGGAAACTCCTTCATGCGGAATGTCACTTCTCACAGTGTCTTTCCAGTGGAGGAAAGAAGATAGAACAACGACGGACAGAGAGAACGTTGCAACCCGTGAGTGAAGTACAGGGTAAGGCACCTAAGCCTCTATGATGCATACTGGATGTTCAACACCTGGGATTTTCCACAATGTCTACCACTTCTCAAAACACTTCCAATATAGGAGGGAACTGTGCTACCGTAAGTTCTAATGACAGGGATGCATCTGTGCAAGGTTGAAAACTCGAGGATGTGTCTGGGTAGCAAACATGAAGTGTCTCATAAAGGCACCTTAGACTGGATGCGTAGGAGGTATCTGCTAGGGAAGCTACTTCAGTTTTGTACTCATTCATAACAGTGCTTCTCCTTGGAGGAATGAAGGAAGAACACGGACGGACTAGGGGCACAGTAGGTACTGTGAATAAAGGGCAGGCTATGAACCTTACGCCTGCCAACCACATATTGGATGTTCACCACCAGTGTTGATCCGCACATAGGTTCTGCGTCTAAAACGCTTCCAACACTGAGAGGGAAGTGTGCTTTAGGAGGGATTCACTGCAGTGTTACGTCTGTTAAAGAAGGATGCTTTTGGGACTGACTCTGTGGTAACCGCATTAGGCGCACATAGCTTTCCAGTCTCAGACGTCTAACCGTTAGACTATAGGAAGTTCTGTTTAAGGGAAACTCCTTCATGCGGAATGTCACTTCTCACAGTGTCTTTGCAGTGGAGAAAAGAAGATAGAACAAGGACGGACAGAGAGAACGATGCAAACCGTGATTGAAGTACAGGGTAAGCCTCGTAGGCCTCTATTATGCATACTGGTAGTTCAACACCGGAGATGTTCCACAGTGTCTACCTCTTCTCAAAACACTTCCAGTATATGAGGGAACTCTGCTACATTAAGTTCTCACGACAGAGATGCGTCTGTGCTCAGTTGGAAAGTGTAGGACGTGTCTGGGTAGCAACCAGTAAGTGTCTGATACAAGCCGCTAAGAGGGGATGCGGAGGAAGGTATCTGCTCAGGGAAGCTACTTCAGGTGCGTACTCATTCATAACAGTGTCTCTCCTTTGAGGATGAAGATAGAACAGGGAACGACTACGGGCACATTAGGTTCTGTGAGTAAAGGGCATGCTAAGGCGCTTAAGCCTGCCAAACACATATTGGATGTTCACCACCAGTGCAGATCCGCACTTAGTTTCTGCGTCGAAAACGCTTCCTACACTGAGAGGGAAGTGTGCTTTAGGAGGGATTCACTGCAGTGTTACGTCTGTTAAAGAAGGAAGCTTTTGGGACTGACTCTGTGGTAACCCCAATAGGCGCACATAGCTTTCCAGTCTCAGCCGTCTATCCGTTGGACTATAGCAAGTTCTGTTTAAGGGAAACTCCTTCATGCGGAATGTCACTTCTCACAGTGTCTTTCCAGTGGAGGAAAGAAGATAGAACAACGACGGACAGAGAGAACGTTGCAACCCGTGAGTGAAGTACAGGGTAAGGCACCTAAGCCTCTATGATGCATACTGGATGTTCAACACCTGGGATTTTCCACAATGTCTACCACTTCTCAAAACACTTCCAATATAGGAGGGAACTGTGCTACTGTAAGTTCTAATGACAGGGATGCATCTGTGCAAGGTTGAAAACTCGAGGATGTGTCTGGGTAGCAAACATGAAGTGTCTCATAAAGGCACCTTAGACTGGATGCGTAGTAGGTATCTGCTAGGGAAGCTACTTCAGTTTTGAACTCATTCATAACAGTGCTTCTCCTTGGAGGAATGAAGGAAGAACACGGACGGACTAGGGGCACAGTAGGTACTGTGAATAAAGGGCAGGCTATGAACCTTACGCCTGCCAACCACATATTGGATGTTCACCACCAGTGTTGATCCGCACATAGGTTCTGCGTCTAAACCGCTTCCAACACTGAGAGGGAAGTGTGCTTTAGGAGGGATTCACTGCAGTGTTACGTCTGTTAAAGAAGGATGCTTTTGGGACTGACTCGGTGGTAACCGCATTAGGCGCACATAGCTTTCCAGTCTCAGACGTCTAACCGTTAGACTATAGGAAGTTCTGTTTAAGGGAAACTCCTTCATGCGGAATGTCACTTCTCACAGTGTCTTTGCAGTGGAGAAAAGAAGATAGAACAAGGACGGACAGAGAGAACGATGCAAACCGTGATTGAAGTACAGGGTAAGCCTCGTAGGCCTCTATTATGCATACTGGTAGTTCAACACCGGAGATGTTCCACAGTGTCTACCTCTTCTCAAAACACTTCCAGTATAGGAGGGTACTCTGCTACATTAAGTTCTCACGACAGAGATGCGTCTGTGCTCAGTTGGAAAGTGTAGGACGTGTCTGGGTAGCAACCAGTAAGTGTCTGATACAAGCCGCTAAGAGGGGATGCGGAGGAAGGTATCTGCTCAGGGAAGCTACTTCAGGTGCGTACTCATTCATAACAGTGTCTCTCCTTTGAGGATGAAGATAGAACAGGGAACGACTACGGGCACATTAGGTACTGTGAGTAAAGGGCATGCTAAGGCGCTTAAGCCTGCCAAACACATATTGGATGTTCACCACCAGTGCAGATCCGCACTTAGTTTCTGCGTCGAAAACGCTTCCTACACTGAGAGGGAAGTGTGCTTTAGGAGGGATTCACTGCAGTGTTACGTCTGTTAAAGAAGAAAGCTTTTGGGACTGACTCTGTGGTAACCCCAATAGGCGCACATAGCTTTCCAGTCTCAGCCGTCTATCCGTTGGACTATAGCAAGTTCTGTTTAAGGGAAACTCCTTCATGCGGAATGTCACTTCTCACAGTGTCTTTCCAGTGGAGGAAAGAAGATAGAACAACGACGGACAGAGAGAACGTTGCAACCCGTGAGTGAAGTACAGGGTAAGGCACCTAAGCCTCTATGATGCATACTGGATGTTCAACACCTGGGATTTTCCACAATGTCAACCACTTCTCAAAACACTTCCAATATAGGAGGGAACTGTGCTACCGTAAGTTCTAATGACAGGGATGCATCTGTGCAAGGTTGAAAACTCGAGGATGTGTCTGGGTAGCAAACATGAAGTGTCTCATAAAGGCACCTTAGACTGGATGCGTAGTAGGTATCTGGTAGGGAAGCTACTTCAGTTTTGTACTCATTCATAACAGTGCTTCTCCTTGGAGGAATGAAGGAAGAACACGGACGGACTAGGGGCACAGTAGGTACTGTGAATAAAGGGCAGGCTATGAACCTTACGCCTGCCAACCACATATTGGATGTTCACCACCAGTGTTGATCCGCACATAGGTTCTGCGTCTAAAACGCTTCCAACACTGAGAGGGAAGTGTGCTTTAGGAGGGATTCACTGCAGTGTTACGTCTGTTAAAGAAGGATGCTTTTGGGACTGACTCGGTGGTAACCGCATTAGGCGCACATAGCTTTCCAGTCTCAGACGTCTAACCGTTAGACTATAGGAAGTTCTGTTTAAGGGAAACTCCTTCATGCGGAATGTCACTTCTCACAGTGTCTTTTCAGTGGAGAAAAGAAGATAGAACAAGGACGGACAGAGAGAACGATGCAAACCGTGATTGAAGTACAGGGTAAGCCTCGTAGGCCTCTATTATGCATACTGGTAGTTCAACACCGGAGATGTTCCACAGTGTCTAACTCTTCTCAAAACACTTCCAGTATATGAGGGAACTCTGCTACATTAAGTTCTCACGACAGAGATGCGTCTGTGCTCAGTTGGAAAGTGTAGGCCGTGTCTGGGTAGCAACCAGCAAGTGTCTGATACAAGCCGCTAAGAGGGGATGCGGAGGAAGGTATCTGCTCAGGGAAGCTACTTCAGGTGCGTACTCATTCATAACAGTGTCTCTCCTTTGAGGATGAAGATAGAACAGGGAACGACTACGGGCACATTAGGTACTGTGAGTAAAGGGCATGCTAAGGCGCTTAAGCCTGCCAAACACATATTGGATGTTCACCACCAGTGCAGATCCGCACTTAGTTTCTGCGTCGAAAACGCTTCCTACACTGAGAGGGAAGTGTGCTTTAGGAGGGATTCACTGCAGTGTTACGTCTGTTAAAGAAGGAAGCTTTTGGGACTGACTCTGTGGTAACCCCAATAGGCGCACATAGCTTTCCAGTCTCAGCCGTCTATCCGTTGGACTAAGCAAGTTCTGTTTAAGGGAAACTCCTTCATGCGGAATGTCACTTCTCACAGTGTCTTTCCAGTGGAGGAAAGAAGATAGAACAACGACGGACAGAGAGAACGTTGCAACCCGTGAGTGAAGTACAGGGTAAGGCACCTAAGCCTCTATGATGCATACTGGATGTTCAACACCTGGGATTTTCCACAATGTCTACCACTTCTCAAAACACTTCCAATATAGGAGGGAACTGTGCTACCGTAAGTTCTAATGACAGGGATGCATCTGTGCAAGGTTGAAAACTCGAGGATGTGTCTGGGTAGCAAACATGAAGTGTCTCATAAAGGCACCTTAGACTGGATGCGTAGGAGGTATCTGCTAGGGAAGCTACTTCAGTTTTGTACTCATTCATAACAGTGCTTCTCCTTGGAGGAATGAAGGAAGAACACGGACGGACTAGGGGCACAGTAGGTACTGTGAATAAAGGGCAGGCTATGAACCTTACGCCTGCCAACCACATATTGGATGTTCACCACCAGTGTTGATCCGCACATAGGTTCTGCGTCTAAAACGCTTCCAACACTGAGAGGGAAGTGTGCTTTAGGAGGGATTCACTGCAGTGTTACGTCTGTTAAAGAAGGATGCTTTTGGGACTGACTCTGTGGTAACCGCATTAGGCGCACATAGCTTTCCAGTCTCAGACGTCTAACCGTTAGACTATAGGAAGTTCTGTTTAAGGGAAACTCCTTCATGCGGAATGTCACTTCTCACAGTGTCTTTGCAGTGGAGAAAAGAAGATAGAACAAGGACGGACAGAGAGAACGATGCAAACCGTGATTGAAGTACAGGGTAAGCCTCGTAGGCCTCTATTATGCATACTGGTAGTTCAACACCGGAGATGTTCCACAGTGTCTACCTCTTCTCAAAACACTTCCAGTATATGAGGGAACTCTGCTACATTAAGTTCTCACGACAGAGATGCGTCTGTGCTCAGTTGGAAAGTGTAGGACGTGTCTGGGTAGCAACCAGTAAGTGTCTGATACAAGCCGCTAAGAGGGGATGCGGAGGAAGGTATCTGCTCAGGGAAGCTACTTCAGGTGCGTACTCATTCATAACAGTGTCTCTCCTTTGAGGATGAAGATAGAACAGGGAACGACTACGGGCACATTAGGTACTGTGAGTAAAGGGCATGCTAAGGCGCTTAAGCCTGCCAAACACATATTGGATGTTCACCACCAGTGCAGATCCGCAATTAGTTTCTGCGTCGAAAACGCTTCCTACACTGAGAGGGAAGTGTGCTTTAGGAGGGATTCACTGCAGTGTTACGTCTGTTAAAGAAGGATGCTTTTGGGACTGACTCGGTGGTAACCGCATTAGGCGCACATAGCTTTCCAGTCTCAGACGTCTAACCGTTAGACTATAGGAAGTTCTGTTTAAGGGAAACTCCTTCATGCGGAATGTCACTTCTCACAGTGTCTTTGCAGTGGAGAAAAGAAGATAGAACAAGGACGGACAGAGAGAACGATGCAAACCGTGATTGAAGTACAGGGTAAGCCTCGTAGGCCTCTATTATGCATACTGGTAGTTCAACACCGGAGATCTTCCACAGTGTCTACCTCTTCTCAAAACACTTCCAGTATATGAGGGAACTCTGCTACATTAAGTTCTCACGACAGAGATGCGTCTGTGCTCAGTTGGAAAGTGTAGGACGTGTCTGGGTAGCAACCAGTAAGTGTCTGATACAAGCCGCTAAGAGGGGATGCGGAGGAAGGTATCTGCTCAGGGAAGCTACTTCAGGTGCGTACTCATTCATAACAGTGTCTCTCCTTTGAGGATGAAGATAGAACAGGGAACGACTACGGGCACATTAGGTACTGTGAGTAAAGGGCATGCTAAGGCGCTTAAGCCTGCCAAACACATATTGGATGTTCACCACCAGTGCAGATCCGCACTTAGTTTCTGCGTCGAAAACGCTTCCTACACTGAGAGGGAAGTGTGCTTTAGGAGGGATTCACTGCAGTGTTACGTCTGTTAAAGAAGGAAGCTTTTGGGACTGACTCTGTGGTAACCCCAATAGGCGCACATAGCTTTCCAGTCTCAGCCGTCTATCCGTTGGACTATAGCAAGTTCTGTTTAAGGGAAACTCCTTCATGCGGAATGTCACTTCTCACAGTGTCTTTCCAGTGGAGGAAAGAAGATAGAACAACGACGGACAGAGAGAACGTTGCAACCCGTGAGTGAAGTACAGGGTAAGGCACCTAAGCCTCTATGATGCATACTGGATGTTCAACACCTGGGATTTTCCACAATGTCTACCACTTCTCAAAACACTTCCAATATAGGAGGGAACTGTGCTACCGTAAGTTCTAATGACAGGGATGCATCTGTGCAAGGTTGAAAACTCGAGGATGTGTCTGGGTAGCAAACATGAAGTGTCTCATAAAGGCACATTAGACTGGATGCGTAGTAGGTATCTGCTAGGGAAGCTACTTCAGTTTTGTACTCATTCATAACAGTGCTTCTCCTTGGAGGAATGAAGGAAGAACACGGACGGACTAGGGGCACAGTAGGTACTGTGAATAAAGGGCAGGCTATGAACCTTACGCCTGCCAACCACATATTGGATGTTCACCACCAGTGTTGATCCGCACATAGGTTCTGCGTCTAAAACGCTTCCAACACTGAGAGGGAAGTGTGCTTTAGGAGGGATTCACTGCAGTGTTACGTCTGTTAAAGAAGGATGCTTTTGGGACTGACTCTGTGGTAACCGCATTAGGCGAACATAGCTTTCCAGTCTCAGACGTCTAACCGTTAGACTATAGGAAGTTCTGTTTAAGGGAAACTCCTTCATGCGGAATGTCACTTCTCACAGTGTCTTTGCAGTGGAGAAAAGAAGATAGAACAAGGACGGACAGAGAGAACGATGCAAACCGTGATTGAAGTACAGGGTAAGCCTCGTAGGCCTCTATTATGCATACTGGTAGTTCAACACCGGAGATGTTCCACAGTGTCTACCTCTTCTCAAAACACTTCCAGTATATGAGGGAACTCTGCTACATTAAGTTCTCACGACAGAGATGCGTCTGTGCTCAGTTGGAAAGTGTAGGACGTGTCTGGGTAGCAACCAGTAAGTGTCTGATACAAGCCGCTAAGAGGGGATGCGGAGGAAGGTATCTGCTCAGGGAAGCTACTTCAGGTGCGTACTCATTCATAACAGTGTCTCTCCTTTGAGGATGAAGATAGAACAGGGAACGACTACGGGCACATTAGGTACTGTGAGTAAAGGGCATGCTAAGGCGCTTAAGCCTGCCAAACACATATTGGATGTTCACCACCAGTGCAGATCCGCACTTAGTTTCTGCGTCGAAAACGCTTCCTACACTGAGAGGGAAGTGTGCTTTAGGAGGGATTCACTGCAGTGTTACGTCTGTTAAAGAAGGAAGCTTTTGGGACTGACTCTGTGGTAACCCCAATAGGCGCACATAGCTTTCCAGTCTCAGCCGTCTATCCGTTGGACTATAGCAAGTTCTGTTTAAGGGAAACTCCTTCATGCGGAATGTCACTTCTCACAGTGTCTTTCCAGTGGAGGAAAGAAGATAGAACAACGACGGACAGAGAGAACGTTGTAACCCGTTTGTGAAGTACAGGGTAAGGCACCTAAGCCTCTATGATGCATACTGGATGTTCAACACCTGGGATTTTCCACAATGTCTACCACTTCTCAAAACACTTCCAATATAGGAGGGAACTGTGCTACCGTAAGTTCTAATGACAGGGATGCATCTGTGCAAGGTTGAAAACTCGAGGATGTGTCTGGGTAGCAAACATGAAGTGTCTCATAAAGGCACCTTAGACTGGATGCGTAGTAGGTATCTGGTAGGGAAGCTACTTCAGTTTTGTACTCATTCATAACAGTGCTTCTCCTTGGAGGAATGAAGGAAGAACACGGACGGACTAGGGGCACAGTAGGTACTGTGAATAAAGGGCAGGCTATGAACCTTACGCCTGCCAACCACATATTGGATGTTCACCACCAGTGTTGATCCGCACCTAGGTTCTGCGTCTAAACCGCTTCCAACACTGAGAGGGAAGTGTGCTTTAGGAGGGATTCACTGCAGTGTTACGTCTGTTAAAGAAGGATGCTTTTGGGACTGACTCGGTGGTAACCGCATTAGGCCCACATAGCTTTCCAGTCTCAGACGTCTAACCGTTAGACTATAGGAAGTTCTGTTTAAGGGAAACTCCTTCATGCGGAATGTCACTTCTCACAGTGTCTTTGCAGTGGAGAAAAGAAGATAGAACAAGGACGGACAGAGAGAACGATGCAAACCGTGATTGAAGTACAGGGTAAGCCTCGTAGGCCTCTATTATGCATACTGGTAGTTCAACACCGGAGATGTTCCACAGTGTCTACCTCTTCTCAAAACACTTCCAGTATATGAGGGAACTCTGCTACATTAAGTTCTCACGACAGAGATGCGTCTGTGCTCAGTTGGAAAGTGTAGGACGTGTCTGGGTAGCAACCAGTAAGTGTCTGATACAAGCCGCTAAGAGGGGATGCGGAGGAAGGTATCTGCTCAGGGAAGCTACTTCAGGTGCGTACTCATTCATAACAGTGTCTCTCCTTTGAGGATGAAGATAGAACAGGGAACGACTACGGGCACATTAGGTACTGTGAGTAAAGGGCATGCTAAGGCGCTTAAGCCTGCCAAACACATATTGGATGTTCACCACCAGTGCAGATCCGCACTTAGTTTCTGCGTCGAAAACGCTTCCTACACTGAGAGGGAAGTGTGCTTTAGGAGGGATTCACTGCAGTGTTACGTCTGATAAAGAAGGATGCTTTTGGGACTGACTCTGTGGTAACCGCATTAGGCGCACATAGCTTTCCAGTCTCAGACGTCTAACCGTTAGACTATAGGAAGTTCTGTTTAAGGGAAACTCCTTCATGCGGAATGTCACTTCTCACAGTGTCTTTGCAGTGGAGAAAAGAAGATAGAACAAGGACGGACAGAGAGAACGATGCAAACCGTGATTGAAGTACAGGGTAAGCCTCGTAGGCCTCTATTATGCATACTGGTAGTTCAACACCGGAGATGTTCCACAGTGTCTACCTCTTCTCAAAACACTTCCAGTATATGAGGGAACTCTGCTACATTAAGTTCTCACGACAGAGATGCGTCTGTGCTCAGTTGGAAAGTGTAGGACGTGTCTGGGTAGCAACCAGTAAGTGTCTGATACAAGCCGCTAAGAGGGGATGCGGAGGAAGGTATCTGCTCAGGGAAGCTACTTCAGGTGCGTACTCATTCATAACAGTGTCTCTCCTTTGAGGATGAAGATAGAACAGGGAACGACTACGGGCACATTAGGTACTGTGAGTAAAGGGCATGCTAAGGCGCTTAAGCCTGCCAAACACATATTGGATGTTCACCACCAGTGCAGATCCGCACTTAGTTTCTGCGTCGAAAACGCTTCCTACACTGAGAGGGAAGTGTGCTTTAGGAGGGATTCACTGCAGTGTTACGTCTGTTAAAGAAGGAAGCTTTTGGGACTGACTCTGTGGTAACCCCAATAGGCGCACATAGCTTTCCAGTCTCAGCCGTCTATCCGTTGGACTATAGCAAGTTCTGTTTAAGGGAAACTCCTTCATGCGGAATGTCACTTCTCACAGTGTCTTTGCAGTGGAGGAAAGAAGATAGAACAACGACGGACAGAGAGAACGTTGCAACCCGTGAGTGAAGTACAGGGTAAGTCACCTAAGCCTCTATGATGCATACTGGATGTTCAACACCTGGGATTTTCCACAATGTCTACCACTTCTCAAAACACTTCCAATATAGGAGGGAACTGTGCTACTGTAAGTTCTAATGACAGGGATGCATCTGTGCAAGGTTGAAAACTCGAGGATGTGTCTGGGAAGCAAACATGAAGTGTCTCATAAAGGCACCTTAGACTGGATGCGTAGTAGGTATCTGCTAGGGAAGCTACTTCAGTTTTGTACTCATTCATAACAGTGCTTCTCCTTGGAGGAATGAAGGAAGAACACGGACGGACTAGGGGCACAGTAGGTACTGTGAATAAAGGGCAGGCTATGAACCTTACGCCTGCCAACCACATATTGGATGTTCACCACCAGTGTTGATCCGCACATAGGTTCTGCGTCTAAAACGCTTCCAACACTGAGAGGGAAGTGTGCTTTAGGAGGGATTCACTGCAGTGTTACGTCTGTTAAAGAAGGATGCTTTTGGGACTGACTCTGTGGTAACTGCATTAGGCGCACATAGCTTTCCAGTCTCAGACGTCTAACCGTTAGACTATAGGAAGTTTTGTTTAAGGGAAACTCCTTCATGCGGAATGTCACTTCTCACAGTGTCTTTGCAGTGGAGAAAAGAAGATAGAACAAGGACGGACAGAGAGAACGATGCAAACCGTGATTGAAGTACAGGGTAAGCCTCGTAGGCCTCTATTATGCATACTGGTAGTTCAACACCGGAGATGTTCCACAGTGTCTACCTCTTCTCAAAACACTTCCAGTATATGAGGGAACTCTGCTACATTAAGTTCTCACGACAGAGATGCGTCTGTGCTCAGTTGGAAAGTGTAGGACGTGTCTGGGTAGCAACCAGTAAGTGTCTGATACAAGCCGCTAAGAGGGGATGCGGAGGAAGGTATCTGCTCAGGGAAGCTACTTCAGGTGCGTACTCATTCATAACAGTGTCTCTCCTTTGAGGATGAAGATAGAACAGGGAACGACTATGGGCACATTAGGTACTGTGAGTAAAGGGCATGCTAAGGCGCTTAAGCCTGCCAAACACATATTGGATGTTCACCACCAGTGCAGATCCGCACTTAGTTTCTGCGTCGAAAACGCTTCCTACACTGAGAGGGAAGTGTGCTTTAGGAGGGATTCACTGCAGTGTTACGTCTGTTAAAGAAGGATGCTTTTGGGACTGACTCGGTGGTAACCGCATTAGGCGCACATAGCTTTCCAGTCTCAGACGTCTAACCGTTATACTATAGGAAGTTCTGTTTAAGGGAAACTCCTTCATGCGGAATGTCACTTCTCACAGTGTCTTTGCAGTGGAGAAAAGAAGATAGAACAAGGACGGACAGAGAGAACGATGCAAACCGTGATTGAAGTACAGGGTAAGCCTCGTAGGCCTCTATTATGCATACTGGTAGTTCAACACCGGAGATGTTCCACAGTGTCTACCTCTTCTCAAAACACTTCCAGTATATGAGGGAACTCTGCTACATTAAGTTCTCACGACAGAGATGCGTCTGTGCTCAGTTGGAAAGTGTAGGACCTGTCTGGGTAGCAACCAGTAAGTGTCTGATACAAGCCGCTAAGAGGGGATGCGGAGGAAGGTATCTGCTCAGGGAAGCTACTTCAGGTGCGTACTCATTCATAACAGTGTCTCTCCTTTGAGGATGAAGATAGAACAGGGAACGACTACGGGCACATTAGGTACTGTGAGTAAAGGGCATGCTAAGGCGCTTAAGCCTGCCAAACACATATTGGATGTTCACCACCAGTGCAGATCCGCACTTAGTTTCTGCGTCGAAAACGCTTCCAACACTGAGAGGGAAGTGTGCTTTAGGAGGGATTCACTGCAGTGTTACGTCTGTTAAAGAAGGATGCTTTTGGGACTGACTCTGTGGTAACCGCATTAGGCGCACATAGCTTTCCAGTCTCAGACGTCTAACCGTTAGACTATAGGAAGTTCTGTTTAAGGGAAACTCCTTCATGCGGAATGTCACTTCTCACAGTGTCTTTGCAGTGGAGAAAAGAAGATAGAACAAGGACGGACAGAGAGAACGATGCAAACCGTGATTGAAGTACAGGGTAAGCCTCGTAGGCCTCTATTATGCATACTGGTAGTTCAACACCGGAGATGTTCCACAGTGTCTACCTCTTCTCAAAACACTTCCAGTATATGAGGGAACTCTGCTACATTAAGTTCTCACGACAGAGATGCGTCTGTGCTCAGTTGGAAAGTGTAGGACGTGTCTGGGTAGCAACCAGTAAGTGTCTGATACAAGCCGCTAAGAGGGGATGCGGAGGAAGGTATCTGCTCAGGGAAGCTACTTCAGGTGCTCATTCATAACAGTGTCTCTCCTTTGAGGATGAAGATAGAACAGGGAACGACTACGGGCACATTAGGTACTGTGAGTAAAGGGCATGCTAAGGCGCTTAAGCCTGCCAAACACATATTGGATGTTCACCACCAGTGCAGATCCGCACTTAGTTTCTGCGTCGAAAACGCTTCCTACACTGAGAGGGAAGTGTGCTTTAGGAGGGATTCACTGCAGTGTTACGTCTGTTAAAGAAGGAAGCTTTTGGGACTGACTCTGTGGTAACCCCAATAGGCGCACATAGCTTTCCAGTCTCAGCCGTCTATCCGTTGGACTATAGCAAGTTCTGTTTAAGGGAAACTCCTTCATGCGGAATGTCACTTCTCACAGTGTCTTTGCAGTGGAGGAAAGAAGATAGAACAACGACGGACAGAGAGAACGTTGCAACCCGTGAGTGAAGTACAGGGTAAGTCACCTAAGCCTCTATGATGCATACTGGATGTTCAACACCTGGGATTTTCCACAATGTCTACCACTTCTCAAAACACTTCCAATATAGGAGGGAACTGTGCTACTGTAAGTTCTAATGACAGGGATGCATCTGTGCAAGGTTGAAAATTCGAGGATGTGTCTGGGAAGCAAACATGAAGTGTCTCATAAAGGCACCTTAGACTGGATGCGTAGTAGGTATCTGCTAGGGAAGCTACTTCAGTTTCGTACTCATTCATAACAGTGCTTCTCCTTGGAGGAATGAAGGAAGAACACGGACGGACTAGGGGCACAGTAGGTACTGTGAATAAAGGGCAGGCTATGAACCTTACGCCTGCCAACCACATATTGGATGTTCACCACCAGTGTTGATCCGCACATAGGTTCTGCGTCTAAAACGCTTCCAACACTGAGAGGGAAGTGTGCTTTAGGAGGGATTCACTGCAGTGTTACGTCTGTTAAAGAAGGATGCTTTTGGGACTGACTCTGTGGTAACTGCATTAGGCGCACATAGCTTTCCAGTCTCAGACGTCTAACCGTTAGACTATAGGAAGTTCTGTTTAAGGGAAACTCCTTCATGCGGAATGTCACTTCTCACAGTGTCTTTGCAGTGGAGAAAAGAAGATAGAACAAGGACGGACAGAGAGAACGATGCAAACCGTGATTGAAGTACAGGGTAAGCCTCGTAGGCCTCTATTATGCATACTGGTAGTTCAACACCGGAGATGTTCCACAGTGTCTACCTCTTCTCAAAACACTTCCAGTATATGAGGGAACTCTGCTACATTAAGTTCTCACGACAGAGATGCGTCTGTGCTCAGTTGGAAAGTGTAGGACGTGTCTGGGTAGCAACCAGTAAGTGTCTGATACAAGCCGCTAAGAGGGGATGCGGAGGAAGGTATCTGCTCAGGGAAGCTACTTCAGGTGCGTACTCATTCATAACAGTGTCTCTCCTTTGAGGATGAAGATAGAACAGGGAACGACTATGGGCACATTAGGTACTGTGAGTAAAGGGCATGCTAAGGCGCTTAAGCCTGCCAAACACATATTGGATGTTCACCACCAGTGCAGATCCGCACTTAGTTTCTGCGTCGAAAACGCATCCTACACTGAGAGGGAAGTGTGCTTTAGGAGGGATTCACTGCAGTGTTACGTCTGTTAAAGAAGGATGCTTTTGGGACTGACTCGGTGGTAACCGCATTAGGCGCACATAGCTTTCCAGTCTCAGACGTCTAACCGTTAGACTATAGGAAGTTCTGTTTAAGGGAAACTCCTTCATGCGGAATGTCACTTCTCACAGTGTCTTTGCAGTGGAGAAAAGAAGATAGAACAAGGACGGACAGAGAGAACGATGCAAACCGTGATTGAAGTACAGGGTAAGCCTCGTAGGCCTCTATTATGCATACTGGTAGTTCAACACCGGAGATGTTCCACAGTGTCTACCTCTTCTCAAAACACTTCCAGTATATGAGGGAACTCTGCTACATTAAGTTCTCACGACAGAGATGCGTCTGTGCTCAGTTGGAAAGTGTAGGACCTGTCTGGGTAGCAACCAGTAAGTGTCTGATACAAGCCGCTAAGAGGGGATGCGGAGGAAGGTATCTGCTCAGGGAAGCTACTTCAGGTGCGTACTCATTCATAACAGTGTCTCTCCTTTGAGGATGAAGATAGAACAGGGAACGACTACGGGCACATTAGGTACTGTGAGTAAAGGGCATGCTAAGGCGCTTAAGCCTGCCAAACACATATTGGATGTTCACCACCAGTGCAGATCCGCACTTAGTTTCTGCGTCGAAAACGCTTCCAACACTGAGAGGGAAGTGTGCTTTAGGAGGGATTCACTGCAGTGTTACGTCTGTTAAAGAAGGATGCTTTTGGGACTGACTCTGTGGTAACCGCATTAGGCGCACATAGCTTTCCAGTCTAGGACGTCTAACCGTTAGACTATAGGAAGTTCTGTTTAAGGGAAACTCCTTCATGCGGAATGTCACTTCTCACAGTGTCTTTGCAGTGGAGAAAAGAAGATAGAACAAGGACGGACAGAGAGAACGATGCAAACCGTGATTGAAGTACAGGGTAAGCCTCGTAGGCCTCTATTATGCATACTGGTAGTTCAACACCGGAGATGTTCCACAGTGTCTACCTCTTCTCAAAACACTTCCAGTATATGAGGGAACTCTGCTACATTAAGTTCTCACGACAGAGATGCGTCTGTGCTCAGTTGGAAAGTGTAGGACGTGTCTGGGTAGCAACCAGTAAGTGTCTGATACAAGCCGCTAAGAGGGGATGCGGAGGAAGGTATCTGCTCAGGGAAGCTACTTCAGGTGCGTACTCATTCATAACAGTGTCTCTCCTTTGAGGATGAAGATAGAACAGGGAACGACTACGGGCACATTAGGTACTGTGAGTAAAGGGCATGCTAAGGCGCTTAAGCCTGCCAAACACATATTGGATGTTCACCACCAGTGCAGATCCGCACTTAGTTTCTGCGTCGAAAACGCTTCCTACACTGAGAGGGAAGTGTGCTTTAGGAGGGATTCACTGCAGTGTTACGTCTGTTAAAGAAGGAAGCTTTTGGGACTGACTCTGTGGTAACCCCAATAGGCGCACATAGCTTTCCAGTCTCAGCCGTCTATCCGTTGGACTATAGCAAGTTCTGTTTAAGGGAAACTCCTTCATGCGGAATGTCACTTCTCACAGTGTCTTTGCAGTGGAGGAAAGAAGATAGAACAACGACGGACAGAGAGAACGTTGCAAACCGTGAGTGAAGTACAGGGTAAGTCACCTAAGCCTCTATGATGCATACTGGATGTTCAACACCTGGGATTTTCCACAATGTCTACCACTTCTCAAAACACTTCCAATATAGGAGGGAACTGTGCTACTGTAAGTTCTAATGACAGGGATGCATCTGTGCAAGGTTGAAAACTCGAGGATGTGTCTGGGAAGCAAACATGAAGTGTCTCATAAAGGCACCTTAGACTGGATGCGTAGTAGGTATCTGCTAGGGAAGCTACTTCAGTTTCGTACTCATTCATAACAGTGCTTCTCCTTGGAGGAATGAAGGAAGAACACGGACGGACTAGGGGCACAGTAGGTACTGTGAATAAAGGGCAGGCTATGAACCTTACGCCTGCCAACCACATATTGGATGTTCACCACCAGTGTTGATCCGCACATAGGTTCTGCGTCTAAAACGCTTCCAACACAGAGAGGGAAGTGTGCTTTAGGAGGGATTCACTGCAGTGTTACGTCTGTTAAAGAAGGATGCTTTTGGGACTGACTCTGTGGTAACTGCATTAGGCGCACATAGCTTTCCAGTCTCAGACGTCTAACTGTTAGACTATAGGAAGTTCTGTTTAAGGGAAACTCCTTCATGCGGAATGTCACTTCTCACAGTGTCTTTGCAGTGGAGAAAAGAAGATAGAACAAGGACGGACAGAGAGAACGATGCAAACCGTGATTGAAGTACAGGGTAAGCCTCGTAGGCCTCTATTATGCATACTGGTAGTTCAACACCGGAGATGTTCCACAGTGTCTACCTCTTCTCAAAACACTTCCAGTATATGAGGGAACTCTGCTACATTAAGTTCTCACGACAGAGATGCGTCTGTGCTCAGTTGGAAAGTGTAGGACGTGTCTGGGTAGCAACCAGTAATTGTCTGATACAAGCCGCTAAGAGGGGATGCGGAGGAAGGTATCTGCTCAGGGAAGCTACTTCAGGTGCGTACTCATTCATAACAGTGTCTCTCCTTTGAGGATGAAGATAGAACAGGGAACGACTATGGGCACATTAGGTACTGTGAGTAAAGGGCATGCTAAGGCGCTTAAGCCTGCCAAACACATATTGGATGTTCACCACCAGTGCAGATCCGCACTTAGTTTCTGCGTCGAAAACGCTTCCTACACTGAGAGGGAAGTGTGCTTTAGGAGGGATTCACTGCAGTGTTACGTCTGTTAAAGAAGGATGCTTTTGGGACTGACTCGGTGGTAACCGCATTAGGCGCACATAGCTTTCCAGTCTCAGACGTCTAACCGTTAGACTATAGGAAGTTCTGTTTAAGGGAAACTCCTTCATGCGGAATGTCACTTCTCACAGTGTCTTTGCAGTGGAGAAAAGAAGATAGAACAAGGACGGACAGAGAGAACGATGCAAACCGTGATTGAAGTACAGGGTAAGCCTCGTAGGCCTCTATTATGCATACTGGTAGTTCAACACCGGAGATGTTCCACAGTGTCTACCTCTTCTCAAAACACTTCCAGTATATGAGGGAACTCTGCTACATTAAGTTCTCACGACAGAGATGCGTCTGTGCTCAGTTGGAAAGTGTAGGACCTGTCTGGGTAGCAACCAGTAAGTGTCTGATACAAGCCGCTAAGAGGGGATGCGGAGGAAGGTATCTGCTCAGGGAAGCTACTTCAGGTGCGTACTCATTCATAACAGTGTCTCTCCTTTGAGGATGAAGATAGAACAGGGAACGACTACGGGCACATTAGGTACTGTGAGTAAAGGGCATGCTAAGGCGCTTAAGCCTGCCAAACACATATTGGATGTTCACCACCAGTGCAGATCCGCACTTAGTTTCTGCGTCGAAAACGCTTCCAACACTGAGAGGGAAGTGTGCTTTAGGAGGGATTCACTGCAGTGTTACGTCTGTTAAAGAAGGATGCTTTTGGGACTGACTCTGTGGTAACCGCATTAGGCGCACATAGCTTTCCAGTCTCAGACGTCTAACCGTTAGACTATAGGAAGTTCTGTTTAAGGGAAACTCCTTCATGCGGAATGTCACTTCTCACAGTGTCTTTGCAGTGGAGAAAAGAAGATAGAACAAGGACGGACAGAGAGAACGATGCAAACCGTGATTGAAGTACAGGGTAAGCCTCGTAGGCCTCTATTATGCATACTGGTAGTTCAACACCGGAGATGTTCCACAGTGTCTACCTCTTCTCAAAACACTTCCAGTATATGAGGGAACTCTGCTACATTAAGTTCTCACGACAGAGATGCGTCTGTGCTCAGTTGGAAAGTGTAGGACGTGTCTGGGTAGCAACCAGTAAGTGTCTGATACAAGCCGCTAAGAGGGGATGCGGAGGAAGGTATCTGCTCAGGGAAGCTACTTCAGGTGCGTACTCATTCATAACAGTGTCTCTCCTTTGAGGATGAAGATAGAACAGGGAACGACTACGGGCACATTAGGTACTGTGAGTAAAGGGCATGCTAAGGCGCTTAAGCCTGCCAAACACATATTGGATGTTCACCACCAGTGCAGATCCGCACTTAGTTTCTGCGTCGAAAACGCTTCCTACACTGAGAGGGAAGTGTGCTTTAGGAGGGATTCACTGCAGTGTTACGTCTGTTAAAGAAGGAAGCTTTTGGGACTGACTCTGTGGTAACCCCAATAGGCGCACATAGCTTTCCAGTCTCAGCCGTCTATCCGTTGGACTATAGCAAGTTCTGTTTAAGGGAAACTCCTTCATGCGGAATGTCACTTCTCACAGTGTCTTTCCAGTGGAGGAAAGAAGATAGAACAACGACGGACAGAGAGAACGTTGCAACCCGTGAGTGAAGTACAGGGTAAGGCACCTAAGCCTCTATGATGCATACTGGATGTTCAACACCTGGGATTTTCCACAATGTCTACCACTTCTCAAAACACTTCCAATATAGGAGGGAACTGTGCTACCGTAAGTTCTAATGACAGGGATGCATCTGTGCAAGGTTGAAAACTCGAGGATGTGTCTGGGTAGCAAACATGAAGTATCTCATAAAGGCACCTTAGACTGGATGCGTAGTAGGTATCTGCTAGGGAAGCTACTTCAGTTTTGTACTCATTCATAACAGTGCTTCTCCTTGGAGGAATGAAGGAAGAACACGGACGGACTAGGGGCACAGTAGGTACTGTGAATAAAGGGCAGGCTATGAACCTTACGCCTGCCAACCACATATTGGATGTTCACCACCAGTGTTGATCCGCACATAGGTTCTGCGTCTAAAACGCTTCCAACACTGAGAGGGAAGTGTGCTTTAGGAGGGATTCACTGCAGTGTTACGTCTGTTAAAGAAGGATGCTTTTGGGACTGACTCTGTGGTAACCGCATTAGGCGCACATAGCTTTCCAGTCTCAGACGTCTAACCGTTAGACTATAGGAAGTTCTGTTTAAGGGAAACTCCTTCATGCGGAATGTCACTTCTCACAGTGTCTTTGCAGTGGAGAAAAGAAGATAGAACAAGGACGGACAGAGAGAACGATGCAAACCGTGATTGAAGTACAGGGTAAGCCTCGTAGGCCTCTATTATGCATACTGGTAGTTCGACACCGGAGATGTTCCACAGTGTCTACCTCTTCTCAAAACACTTCCAGTATATGAGGGAACTCTGCTACATTAAGTTCTCACGACAGAGATGCGTCTGTGCTCAGTTGGAAAGTGTAGGACGTGTCTGGGTAGCAACCAGTAAGTGTCTGATACAAGCCGCTAAGAGGGGATGCGGAGGAAGGTATCTGCTCAGGGAAGCTACTTCAGGTGCGTACTCATTCATAACAGTGTCTCTCCTTTGAGGATGAAGATAGAACAGGGAACGACTATGGGCACATTAGGTACTGTGAGTAAAGGGCATGCTAAGGCGCTTAAGCCTGCCAAACACATATTGGATGTTCACCACCAGTGCAGATCCGCACTTAGTTTCTGCGTCGAAAACGCTTCCTACACTGAGAGGGAAGTGTGCTTTAGGAGGGATTCACTGCAGTGTTACGTCTGTTAAAGAAGGATGCTTTTGGGACTGACTCGGTGGTAACCGCATTAGGCGCACATAGCTTTCCAGTCTCAGACGTCTAACCGTTAGACTATAGGAAGTTCTGTTTAAGGGAAACTCCTTCATGCGGAATGTCACTTCTCACAGTGTCTTTGCAGTGGAGAAAAGAAGATAGAACAAGGACGGACAGAGAGAACGATGCAAACCGTGATTGAAGTACAGGGTAAGCCTCGTAGGCCTCTATTATGCATACTGGTAGTTCAACACCGGAGATGTTCCACAGTGTCTACCTCTTCTCAAAACACTTCCAGTATATGAGGGAACTCTGCTACATTAAGTTCTCACGACAGAGATGCGTCTGTGCTCAGTTGGAAAGTGTAGGACCTGTCTGGGTAGCAACCAGTAAGTGTCTGATACAAGCCGCTAAGAGGGGATGCGGAGGAAGGTATCTGCTCAGGGAAGCTACTTCAGGTGCGTACTCATTCATAACAGTGTCTCTCCTTTGAGGATGAAGATAGAACAGGGAACGACTACGGGCACATTAGGTACTGTGAGTAAAGGGCATGCTAAGGCGCTTAAGCCTGCCAAACACATATTGGATGTTCACCACCAGTGCAGATCCGCACTTAGTTTCTGCGTCGAAAACGCTTCCAACACTGAGAGGGAAGTGTGCTTTAGGAGGGATTCACTGCAGTGTTACGTCTGTTAAAGAAGGATGCTTTTGGGACTGACTCTGTGGTAACCGCATTAGGCGCACATAGCTTTCCAGTCTAGGACGTCTAACCGTTAGACTATAGGAAGTTCTGTTTAAGGGAAACTCCTTCATGCGGAATGTCACTTCTCACAGTGTCTTTGCAGTGGAGAAAAGAAGATAGAACAAGGACGGACAGAGAGAACGATGCAAACCGTGATTGAAGTACAGGGTAAGCCTCGTAGGCCTCTATTATGCATACTGGTAGTTCAACACCGGAGATGTTCCACAGTGTCTACCTCTTCTCAAAACACTTCCAGTATATGAGGGAACTCTGCTACATTAAGTTCTCACGACAGAGATGCGTCTGTGCTCAGTTGGAAAGTGTAGGACGTGTCTGGGTAGCAACCAGTAAGTGTCTGATACAAGCCGCTAAGAGGGGATGCGGAGGAAGGTATCTGCTCAGGGAAGCTACTTCAGGTGCGTACTCATTCATAACAGTGTCTCTCCTTTGAGGATGAAGATAGAACAGGGAACGACTACGGGCACATTAGGTACTGTGAGTAAAGGGCATGCTAAGGCGCTTAAGCCTGCCAAACACATATTGGATGTTCACCACCAGTGCAGATCCGCACTTAGTTTCTGCGTCGAAAACGCTTCCTACACTGAGAGGGAAGTGTGCTTTAGGAGGGATTCACTGCAGTGTTACGTCTGTTAAAGAAGGAAGCTTTTGGGACTGACTCTGTGGTAACCCCAATAGGCGCACATAGCTTTCCAGTCTCAGCCGTCTATCCGTTGGACTATAGCAAGTTCTGTTTAAGGGAAACTCCTTCATGCGGAATGTCACTTCTCACAGTGTCTTTGCAGTGGAGGAAAGAAGATAGAACAACGACGGACAGAGAGAACGTTGCAACCCGTGAGTGAAGTACAGGGTAAGTCACCTAAGCCTCTATGATGCATACTGGATGTTCAACACCTGGGATTTTCCACAATGTCTACCACTTCTCAAAACACTTCCAATATAGGAGGGAACTGTGCTACTGTAAGTTCTAATGACAGGGATGCATCTGTGCAAGGTTGAAAACTCGAGGATGTGTCTGGGAAGCAAACATGAAGTGTCTCATAAAGGCACCTTAGACTGGATGCGTAGTAGGTATCTGCTAGGGAAGCTACTTCAGTTTCGTACTCATTCATAACAGTGCTTCTCCTTGGAGGAATGAAGGAAGAACACGGACGGACTAGGGGCACAGTAGGTACTGTGAATAAAGGGCAGGCTATGAACCTTACGCCTGCCAACCACATATTGGATGTTCACCACCAGTGTTGATCCGCACATAGGTTCTGCGTCTAAAACGCTTCCAACACAGAGAGGGAAGTGTGCTTTAGGAGGGATTCACTGCAGTGTTACGTCTGTTAAAGAAGGATGCTTTTGGGACTGACTCTGTGGTAACTGCATTAGGCGCACATAGCTTTCCAGTCTCAGACGTCTAACTGTTAGACTATAGGAAGTTCTGTTTAAGGGAAACTCCTTCATGCGGAATGTCACTTCTCACAGTGTCTTTGCAGTGGAGAAAAGAAGATAGAACAAGGACGGACAGAGAGAACGATGCAAACCGTGATTGAAGTACAGGGTAAGCCTCGTAGGCCTCTATTATGCATACTGGTAGTTCAACACCGGAGATGTTCCACAGTGTCTACCTCTTCTCAAAACACTTCCAGTATATGAGGGAACTCTGCTACATTAAGTTCTCACGACAGAGATGCGTCTGTGCTCAGTTGGAAAGTGTAGGACGTGTCTGGGTAGCAACCAGTAATTGTCTGATACAAGCCGCTAAGAGGGGATGCGGAGGAAGGTATCTGCTCAGGGAAGCTACTTCAGGTGCGTACTCATTCATAACAGTGTCTCTCCTTTGAGGATGAAGATAGAACAGGGAACGACTATGGGCACATTAGGTACTGTGAGTAAAGGGCATGCTAAGGCGCTTAAGCCTGCCAAACACATATTGGATGTTCACCACCAGTGCAGATCCGCACTTAGTTTCTGCGTCGAAAACGCTTCCTACACTGAGAGGGAAGTGTGCTTTAGGAGGGATTCACTGCAGTGTTACGTCTGTTAAAGAAGGATGCTTTTGGGACTGACTCGGTGGTAACCGCATTAGGCGCACATAGCTTTCCAGTCTCAGACGTCTAACCGTTAGACTATAGGAAGTTCTGTTTAAGGGAAACTCCTTCATGCGGAATGTCACTTCTCACAGTGTCTTTGCAGTGGAGAAAAGAAGATAGAACAAGGACGGACAGAGAGAACGATGCAAACCGTGATTGAAGTACAGGGTAAGCCTCGTAGGCCTCTATTATGCATACTGGTAGTTCAACACCGGAGATGTTCCACAGTGTCTACCTCTTCTCAAAACACTTCCAGTATATGAGGGAACTCTGCTACATTAAGTTCTCACGACAGAGATGCGTCTGTGCTCAGTTGGAAAGTGTAGGACCTGTCTGGGTAGCAACCAGTAAGTGTCTGATACAAGCCGCTAAGAGGGGATGCGGAGGAAGGTATCTGCTCAGGGAAGCTACTTCAGGTGCGTACTCATTCATAACAGTGTCTCTCCTTTGAGGATGAAGATAGAACAGGGAACGACTACGGGCACATTAGGTACTGTGAGTAAAGGGCATGCTAAGGCGCTTAAGCCTGCCAAACACATATTGGATGTTCACCACCAGTGCAGATCCGCACTTAGTTTCTGCGTCGAAAACGCTTCCAACACTGAGAGGGAAGTGTGCTTTAGGAGGGATTCACTGCAGTGTTACGTCTGTTAAAGAAGGATGCTTTTGGGACTGACTCTGTGGTAACCGCATTAGGCGCACATAGCTTTCCAGTCTCAGACGTCTAACCGTTAGACTATAGGAAGTTCTGTTTAAGGGAAACTCCTTCATGCGGAATGTCACTTCTCACAGTGTCTTTGCAGTGGAGAAAAGAAGATAGAACAAGGACGGACAGAGAGAACGATGCAAACCGTGATTGAAGTACAGGGTAAGCCTCGTAGGCCTCTATTATGCATACTGGTAGTTCAACACCGGAGATGTTCCACAGTGTCTACCTCTTCTCAAAACACTTCCAGTATATGAGGGAACTCTGCTACATTAAGTTCTCACGACAGAGATGCGTCTGTGCTCAGTTGGAAAGTGTAGGACGTGTCTGGGTAGCAACCAGTAAGTGTCTGATACAAGCCGCTAAGAGGGGATGCTGAGGAAGGTATCTGCTCAGGGAAGCTACTTCAGGTGCGTACTCATTCATAACAGTGTCTCTCCTTTGAGGATGAAGATAGAACAGGGAACGACTACGGGCACATTAGGTACTGTGAGTAAAGGGCATGCTAAGGCGCTTAAGCCTGCCAAACACATATTGGATGTTCACCACCAGTGCAGATCCGCACTTAGTTTCTGCGTCGAAAACGCTTCCTACACTGAGAGGGAAGTGTGCTTTAGGAGGGATTCACTGCAGTGTTACGTCTGTTAAAGAAGGAAGCTTTTGGGACTGACTCTGTGGTAACCCCAATAGGCGCACATAGCTTTCCAGTCTCAGCCGTCTATCCGTTGGACTATAGCAAGTTCTGTTTAAGGGAAACTCCTTCATGCGGAATGTCACTTCTCACAGTGTCTTTCCAGTGGAGGAAAGAAGATAGAACAACGACGGACAGAGAGAACGTTGCAACCCGTGAGTGAAGTACAGGGTAAGGCACCTAAGCCTCTATGATGCATACTGGATGTTCAACACCTGGGATTTTCCACAATGTCTACCACTTCTCAAAACACTTCCAATATAGGAGGGAACTGTGCTACCGTAAGTTCTAATGACAGGGATGCATCTGTGCAAGGTTGAAAACTCGAGGATGTGTCTGGGTAGCAAACATGAAGTATCTCATAAAGGCACCTTAGACTGGATGCGTAGTAGGTATCTGCTAGGGAAGCTACTTCAGTTTTGTACTCATTCATAACAGTGCTTCTCCTTGGAGGAATGAAGGAAGAACACGGACGGACTAGGGGCACAGTAGGTACTGTGAATAAAGGGCAGGCTATGAACCTTACGCCTGCCAACCACATATTGGATGTTCACCACCAGTGTTGATCCGCACATAGGTTCTGCGTCTAAAACGCTTCCAACACTGAGAGGGAAGTGTGCTTTAGGAGGGATTCACTGCAGTGTTACGTCTGTTAAAGAAGGATGCTTTTGGGACTGACTCTGTGGTAACCGCATTAGGCGCACATAGCTTTCCAGTCTCAGACGTCTAACCGTTAGACTATAGGAAGTTCTGTTTAAGGGAAACTCCTTCATGCGGAATGTCACTTCTCACAGTGTCTTTGCAGTGGAGAAAAGAAGATAGAACAAGGACGGACAGAGAGAACGATGCAAACCGTGATTGAAGTACAGGGTAAGCCTCGTAGGCCTCTATTATGCATACTGGTAGTTCAACACCGGAGATGTTCCACAGTGTCTACCTCTTCTCAAAACACTTCCAGTATATGAGGGAACTCTGCTACATTAAGTTCTCACGACAGAGATGCGACTGTGCTCAGTTGGAAAGTGTAGGACGTGTCTGGGTAGCAACCAGTAAGTGTCTGATACAAGCCGCTAAGAGGGGATGCGGAGGAAGGTATCTGCTCAGGGAAGCTACTTCAGGTGCGTACTCATTCATAACAGTGTCTCTCCTTTGAGGATGAAGATAGAACAGGGAACGACTACGGGCACATTAGGTACTGTGAGTAAAGGGCATGCTAAGGCGCTTAAGCCTGCCAAACACATATTGGATGTTCACCACCAGTGCAGATCCGCACTTAGTTTCTGCGTCGAAAACGCTTCCTACACTGAGAGGGAAGTGTGCTTTAGGAGGGATTCACTGCAGTGTTACGTCTGTTAAAGAAGGAAGCTTTTGGGACTGACTCTGTGGTAACCCCAATAGGCGCACATAGCTTTCCAGTCTCAGCCGTCTATCCGTTGGACTAAGCAAGTTCTGTTTAAGGGAAACTCCTTCATGCGGAATGTCACTTCTCACAGTGTCTTTCCAGTGGAGGAAAGAAGATAGAACAACGACGGACAGAGAGAACGTTGCAACCCGTGAGTGAAGTACAGGGTAAGGCACCTAAGCCTCTATGATGCATACTGGATGTTCAACACCTGGGATTTTCCACAATGTCTACCACTTCTCAAAACACTTCCAATATAGGAGGGAACTGTGCTACCGTAAGTTCTAATGACAGGGATGCATCTGTGCAAGGTTGAAAACTCGAGGATGTGTCTGGGTAGCAAACATGAAGTGTCTCATAAAGGCACCTTAGACTGGATGCGTAGGAGGTATCTGCTAGGGAAGCTACTTCAGTTTTGTACTCATTCATAACAGTGCTTCTCCTTGGAGGAATGAAGGAAGAACACGGACGGACTAGGGGCACAGTAGGTACTGTGAATAAAGGGCAGGCTATGAACCTTACGCCTGCCAACCACATATTGGATGTTCACCACCAGTGTTGATCCGCACATAGGTTCTGCGTCTAAAACGCTTCCAACACTGAGAGGGAAGTGTGCTTTAGGAGGGATTCACTGCAGTGTTACGTCTGTTAAAGAAGGATGCTTTTGGGACTGACTCTGTGGTAACCGCATTAGGCGCACATAGCTTTCCAGTCTCAGACGTCTAACCGTTAGACTATAGGAAGTTCTGTTTAAGGGAAACTCCTTCATGCGGAATGTCACTTCTCACAGTGTCTTTGCAGTGGAGAAAAGAAGATAGAACAAGGACGGACAGAGAGAACGATGCAAACCGTGATTGAAGTACAGTGTAAGCCTCGTAGGCCTCTATTATGCATACTGGTAGTTCAACACCGGAGATGTTCCACAGTGTCTACCTCTTCTCAAAACACTTCCAGTATATGAGGGAACTCTGCTACATTAAGTTCTCACGACAGAGATGCGTCTGTGCTCAGTTGGAAAGTGTAGGACCTGTCTGGGTAGCAACCAGTAAGTGTCTGATACAAGCCGCTAAGAGGGGATGCGGAGGAAGGTATCTGCTCAGGGAAGCTACTTCAGGTGCGTACTCATTCATAACAGTGTCTCTCCTTTGAGGATGAAGATAGAACAGGGAACGACTACGGGCACATTAGGTACTGTGAGTAAAGGGCATGCTAAGGCGCTTAAGCCTGCCAAACACATATTGGATGTTCACCACCAGTGCAGATCCGCACTTAGTTTCTGCGTCGAAAACGCTTCCAACACTGAGAGGGAAGTGTGCTTTAGGAGGGATTCACTGCAGTGTTACGTCTGTTAAAGAAGGATGCTTTTGGGACTGACTCTGTGGTAACCGCATTAGGCGCACATAGCTTTCCAGTCTAGGACGTCTAACCGTTAGACTATAGGAAGTTCTGTTTAAGGGAAACTCCTTCATGCGGAATGTCACTTCTCACAGTGTCTTTGCAGTGGAGAAAAGAAGATAGAACAAGGACGGACAGAGAGAACGATGCAAACCGTGATTGAAGTACAGGGTAAGCCTCGTAGGCCTCTATTATGCATACTGGTAGTTCAACACCGGAGATGTTCCACAGTGTCTACCTCTTCTCAAAACACTTCCAGTATATGAGGGAACTCTGCTACATTAAGTTCTCACGACAGAGATGCGTCTGTGCTCAGTTGGAAAGTGTAGGACGTGTCTGGGTAGCAACCAGTAAGTGTCTGATACAAGCCGCTAAGAGGGGATGCGGAGGAAGGTATCTGCTCAGGGAAGCTACTTCAGGTGCGTACTCATTCATAACAGTGTCTCTCCTTTGAGGATGAAGATAGAACAGGGAACGACTACGGGCACATTAGGTACTGTGAGTAAAGGGCATGCTAAGGCGCTTAAGCCTGCCAAACACATATTGGATGTTCACCACCAGTGCAGATCCGCACTTAGTTTCTGCGTCGAAAACGCTTCCTACACTGAGAGGGAAGTGTGCTTTAGGAGGGATTCACTGCAGTGTTACGTCTGTTAAAGAAGGAAGCTTTTGGGACTGACTCTGTGGTAACCCCAATAGGCGCACATAGCTTTCCAGTCTCAGCCGTCTATCCGTTGGACTATAGCAAGTTCTGTTTAAGGGAAACTCCTTCATGCGGAATGTCACTTCTCACAGTGTCTTTGCAGTGGAGGAAAGAAGATAGAACAACGACGGACAGAGAGAACGTTGCAAACCGTGAGTGAAGTACAGGGTAAGTCACCTAAGCCTCTATGATGCATACTGGATGTTCAACACCTGGGATTTTCCACAATGTCTACCACTTCTCAAAACACTTCCAATATAGGAGGGAACTGTGCTACTGTAAGTTCTAATGACAGGGATGCATCTGTGCAAGGTTGAAAACTCGAGGATGTGTCTGGGAAGCAAACATGAAGTGTCTCATAAAGGCACCTTAGACTGGATGCGTAGTAGGTATCTGCTAGGGAAGCTACTTCAGTTTCGTACTCATTCATAACAGTGCTTCTCCTTGGAGGAATGAAGGAAGAACACGGACGGACTAGGGGCACAGTAGGTACTGTGAATAAAGGGCAGGCTATGAACCTTACGCCTGCCAACCACATATTGGATGTTCACCACCAGTGTTGATCCGCACATAGGTTCTGCGTCTAAAACGCTTCCAACACAGAGAGGGAAGTGTGCTTTAGGAGGGATTCACTGCAGTGTTACGTCTGTTAAAGAAGGATGCTTTTGGGACTGACTCTGTGGTAACTGCATTAGGCGCACATAGCTTTCCAGTCTCAGACGTCTAACTGTTAGACTATAGGAAGTTCTGTTTAAGGGAAACTCCTTCATGCGGAATGTCACTTCTCACAGTGTCTTTGCAGTGGAGAAAAGAAGATAGAACAAGGACGGACAGAGAGAACGATGCAAACCGTGATTGAAGTACAGGGTAAGCCTCGTAGGCCTCTATTATGCATACTGGTAGTTCAACACCGGAGATGTTCCACAGTGTCTACCTCTTCTCAAAACACTTCCAGTATATGAGGGAACTCTGCTACATTAAGTTCTCACGACAGAGATGCGTCTGTGCTCAGTTGGAAAGTGTAGGACGTGTCTGGGTAGCAACCAGTAATTGTCTGATACAAGCCGCTAAGAGGGGATGCGGAGGAAGGTATCTGCTCAGGGAAGCTACTTCAGGTGCGTACTCATTCATAACAGTGTCTCTCCTTTGAGGATGAAGATAGAACAGGGAACGACTATGGGCACATTAGGTACTGTGAGTAAAGGGCATGCTAAGGCGCTTAAGCCTGCCAAACACATATTGGATGTTCACCACCAGTGCAGATCCGCACTTAGTTTCTGCGTCGAAAACGCTTCCTACACTGAGAGGGAAGTGTGCTTTAGGAGGGATTCACTGCAGTGTTACGTCTGTTAAAGAAGGATGCTTTTGGGACTGACTCGGTGGTAACCGCATTAGGCGCACATAGCTTTCCAGTCTCAGACGTCTAACCGTTAGACTATAGGAAGTTCTGTTTAAGGGAAACTCCTTCATGCGGAATGTCACTTCTCACAGTGTCTTTGCAGTGGAGAAAAGAAGATAGAACAAGGACGGACAGAGAGAACGATGCAAACCGTGATTGAAGTACAGGGTAAGCCTCGTAGGCCTCTATTATGCATACTGGTAGTTCAACACCGGAGATGTTCCACAGTGTCTACCTCTTCTCAAAACACTTCCAGTATATGAGGGAACTCTGCTACATTAAGTTCTCACGACAGAGATGCGTCTGTGCTCAGTTGGAAAGTGTAGGACCTGTCTGGGTAGCAACCAGTAAGTGTCTGATACAAGCCGCTAAGAGGGGATGCGGAGGAAGGTATCTGCTCAGGGAAGCTACTTCAGGTGCGTACTCATTCATAACAGTGTCTCTCCTTTGAGGATGAAGATAGAACAGGGAACGACTACGGGCACATTAGGTACTGTGAGTAAAGGGCATGCTAAGGCGCTTAAGCCTGCCAAACACATATTGGATGTTCACCACCAGTGCAGATCCGCACTTAGTTTCTGCGTCGAAAACGCTTCCAACACTGAGAGGGAAGTGTGCTTTAGGAGGGATTCACTGCAGTGTTACGTCTGTTAAAGAAGGATGCTTTTGGGACTGACTCTGTGGTAACCGCATTAGGCGCACATAGCTTTC
The DNA here is from genome assembly GCF_020171115.1 of Neogale vison. Classification (NCBI taxonomy): domain Eukaryota; kingdom Metazoa; phylum Chordata; class Mammalia; order Carnivora; family Mustelidae; genus Neogale; species Neogale vison. The sequence goes on from NW_025334856.1 coordinate 2,462,554, forward strand.
CAGTCTCAGACGTCTAACCGTTAGACTATAGGAAGTTCTGTTTAAGGGAAACTCCTTCATGCGGAATGTCACTTCTCACAGTGTCTTTGCAGTGGAGAAAAGAAGATAGAACAAGGACGGACAGAGAGAACGATGCAAACCGTGATTGAAGTACAGGGTAAGCCTCGTAGGCCTCTATTATGCATACTGGTAGTTCAACACCGGAGATGTTCCACAGTGTCTACCTCTTCTCAAAACACTTCCAGTATATGAGGGAACTCTGCTACATTAAGTTCTCACGACAGAGATGCGTCTGTGCTCAGTTGGAAAGTGTAGGACGTGTCTGGGTAGCAACCAGTAAGTGTCTGATACAAGCCGCTAAGAGGGGATGCGGAGGAAGGTATCTGCTCAGGGAAGCTACTTCAGGTGCGTACTCATTCATAACAGTGTCTCTCCTTTGAGGATGAAGATAGAACAGGGAACGACTACGGGCACATTAGGTACTGTGAGTAAAGGGCATGCTAAGGCGCTTAAGCCTGCCAAACACATATTGGATGTTCACCACCAGTGCAGATCCGCACTTAGTTTCTGCGTCGAAAACGCTTCCTACACTGAGAGGGAAGTGTGCTTTAGGAGGGATTCACTGCAGTGTTACGTCTGTTAAAGAAGGAAGCTTTTGGGACTGACTCTGTGGTAACCCCAATAGGCGCACATAGCTTTCCAGTCTCAGCCGTCTATCCGTTGGACTATAGCAAGTTCTGTTTAAGGGAAACTCCTTCATGCGGAATGTCACTTCTCACAGTGTCTTTCCAGTGGAGGAAAGAAGATAGAACAACGACGGACAGAGAGAACGTTGCAACCCGTGAGTGAAGTACAGGGTAAGGCACCTAAGCCTCTATGATGCATACTGGATGTTCAACACCTGGGATTTTCCACAATGTCTACCACTTCTCAAAACACTTCCAATATAGGAGGGAACTGTGCTACCGTAAGTTCTAATGACAGGGATGCATCTGTGCAAGGTTGAAAACTCGAGGATGTGTCTGGGTAGCAAACATGAAGTATCTCATAAAGGCACCTTAGACTGGATGCGTAGTAGGTATCTGCTAGGGAAGCTACTTCAGTTTTGTACTCATTCATAACAGTGCTTCTCCTTGGAGGAATGAAGGAAGAACACGGACGGACTAGGGGCACAGTAGGTACTGTGAATAAAGGGCAGGCTATGAACCTTACGCCTGCCAACCACATATTGGATGTTCACCACCAGTGTTGATCCGCACATAGGTTCTGCGTCTAAAACGCTTCCAACACTGAGAGGGAAGTGTGCTTTAGGAGGGATTCACTGCAGTGTTACGTCTGTTAAAGAAGGATGCTTTTGGGACTGACTCTGTGGTAACCGCATTAGGCGCACATAGCTTTCCAGTCTCAGACGTCTAACCGTTAGACTATAGGAAGTTCTGTTTAAGGGAAACTCCTTCATGCGGAATGTCACTTCTCACAGTGTCTTTGCAGTGGAGAAAAGAAGATAGAACAAGGACGGACAGAGAGAACGATGCAAACCGTGATTGAAGTACAGGGTAAGCCTCGTAGGCCTCTATTATGCATACTGGTAGTTCAACACCGGAGATGTTCCACAGTGTCTACCTCTTCTCAAAACACTTCCAGTATATGAGGGAACTCTGCTACATTAAGTTCTCACGACAGAGATGCGTCTGTGCTCAGTTGGAAAGTGTAGGACGTGTCTGGGTAGCAACCAGTAAGTGTCTGATACAAGCCGCTAAGAGGGGATGCGGAGGAAGGTATCTGCTCAGGGAAGCTACTTCAGGTGCGTACTCATTCATAACAGTGTCTCTCCTTTGAGGATGAAGATAGAACAGGGAACGACTATGGGCACATTAGGTACTGTGAGTAAAGGGCATGCTAAGGCGCTTAAGCCTGCCAAACACATATTGGATGTTCACCACCAGTGCAGATCCGCACTTAGTTTCTGCGTCGAAAACGCTTCCTACACTGAGAGGGAAGTGTGCTTTAGGAGGGATTCACTGCAGTGTTACGTCTGTTAAAGAAGGATGCTTTTGGGACTGACTCGGTGGTAACCGCATTAGGCGCACATAGCTTTCCAGTCTCAGACGTCTAACCGTTAGACTATAGGAAGTTCTGTTTAAGGGAAACTCCTTCATGCGGAATGTCACTTCTCACAGTGTCTTTGCAGTGGAGAAAAGAAGATAGAACAAGGACGGACAGAGAGAACGATGCAAACCGTGATTGAAGTACAGGGTAAGCCTCGTAGGCCTCTATTATGCATACTGGTAGTTCAACACCGGAGATGTTCCACAGTGTCTACCTCTTCTCAAAACACTTCCAGTATATGAGGGAACTCTGCTACATTAAGTTCTCACGACAGAGATGCGTCTGTGCTCAGTTGGAAAGTGTAGGACCTGTCTGGGTAGCAACCAGTAAGTGTCTGATACAAGCCGCTAAGAGGGGATGCGGAGGAAGGTATCTGCTCAGGGAAGCTACTTCAGGTGCGTACTCATTCATAACAGTGTCTCTCCTTTGAGGATGAAGATAGAACAGGGAACGACTACGGGCACATTAGGTACTGTGAGTAAAGGGCATGCTAAGGCGCTTAAGCCTGCCAAACACATATTGGATGTTCACCACCAGTGCAGATCCGCACTTAGTTTCTGCGTCGAAAACGCTTCCAACACTGAGAGGGAAGTGTGCTTTAGGAGGGATTCACTGCAGTGTTACGTCTGTTAAAGAAGGATGCTTTTGGGACTGACTCTGTGGTAACCGCATTAGGCGCACATAGCTTTCCAGTCTAGGACGTCTAACCGTTAGACTATAGGAAGTTCTGTTTAAGGGAAACTCCTTCATGCGGAATGTCACTTCTCACAGTGTCTTTGCAGTGGAGAAAAGAAGATAGAACAAGGACGGACAGAGAGAACGATGCAAACCGTGATTGAAGTACAGGGTAAGCCTCGTAGGCCTCTATTATGCATACTGGTAGTTCAACACCGGAGATGTTCCACAGTGTCTACCTCTTCTCAAAACACTTCCAGTATATGAGGGAACTCTGCTACATTAAGTTCTCACGACAGAGATGCGTCTGTGCTCAGTTGGAAAGTGTAGGACGTGTCTGGGTAGCAACCAGTAAGTGTCTGATACAAGCCGCTAAGAGGGGATGCGGAGGAAGGTATCTGCTCAGGGAAGCTACTTCAGGTGCGTACTCATTCATAACAGTGTCTCTCCTTTGAGGATGAAGATAGAACAGGGAACGACTACGGGCACATTAGGTACTGTGAGTAAAGGGCATGCTAAGGCGCTTAAGCCTGCCAAACACATATTGGATGTTCACCACCAGTGCAGATCCGCACTTAGTTTCTGCGTCGAAAACGCTTCCTACACTGAGAGGGAAGTGTGCTTTAGGAGGGATTCACTGCAGTGTTACGTCTGTTAAAGAAGGAAGCTTTTGGGACTGACTCTGTGGTAACCCCAATAGGCGCACATAGCTTTCCAGTCTCAGCCGTCTATCCGTTGGACTATAGCAAGTTCTGTTTAAGGGAAACTCCTTCATGCGGAATGTCACTTCTCACAGTGTCTTTGCAGTGGAGGAAAGAAGATAGAACAACGACGGACAGAGAGAACGTTGCAAACCGTGAGTGAAGTACAGGGTAAGTCACCTAAGCCTCTATGATGCATACTGGATGTTCAACACCTGGGATTTTCCACAATGTCTACCACTTCTCAAAACACTTCCAATATAGGAGGGAACTGTGCTACTGTAAGTTCTAATGACAGGGATGCATCTGTGCAAGGTTGAAAACTCGAGGATGTGTCTGGGAAGCAAACATGAAGTGTCTCATAAAGGCACCTTAGACTGGATGCGTAGTAGGTATCTGCTAGGGAAGCTACTTCAGTTTCGTACTCATTCATAACAGTGCTTCTCCTTGGAGGAATGAAGGAAGAACACGGACGGACTAGGGGCACAGTAGGTACTGTGAATAAAGGGCAGGCTATGAACCTTACGCCTGCCAACCACATATTGGATGTTCACCACCAGTGTTGATCCGCACATAGGTTCTGCGTCTAAAACGCTTCCAACACAGAGAGGGAAGTGTGCTTTAGGAGGGATTCACTGCAGTGTTACGTCTGTTAAAGAAGGATGCTTTTGGGACTGACTCTGTGGTAACTGCATTAGGCGCACATAGCTTTCCAGTCTCAGACGTCTAACTGTTAGACTATAGGAAGTTCTGTTTAAGGGAAACTCCTTCATGCGGAATGTCACTTCTCACAGTGTCTTTGCAGTGGAGAAAAGAAGATAGAACAAGGACGGACAGAGAGAACGATGCAAACCGTGATTGAAGTACAGGGTAAGCCTCGTAGGCCTCTATTATGCATACTGGTAGTTCAACACCGGAGATGTTCCACAGTGTCTACCTCTTCTCAAAACACTTCCAGTATATGAGGGAACTCTGCTACATTAAGTTCTCACGACAGAGATGCGTCTGTGCTCAGTTGGAAAGTGTAGGACGTGTCTGGGTAGCAACCAGTAATTGTCTGATACAAGCCGCTAAGAGGGGATGCGGAGGAAGGTATCTGCTCAGGGAAGCTACTTCAGGTGCGTACTCATTCATAACAGTGTCTCTCCTTTGAGGATGAAGATAGAACAGGGAACGACTATGGGCACATTAGGTACTGTGAGTAAAGGGCATGCTAAGGCGCTTAAGCCTGCCAAACACATATTGGATGTTCACCACCAGTGCAGATCCGCACTTAGTTTCTGCGTCGAAAACGCTTCCTACACTGAGAGGGAAGTGTGCTTTAGGAGGGATTCACTGCAGTGTTACGTCTGTTAAAGAAGGATGCTTTTGGGACTGACTCGGTGGTAACCGCATTAGGCGCACATAGCTTTCCAGTCTCAGACGTCTAACCGTTAGACTATAGGAAGTTCTGTTTAAGGGAAACTCCTTCATGCGGAATGTCACTTCTCACAGTGTCTTTGCAGTGGAGAAAAGAAGATAGAACAAGGACGGACAGAGAGAACGATGCAAACCGTGATTGAAGTACAGGGTAAGCCTCGTAGGCCTCTATTATGCATACTGGTAGTTCAACACCGGAGATGTTCCACAGTGTCTACCTCTTCTCAAAACACTTCCAGTATATGAGGGAACTCTGCTACATTAAGTTCTCACGACAGAGATGCGTCTGTGCTCAGTTGGAAAGTGTAGGACCTGTCTGGGTAGCAACCAGTAAGTGTCTGATACAAGCCGCTAAGAGGGGATGCGGAGGAAGGTATCTGCTCAGGGAAGCTACTTCAGGTGCGTACTCATTCATAACAGTGTCTCTCCTTTGAGGATGAAGATAGAACAGGGAACGACTACGGGCACATTAGGTACTGTGAGTAAAGGGCATGCTAAGGCGCTTAAGCCTGCCAAACACATATTGGATGTTCACCACCAGTGCAGATCCGCACTTAGTTTCTGCGTCGAAAACGCTTCCAACACTGAGAGGGAAGTGTGCTTTAGGAGGGATTCACTGCAGTGTTACGTCTGTTAAAGAAGGATGCTTTTGGGACTGACTCTGTGGTAACCGCATTAGGCGCACATAGCTTTCCAGTCTCAGACGTCTAACCGTTAGACTATAGGAAGTTCTGTTTAAGGGAAACTCCTTCATGCGGAATGTCACTTCTCACAGTGTCTTTGCAGTGGAGAAAAGAAGATAGAACAAGGACGGACAGAGAGAACGATGCAAACCGTGATTGAAGTACAGGGTAAGCCTCGTAGGCCTCTATTATGCATACTGGTAGTTCAACACCGGAGATGTTCCACAGTGTCTACCTCTTCTCAAAACACTTCCAGTATATGAGGGAACTCTGCTACATTAAGTTCTCACGACAGAGATGCGTCTGTGCTCAGTTGGAAAGTGTAGGACGTGTCTGGGTAGCAACCAGTAAGTGTCTGATACAAGCCGCTAAGAGGGGATGCTGAGGAAGGTATCTGCTCAGGGAAGCTACTTCAGGTGCGTACTCATTCATAACAGTGTCTCTCCTTTGAGGATGAAGATAGAACAGGGAACGACTACGGGCACATTAGGTACTGTGAGTAAAGGGCATGCTAAGGCGCTTAAGCCTGCCAAACACATATTGGATGTTCACCACCAGTGCAGATCCGCACTTAGTTTCTGCGTCGAAAACGCTTCCTACACTGAGAGGGAAGTGTGCTTTAGGAGGGATTCACTGCAGTGTTACGTCTGTTAAAGAAGGAAGCTTTTGGGACTGACTCTGTGGTAACCCCAATAGGCGCACATAGCTTTCCAGTCTCAGCCGTCTATCCGTTGGACTATAGCAAGTTCTGTTTAAGGGAAACTCCTTCATGCGGAATGTCACTTCTCACAGTGTCTTTCCAGTGGAGGAAAGAAGATAGAACAACGACGGACAGAGAGAACGTTGCAACCCGTGAGTGAAGTACAGGGTAAGGCACCTAAGCCTCTATGATGCATACTGGATGTTCAACACCTGGGATTTTCCACAATGTCTACCACTTCTCAAAACACTTCCAATATAGGAGGGAACTGTGCTACCGTAAGTTCTAATGACAGGGATGCATCTGTGCAAGGTTGAAAACTCGAGGATGTGTCTGGGTAGCAAACATGAAGTATCTCATAAAGGCACCTTAGACTGGATGCGTAGTAGGTATCTGCTAGGGAAGCTACTTCAGTTTTGTACTCATTCATAACAGTGCTTCTCCTTGGAGGAATGAAGGAAGAACACGGACGGACTAGGGGCACAGTAGGTACTGTGAATAAAGGGCAGGCTATGAACCTTACGCCTGCCAACCACATATTGGATGTTCACCACCAGTGTTGATCCGCACATAGGTTCTGCGTCTAAAACGCTTCCAACACTGAGAGGGAAGTGTGCTTTAGGAGGGATTCACTGCAGTGTTACGTCTGTTAAAGAAGGATGCTTTTGGGACTGACTCTGTGGTAACCGCATTAGGCGCACATAGCTTTCCAGTCTCAGACGTCTAACCGTTAGACTATAGGAAGTTCTGTTTAAGGGAAACTCCTTCATGCGGAATGTCACTTCTCACAGTGTCTTTGCAGTGGAGAAAAGAAGATAGAACAAGGACGGACAGAGAGAACGATGCAAACCGTGATTGAAGTACAGGGTAAGCCTCGTAGGCCTCTATTATGCATACTGGTAGTTCAACACCGGAGATGTTCCACAGTGTCTACCTCTTCTCAAAACACTTCCAGTATATGAGGGAACTCTGCTACATTAAGTTCTCACGACAGAGATGCGACTGTGCTCAGTTGGAAAGTGTAGGACGTGTCTGGGTAGCAACCAGTAAGTGTCTGATACAAGCCGCTAAGAGGGGATGCGGAGGAAGGTATCTGCTCAGGGAAGCTACTTCAGGTGCGTACTCATTCATAACAGTGTCTCTCCTTTGAGGATGAAGATAGAACAGGGAACGACTACGGGCACATTAGGTACTGTGAGTAAAGGGCATGCTAAGGCGCTTAAGCCTGCCAAACACATATTGGATGTTCACCACCAGTGCAGATCCGCACTTAGTTTCTGCGTCGAAAACGCTTCCTACACTGAGAGGGAAGTGTGCTTTAGGAGGGATTCACTGCAGTGTTACGTCTGTTAAAGAAGGAAGCTTTTGGGACTGACTCTGTGGTAACCCCAATAGGCGCACATAGCTTTCCAGTCTCAGCCGTCTATCCGTTGGACTAAGCAAGTTCTGTTTAAGGGAAACTCCTTCATGCGGAATGTCACTTCTCACAGTGTCTTTCCAGTGGAGGAAAGAAGATAGAACAACGACGGACAGAGAGAACGTTGCAACCCGTGAGTGAAGTACAGGGTAAGGCACCTAAGCCTCTATGATGCATACTGGATGTTCAACACCTGGGATTTTCCACAATGTCTACCACTTCTCAAAACACTTCCAATATAGGAGGGAACTGTGCTACCGTAAGTTCTAATGACAGGGATGCATCTGTGCAAGGTTGAAAACTCGAGGATGTGTCTGGGTAGCAAACATGAAGTGTCTCATAAAGGCACCTTAGACTGGATGCGTAGGAGGTATCTGCTAGGGAAGCTACTTCAGTTTTGTACTCATTCATAACAGTGCTTCTCCTTGGAGGAATGAAGGAAGAACACGGACGGACTAGGGGCACAGTAGGTACTGTGAATAAAGGGCAGGCTATGAACCTTACGCCTGCCAACCACATATTGGATGTTCACCACCAGTGTTGATCCGCACATAGGTTCTGCGTCTAAAACGCTTCCAACACTGAGAGGGAAGTGTGCTTTAGGAGGGATTCACTGCAGTGTTACGTCTGTTAAAGAAGGATGCTTTTGGGACTGACTCTGTGGTAACCGCATTAGGCGCACATAGCTTTCCAGTCTCAGACGTCTAACCGTTAGACTATAGGAAGTTCTGTTTAAGGGAAACTCCTTCATGCGGAATGTCACTTCTCACAGTGTCTTTGCAGTGGAGAAAAGAAGATAGAACAAGGACGGACAGAGAGAACGATGCAAACCGTGATTGAAGTACAGTGTAAGCCTCGTAGGCCTCTATTATGCATACTGGTAGTTCAACACCGGAGATGTTCCACAGTGTCTAACTCTTCTCAAAACACTTCCAGTATATGAGGGAACTCTGCTACATTAAGTTCTCACGACAGAGATGCGTCTGTGCTCAGTTGGAAAGTGTAGGACGTGTCTGGGCAGCAACCAGTAAGTGTCTGATACAAGCCGCTAAGAGGGGATGCGGAGGAAGGTATCTGCTCAGGGAAGCTACTTCAGGTGCGTACTCATTCATAACAGTGTCTCTCCTTTGAGGATGAAGATAGAACAGGGAACGACTATGGGCACATTAGGTACTGTGAGTAAAGGGCATGCTAAGGCGCTTAAGCCTGCCAAACACATATTGGATGTTCACCACCAGTGCAGATCCGCACTTAGTTTCTGCGTCGAAAACGCTTCCTACACTGAGAGGGAAGTGTGCTTTAGGAGGGATTCACTGCAGTGTTACGTCTGTTAAAGAAGGATGCTTTTGGGACTGACTCGGTGGTAACCGCATTAGGCGCACATAGCTTTCCAGTCTCAGACGTCTAACCGTTAGACTATAGGAAGTTCTGTTTAAGGGAAACTCCTTCATGCGGAATGTCACTTCTCACAGTGTCTTTGCAGTGGAGAAAAGAAGATAGAACAAGGACGGACAGAGAGAACGATGCAAACCGTGATTGAAGTACAGGGTAAGCCTCGTAGGCCTCTATTATGCATACTGGTAGTTCAACACCGGAGATGTTCCACAGTGTCTACCTCTTCTCAAAACACTTCCAGTATATGAGGGAACTCTGCTACATTAAGTTCTCACGACAGAGATGCGTCTGTGCTCAGTTGGAAAGTGTAGGACCTGTCTGGGTAGCAACCAGTAAGTGTCTGATACAAGCCGCTAAGAGGGGATGCGGAGGAAGGTATCTGCTCAGGGAAGCTACTTCAGGTGCGTACTCATTCATAACAGTGTCTCTCCTTTGAGGATGAAGATAGAACAGGGAACGACTACGGGCACATTAGGTACTGTGAGTAAAGGGCATGCTAAGGCGCTTAAGCCTGCCAAACACATATTGGATGTTCACCACCAGTGCAGATCCGCACTTAGTTTCTGCGTCGAAAACGCTTCCAACACTGAGAGGGAAGTGTGCTTTAGGAGGGATTCACTGCAGTGTTACGTCTGTTAAAGAAGGATGCTTTTGGGACTGACTCTGTGGTAACCGCATTAGGCGCACATAGCTTTCCAGTCTCAGACGTCTAACCGTTAGACTATAGGAAGTTCTGTTTAAGGGAAACTCCTTCATGCGGAATGTCACTTCTCACAGTGTCTTTGCAGTGGAGAAAAGAAGATAGAACAAGGACGGACAGAGAGAACGATGCAAACCGTGATTGAAGTACAGGGTAAGCCTCGTAGGCCTCTATTATGCATACTGGTAGTTCAACACCGGAGATGTTCCACAGTGTCTACCTCTTCTCAAAACACTTCCAGTATATGAGGGAACTCTGCTACATTAAGTTCTCACGACAGAGATGCGTCTGTGCTCAGTTGGAAAGTGTAGGACGTGTCTGGGTAGCAACCAGTAAGTGTCTGATACAAGCCGCTAAGAGGGGATGCGGAGGAAGGTATCTGCTCAGGGAAGCTACTTCAGGTGCTCATTCATAACAGTGTCTCTCCTTTGAGGATGAAGATAGAACAGGGAACGACTACGGGCACATTAGGTACTGTGAGTAAAGGGCATGCTAAGGCGCTTAAGCCTGCCAAACACATATTGGATGTTCACCACCAGTGCAGATCCGCACTTAGTTTCTGCGTCGAAAACGCTTCCTACACTGAGAGGGAAGTGTGCTTTAGGAGGGATTCACTGCAGTGTTACGTCTGTTAAAGAAGGAAGCTTTTGGGACTGACTCGGTGGTAACCCCAATAGGCGCACATAGCTTTCCAGTCTCAGCCGTCTATCCGTTGGACTATAGCAAGTTCTGTTTAAGGGAAACTCCTTCATGCGGAATGTCACTTCTCACAGTGTCTTTCCAGTGGAGGAAAGAAGATAGAACAACGACGGACAGAGAGAACGTTGCAACCCGTGAGTGAAGTACAGGGTAAGGCACCTAAGCCTCTATGATGCATACTGGATGTTCAACACCTGGGATTTTCCACAATGTCTACCACTTCTCAAAACACTTCCAATATAGGAGGGAACTGTGCTACCGTAAGTTCTAATGACAGGGATGCATCTGTGCAAGGTTGAAAACTCGAGGATGTGTCTGGGTAGCAAACATGAAGTGTCTCATAAAGGCACCTTAGACTGGATGCGTAGTAGGTATCTGCTAGGGAAGCTACTTCAGTTTTGTACTCATTCATAACAGTGCTTCTCCTTGGAGGAATTAAGAAAGAACACGGACGGACTAGGGGCACAGTAGGTACTGTGAATAAAGGGCAGGCTATGAACCTTACGCCTGCCAAACACATATTGGATGTTCACAACCAGGGTTGATCCGCACATAGGTTCTGCGTCTAAAACGCTTCCAACACTGAGAGGGAAGTGTGCTTTAGGAGGGATTCACTGCAGTGTTACGTCTGTTAAAGAAGGATGCTTTTGGGACTGACTCTGTGGTAACCGCATTAGGCGCACATAGCTTTCCAGTCTCAGACGTCTAACCGTTAGACTATAGGAAGTTCTGTTTAAGGGAAACTCCTTCATGCGGAATGTCACTTCTCACAGTGTCTTTGCAGTGGAGAAAAGAAGATAGAACAAGGACGGACAGAGAGAACGATGCAAACCGTGATTGAAGTACAGGGTAAGCCTCGTAGGCCTCTATTATGCATACTGGTAGTTCAACACCGGAGATGTTCCACAGTGTCTACCTCTTCTCAAAACACTTCCAGTATATGAGGGAACTCTGCTACATTAAGTTCTCACGACAGAGATGCGTCTGTGCTCAGTTGGAAAGTGTAGGACCTGTCTGGGTAGCAACCAGTAAGTGTCTGATACAAGCCGCTAAGAGGGGATGCGGAGGAAGGTATCTGCTCAGGGAAGCTACTTCAGGTGCGTACTCATTCATAACAGTGTCTCTCCTTTGAGGATGAAGATAGAACAGGGAACGACTACGGGCACATTAGGTACTGTGAGTAAAGGGCATGCTAAGGCGCTTAAGCCTGCCAAACACATATTGGATGTTCACCACCAGTGCAGATCCGCACTTAGTTTCTGCGTCGAAAACGCTTCCAACACTGAGAGGGAAGTGTGCTTTAGGAGGGATTCACTGCAGTGTTACGTCTGTTAAAGAAGGATGCTTTTGGGACTGACTCTGTGGTAACCGCATTAGGCGCACATAGCTTTCCAGTCTCAGACGTCTAACCGTTAGACTATAGGAAGTTCTGTTTAAGGGAAACTCCTTCATGCGGAATGTCACTTCTCACAGTGTCTTTGCAGTGGAGAAAAGAAGATAGAACAAGGACGGACAGAGAGAACGATGCAAACCGTGATTGAAGTACAGGGTAAGCCTCGTAGGCCTCTATTATGCATACTGGTAGTTCAACACCGGAGATGTTCCACAGTGTCTACCTCTTCTCAAAACACTTCCAGTATATGAGGGAACTCTGCTACATTAAGTTCTCACGACAGAGATGCGTCTGTGCTCAGTTGGAAAGTGTAGGACGTGTCTGGGTAGCAACCAGTAAGTGTCTGATACAAGCCGCTAAGAGGGGATGCGGAGGAAGGTATCTGCTCAGGGAAGCTACTTCAGGTGCTCATTCATAACAGTGTCTCTCCTTTGAGGATGAAGATAGAACAGGGAACGACTACGGGCACATTAGGTACTGTGAGTAAAGGGCATGCTAAGGCGCTTAAGCCTGCCAAACACATATTGGATGTTCACCACCAGTGCAGATCCGCACTTAGTTTCTGCGTCGAAAACGCTTCCTACACTGAGAGGGAAGTGTGCTTTAGGAGGGATTCACTGCAGTGTTACGTCTGTTAAAGAAGGAAGCTTTTGGGACTGACTCGGTGGTAACCCCAATAGGCGCACATAGCTTTCCAGTCTCAGCCGTCTATCCGTTGGACTATAGCAAGTTCTGTTTAAGGGAAACTCCTTCATGCGGAATGTCACTTCTCACAGTGTCTTTCCAGTGGAGGAAAGAAGATAGAACAACGACGGACAGAGAGAACGTTGCAACCCGTGAGTGAAGTACAGGGTAAGGCACCTAAGCCTCTATGATGCATACTGGATGTTCAACACCTGGGATTTTCCACAATGTCTACCACTTCTCAAAACACTTCCAATATAGGAGGGAACTGTGCTACCGTAAGTTCTAATGACAGGGATGCATCTGTGCAAGGTTGAAAACTCGAGGATGTGTCTGGGTAGCAAACATGAAGTGTCTCATAAAGGCACCTTAGACTGGATGCGTAGTAGGTATCTGCTAGGGAAGCTACTTCAGTTTTGTACTCATTCATAACAGTGCTTCTCCTTGGAGGAATTAAGAAAGAACACGGACGGACTAGGGGCACAGTAGGTACTGTGAATAAAGGGCAGGCTATGAACCTTACGCCTGCCAAACACATATTGGATGTTCACAACCAGGGTTGATCCGCACATAGGTTCTGCGTCTAAAACGCTTCCAACACTGAGAGGGAAGTGTGCTTTAGGAGGGATTCACTGCAGTGTTACGTCTGTTAAAGAAGGATGCTTTTGGGACTGACTCTGTGGTAACCGCATTAGGCGCACATAGCTTTCCAGTCTCAGACGTCTAACCGTTAGACTATAGGAAGTTCTGTTTAAGGGAAACTCCTTCATGCGGAATGTCACTTCTCACAGTGTCTTTGCAGTGGAGAAAAGAAGATAGAACAAGGACGGACAGAGAGAACGATGCAAACCGTGATTGAAGTACAGGGTAAGCCTCGTAGGCCTCTATTATGCATACTGGTAGTTCAACACCGGAGATGTTCCACAGTGTCTACCTCTTCTCAAAACACTTCCAGTATATGAGGGAACTCTGCTACATTAAGTTCTCACGACAGAGATGCGTCTGTGCTCAGTTGGAAAGTGTAGGACGTGTCTGGGTAGCAACCAGTAAGTGTCTGATACAAGCCGCTAAGAGGGGATGCGGAGGAAGGTATCTGCTCAGGGAAGCTACTTCAGGTGCGTACTCATTCATAACAGTGTCTCTCCTTTGAGGATGAAGATACAACAGGGAACGACTACGGGCACATTAGGTTCTGTGAGTAAAGGGCATGCTAAGGCGCTTAAGCCTGCCAAACACATATTGGATGTTCACCACCAGTGCAGATCCGCACTTAGTTTCTGCGTCGAAAACGCTTCCTACACTGAGAGGGAAGTGTGCTTTAGGAGGGATTCACTGCAGTGTTACGTCTGTTAAAGAAGGAAGCTTTTGGGACTGACTCTGTGGTAACCCCAATAGGCGCACATAGCTTTCCAGTCTCAGCCGTCTATCCGTTGGACTATAGCAAGTTCTGTTTAAGGGAAACTCCTTCATGCGGAATGTCACTTCTCACAGTGTCTTTCCAGTGGAGGAAAGAAGATAGAACAACGACGGACAGAGAGAACGTTGCAACCCGTGAGTGAAGTACAGGGTAAGGCACCTAAGCCTCTATGATGCATACTGGATGTTCAACACCTGGGATTTTCCACAATGTCTACCACTTCTCAAAACACTTCCAATATAGGAGGGAACTGTGCTACTGTAAGTTCTAATGACAGGGATGCATCTGTGCAAGGTTGAAAACTCGAGGATGTGTCTGGGTAGCAAACATGAAGTGTCTCATAAAGGCACCTTAGACTGGATGCGTAGTAGGTATCTGCTAGGGAAGCTACTTCAGTTTTGAACTCATTCATAACAGTGCTTCTCCTTGGAGGAATGAAGGAAGAACACGGACGGACTAGGGGCACAGTAGGTACTGTGAATAAAGGGCAGGCTATGAACCTTACGCCTGCCAACCACATATTGGATGTTCACCACCAGTGTTGATCCGCACATAGGTTCTGCGTCTAAACCGCTTCCAACACTGAGAGGGAAGTGTGCTTTAGGAGGGATTCACTGCAGTGTTACGTCTGTTAAAGAAGGATGCTTTTGGGACTGACTCGGTGGTAACCGCATTAGGCGCACATAGCTTTCCAGTCTCAGACGTCTAACCGTTAGACTATAGGAAGTTCTGTTTAAGGGAAACTCCTTCATGCGGAATGTCACTTCTCACAGTGTCTTTGCAGTGGAGAAAAGAAGATAGAACAAGGACGGACAGAGAGAACGATGCAAACCGTGATTGAAGTACAGGGTAAGCCTCGTAGGCCTCTATTATGCATACTGGTAGTTCAACACCGGAGATGTTCCACAGTGTCTACCTCTTCTCAAAACACTTCCAGTATAGGAGGGAACTCTGCTACATTAAGTTCTCACGACAGAGATGCGTCTGTGCTCAGTTGGAAAGTGTAGGACGTGTCTGGGTAGCAACCAGTAAGTGTCTGATACAAGCCGCTAAGAGGGGATGCGGAGGAAGGTATCTGCTCAGGGAAGCTACTTCAGGTGCGTACTCATTCATAACAGTGTCTCTCCTTTGAGGATGAAGATAGAACAGGGAACGACTACGGGCACATTAGGTACTGTGAGTAAAGGGCATGCTAAGGCGCTTAAGCCTGCCAAACACATATTGGATGTTCACCACCAGTGCAGATCCGCACTTAGTTTCTGCGTCGAAAACGCTTCCTACACTGAGAGGGAAGTGTGCTTTAGGAGGGATTCACTGCAGTGTTACGTCTGTTAAAGAAGGAAGCTTTTGGGACTGACTCTGTGGTAACCCCAATAGGCGCACATAGCTTTCCAGTCTCAGCCGTCTATCCGTTGGACTATAGCAAGTTCTGTTTAAGGGAAACTCCTTCATGCGGAATGTCACTTCTCACAGTGTCTTTCCAGTGGAGGAAAGAAGATAGAACAACGACGGACAGAGAGAACGTTGCAACCCGTGAGTGAAGTACAGGGTAAGGCACCTAAGCCTCTATGATGCATACTGGATGTTCAACACCTGGGATTTTCCACAATGTCAACCACTTCTCAAAACACTTCCAATATAGGAGGGAACTGTGCTACCGTAAGTTCTAATGACAGGGATGCATCTGTGCAAGGTTGAAAACTCGAGGATGTGTCTGGGTAGCAAACATGAAGTGTCTCATAAAGGCACCTTAGACTGGATGCGTAGGAGGTATCTGCTAGGGAAGCTACTTCAGTTTTGTACTCATTCATAACAGTGCTTCTCCTTGGAGGAATGAAGGAAGAACACGGACGGACTAGGGGCACAGTAGGTACTGTGAATAAAGGGCAGGCTATGAACCTTACGCCTGCCAACCACATATTGGATGTTCACCACCAGTGTTGATCCGCACATAGGTTCTGCGTCTAAAACGCTTCCAACACTGAGAGGGAAGTGTGCTTTAGGAGGGATTCACTGCAGTGTTACGTCTGTTAAAGAAGGATGCTTTTGGGACTGACTCGGTGGTAACCGCATTAGGCGCACATAGCTTTCCAGTCTCAGACGTCTAACCGTTAGACTATAGGAAGTTCTGTTTAAGGGAAACTCCTTCATGCGGAATGTCACTTCTCACAGTGTCTTTTCAGTGGAGAAAAGAAGATAGAACAAGGACGGACAGAGAGAACGATGCAAACCGTGATTGAAGTACAGGGTAAGCCTCGTAGGCCTCTATTATGCATACTGGTAGTTCAACACCGGAGATGTTCCACAGTGTCTAACTCTTCTCAAAACACTTCCAGTATATGAGGGAACTCTGCTACATTAAGTTCTCACGACAGAGATGCGTCTGTGCTCAGTTGGAAAGTGTAGGCCGTGTCTGGGTAGCAACCAGCAAGTGTCTGATACAAGCCGCTAAGAGGGGATGCGGAGGAAGGTATCTGCTCAGGGAAGCTACTTCAGGTGCGTACTCATTCATAACAGTGTCTCTCCTTTGAGGATGAAGATAGAACAGGGAACGACTACGGGCACATTAGGTACTGTGAGTAAAGGGCATGCTAAGGCGCTTAAGCCTGCCAAACACATATTGGATGTTCACAACCAGTGCAGATCCGCACTTAGTTTCTGCGTCGAAAACGCTTCCTACACTGAGAGGGAAGTGTGCTTTAGGAGGGATTCACTGCAGTGTTACGTCTGTTAAAGAAGGAAGCTTTTGGGACTGACTCGGTGGTAACCCCAATAGGCGCACATAGCTTTCCAGTCTCAGCCGTCTATCCGTTGGACTATAGCAAGTTCTGTTTAAGGGAAACTCCTTCATGCGGAATGTCACTTCTCACAGTGTCTTTCCAGTGGAGGAAAGAAGATAGAACAACGACGGACAGAGAGAACGTTGCAACCCGTGAGTGAAGTACAGGGTAAGGCACCTAAGCCTCTATGATGCATACTGGATGTTCAACACCTGGGATTTTCCACAATGTCTACCACTTCTCAAAACACTTCCAATATAGGAGGGAACTGTGCTACTGTAAGTTCTAATGACAGGGATGCATCTGTGCAAGGTTGAAAACTCGAGGATGTGTCTGGGTAGCAAACATGAAGTGTCTCATAAAGGCACCTTAGACTGGATGAGTAGTAGGTATCTGCTAGGGAAGCTACTTCAGTTTTGTACTCATTCATAACAGTGCTTCTCCTTGGAGGAATGAAGGAAGAACACGGACGGACTAGGGGCACAGTAGGTACTGTGAATAAAGGGCAGGCTATGAACCTTACGCCTGCCAACCACATATTGGATGTTCACCACCAGTGTTGATCCGCACATAGGTTCTGCGTCTAAAACGCTTCCAACACTGAGAGGGAAGTGTGCTTTAGGAGGGATTCACTGCAGTGTTACGTCTGTTAAAGAAGGATGCTTTTGGGACTGACTCGGTGGTAACCGCATTAGGCGCACATAGCTTTCCAGTCTCAGACGTCTAACCGTTAGACTATAGGAAGTTCTGTTTAAGGGAAACTCCTTCATGCGGAATGTCACTTCTCACAGTGTCTTTGCAGTGGAGAAAAGAAGATAGAACAAGGACGGACAGAGAGAACGATGCAAACCGTGATTGAAGTACAGGGTAAGCCTCGTAGGCCTCTATTATGCATACTGGTAGTTCAACACCGGAGATGTTCCACAGTGTCTACCTCTTCTCAAAACACTTCCAGTATATGAGGGAACTCTGCTACATTAAGTTCTCACGACAGAGATGCGTCTGTGCTCAGTTGGAAAGTGTAGGACGTGTCTGGGTAGCAACCAGTAAGTGTCTGATACAAGCCGCTAAGAGGGGATGCGGAGGAAGGTATCTGCTCAGGGAAGCTACTTCAGGTGCGTACTCATTCATAACAGTGTCTCTCCTTTGAGGATGAAGATAGAACAGGGAACGACTACGGGCACATTAGGTACTGTGAGTAAAGGGCATGCTAAGGCGCTTAAGCCTGCCAAACACATATTGGATGTTCACCACCAGTGCAGATCCGCAATTAGTTTCTGCGTCGAAAACGCTTCCTACACTGAGAGGGAAGTGTGCTTTAGGAGGGATTCACTGCAGTGTTACGTCTGTTAAAGAAGGATGCTTTTGGGACTGACTCGGTGGTAACCGCATTAGGCGCACATAGCTTTCCAGTCTCAGACGTCTAACCGTTAGACTATAGGAAGTTCTGTTTAAGGGAAACTCCTTCATGCGGAATGTCACTTCTCACAGTGTCTTTGCAGTGGAGAAAAGAAGATAGAACAAGGACGGACAGAGAGAACGATGCAAACCGTGATTGAAGTACAGGGTAAGCCTCGTAGGCCTCTATTATGCATACTGGTAGTTCAACACCGGAGATCTTCCACAGTGTCTACCTCTTCTCAAAACACTTCCAGTATAGGAGGGAACTCTGCTACATTAAGTTCTCACGACAGAGATGCGTCTGTGCTCAGTTGGAAAGTGTAGGACGTGTCTGGGTAGCAACCAGTAAGTGTCTGATACAAGCCGCTAAGAGGGGATGCGGAGGAAGGTATCTGCTCAGGGAAGCTACTTCAGGTGCGTACTCATTCATAACAGTGTCTCTCCTTTGAGGATGAAGATAGAACAGGGAACGACTACGGGCACATTAGGTACTGTGAGTAAAGGGCATGCTAAGGCGCTTAAGCCTGCCAAACACATATTGGATGTTCACCACCAGTGCAGATCCGCACTTAGTTTCTGCGTCGAAAACGCTTCCTACACTGAGAGGGAAGTGTGCTTTAGGAGGGATTCACTGCAGTGTTACGTCTGTTAAAGAAGGAAGCTTTTGGGACTGACTCTGTGGTAACCCCAATAGGCGCACATAGCTTTCCAGTCTCAGCCGTCTATCCGTTGGACTATAGCAAGTTCTGTTTAAGGGAAACTCCTTCATGCGGAATGTCACTTCTCACAGTGTCTTTCCAGTGGAGGAAAGAAGATAGAACAACGACGGACAGAGAGAACGTTGCAACCCGTGAGTGAAGTACAGGGTAAGGCACCTAAGCCTCTATGATGCATACTGGATGTTCAACACCTGGGATTTTCCACAATGTCTACCACTTCTCAAAACACTTCCAATATAGGAGGGAACTGTGCTACCGTAAGTTCTAATGACAGGGATGCATCTGTGCAAGGTTGAAAACTCGAGGATGTGTCTGGGTAGCAAACATGAAGTGTCTCATAAAGGCACCTTAGACTGGATGCGTAGTAGGTATCTGCTAGGGAAGCTACTTCAGTTTTGTACTCATTCATAACAGTGCTTCTCCTTGGAGGAATGAAGGAAGAACACGGACGGACTAGGGGCACAGTAGGTACTGTGAATAAAGGGCAGGCTATGAACCTTACGCCTGCCAACCACATATTGGATGTTCACCACCAGTGTTGATCCGCACATAGGTTCTGCGTCTAAAACGCTTCCAACACTGAGAGGGAAGTGTGCTTTAGGAGGGATTCACTGCAGTGTTACGTCTGTTAAAGAAGGATGCTTTTGGGACTGACTCTGTGGTAACCGCATTAGGCGCACATAGCTTTCCAGTCTCAGACGTCTAACCGTTAGACTATAGGAAGTTCTGTTTAAGGGAAACTCCTTCATGCGGAATGTCACTTCTCACAGTGTCTTTGCAGTGGAGAAAAGAAGATAGAACAAGGACGGACAGAGAGAACGATGCAAACCGTGATTGAAGTACAGGGTAAGCCTCGTAGGCCTCTATTATGCATACTGGTAGTTCAACACCGGAGATGTTCCACAGTGTCTACCTCTTCTCAAAACACTTCCAGTATATGAGGGAACTCTGCTACATTAAGTTCTCACGACAGAGATGCGTCTGTGCTCAGTTGGAAAGTGTAGGACGTGTCTGGGTAGCAACCAGTAAGTGTCTGATACAAGCCGCTAAGAGGGGATGCGGAGGAAGGTATCTGCTCAGGGAAGCTACTTCAGGTGCGTACTCATTCATAACAGTGTCTCTCCTTTGAGGATGAAGATAGAACAGGGAACGACTACGGGCACATTAGGTACTGTGAGTAAAGGGCATGCTAAGGCGCTTAAGCCTGCCAAACACATATTGGATGTTCACCACCAGTGCAGATCCGCACTTAGTTTCTGCGTCGAAAACGCTTCCTACACTGAGAGGGAAGTGTGCTTTAGGAGGGATTCACTGCAGTGTTACGTCTGTTAAAGAAGGAAGCTTTTGGGACTGACTCTGTGGTAACCCCAATAGGCGCACATAGCTTTCCAGTCTCAGCCGTCTATCCGTTGGACTATAGCAAGTTCTGTTTAAGGGAAACTCCTTCATGCGGAATGTCACTTCTCACAGTGTCTTTCCAGTGGAGGAAAGAAGATAGAACAACGACGGACAGAGAGAACGTTGTAACCCGTTTGTGAAGTACAGGGTAAGGCACCTAAGCCTCTATGATGCATACTGGATGTTCAACACCTGGGATTTTCCACAATGTCTACCACTTCTCAAAACACTTCCAATATAGGAGGGAACTGTGCTACCGTAAGTTCTAATGACAGGGATGCATCTGTGCAAGGTTGAAAACTCGAGGATGTGTCTGGGTAGCAAACATGAAGTGTCTCATAAAGGCACCTTAGACTGGATGCGTAGGAGGTATCTGCTAGGGAAGCTACTTCAGTTTTGTACTCATTCATAACAGTGCTTCTCCTTGGAGGAATGAAGGAAGAACACGGACGGACTAGGGGCACAGTAGGTACTGTGAATAAAGGGCAGGCTATGAACCTTACGCCTGCCAACCACATATTGGATGTTCACCACCAGTGTTGATCCGCACCTAGGTTCTGCGTCTAAACCGCTTCCAACACTGAGAGGGAAGTGTGCTTTAGGAGGGATTCACTGCAGTGTTACGTCTGTTAAAGAAGGATGCTTTTGGGACTGACTCGGTGGTAACCGCATTAGGCCCACATAGCTTTCCAGTCTCAGACGTCTAACCGTTAGACTATAGGAAGTTCTGTTTAAGGGAAACTCCTTCATGCGGAATGTCACTTCTCACAGTGTCTTTGCAGTGGAGAAAAGAAGATAGAACAAGGACGGACAGAGAGAACGATGCAAACCGTGATTGAAGTACAGGGTAAGCCTCGTAGGCCTCTATTATGCATACTGGTAGTTCAACACCGGAGACGTTCCACAGTGTCTACCTCTTCTCAAAACACTTCCAGTATATGAGGGAACTCTGCTACATTAAGTTCTCACGACAGAGATGCGTCTGTGCTCAGTTGGAAAGTGTAGGACGTGTCTGGGTAGCAACCAGTAAGTGTCTGATACAAGCCGCTAAGAGGGGATGCGGAGGAAGGTATCTGCTCAGGGAAGCTACTTCAGGTGCGTACTCATTCATAACAGTGTCTCTCCTTTGAGGATGAAGATAGAACAGGGAACGACTACGGGCACATTAGGTACTGTGAGTAAAGGGCATGCTAAGGCGCTTAAGCCTGCCAAACACATATTGGATGTTCACCACCAGTGCAGATCCGCACTTAGTTTCTGCGTCGAAAACGCTTCCTACACTGAGAGGGAAGTGTGCTTTAGGAGGGATTCACTGCAGTGTTACGTCTGTTAAAGAAGGATGCTTTTGGGACTGACTCGGTGGTAACCGCATTAGGCGCACATAGCTTTCCAGTCTCAGACGTCTAACCGTTAGACTATAGGAAGTTCTGTTTAAGGGAAACTCCTTCATGCGGAATGTCACTTCTCACAGTGTCTTTGCAGTGGAGAAAAGAAGATAGAACAAGGACGGACAGAGAGAACGATGCAAACCGTGATTGAAGTACAGGGTAAGCCTCGTAGGCCTCTATTATGCATACTGGTAGTTCAACACCGGAGATGTTCCACAGTGTCTACCTCTTCTCAAAACACTTCCAGTATATGAGGGAACTCTGCTACATTAAGTTCTCACGACAGAGATGCGTCTGTGCTCAGTTGGAAAGTGTAGGACGTGTCTGGGTAGCAACCAGTAAGTGTCTGATACAAGCCGCTAAGAGGGGATGCGGAGGAAGGTATCTGCTCAGGGAAGCTACTTCAGGTGCGTACTCATTCATAACAGTGTCTCTCCTTTGAGGATGAAGATAGAACAGGGAACGACTACGGGCACATTAGGTACTGTGAGTAAAGGGCATGCTAAGGCGCTTAAGCCTGCCAAACACATATTGGATGTTCACCACCAGTGCAGATCCGCACTTAGTTTCTGCGTCGAAAACGCTTCCTACACTGAGAGGGAAGTGTGCTTTAGGAGGGATTCACTGCAGTGTTACGTCTGTTAAAGAAGGAAGCTTTTGGGACTGACTCTGTGGTAACCCCAATAGGCGCACATAGCTTTCCAGTCTCAGCCGTCTATCCGTTGGACTATAGCAAGTTCTGTTTAAGGGAAACTCCTTCATGCGGAATGTCACTTCTCACAGTGTCTTTGCAGTGGAGGAAAGAAGATAGAACAACGACGGACAGAGAGAACGTTGCAACCCGTGAGTGAAGTACAGGGTAAGTCACCTAAGCCTCTATGATGCATACTGGATGTTCAACACCTGGGATTTTCCACAATGTCTACCACTTCTCAAAACACTTCCAATATAGGAGGGAACTGTGCTACTGTAAGTTCTAATGACAGGGATGCATCTGTGCAAGGTTGAAAACTCGAGGATGTGTCTGGGAAGCAAACATGAAGTGTCTCATAAAGGCACCTTAGACTGGATGCGTAGTAGGTATCTGCTAGGGAAGCTACTTCAGTTTTGTACTCATTCATAACAGTGCTTCTCCTTGGAGGAATGAAGGAAGAACACGGACGGACTAGGGGCACAGTAGGTACTGTGAATAAAGGGCAGGCTATGAACCTTACGCCTGCCAACCACATATTGGATGTTCACCACCAGTGTTGATCCGCACATAGGTTCTGCGTCTAAAACGCTTCCAACACTGAGAGGGAAGTGTGCTTTAGGAGGGATTCACTGCAGTGTTACGTCTGTTAAAGAAGGATGCTTTTGGGACTGACTCTGTGGTAACTGCATTAGGCGCACATAGCTTTCCAGTCTCAGACGTCTAACCGTTAGACTATAGGAAGTTCTGTTTAAGGGAAACTCCTTCATGCGGAATGTCACTTCTCACAGTGTCTTTGCAGTGGAGAAAAGAAGATAGAACAAGGACGGACAGAGAGAACGATGCAAACCGTGATTGAAGTACAGGGTAAGCCTCGTAGGCCTCTATTATGCATACTGGTAGTTCAACACCGGAGATGTTCCACAGTGTCTACCTCTTCTCAAAACACTTCCAGTATATGAGGGAACTCTGCTACATTAAGTTCTCACGACAGAGATGCGTCTGTGCTCAGTTGGAAAGTGTAGGACGTGTCTGGGTAGCAACCAGTAAGTGTCTGATACAAGCCGCTAAGAGGGGATGCGGAGGAAGGTATCTGCTCAGGGAAGCTACTTCAGGTGCGTACTCATTCATAACAGTGTCTCTCCTTTGAGGATGAAGATACAACAGGGAACGACTACGGGCACATTAGGTTCTGTGAGTAAAGGGCATGCTAAGGCGCTTAAGCCTGCCAAACACATATTGGATGTTCACCACCAGTGCAGATCCGCACTTAGTTTCTGCGTCGAAAACGCTTCCTACACTGAGAGGGAAGTGTGCTTTAGGAGGGATTCACTGCAGTGTTACGTCTGTTAAAGAAGGAAGCTTTTGGGACTGACTCTGTGGTAACCCCAATAGGCGCACATAGCTTTCCAGTCTCAGCCGTCTATCCGTTGGACTATAGCAAGTTCTGTTTAAGGGAAACTCCTTCATGCGGAATGTCACTTCTCACAGTGTCTTTCCAGTGGAGGAAAGAAGATAGAACAACGACGGACAGAGAGAACGTTGCAACCCGTGAGTGAAGTACAGGGTAAGGCACCTAAGCCTCTATGATGCATACTGGATGTTCAACACCTGGGATTTTCCACAATGTCTACCACTTCTCAAAACACTTCCAATATAGGAGGGAACTGTGCTACCGTAAGTTCTAATGACAGGGATGCATCTGTGCAAGGTTGAAAACTCGAGGATGTGTCTGGGTAGCAAACATGAAGTGTCTCATAAAGGCACCTTAGACTGGATGCGTAGGAGGTATCTGCTAGGGAAGCTACTTCAGTTTTGAACTCATTCATAACAGTGCTTCTCCTTGGAGGAATGAAGGAAGAACACGGACGGACTAGGGGCACAGTAGGTACTGTGAATAAAGGGCAGGCTATGAACCTTACGCCTGCCAACCACATATTGGATGTTCACCACCAGTGTTGATCCGCACATAGGTTCTGCGTCTAAACCGCTTCCAACACTGAGAGGGAAGTGTGCTTTAGGAGGGATTCACTGCAGTGTTACGTCTGTTAAAGAAGGATGCTTTTGGGACTGACTCGGTGGTAACCGCATTAGGCGCACATAGCTTTCCAGTCTCAGACGTCTAACCGTTAGACTATAGGAAGTTCTGTTTAAGGGAAACTCCTTCATGCGGAATGTCACTTCTCACAGTGTCTTTGCAGTGGAGAAAAGAAGATAGAACAAGGACGGACAGAGAGAACGATGCAAACCGTGATTGAAGTACAGGGTAAGCCTCGTAGGCCTCTATTATGCATACTGGTAGTTCAACACCGGAGATGTTCCACAGTGTCTACCTCTTCTCAAAACACTTCCAGTATAGGAGGGAACTCTGCTACATTAAGTTCTCACGACAGAGATGCGTCTGTGCTCAGTTGGAAAGTGTAGGACGTGTCTGGGTAGCAACCAGTAAGTGTCTGATACAAGCCGCTAAGAGGGGATGCGGAGGAAGGTATCTGCTCAGGGAAGCTACTTCAGGTGCGTACTCATTCATAACAGTGTCTCTCCTTTGAGGATGAAGATAGAACAGGGAACGACTACGGGCACATTAGGTACTGTGAGTAAAGGGCATGCTAAGGCGCTTAAGCCTGCCAAACACATATTGGATGTTCACCACCAGTGCAGATCCGCACTTAGTTTCTGCGTCGAAAACGCTTCCTACACTGAGAGGGAAGTGTGCTTTAGGAGGGATTCACTGCAGTGTTACGTCTGTTAAAGAAGGAAGCTTTTGGGACTGACTCTGTGGTAACCCCAATAGGCGCACATAGCTTTCCAGTCTCAGCCGTCTATCCGTTGGACTATAGCAAGTTCTGTTTAAGGGAAACTCCTTCATGCGGAATGTCACTTCTCACAGTGTCTTTCCAGTGGAGGAAAGAAGATAGAACAACGACGGACAGAGAGAACGTTGCAACCCGTGAGTGAAGTACAGGGTAAGGCACCTAAGCCTCTATGATGCATACTGGATGTTCAACACCTGGGATTTTCCACAATGTCAACCACTTCTCAAAACACTTCCAATATAGGAGGGAACTGTGCTACCGTAAGTTCTAATGACAGGGATGCATCTGTGCAAGGTTGAAAACTCGAGGATGTGTCTGGGTAGCAAACATGAAGTGTCTCATAAAGGCACCTTAGACTGGATGCGTAGGAGGTATCTGCTAGGGAAGCTACTTCAGTTTTGTACTCATTCATAACAGTGCTTCTCCTTGGAGGAATGAAGGAAGAACACGGACGGACTAGGGGCACAGTAGGTACTGTGAATAAAGGGCAGGCTATGAACCTTACGCCTGCCAACCACATATTGGATGTTCACCACCAGTGTTGATCCGCACATAGGTTCTGCGTCTAAAACGCTTCCAACACTGAGAGGGAAGTGTGCTTTAGGAGGGATTCACTGCAGTGTTACGTCTGTTAAAGAAGGATGCTTTTGGGACTGACTCGGTGGTAACCGCATTAGGCGCACATAGCTTTCCAGTCTCAGACGTCTAACCGTTAGACTATAGGAAGTTCTGTTTAAGGGAAACTCCTTCATGCGGAATGTCACTTCTCACAGTGTCTTTTCAGTGGAGAAAAGAAGATAGAACAAGGACGGACAGAGAGAACGATGCAAACCGTGATTGAAGTACAGGGTAAGCCTCGTAGGCCTCTATTATGCATACTGGTAGTTCAACACCGGAGATGTTCCACAGTGTCTAACTCTTCTCAAAACACTTCCAGTATATGAGGGAACTCTGCTACATTAAGTTCTCACGACAGAGATGCGTCTGTGCTCAGTTGGAAAGTGTAGGCCGTGTCTGGGTAGCAACCAGCAAGTGTCTGATACAAGCCGCTAAGAGGGGATGCGGAGGAAGGTATCTGCTCAGGGAAGCTACTTCAGGTGCGTACTCATTCATAACAGTGTCTCTCCTTTGAGGATGAAGATAGAACAGGGAACGACTACGGGCACATTAGGTACTGTGAGTAAAGGGCATGCTAAGGCGCTTAAGCCTGCCAAACACATATTGGATGTTCACAACCAGTGCAGATCCGCACTTAGTTTCTGCGTCGAAAACGCTTCCTACACTGAGAGGGAAGTGTGCTTTAGGAGGGATTCACTGCAGTGTTACGTCTGTTAAAGAAGGAAGCTTTTGGGACTGACTCGGTGGTAACCCCAATAGGCGCACATAGCTTTCCAGTCTCAGCCGTCTATCCGTTGGACTATAGCAAGTTCTGTTTAAGGGAAACTCCTTCATGCGGAATGTCACTTCTCACAGTGTCTTTCCAGTGGAGGAAAGAAGATAGAACAACGACGGACAGAGAGAACGTTGCAACCCGTGAGTGAAGTACAGGGTAAGGCACCTAAGCCTCTATGATGCATACTGGATGTTCAACACCTGGGATTTTCCACAATGTCTACCACTTCTCAAAACACTTCCAATATAGGAGGGAACTGTGCTACTGTAAGTTCTAATGACAGGGATGCATCTGTGCAAGGTTGAAAACTCGAGGATGTGTCTGGGTAGCAAACATGAAGTGTCTCATAAAGGCACCTTAGACTGGATGAGTAGTAGGTATCTGCTAGGGAAGCTACTTCAGTTTTGTACTCATTCATAACAGTGCTTCTCCTTGGAGGAATGAAGGAAGAACACGGACGGACTAGGGGCACAGTAGGTACTGTGAATAAAGGGCAGGCTATGAACCTTACGCCTGCCAACCACATATTGGATGTTCACCACCAGTGTTGATCCGCACATAGGTTCTGCGTCTAAAACGCTTCCAACACTGAGAGGGAAGTGTGCTTTAGGAGGGATTCACTGCAGTGTTACGTCTGTTAAAGAAGGATGCTTTTGGGACTGACTCGGTGGTAACCGCATTAGGCGCACATAGCTTTCCAGTCTCAGACGTCTAACCGTTAGACTATAGGAAGTTCTGTTTAAGGGAAACTCCTTCATGCGGAATGTCACTTCTCACAGTGTCTTTGCAGTGGAGAAAAGAAGATAGAACAAGGACGGACAGAGAGAACGATGCAAACCGTGATTGAAGTACAGGGTAAGCCTCGTAGGCCTCTATTATGCATACTGGTAGTTCAACACCGGAGATGTTCCACAGTGTCTACCTCTTCTCAAAACACTTCCAGTATATGAGGGAACTCTGCTACATTAAGTTCTCACGACAGAGATGCGTCTGTGCTCAGTTGGAAAGTGTAGGACGTGTCTGGGTAGCAACCAGTAAGTGTCTGATACAAGCCGCTAAGAGGGGATGCGGAGGAAGGTATCTGCTCAGGGAAGCTACTTCAGGTGCGTACTCATTCATAACAGTGTCTCTCCTTTGAGGATGAAGATAGAACAGGGAACGACTACGGGCACATTAGGTACTGTGAGTAAAGGGCATGCTAAGGCGCTTAAGCCTGCCAAACACATATTGGATGTTCACCACCAGTGCAGATCCGCAATTAGTTTCTGCGTCGAAAACGCTTCCTACACTGAGAGGGAAGTGTGCTTTAGGAGGGATTCACTGCAGTGTTACGTCTGTTAAAGAAGGATGCTTTTGGGACTGACTCGGTGGTAACCGCATTAGGCGCACATAGCTTTCCAGTCTCAGACGTCTAACCGTTAGACTATAGGAAGTTCTGTTTAAGGGAAACTCCTTCATGCGGAATGTCACTTCTCACAGTGTCTTTGCAGTGGAGAAAAGAAGATAGAACAAGGACGGACAGAGAGAACGATGCAAACCGTGATTGAAGTACAGGGTAAGCCTCGTAGGCCTCTATTATGCATACTGGTAGTTCAACACCGGAGATCTTCCACAGTGTCTACCTCTTCTCAAAACACTTCCAGTATAGGAGGGAACTCTGCTACATTAAGTTCTCACGACAGAGATGCGTCTGTGCTCAGTTGGAAAGTGTAGGACGTGTCTGGGTAGCAACCAGTAAGTGTCTGATACAAGCCGCTAAGAGGGGATGCGGAGGAAGGTATCTGCTCAGGGAAGCTACTTCAGGTGCGTACTCATTCATAACAGTGTCTCTCCTTTGAGGATGAAGATAGAACAGGGAACGACTACGGGCACATTAGGTACTGTGAGTAAAGGGCATGCTAAGGCGCTTAAGCCTGCCAAACACATATTGGATGTTCACCACCAGTGCAGATCCGCACTTAGTTTCTGCGTCGAAAACGCTTCCTACACTGAGAGGGAAGTGTGCTTTAGGAGGGATTCACTGCAGTGTTACGTCTGTTAAAGAAGGAAGCTTTTGGGACTGACTCTGTGGTAACCCCAATAGGCGCACATAGCTTTCCAGTCTCAGCCGTCTATCCGTTGGACTATAGCAAGTTCTGTTTAAGGGAAACTCCTTCATGCGGAATGTCACTTCTCACAGTGTCTTTGCAGTGGAGGAAAGAAGATAGAACAACGACGGACAGAGAGAACGTTGCAACCCGTGAGTGAAGTACAGGGTAAGGCACCTAAGCCTCTATGATGCATACTGGATGTTCAACACCTGGGATTTTCCACAATGTCTACCACTTCTCAAAACACTTCCAATATAGGAGGGAACTGTGCTACCGTAAGTTCTAATGACAGGGATGCATCTGTGCAAGGTTGAAAACTCGAGGATGTGTCTGGGTAGCAAACATGAAGTGTCTCATAAAGGCACCTTAGACTGGATGCGTAGTAGGTATCTGCTAGGGAAGCTACTTCAGTTTTGTACTCATTCATAACAGTGCTTCTCCTTGGAGGAATGAAGGAAGAACACGGACGGACTAGGGGCACAGTAGGTACTGTGAATAAAGGGCAGGCTATGAACCTTACGCCTGCCAACCACATATTGGATGTTCACCACCAGTGTTGATCCGCACATAGGTTCTGCGTCTAAAACGCTTCCAACACTGAGAGGGAAGTGTGCTTTAGGAGGGATTCACTGCAGTGTTACGTCTGTTAAAGAAGGATGCTTTTGGGACTGACTCTGTGGTAACCGCATTAGGCGCACATAGCTTTCCAGTCTCAGACGTCTAACCGTTAGACTATAGGAAGTTCTGTTTAAGGGAAACTCCTTCATGCGGAATGTCACTTCTCACAGTGTCTTTGCAGTGGAGAAAAGAAGATAGAACAAGGACGGACAGAGAGAACGATGCAAACCGTGATTGAAGTACAGGGTAAGCCTCGTAGGCCTCTATTATGCATACTGGTAGTTCAACACCGGAGATGTTCCACAGTGTCTACCTCTTCTCAAAACACTTCCAGTATATGAGGGAACTCTGCTACATTAAGTTCTCACGACAGAGATGCGTCTGTGCTCAGTTGGAAAGTGTAGGACGTGTCTGGGTAGCAACCAGTAAGTGTCTGATACAAGCCGCTAAGAGGGGATGCGGAGGAAGGTATCTGCTCAGGGAAGCTACTTCAGGTGCGTACTCATTCATAACAGTGTCTCTCCTTTGAGGATGAAGATAGAACAGGGAACGACTACGGGCACATTAGGTACTGTGAGTAAAGGGCATGCTAAGGCGCTTAAGCCTGCCAAACACATATTGGATGTTCACCACCAGTGCAGATCCGCACTTAGTTTCTGCGTCGAAAACGCTTCCTACACTGAGAGGGAAGTGTGCTTTAGGAGGGATTCACTGCAGTGTTACGTCTGTTAAAGAAGGAAGCTTTTGGGACTGACTCTGTGGTAACCCCAATAGGCGCACATAGCTTTCCAGTCTCAGCCGTCTATCCGTTGGACTATAGCAAGTTCTGTTTAAGGGAAACTCCTTCATGCGGAATGTCACTTCTCACAGTGTCTTTCCAGTGGAGGAAAGAAGATAGAACAACGACGGACAGAGAGAACGTTGTAACCCGTTTGTGAAGTACAGGGTAAGGCACCTAAGCCTCTATGATGCATACTGGATGTTCAACACCTGGGATTTTCCACAATGTCTACCACTTCTCAAAACACTTCCAATATAGGAGGGAACTGTGCTACCGTAAGTTCTAATGACAGGGATGCATCTGTGCAAGGTTGAAAACTCGAGGATGTGTCTGGGTAGCAAACATGAAGTGTCTCATAAAGGCACCTTAGACTGGATGCGTAGGAGGTATCTGCTAGGGAAGCTACTTCAGTTTTGTACTCATTCATAACAGTGCTTCTCCTTGGAGGAATGAAGGAAGAACACGGACGGACTAGGGGCACAGTAGGTACTGTGAATAAAGGGCAGGCTATGAACCTTACGCCTGCCAACCACATATTGGATGTTCACCACCAGTGTTGATCCGCACCTAGGTTCTGCGTCTAAACCGCTTCCAACACTGAGAGGGAAGTGTGCTTTAGGAGGGATTCACTGCAGTGTTACGTCTGTTAAAGAAGGATGCTTTTGGGACTGACTCGGTGGTAACCGCATTAGGCCCACATAGCTTTCCAGTCTCAGACGTCTAACCGTTAGACTATAGGAAGTTCTGTTTAAGGGAAACTCCTTCATGCGGAATGTCACTTCTCACAGTGTCTTTGCAGTGGAGAAAAGAAGATAGAACAAGGACGGACAGAGAGAACGATGCAAACCGTGATTGAAGTACAGGGTAAGCCTCGTAGGCCTCTATTATGCATACTGGTAGTTCAACACCGGAGACGTTCCACAGTGTCTACCTCTTCTCAAAACACTTCCAGTATATGAGGGAACTCTGCTACATTAAGTTCTCACGACAGAGATGCGTCTGTGCTCAGTTGGAAAGTGTAGGACGTGTCTGGGTAGCAACCAGTAAGTGTCTGATACAAGCCGCTAAGAGGGGATGCGGAGGAAGGTATCTGCTCAGGGAAGCTACTTCAGGTGCGTACTCATTCATAACAGTGTCTCTCCTTTGAGGATGAAGATAGAACAGGGAACGACTACGGGCACATTAGGTACTGTGAGTAAAGGGCATGCTAAGGCGCTTAAGCCTGCCAAACACATATTGGATGTTCACCACCAGTGCAGATCCGCACTTAGTTTCTGCGTCGAAAACGCTTCCTACACTGAGAGGGAAGTGTGCTTTAGGAGGGATTCACTGCAGTGTTACGTCTGTTAAAGAAGGATGCTTTTGGGACTGACTCGGTGGTAACCGCATTAGGCGCACATAGCTTTCCAGTCTCAGACGTCTAACCGTTAGACTATAGGAAGTTCTGTTTAAGGGAAACTCCTTCATGCGGAATGTCACTTCTCACAGTGTCTTTGCAGTGGAGAAAAGAAGATAGAACAAGGACGGACAGAGAGAACGATGCAAACCGTGATTGAAGTACAGGGTAAGCCTCGTAGGCCTCTATTATGCATACTGGTAGTTCAACACCGGAGATGTTCCACAGTGTCTACCTCTTCTCAAAACACTTCCAGTATATGAGGGAACTCTGCTACATTAAGTTCTCACGACAGAGATGCGTCTGTGCTCAGTTGGAAAGTGTAGGACGTGTCTGGGTAGCAACCAGTAAGTGTCTGATACAAGCCGCTAAGAGGGGATGCGGAGGAAGGTATCTGCTCAGGGAAGCTACTTCAGGTGCGTACTCATTCATAACAGTGTCTCTCCTTTGAGGATGAAGATAGAACAGGGAACGACTACGGGCACATTAGGTACTGTGAGTAAAGGGCATGCTAAGGCGCTTAAGCCTGCCAAACACATATTGGATGTTCACCACCAGTGCAGATCCGCACTTAGTTTCTGCGTCGAAAACGCTTCCTACACTGAGAGGGAAGTGTGCTTTAGGAGGGATTCACTGCAGTGTTACGTCTGTTAAAGAAGGAAGCTTTTGGGACTGACTCTGTGGTAACCCCAATAGGCGCACATAGCTTTCCAGTCTCAGCCGTCTATCCGTTGGACTATAGCAAGTTCTGTTTAAGGGAAACTCCTTCATGCGGAATGTCACTTCTCACAGTGTCTTTGCAGTGGAGGAAAGAAGATAGAACAACGACGGACAGAGAGAACGTTGCAACCCGTGAGTGAAGTACAGGGTAAGTCACCTAAGCCTCTATGATGCATACTGGATGTTCAACACCTGGGATTTTCCACAATGTCTACCACTTCTCAAAACACTTCCAATATAGGAGGGAACTGTGCTACCGTAAGTTCTAATGACAGGGATGCATCTGTGCAAGGTTGAAAACTCGAGGATGTGTCTGGGAAGCAAACATGAAGTGTCTCATAAAGGCACCTTAGACTGGATGCGTAGTAGGTATCTGCTAGGGAAGCTACTTCAGTTTTGTACTCATTCATAACAGTGCTTCTCCTTGGAGGAATGAAGGAAGAACACGGACGGACTAGGGGCACAGTAGGTACTGTGAATAAAGGGCAGGCTATGAACCTTACGCCTGCCAACCACATATTGGATGTTCACCACCAGTGTTGATCCGCACATAGGTTCTGCGTCTAAAACGCTTCCAACACTGAGAGGGAAGTGTGCTTTAGGAGGGATTCACTGCAGTGTTACGTCTGTTAAAGAAGGATGCTTTTGGGACTGACTCTGTGGTAACTGCATTAGGCGCACATAGCTTTCCAGTCTCAGACGTCTAACCGTTAGACTATAGGAAGTTCTGTTTAAGGGAAACTCCTTCATGCGGAATGTCACTTCTCACAGTGTCTTTGCAGTGGAGAAAAGAAGATAGAACAAGGACGGACAGAGAGAACGATGCAAACCGTGATTGAAGTACAGGGTAAGCCTCGTAGGCCTCTATTATGCATACTGGTAGTTCAACACCGGAGATGTTCCACAGTGTCTACCTCTTCTCAAAACACTTCCAGTATATGAGGGAACTCTGCTACATTAAGTTCTCACGACAGAGATGCGTCTGTGCTCAGTTGGAAAGTGTAGGACGTGTCTGGGTAGCAACCAGTAAGTGTCTGATACAAGCCGCTAAGAGGGGATGCGGAGGAAGGTATCTGCTCAGGGAAGCTACTTCAGGTGCGTACTCATTCATAACAGTGTCTCTCCTTTGAGGATGAAGATAGAACAGGGAACGACTACGGGCACATTAGGTACTGTGAGTAAAGGGCATGCTAAGGCGCTTAAGCCTGCCAAACACATATTGGATGTTCACCACCAGTGCAGATCCGCACTTAGTTTCTGCGTCGAAAACGCTTCCTACACTGAGAGGGAAGTGTGCTTTAGGAGGGATTCACTGCAGTGTTACGTCTGTTAAAGAAGGATGCTTTTGGGACTGACTCGGTGGTAACCGCATTAGGCGCACATAGCTTTCCAGTCTCAGACGTCTAACCGTTAGACTATAGGAAGTTCTGTTTAAGGGAAACTCCTTCATGCGGAATGTCACTTCTCACAGTGTCTTTGCAGTGGAGAAAAGAAGATAGAACAAGGACGGACAGAGAGAACGATGCAAACCGTGATTGAAGTACAGGGTAAGCCTCGTAGGCCTCTATTATGCATACTGGTAGTTCAACACCGGAGATGTTCCACAGTGTCTACCTCTTCTCAAAACACTTCCAGTATATGAGGGAACTCTGCTACATTAAGTTCTCACGACAGAGATGCGTCTGTGCTCAGTTGGAAAGTGTAGGACGTGTCTGGGTAGCAACCAGTAAGTGTCTGATACAAGCCGCTAAGAGGGGATGCGGAGGAAGGTATCTGCTCAGGGAAGCTACTTCAGGTGCGTACTCATTCATAACAGTGTCTCTCCTTTGAGGATGAAGATAGAACAGGGAACGACTACGGGCACATTAGGTACTGTGAGTAAAGGGCATGCTAAGGCGCTTAAGCCTGCCAAACACATATTGGATGTTCACCACCAGTGCAGATCCGCACTTAGTTTCTGCGTCGAAAACGCTTCCAACACTGAGAGGGAAGTGTGCTTTAGGAGGGATTCACTGCAGTGTTACGTCTGTTAAAGAAGGATGCTTTTGGGACTGACTCTGTGGTAACCGCATTAGGCGCACATAGCTTTCCAGTCTCAGACGTCTAACCGTTAGACTATAGGAAGTTCTGTTTAAGGGAAACTCCTTCATGCGGAATGTCACTTCTCACAGTGTCTTTGCAGTGGAGAAAAGAAGATAGAACAAGGACGGACAGAGAGAACGATGCAAACCGTGATTGAAGTACAGGGTAAGCCTCGTAGGCCTCTATTATGCATACTGGTAGTTCAACACCGGAGATGTTCCACAGTGTCTACCTCTTCTCAAAACACTTCCAGTATATGAGGGAACTCTGCTACATTAAGTTCTCACGACAGAGATGCGTCTGTGCTCAGTTGGAAAGTGTAGGACGTGTCTGGGTAGCAACCAGTAAGTGTCTGATACAAGCCGCTAAGAGGGGATGCGGAGGAAGGTATCTGCTCAGGGAAGCTACTTCAGGTGCGTACTCATTCATAACAGTGTCTCTCCTTTGAGGATGAAGATAGAACAGGGAACGACTACGGGCACATTAGGTACTGTGAGTAAAGGGCATGCTAAGGCGCTTAAGCCTGCCAAACACATATTGGATGTTCACCACCAGTGCAGATCCGCACTTAGTTTCTGCGTCGAAAACGCTTCCTACACTGAGAGGGAAGTGTGCTTTAGGAGGGATTCACTGCAGTGTTTCGTCTGTTAAAGAAGGATGCTTTTGGGACTGACTCTGTGGTAACCCCAATAGGCGCACATAGCTTTCCAGTCTCAGACGTCTAACCGTTAGACTATAGGAAGTTCTATTTAAGGGAAACTCCTTCATGCGGAATGTCACTTCTCACAGTGTCTTTGCAGTGGAGAAAAGAAGATAGAACAAGGACGGACAGAGAGAACGATGCAAACCGTGATTGAAGTACAGGGTAAGCCTCGTAGGCCTCTATTATGCATACTGGTAGTTCAACACCGGAGATGTTCCACAGTGTCTACCTCTTCTCAAAACACTTCCAGTATATGAGGGAACTCTGCTACATTAAGTTCTCACGACAGAGATGCGTCTGTGCTCAGTTGGAAAGTGTAGGACGTGTCTGGGTAGCAACCAGTAAGTGTCTGATACAAGCCGCTAAGAGGGGATGCGGAGGAAGGTATCTGCTCAGGGAAGCTACTTCAGGTGCGTACTCATTCATAACAGTGTCTCTCCTTTGAGGATGAAGATAGAACAGGGAACGACTACGGGCACATTAGGTACTGTGAGTAAAGGGCATGCTAAGGCGCTTAAGCCTGCCAAACACATATTGGATGTTCACCACCAGTGCAGATCCGCACTTAGTTTCTGCGTCGAAAACGCTTCCTACACTGAGAGGGAAGTGTGCTTTAGGAGGGATTCACTGCAGTGTTACGTCTGTTAAAGAAGGAAGCTTTTGGGACTGACTCTGTGGTAACCCCAATAGGCGCACATAGCTTTCCAGTCTCAGCCGTCTATCCGTTGGACTATAGCAAGTTCTGTTTAAGGGAAACTCCTTCATGCGGAATGTCACTTCTCACAGTGTCTTTGCAGTGGAGGAAAGAAGATAGAACAACGACGGACAGAGAGAACGTTGCAACCCGTGAGTGAAGTACAGGGTAAGTCACCTAAGCCTCTATGATGCATACTGGATGTTCAACACCTGGGATTTTCCACAATGTCTACCACTTCTCAAAACACTTCCAATATAGGAGGGAACTGTGCTACCGTAAGTTCTAATGACAGGGATGCATCTGTGCAAGGTTGAAAACTCGAGGATGTGTCTGGGAAGCAAACATGAAGTGTCTCATAAAGGCACCTTAGACTGGATGCGTAGTAGGTATCTGCTAGGGAAGCTACTTCAGTTTTGTACTCATTCATAACAGTGCTTCTCCTTGGAGGAATGAAGGAAGAACACGGACGGACTAGGGGCACAGTAGGTACTGTGAATAAAGGGCAGGCTATGAACCTTACGCCTGCCAACCACATATTGGATGTTCACCACCAGTGTTGATCCGCACATAGGTTCTGCGTCTAAAACGCTTCCAACACTGAGAGGGAAGTGTGCTTTAGGAGGGATTCACTGCAGTGTTATGTCTGTTAAAGAAGGATGCTTTTGGGACTGACTCTGTGGTAACTGCATTAGGCGCACATAGCTTTCCAGTCTCAGACGTCTAACTGTTAGACTATAGGAAGTTCTGTTTAAGGGAAACTCCTTCATGCGGAATGTCACTTCTCACAGTGTCTTTGCAGTGGAGAAAAGAAGATAGAACAAGGACGGACAGAGAGAACGATGCAAACCGTGATTGAAGTACAGGGTAAGCCTCGTAGGCCTCTATTATGCATACTGGTAGTTCAACACCGGAGATGTTCCACAGTGTCTACCTCTTCTCAAAACACTTCCAGTATATGAGGGAACTCTGCTACATTAAGTTCTCACGACAGAGATGCGTCTGTGCTCAGTTGGAAAGTGTAGGACGTGTCTGGGTAGCAACCAGTAAGTGTCTGATACAAGCCGCTAAGAGGGGATGCGGAGGAAGGTATCTGCTCAGGGAAGCTACTTCAGGTGCGTACTCATTCATAACAGTGTCTCTCCTTTGAGGATGAAGATAGAACAGGGAACGACTATGGGCACATTAGGTACTGTGAGTAAAGGGCATGCTAAGGCGCTTAAGCCTGCCAAACACATATTGGATGTTCACCACCAGTGCAGATCCGCACTTAGTTTCTGCGTCGAAAACGCTTCCTACACTGAGAGGGAAGTGTGCTTTAGGAGGGATTCACTGCAGTGTTACGTCTGTTAAAGAAGGATGCTTTTGGGACTGACTCGGTGGTAACCGCATTAGGCGCACATAGCTTTCCAGTCTCAGACGTCTAACCGTTAGACTATAGGAAGTTCTGTTTAAGGGAAACTCCTTCACGCGGAATGTCACTTCTCACAGTGTCTTTGCAGTGGAGAAAAGAAGATAGAACAAGGACGGACAGAGAGAACGATGCAAACCGTGATTGAAGTACAGGGTAAGCCTCGTAGGCCTCTATTATGCATACTGGTAGTTCAACACCGGAGATGTTCCACAGTGTCTACCTCTTCTCAAAACACTTCCAGTATATGAGGGAACTCTGCTACATTAAGTTCTCACGACAGAGATGCGTCTGTGCTCAGTTGGAAAGTGTAGGACCTGTCTGGGTAGCAACCAGTAAGTGTCTGATACAAGCCGCTAAGAGGGGATGCGGAGGAAGGTATCTGCTCAGGGAAGCTACTTCAGGTGCGTACTCATTCATAACAGTGTCTCTCCTTTGAGGATGAAGATAGAACAGGGAACGACTACGGGCACATTAGGTACTGTGAGTAAAGGGCATGCTAGGCGCTTAAGCCTGCCAAACACATATTGGATGTTCACCACCAGTGCAGATCCGCACTTAGTTTCTGCGTCGAAAACGCTTCCAACACTGAGAGGGAAGTGTGCTTTAGGAGGGATTCACTGCAGTGTTACGTCTGTTAAAGAAGGATGCTTTTGGGACTGACTCTGTGGTAACCGCATTAGGCGCACATAGCTTTCCAGTCTCAGACGTCTAACCGTTAGACTATAGGAAGTTCTGTTTAAGGGAAACTCCTTCATGCGGAATGTCACTTCTCACAGTGTCTTTGCAGTGGAGAAAAGAAGATAGAACAAGGACGGACAGAGAGAACGATGCAAACCGTGATTGAAGTACAGGGTAAGCCTCGTAGGCCTCTATTATGCATACTGGTAGTTCAACACCGGAGATGTTCCACAGTGTCTACCTCTTCTCAAAACACTTCCAGTATATGAGGGAACTCTGCTACATTAAGTTCTCACGACAGAGATGCGTCTGTGCTCAGTTGGAAAGTGTAGGACGTGTCTGGGTAGCAACCAGTAAGTGTCTGATACAAGCCGCTAAGAGGGGATGCGGAGGAAGGTATCTGCTCAGGGAAGCTACTTCAGGTGCGTACTCATTCATAACAGTGTCTCTCCTTTGAGGATGAAGATAGAACAGGGAACGACTACGGGCACATTAGGTACTGTGAGTAAAGGGCATGCTAAGGCGCTTAAGCCTGCCAAACACATATTGGATGTTCACCACCAGTGCAGATCCGCACTTAGTTTCTGCGTCGAAAACGCTTCCTACACTGAGAGGGAAGTGTGCTTTAGGAGGGATTCACTGCAGTGTTACGTCTGTTAAAGAAGGAAGCTTTTGGGACTGACTCTGTGGTAACCCCAATAGGCGCACATAGCTTTCCAGTCTCAGCCGTCTATCCGTTGGACTATAGCAAGTTCTGTTTAAGGGAAACTCCTTCATGCGGAATGTCACTTCTCACAGTGTCTTTCCAGTGGAGGAAAGAAGATAGAACAACGACGGACAGAGAGAACGTTGCAACCCGTGAGTGAAGTACAGGGTAAGGCACCTAAGCCTCTATGATGCATACTGGATGTTCAACACCTGGGATTTTCCACAATGTCTACCACTTCTCAAAACACTTCCAATATAGGAGGGAACTGTGCTACCGTAAGTTCTAATGACAGGGATGCATCTGTGCAAGGTTGAAAACTCGAGGATGTGTCTGGGTAGCAAACATGAAGTGTCTCATAAAGGCACCTTAGACTGGATGCGTAGTAGGTATCTGCTAGGGAAGCTACTTCAGTTTTGTACTCATTCATAACAGTGCTTCTCCTTGGAGGAATGAAGGAAGAACACGGACGGACTAGGGGCACAGTAGGTACTGTGAATAAAGGGCAGGCTATGAACCTTACGCCTGCCAACCACATATTGGATGTTCACCACCAGTGTTGATCCGCACATAGGTTCTGCGTCTAAAACGCTTCCAACACTGAGAGGGAAGTGTGCTTTAGGAGGGATTCACTGCAGTGTTACGTCTGTTAAAGAAGGATGCTTTTGGGACTGACTCTGTGGTAACCGCATTAGGCGCACATAGCTTTCCAGTCTCAGACGTCTAACCGTTAGACTATAGGAAGTTCTGTTTAAGGGAAACTCCTTCATGCGGAATGTCACTTCTCACAGTGTCTTTGCAGTGGAGAAAAGAAGATAGAACAAGGACGGACAGAGAGAACGATGCAAACCGTGATTGAAGTACAGGGTAAGCCTCGTAGGCCTCTATTATGCATACTGGTAGTTCAACACCGGAGATGTTCCACAGTGTCTACCTCTTCTCAAAACACTTCCAGTATATGAGGGAACTCTGCTACATTAAGTTCTCACGACAGAGATGCGACTGTGCTCAGTTGGAAAGTGTAGGACGTGTCTGGGTAGCAACCAGTAAGTGTCTGATACAAGCCGCTAAGAGGGGATGCGGAGGAAGGTATCTGCTCAGGGAAGCTACTTCAGGTGCGTACTCATTCATAACAGTGTCTCTCCTTTGAGGATGAAGATAGAACAGGGAACGACTACGGGCACATTAGGTACTGTGAGTAAAGGGCATGCTAAGGCGCTTAAGCCTGCCAAACACATATTGGATGTTCACCACCAGTGCAGATCCGCACTTAGTTTCTGCGTCGAAAACGCTTCCTACACTGAGAGGGAAGTGTGCTTTAGGAGGGATTCACTGCAGTGTTACGTCTGTTAAAGAAGGAAGCTTTTGGGACTGACTCTGTGGTAACCCCAATAGGCGCACATAGCTTTCCAGTCTCAGCCGTCTATCCGTTGGACTAAGCAAGTTCTGTTTAAGGGAAACTCCTTCATGCGGAATGTCACTTCTCACAGTGTCTTTCCAGTGGAGGAAAGAAGATAGAACAACGACGGACAGAGAGAACGTTGCAACCCGTGAGTGAAGTACAGGGTAAGGCACCTAAGCCTCTATGATGCATACTGGATGTTCAACACCTGGGATTTTCCACAATGTCTACCACTTCTCAAAACACTTCCAATATAGGAGGGAACTGTGCTACCGTAAGTTCTAATGACAGGGATGCATCTGTACAAGGTTGAAAACTCGAGGATGTGTCTGGGTAG
This sequence comes from Neogale vison, assembly GCF_020171115.1. NCBI lineage: Eukaryota > Metazoa > Chordata > Mammalia > Carnivora > Mustelidae > Neogale > Neogale vison. Next base: position 2,502,753 of record NW_025334856.1, read on the forward strand.
CAAACATGAAGTGTCTCATAAAGGCACCTTAGACTGGATGCGTAGGAGGTATCTGCTAGGGAAGCTACTTCAGTTTTGTACTCATTCATAACAGTGCTTCTCCTTGGAGGAATGAAGGAAGAACACGGACGGACTAGGGGCACAGTAGGTACTGTGAATAAAGGGCAGGCTATGAACCTTACGCCTGCCAACCACATATTGGATGTTCACCACCAGTGTTGATCCGCACATAGGTTCTGCGTCTAAAACGCTTCCAACACTGAGAGGGAAGTGTGCTTTAGGAGGGATTCACTGCAGTGTTTCGTCTGTTAAAGAAGGATGCTTTTGGGACTGACTCTGTGGTAACCCCAATAGGCGCACATAGCTTTCCAGTCTCAGACGTCTAACCGTTAGACTATAGGAAGTTCTGTTTAAGGGAAACTCCTTCATGCGGAATGTCACTTCTCACAGTGTCTTTGCAGTGGAGAAAAGAAGATAGAACAAGGACGGACAGAGAGAACGATGCAAACCGTGATTGAAGTACAGGGTAAGCCTCGTAGGCCTCTATTATGCATACTGGTAGTTCAACACCGGAGATGTTCCACAGTGTCTACCTCTTCTCAAAACACTTCCAGTATATGAGGGAACTCTGCTACATTAAGTTCTCACGACAGAGATGCCTCTGTGCTCAGTTGGAAAGTGTAGGACGTGTCTGGGTAGCAACCAGTAAGTGTCTGATACAAGCCGCTAAGAGGGGATGCGGAGGAAGGTATCTGCTCAGGGAAGCTACTTCAGGTGCGTACTCATTCATAACAGTGTCTCTCCTTTGAGGATGAAGATAGAACAGGGAACGACTACGGGCACATAAGGTACTGTGAGTAAAGGGCATGCTAAGGCGCTTAAGCCTGGCAAACACATATTGGATGTTCACCACCAGTGCAGATCCGCACTTAGTTTCTGCGTCGAAAACGCTTCGTACACTGAGAGGGCATTGTGCTTTAGGAGGGATTCACTGCAGTGTTACGTCTGTTAAAGAAGGATGCTTTTGGGACTGACTCTGTGGTAACCGCATTAGGCGCACATAGCTTTCCAGTCTCAGACGTCTAACCGTTAGACTATAGGAAGTTCTGTTTAAGGGAAACTCCTTCATGCGGAATGTCACTTCTCACAGTGTCTTTGCAGTGGAGAAAAGAAGATAGAACAAGGACGGACAGAGAGAACGATGCAAACCGTGATTGAAGTACAGGGTAAGCCTCGTAGGCCTCTATTATGCATACTGGTAGTTCAACACCGGAGATGTTCCACAGTGTCTACCTCTTCTCAAAACACTTCCAGTATATGAGGGAACTCTGCTACATTAAGTTCTCACGACAGAGATGCGTCTGTGCTCAGTTGGAAAGTGTAGGACGTGTCTGGGTAGCAACCAGTAAGTGTCTGATACAAGCCGCTAAGAGGGGATGCGGAGGAAGGTATCTGCTCAGGGAAGCTACTTCAGGTGCGTACTCATTCATAACAGTGTCTCTCCTTTGAGGATGAAGATAGAACAGGGAACGACTACGGGCACATTAGGTACTGTGAATAAGGGCATGCTAAGGAGCTTAAGCCTGCCAAACACATAATGGATGTTCACCACCAGTGCAGATCCGCACTTATTTTCTGCGTCGAAAACGCTTCGTACACTGAGAGGGAAGTGTGCTTTAGGAGGGATTCACTGCAGTGTTACGTCTGTTAAAGAAGGATGCTTTTGGGACTGACTCTGTGGTAACAGCATTAGGCGCACATAGCTTTCCAGTCTCAGACGTCTAACCGTTAGACTATAGGAAGTTCTGTTTAAGGGAAACTCCTTCATGCGGAATGTCACTTCTCACAGTGTCTTTGCAGTGGAGAAAAGAAGATAGAACAAGGACGGACAGAGAGAACGATGCAAACCGTGATTGAAGTACAGGGTAAGCCTCGTAGGCCTCTATTATGCATACTGGTAGTTCAACACCGGAGATGTTCCACAGTGTCTACCTCTTCTCAAAACACTTCCAGTATATGAGGGAACTCTGCTACATTAAGTTCTCACGACAGAGATGCGACTGTGCTCAGTTGGAAAGTGTAGGACGTGTCTGGGTAGCAACCAGTAAGTGTCTGATACAAGCCGCTAAGAGGGGATGCGGAGGAAGGTATCTGCTCAGGGAAGCTACTTCAGGTGCGTACTCATTCATAACAGTGTCTCTCCTTTGAGGATGAAGATAGAACAGGGAACGACTACGGGCACATTAGGTACTGTGAGTAAAGGGCATGCTAAGGCGCTTAAGCCTGCCAAACACATATTGGATGTTCACCACCAGTGCAGATCCGCACTTAGTTTCTGCGTCGAAAACGCTTCCTACACTGAGAGGGAAGTGTGCTTTAGGAGGGATTCACTGCAGTGTTACGTCTGTTAAAGAAGGAAGCTTTTGGGACTGACTCTGTGGTAACCCCAATAGGCGCACATAGCTTTCCAGTCTCAGCCGTCTATCCGTTGGACTAAGCAAGTTCTGTTTAAGGGAAACTCCTTCATGCGGAATGTCACTTCTCACAGTGTCTTTCCAGTGGAGGAAAGAAGATAGAACAACGACGGACAGAGAGAACGTTGCAACCCGTGAGTGAAGTACAGGGTAAGGCACCTAAGCCTCTATGATGCATACTGGATGTTCAACACCTGGGATTTTCCACAATGTCTACCACTTCTCAAAACACTTCCAATATAGGAGGGAACTGTGCTACCGTAAGTTCTAATGACAGGGATGCATCTGTGCAAGGTTGAAAACTCGAGGATGTGTCTGGGTAGCAAACATGAAGTGTCTCATAAAGGCACCTTAGACTGGATGCGTAGTAGGTATCTGCTAGGGAAGCTACTTCAGTTTTGTACTCATTCATAACAGTGCTTCTCCTTGGAGGAATGAAGGAAGAACACGGACGGACTAGGGGCACAGTAGGTACTGTGAATAAAGGGCAGGCTATGAACCTTACGCCTGCCAACCACATATTGGATGTTCACCACCAGTGTTGATCCGCACATAGGTTCTGCGTCTAAAAGGCTTCCAACACTGAGAGGGAAGTGTGCTTTAGGAGGGATTCACTGCAGTGTTTCGTCTGTTAAAGAAGGATGCTTTTGGGACTGACTCTGTGGTAACCGCATTAGGCGCACATAGCTTTCCAGTCTCAGACGTCTAACCGTTAGACTATAGGAAGTTCTGTTTAAGGGAAACTCCTTCATGCGGAATGTCACTTCTCACAGTGTCTTTGCAGTGGAGAAAAGAAGATAGAACAAGGACGGACAGAGAGAACGATGCAAACCGTGATTGAAGTACAGGGTAAGCCTCGTAGGCCTCTATTATGCATACTGGTAGTTCAACACCGGAGATGTTCCACAGTGTCTAACTCTTCTCAAAACACTTCCAGTATATGAGGGAACTCTGCTACATTAAGTTCTCACGACAGAGATGCGTCTGTGCTCAGTTGGAAAGTGTAGGACGTGTCTGGGCAGCAACCAGTAAGTGTCTGATACAAGCCGCTAAGAGGGGATGCGGAGGAAGGTATCTGCTCAGGGAAGCTACTTCAGGTGCGTACTCATTCATAACAGTGTCTCTCCTTTGAGGATGAAGATAGAAAAGGGAACGACTACGGGCACATAAGGTACTGTGAGTAAAGGGCATGCTAAGGCGCTTAAGCCTGCCAAACACATATTGGATGTTCACCACCAGTGCAGATCCGCACTTAGTTTCTGCGTCGAAAACGCTTCGTACACTGAGAGGGAAGTGTGCTTTAGGAGGGATTCACTGCAGTGTTACGTCTGTTAAAGAAGGATGCTTTTGGGACTGACTCGGTGGTAACCGCATTAGGCGCACATAGCTTTCCAGTCTCAGACGTCTAACCGTTAGACTATAGGAAGTTCTGTTTAAGGGAAACTCCTTCATGCGGAATGTCACTTCTCACAGTGTCTTTGCAGTGGAGAAAAGAAGATAGAACAAGGACGGACAGAGAGAACGATGCAAACCGTGATTGAAGTACAGGGTAAGCCTCGTAGGCCTCTATTATGCATACTGGTAGTTCAACACCAGAGATGTTCCACAGTGTCTACCTCTTCTCAAAACACTTCCAGTATATGAGGGAACTCTGCTACATTAAGTTCCCACGACAGAGATGCGTCTGTGCTCAGTTGGAAAGTGTAGAACGTGTCTGGGTAGCAACCAGTAAGTGTCTGATACAAGCCGCTAAGAGGGGATGCGGAGGAAGGTATCTGCTCAGGGAAGCTACTTCAGGTGCGTACTCATTCATAACAGTGTCTCTCCTTTGAGGATGAAGATAGAACAGGGAACGACTACGGGCACATTAGGTACTGTGAGTAAAGGGCATTATAAGGCGCTTAAGCCTGCCAAACACATATTGGATGTTCACCACCAGTGCAGATCCGCACTTAGTTTCTGCGTCGAAAACGCTTCCTACACTGAGAGGGAAGTGTGCTTTAGGAGGGATTCACTGCAGTGTTACGTCTGTTAAAGAAGGATGCTTTTGGGACTGACTCTGTGGTAACCGCATTAGGCGCACATAGCTTTCCAGTCTCAGACGTCTAACCGTTAGACTATAGGAAGTTCTGTTTAAGGGAAACTCCTTCATGCGGAATGTCACTTCTCACAGTGTCTTTGCAGTGGAGAAAAGAAGATAGAACAAGGACGGACAGAGAGAACGATGCAAACCGTGATTGAAGTACAGGGTAAGCCTCGTAGGCCTCTATTATGCATACTGGTAGTTCAACACCGGAGATGTTCCACAGTGTCTACCTCTTCTCAAAACACTTCCAGTATATGAGGGAACTCTGCTACATTAAGTTCTCACGACAGAGATGCGTCTGTGCTCAGTTGGAAAGTGTAGGACGTGTCTGGGTAGCAACCAGTAAGTGTCTGATACAAGCCGCTAAGAGGGGATGCGGAGGAAGGTATCTGCTCAGGGAAGCTACTTCAGGTGCGTACTCATTCATAACAGTGTCTCTCCTTTGAGGATGAAGATAGAACAGGGAACGACTACGGGCACATTAGGTACTGTGAGTAAAGGGCATGCTAAGGCGCTTAAGCCTGCCAAACACATATTGGATGTTCACCACCAGTGCAGATCCGCACTTAGTTTCTGCGTCGAAAACGCTTCCTACACTGAGAGGGAAGTGTGCTTTAGGAGGGATTCACTGCAGAGTTACGTCTGTTAAAGAAGGAAGCTTTTGGGACTGACCCTGTGGTAACCCCAATAGGCGCACATAGCTTTCCAGTCTCAGCCGTCTATCCGTTGGACTATAGCAAGTTCTGTTTAAGGGAAACTCCTTCATGCGGAATGTCACTTCTCACAGTGTCTTTCCAGTGGAGGAAAGAAGATAGAACAACGACGGACAGAGAGAACGTTGCAACCCGTTTGTGAAGTACAGGGTAAGGCACCTAAGCCTTTATGATGCATACTGGATGTTCAACACCTGGGATTTTCCACAATGTCTACCACTTCTCAAAACACTTCCAATATAGGAGGGAACTGTGCTACCGTAAGTTCTAATGACAGGGATGCATCTGTGCAAGGTTGAAAACTCGAGGATGTGTCTGGGTAGCAAACATGAAGTGTCTCATAAAGGCACCTTAGACTGGATGCGTAGGAGGTATCTGCTCAGGGAAGCTACTTCAGTTTTGAACTCATTCATTACACTGCTTCTCCTTGGAGGAATGAAGGAAGAACACGGACGGACTAGGGGCACATTAGGTACTGTGAATAAAGGGCAGGCTATGAACCTTACGCCTGCCAACCACATATTGGATGTTCACCACCAGTGTTGATCCGCACATAGGTTCTGCGTCTAAAACGCTTCCAACACTGAGAGGGAAGTGTGCTTTAGGAGGGATTCACTGCAGTGTTACGTCTGTTAAAGAAGGATGCTTTTGGGACTGACTCGGTGGTAACCGCATTAGGCGCACATAGCTTTCCAGTCTCAGACGTCTAACCGTTAGACTATAGGAAGTTCTGTTTAAGGGAAACTCCTTCATGCGGAATGTCACTTCTCACAGTGTCTTTGCAGTGGAGAAAAGAAGATAGAACAAGGACGGACAGAGAGAACGATGCAAACCGTGATTGAAGTACAGGGTAAGCCTCGTAGGCCTCTATTATGCATACTGGTAGTTCAACACCGGAGATGTTCCACAGTGTCTACCTCTTCTCAAAACACTTCCAGTATATGAGGGAACTCTGCTACATTAAGTTCTCACGACAGAGATGCGTCTGTGCTCAGTTGGAAAGTGTAGGACGTGTCTGGGTAGCAACCAGTAAGTGTCTGATACAAGCCGCTAAGAGGGGATGCGGAGGAAGGTATCTGCTCAGGGAAGCTACTTCAGGTGCGTACTCATTCATAACAGTGTCTCTCCTTTGAGGATGAAGATAGAACAGGGAACGACTACGGGCACATTAGGTACTGTGAGTAAAGGGCATGCTAAGGCGCTTAAGCCTGCCAAACACATATTGGATGTTCACCACCAGTGCAGATCCGCACTTAGTTTCTGCGTCGAAAACGCTTCCTACACTGAGAGGGAAGTGTGCTTTAGGAGGGATTCACTGCAGTGTTTCGTCTGTTAAAGAAGGATGCTTTTGGGACTGACTCTGTGGTAACCCCAATAGGCGCACATAGCTTTCCAGTCTCAGACGTCTAACCGTTAGACTATAGGAAGTTCTGTTTAAGGGAAACTCCTTCATGCGGAATGTCACTTCTCACAGTGTCTTTGCAGTGGAGAAAAGAAGATAGAACAAGGACGGACAGAGAGAACGATGCAAACCGTGATTGAAGTACAGGGTAAGCCTCGTAGGCCTCTATTATGCATACTGGTAGTTCAACACCGGAGATGTTCCACAGTGTCTACCTCTTCTCAAAACACTTCCAGTATATGAGGGAACTCTGCTACATTAAGTTCTCACGACAGAGATGCGTCTGTGCTCAGTTGGAAAGTGTAGGACGTGTCTGGGTAGCAACCAGTAAGTGTCTGATACAAGCCGCTAAGAGGGGATGCGGAGGAAGGTATCTGCTCAGGGAAGCTACTTCAGGTGCGTACTCATTCATAACAGTGTCTCTCCTTTGAGGATGAAGATAGAACAGGGAACGACTACGGGCACATTAGGTACTGTGAGTAAAGGGCATGCTAAGGCGCTTAAGCCTGCCAAACACATATTGGATGTTCACCACCAGTGCAGATCCGCACTTAGTTTCTGCGTCGAAAACGCTTCCTACACTGAGAGGGAAGTGTGCTTTAGGAGGGATTCACTGCAGAGTTACGTCTGTTAAAGAAGGAAGCTTTTGGGACTGACTCTGTGGTAACCCCAATAGGCGCACATAGCTTTCCAGTCTCAGCCGTCTATCCGTTGGACTATAGCAAGTTCTGTTTAAGGGAAACTCCTTCATGCGGAATGTCACTTCTCACAGTGTCTTTCCAGTGGAGGAAAGAAGATAGAACAACGACGGACAGAGAGAACGTTGCAACCCGTGAGTGAAGTACAGGGTAAGGCACCTAAGCCTCTATGATGCATACTGGATGTTCAACACCTGGGATTTTCCACAATGTCTACCACTTCTCAAAACACTTCCAATATAGGAGGGAACTGTGCTACCGTAAGTTCTAATGACAGGGATGCATCTGTGCAAGGTTGAAAACTCGAGGATGTGTCTGGGTAGCAAACATGAAGTGTCTCATAAAGGCACCTTAGACTGGATGCGTAGTAGGTATCTGCTAGGGAAGCTACTTCAGTTTTGTACTCATTCATAACAGTGCTTCTCCTTGGAGGAATGAAGGAAGAACACGGACGGACTAGGGGCACAGTAGGTACTGTGAATAAAGGGCAGGCTATGAACCTTACGCCTGCCAACCACATATTGGATGTTCACCACCAGTGTTGATCCGCACATAGGTTCTGCGTCTAAAACGCTTCCAACACTGAGAGGGAAGTGTGCTTTAGGAGGGATTCACTGCAGTGTTTCGTCTGTTAAAGAAGGATGCTTTTGGGACTGACTCTGTGGTAACCCCAATAGGCGCACATAGCTTTCCAGTCTCAGACGTCTAACCGTTAGACTATAGGAAGTTCTGTTTAAGGGAAACTCCTTCATGCGGAATGTCACTTCTCACAGTGTCTTTGCAGTGGAGAAAAGAAGATAGAACAAGGACGGACAGAGAGAACGATGCAAACCGTGATTGAAGTACAGGGTAAGCCTCGTAGGCCTCTATTATGCATACTGGTAGTTCAACACCGGAGATGTTCCACAGTGTCTAACTCTTCTCAAAACACTTCCAGTATATGAGGGAACTCTGCTACATTAAGTTCTCACGACAGAGATGCCTCTGCGCTCAGTTGGAAAGTGTAGGACGTGTCTGGGTAGCAACCAGTAAGTGTCTGATACAAGCCGCTAAGAGGGGATGCGGAGGAAGGTATCTGCTCAGGGAAGCTACTTAAGGTGCGTACTCATTCATAACAGTGTCTCTCCTTTGAGGATGAAGATAGAACAGGGAACGACTACGGGCACATAAGGTACTGTGAGTAAAGGGCATGCTAAGGCGCTTAAGCCTGCCAAACACATATTGGATGTTCACCACCAGTGCAGATCCGCACTTAGTTTCTGCGTCGAAAACGCTTCGTACACTGAGAGGGCATTGTGCTTTAGGAGGGATTCACTGCAGTGTTACGTCTGTTAAAGAAGGATGCTTTTGGGACTGACTCGGTGGTAACCGCATTAGGCGCACATAGCTTTCCAGTCTCAGACGTCTAACCGTTAGACTATAGGAAGTTCTGTTTAAGGGAAACTCCTTCATGCGGAATGTCACTTCTCACAGTGTCTTTGCAGTGGAGAAAAGAAGATAGAACAAGGACGGACAGAGAGAACGATGCAAACCGTGATTGAAGTACAGGGTAAGCCTCGTAGGCCTCTATTATGCATACTGGTAGTTCAACACCGGAGATGTTCCACAGTGTCTACCTCTTCTCAAAACACTTCCAGTATATGAGGGAACTCTGCTACATTAAGTTCTCACGACAGAGATGCGTCTGTGCTCAGTTGGAAAGTGTAGGACGTGTCTGGGTAGCAACCAGTAAGTGTCTGATACAAGCCGCTAAGAGGGGATGCGGAGGAAGGTATCTGCTCAGGGAAGCTACTTCAGGTGCGTACTCATTCATAACAGTGTCTCTCCTTTGAGGATGAAGATAGAACAGGGAACGACTACGGGCACATTAGGTACTGTGAATAAGGGCATGCTAAGGAGCTTAAGCCTGCCAAACACATAATGGATGTTCACCACCAGTGCAGATCCGCACTTAGTTTCTGCGTCGAAAACGCTTCGTACACTGAGAGGGAAGTGTGCTTTAGGAGGGATTCACTGCAGTGTTACGTCTGTTAAAGAAGGATGCTTTTGGGACTGACTCTGTGGTAACCGCATTAGGCGCACATAGCTTTCCAGTCTCAGACGTCTAACCGTTAGACTATAGGAAGTTCTGTTTAAGGGAAACTCCTTCATGCGGAATGTCACTTCTCACATGTCTTTGCAGTGGAGAAAAGAAGATAGAACAAGGACGGATAGAGAACGATGCAAACCGTGATTGAAGTACAGGGTAAGCCTCGTAGGCCTCTATTATGCATACTGGTAGTTCAACACCGGAGATGTTCCACAGTGTCTACCTCTTCTCAAAACACTTCCAGTATATGAGGGAACTCTGCTACATTAAGTTCTCACGACAGAGATGCGTCTGTGCTCAGTTGGAAAGTGTAGGACGTGTCTGGGTAGCAACCAGTAAGTGTCTGATACAAGCCGCTAAGAGGGGATGCGGAGGAAGGTATCTGCTCAGGGAAGCTACTTCAGGTGCGTACTCATTCATAACAGTGTCTCTCCTTTGAGGATGAAGATAGAACAGGGAACGACTACGGGCACATTAGGTACTGTGAGTAAAGGGCATGCTAAGGCGCTTAAGCCTGCCAAACACATATTGGATGTTCACCACCAGTGCAGATCCGCACTTAGTTTCTGCGTCGAAAACGCTTCCTACACTGAGAGGGAAGTGTGCTTTAGGAGGGATTCACTGCAGAGTTACGTCTGTTAAAGAAGGAAGCTTTTGGGACTGACTCTGTGGTAACCCCAATAGGCGCACATAGCTTTCCAGTCTCAGCCGTCTATCCGTTGGACTATAGCAAGTTCTGTTTAAGGGAAACTCCTTCATGCGGAATGTCACTTCTCACAGTGTCTTTCCAGTGGAGGAAAGAAGATAGAACAACGACGGACAGAGAGAACGTTGCAACCCGTGAGTGAAGTACAGGGTAAGGCACCTAAGCCTCTATGATGCATACTGGATGTTCAACACCTGGGATTTTCCACAATGTCTACCACTTCTCAAAACACTTCCAATATAGGAGGGAACTGTGCTACCGTAAGTTCTAATGACAGGGATGCATCTGTGCAAGGTTGATAACTCGAGGATGTGTCTGGGTAGCAAACATGAAGTGTCTCATAAAGGCACCTTAGACTGGATGCGTAGGAGGTATCTGCTCAGGGAAGCTACTTCAGTTTTGAACTCATTCATTACAGTGCTTCTCCTTGGAGGAATGAAGGAAGAACACGGACGGACTAGGGGCACATTAGGTACTGTGAATAAAGGGCAGGCTATGAACCTTACGCCTGCCAACCACATATTGGATGTTCACCACCAGTGTTGATCCGCACATAGGTTCTGCGTCTAAAACGCTTCCAACACTGAGAGGGAAGTGTGCTTTAGGAGGGATTCACTGCAGTGTTACGTCTGTTAAAGAAGGATGCTTTTGGGACTGACTCTGTGGTAACCGCATTAGGCGCACATAGCTTTCCAGTCTCAGACGTCTAACCGTTAGACTATAGGAAGTTCTGTTTAAGGGAAACTCCTTCATGCGGAATGTCACTTCTCACAGTGTCTTTGCAGTGGAGAAAAGAAGATAGAACAAGGACGGACAGAGAGAACGATGCAAACCGTGATTGAAGTACAGGGTAAGCCTCGTAGGCCTCTATTATGCATACTGGTAGTTCAACACCGGAGATGTTCCACAGTGTCTACCTCTTCTCAAAACACTTCCAGTATATGAGGGAACTCTGCTACATTAAGTTCTCACGACAGAGATGCGTCTGTGCTCAGTTGGAAAGTGTAGGACGTGTCTGGGTAGCAACCAGTAAGTGTCTGATACAAGCCGCTAAGAGGGGATGCGGAGGAAGGTATCTGCTCAGGGAAGCTACTTCAGGTGCGTACTCATTCATAACAGTGTCTCTCCTTTGAGGATGAAGATAGAACAGGGAACGACTACGGGCACATTAGGTACTGTGAGTAAAGGGCATGCTAAGGCGCTTAAGCCTGCCAAACACATATTGGATGTTCACCACCAGTGCAGATCCGCACTTAGTTTCTGCGTCGAAAACGCTTCCTACACTGAGAGGGAAGTGTGCTTTAGGAGGGATTCACTGCAGTGTTACGTCTGTTAAAGAAGGAAGCTTTTGGGACTGACTCTGTGGTAACCCCAATAGGCGCACATAGCTTTCCAGTCTCAGCCGTCTATCCGTTGGACTATAGCAAGTTCTGTTTAAGGGAAACTCCTTCATGCGGAATGTCACTTCTCACAGTGTCTTTCCAGTGGAGGAAAGAAGATAGAACAACGACGGACAGAGAGAACGTTGCAACCCGTGAGTGAAGTACAGGGTAAGGCACCTAAGCCTCTATGATGCATACTGGATGTTCAACACCTGGGATTTTCCACAATGTCTACCACTTCTCAAAACACTTCCAATATAGGAGGGAACTGTGCTACCGTAAGTTCTAATGACAGGGATGCATCTGTGCAAGGTTGAAAACTCGAGGATGTGTCTGGGTAGCAAACATGAAATGTCTCATAAAGGCACCTTAGACTGGATGCGTAGGAGGTATCTGCTCAGGGAAGCTACTTCAGGTTTGAACTCATTCATTACAGTGCTTCTCCTTGGAGGAATGAAGGAAGAACACGGACGGACTAGGGTCACAGTAGGTACTGTGAATAAAGGGCAGGCTATGAACCTTACGCCTGCCAACCACATATTGGATGTTCACCACCAGTGTTGATCCGCACATAGGTTCTGCGTCTAAAACGCTTCCAACACTGAGAGGGAAGTGTGCTTTAGGAGGGATTCACTGCAGTGTTACGTCTGTTAAAGAAGGATGCTTTTGGGACTGACTCTGTGGTAACCGCATTAGGCGCACATAGCTTTCCAGTCTCAGACGTCTAACCGTTAGACTATAGGAAGTTTTGTTTAAGGGAAACTCCTTCATGCGGAATGTCACTTCTCACAGTGTCTTTGCAGTGGAGAAAAGAAGATAGAACAAGGACGGACAGAGAGAACGATGCAAACCGTGATTGAAGTACAGGGTAAGCCTCGTAGGCCTCTATTATGCATACTGGTAGTTCAACACCGGAGATGTTCCACAGTGTCTACCTCTTCTCAAAACACTTCCAGTATATGAGGGAACTCTGCTACATTAAGTTCTCACGACAGAGATGCGTTTGTGCTCAGTTGGAAAGTGTAGGACGTGTCTGGGTAGCAACCAGTAAGTGTCTGATACAAGCCGCTAAGAGGGGATGCGGAGGAAGGTATGTGCTCAGGGAAGCTACTTCAGGTGCGTACTCATTCATAACAGTGTCTCTCCTTTGAGGATGAAGATAGAACAGGGAACGACTACGGGCACATTAGGTACTGTGAGTAAAGGGCATGCTAAGGCGCTTAAGCCTGCCAAACACATATTGGATGTTCACCACCAGTGCAGATCCGCACTTAGTTTCTGCGTCGAAAACGCTTCCTACACTGAGAGGGAAGTGTGCTTTAGGAGGGATTCACTGCAGTGTTACGTCTGTTAAAGAAGGATGCTTTTGGGACTGACTCGGTGGTAACCGCATTAGGCGCACATAGCTTTCCAGTCTCAGACGTCTAACCGTTAGACTATAGGAAGTTCTGTTTAAGGGAAACTCCTTCATGCGGAATGTCACTTCTCACAGTGTCTTTGCAGTGGAGAAAAGAAGATAGAACAAGGACGGACAGAGAGAACGATGCAAACCGTGATTGAAGTACAGGGTAAGCCTCGTAGGCCTCTATTATGCATACTGGTAGTTCAACACCGGAGATGTTCCACAGTGTCTACCTCTTCTCAAAACACTTCCAGTATATGAGGGAACTCTGCTACATTAAGTTCTCACGACAGAGATGCGTCTGTGCTCAGTTGGAAAGTGTAGGACGTGTCTGGGTAGCAACCAGTAAGTGTCTGATACAAGCCGCTAAGAGGGGATGCGGAGGAAGGTATCTGCTCAGGGAAGCTACTTCAGGTGCGTACTCATTCATAACAGTGTCTCTCCTTTGAGGATGAAGATAGAACAGGGAACGACTACGGGCACATTAGGTACTGTGAGTAAAGGGCATGCTAAGGCGCTTAAGCCTGCCAAACACATATTGGATGTTCACCACCAGTGCAGATCCGCACTTAGTTTCTGCGTCGAAAACGCTTCCTACACTGAGAGGGAAGTGTGCTTTAGGAGGGATTCACTGCAGTGTTACGTCTGTTAAAGAAGGAAGCTTTTGGGACTGACTCTGTGGTAACCCCAATAGGCGCACATAGCTTTCCAGTCTCAGCCGTCTATCCGTTGGACTATAGCAAGTTCTGTTTAAGGGAAACTCCTTCATGCGGAATGTCACTTCTCACAGTGTCTTTCCAGTGGAGGAAAGAAGATAGAACAACGACGGACAGAGAGAACGTTGCAACCCGTGAGTGAAGTACAGGGTAAGGCACCTAAGCCTCTATGATGCATACTGGATGTTCAACACCTGGGATTTTCCACAATGTCTACCACTTCTCAAAACACTTCCAATATAGGAGGGAACTGTGCTACCGTAAGTTCTAATGACAGGGATGCATCTGTGCAAGGTTGAAAACTCGAGGATGTGTCTGGGTAGCAAACATGAAGTGTCTCATAAAGGCACCTTAGACTGGATGCGTAGTAGGTATCTGGTAGGGAAGCTACTTCAGTTTTGTACTCATTCATAACAGTGCTTCTCCTTGGAGGAATGAAGGAAGAACACGGACGGACTAGGGGCACAGTAGGTACTGTGAATAAAGGGCAGGCTATGAACCTTACGCCTGCCAACCACATATTGGATGTTCACCACCAGTGTTGATCCGCACATAGGTTCTGCGTCTAAAACGCTTCCAACACTGAGAGGGAAGTGTGCTTTAGGAGGGATTCACTGCAGTGTTACGTCTGTTAAAGAAGGATGCTTTTGGGACTGACTCTGTGGTAACCGCATTAGGCGCACATAGCTTTCCAGTCTCAGACGTCTAACCGTTAGACTATAGGAAGTTCTGTTTAAGGGAAACTCCTTCATGCGGAATGTCACTTCTCACAGTGTCTTTGCAGTGGAGAAAAGAAGATAGAACAAGGACGGACAGAGAGAACGATGCAAACCGTGATTGAAGTACAGGGTAAGCCTCGTAGGCCTCTATTATGCATACTGGTAGTTCAACACCGGAGATGTTCCACAGTGTCTACCTCTTCTCAAAACACTTCCAGTATATGAGGGAACTCTGCTACATTAAGTTCCCACGACAGAGATGCGTCTGTGCTCAGTTGGAAAGTGTAGGACGTGTCTGGGTAGCAACCAGTAAGTGTCTGATACAAGCCGCTAAGAGGGGATGCGGAGGAAGGTATCTGCTCAGGGAAGCTACTTCAGGTGCGTACTCATTCATAACAGTGTCTCTCCTTTGAGGATGAAGATAGAACAGGGAACGACTACGGGCACATTAGGTACTGTGAGTAAAGGGCATGCTAAGGCGCTTAAGCCTGCCAAACACATATTGGATGTTCACCACCAGTGCAGATCCGCACTTAGTTTCTGCGTCGAAAACGCTTCCTACACTGAGAGGGAAGTGTGCTTTAGGAGGGATTCACTGCAGTGTTACGTCTGTTAAAGAAGGAAGCTTTTGGGACTGACTCTGTGGTAACCCCAATAGGCGCACATAGCTTTCCAGTCTCAGCCGTCTATCCGTTGGACTATAGCAAGTTCTGTTTAAGGGAAACTCCTTCATGCGGAATGTCACTTCTCACAGTGTCTTTCCAGTGGAGGAAAGAAGATAGAACAACGACGGACAGAGAGAACGTTGCAACCCGTGAGTGAAGTACAGGGTAAGGCACCTAAGCCTCTATGATGCATACTGGATGTTCAACACCTGGGATTTTCCACAATGTCTACCACTTCTCAAAACACTTCCAATATAGGAGGGAACTGTGCTACCGTAAGTTCTAATGACAGGGATGCATCTGTGCAAGGTTGAAAACTCGAGGATGTGTCTGGGTAGCAAACATGAAGTGTCTCATAAAGGCACCTTAGACTGGATGCGTAGTAGGTATCTGGTAGGGAAGCTACTTCAGTTTTGTACTCATTCATAACAGTGCTTCTCCTTGGAGGAATGAAGGAAGAACACGGACGGACTAGGGGCACAGTAGATACTGTGAATAAAGGGCAGGCTATGAACCTTACGCCTGCCAACCACATATTGGATGTTCACCACCAGTGTTGATCCGCACATAGGTTCTGCGTCTAAAACGCTTCCAACACTGAGAGGGAAGTGTGCTTTAGGAGGGATTCACTGCAGTGTTACGTCTGTTAAAGAAGGATGCTTTTGGGACTGACTCTGTGGTAACCGCATTAGGCGCACATAGCTTTCCAGTCTCAGACGTCTAACCGTTAGACTATAGGAAGTTCTGTTTAAGGGAAACTCCTTCATGCGGAATGTCACTTCTCACAGTGTCTTTGCAGTGGAGAAAAGAAGATAGAACAAGGACGGACAGAGAGAACGATGCAAACCGTGATTGAAGTACAGGGTAAGCCTCGTAGGCCTCTATTATGCATACTGGTAGTTCAACACCGGAGATGTTCCACAGTGTCTACCTCTTCTCAAAACACTTCCAGTATATGAGGGAACTCTGCTACATTAAGTTCTCACGACAGAGATGCGTCTGTGCTCAGTTGGAAAGTGTAGGACGTGTCTGGGTAGCAACCAGTAAGTGTCTGATACAAGCCGCTAAGAGGGGATGCGGAGGAAGGTATCTGCTCAGGGAAGCTACTTCAGGTGCGTACTCATTCATAACAGTGTCTCTCCTTTGAGGATGAAGATAGAACAGGGAACGACTACGGGCACATTAGGTACTGTGAGTAAAGGGCATGCTAAGGCGCTTAAGCCTGCCAAACACATATTGGATGTTCACCACCAGTGCAGATCCGCACTTAGTTTCTGCGTCGAAAACGCCTCCTACACTGAGAGGGAAGTGTGCTTTAGGAGGGATTCACTGCAGTGTTACGTCTGTTAAAGAAGGATGCTTTTGGGACTGACTAGGTGGTAACCGCATTAGGCGCACATAGCTTTCCAGTCTCAGACGTCTAACCGTTAGACTATAGGAAGTTCTGTTTAAGGGAAACTCCTTCATGCGGAATGTCACTTCTCACAGTGTCTTTGCAGTGGAGAAAAGAAGATAGAACAAGGACGGACAGAGAGAACGATGCAAACCGTGATTGAAGTACAGGGTAAGCCTCGTAGGCCTCTATTATGCATACTGGTAGTTCAACACCGGAGATGTTCCACAGTGTCTACCTCTTCTCAAAACACTTCCAGTATATGAGGGAACTCTGCTACATTAAGTTCTCACGACAGAGATGCGTCTGTGCTCAGTTGGAAAGTGTAGGACGTGTCTGGGTAGCAACCAGTAAGTGTCTGATACAAGCCGCTAAGAGGGGATGCGGAGGAAGGTATCTGCTCAGGGAAGCTACTTCAGGTGCGTACTCATTCATAACAGTGTCTCTCCTTTGAGGATGAAGATAGAACAGGGAACGACTACGGGCACATTAGGTACTGTGAGTAAAGGGCATGCTAAGGCGCTTAAGCCTGCCAAACACATATTGGATGTTCACCACCAGTGCAGATCCGCACTTAGTTTCTGCGTCGAAAACGCTTCCTACACTGAGAGGGAAGTGTGCTTTAGGAGGGATTCACTGCAGTGTTACGTCTGTTAAAGAAGGAAGCTTTTGGGACTGACTCTGTGGTAACCCCAATAGGCGCACATAGCTTTCCAGTCTCAGCCGTCTATCCGTTGGACTATAGCAAGTTCTGTTTAACGGAAACTCCTTCATGCGGAATGTCACTTCTCACAGTGTCTTTCCAGTGGAGGAAAGAAGATAGAACAACGACGGACAGAGAGAACGTTGCAACCCGTGAGTGAAGTACAGGGTAAGGCACCTAAGCCTCTATGATGCATACTGGATGTTCAACACCTGGGATTTTCCACAATGTCTACCACTTCTCAAAACACTTCCAATATAGGAGGGAACTGTGCTACCGTAAGTTCTAATGACAGGGATGCATCTGTGCAAGGTTGAAAACTCGAGGATGTGTCTGGGTAGCAAACATGAAGTGTCTCATAAAGGCACCTTAGACTGGATGCGTAGTAGGTATCTGCTAGGGAAGCTACTTCAGTTTTGTACTCATTCATAACAGTGCTTCTCCTTGGAGGAATGAAGGAAGAACACGGACGGACTAGGGGCACAGTAGGTACTGTGAATAAAGGGCAGGCTATGAACCTTACGCCTGCCAACCACATATTGGATGTTCACCACCAGTGTTGATCCGCACATAGGTTCTGCGTCTAAAACGCTTCCAACACTGAGAGGGAAGTGTGCTTTAGGAGGGATTCACTGCAGTGTTACGTCTGTTAAAGAAGGATGCTTTTGGGACTGACTCGGTGGTAACCGCATTAGGCCCACATAGCTTTCCAGTCTCAGACGTCTAACCGTTAGACTATAGGAAGTTCTGTTTAAGGGAAACTCCTTCATGCGGAATGTCACTTCTCACAGTGTCTTTGCAGTGGAGAAAAGAAGATAGAACAAGGACGGACAGAGAGAACGATGCAAACCGTGATTGAAGTACAGGGTAAGCCTCGTAGGCCTCTATTATGCATACTGGTAGTTCAACACCGGAGATGTTCCACAGTGTCTACCTCTTCTCAAAACACTTCCAGTATATGAGGGAACTCTGCTACATTAAGTTCTCACGACAGAGATGCGTCTGTGCTCAGTTGGAAAGTGTAGGACGTGTCTGGGTAGCAACCAGTAAGTGTCTGATACAAGCCGCTAAGAGGGGATGCGGAGGAAGGTATCTGCTCAGGGAAGCTACTTCAGGTGCGTACTCATTCATAACAGTGTCTCTCCTTTGAGGATGAAGATAGAACAGGGAACGACTACGGGCACATTAGGTACTGTGAGTAAAGGGCATGCTAAGGCGCTTAAGCCTGCCAAACACATATTGGATGTTCACCACCAGTGCAGATCCGCACTTAGTTTCTGCGTCGAAAACGCTTCCTACACTGAGAGGGAAGTGTGCTTTAGGAGGGATTCACTGCAGTGTTACGTCTGTTAAAGAAGGATGCTTTTGGGACTGACTCGGTGGTAACCGCATTAGGCGCACATAGCTTTCCAGTCTCAGACGTCTAACCGTTAGACTATAGGAAGTTCTGTTTAAGGGAAACTCCTTCATGCGGAATGTCACTTCTCACAGTGTCTTTGCAGTGGAGAAAAGAAGATAGAACAAGGACGGACAGAGAGAACGATGCAAACCGTGATTGAAGTACAGGGTAAGCCTCGTAGGCCTCTATTATGCATACTGGTAGTTCAACACCGGAGATGTTCCACAGTGTCTACCTCTTCTCAAAACACTTCCAGTATAGGAGGGAACTCTGCTACATTAAGTTCTCACGACAGAGATGCGTCTGTGCTCAGTTGGAAAGTGTAGGACGTGTCTGGGTAGCAACCAGTAAGTGTCTGATACAAGCCGCTAAGAGGGGATGCGGAGGAAGGTATCTGCTCAGGGAAGCTACTTCAGGTGCGTACTCATTCATAACAGTGTCTCTCCTTTGAGGATGAAGATAGAACAGGGAACGACTACGGGCACATTAGGTACTGTGAGTAAAGGGCATGCTAAGGCGCTTAAGCCTGCCAAACACATATTGGATGTTCACCACCAGTGCAGATCCGCACTTAGTTTCTGCGTCGAAAACGCTTCCTACACTGAGAGGGAAGTGTGCTTTAGGAGGGATTCACTGCAGTGTTACGTCTGTTAAAGAAGAAAGCTTTTGGGACTGACTCTGTGGTAACCCCAATAGGCGCACATAGCTTTCCAGTCTCAGCCGTCTATCCGTTGGACTATAGCAAGTTCTGTTTAAGGGAAACTCCTTCATGCGGAATGTCACTTCTCACAGTGTCTTTCCAGTGGAGGAAAGAAGATAGAACAACGACGGACAGAGAGAACGTTGCAACCCGTGAGTGAAGTACAGGGTAAGGCACCTAAGCCTCTATGATGCATACTGGATGTTCAACACCTGGGATTTTCCACAATGTCAACCACTTCTCAAAACACTTCCAATATAGGAGGGAACTGTGCTACCGTAAGTTCTAATGACAGGGATGCATCTGTGCAAGGTTGAAAACTCGAGGATGTGTCTGGGTAGCAAACATGAAGTGTCTCATAAAGGCACCTTAGACTGGATGCGTAGTAGGTATCTGGTAGGGAAGCTACTTCAGTTGTACTCATTCATAACAGTGCTTCTCCTTGGAGGAATGAAGGAAGAACACGGACGGACTAGGGGCACAGTAGGTACTGTGAATAAAGGGCAGGCTATGAACCTTACGCCTGCCAACCACATATTGGATGTTCACCACCAGTGTTGATCCGCACATAGGTTCTGCGTCTAAAACGCTTCCAACACTGAGAGGGAAGTGTGCTTTAGGAGGGATTCACTGCAGTGTTACGTCTGTTAAAGAAGGATGCTTTTGGGACTGACTCTGTGGTAACCGCATTAGGCGCACATAGCTTTCCAGTCTCAGACGTCTAACCGTTAGACTATAGGAAGTTCTGTTTAAGGGAAACTCCTTCATGCGGAATGTCACTTCTCACAGTGTCTTTGCAGTGGAGAAAAGAAGATAGAACAAGGACGGACAGAGAGAACGATGCAAACCGTGATTGAAGTACAGGGTAAGCCTCGTAGGCCTCTATTATGCATACTGGTAGTTCAACACCGGAGATGTTCCACAGTGTCTAACTCTTCTCAAAACACTTCCAGTATATGAGGGAACTCTGCTACATTAAGTTCTCACGACAGAGATGCGTCTGTGCTCAGTTGGAAAGTGTAGGCCGTGTCTGGGTAGCAACCAGTAAGTGTCTGATACAAGCCGCTAAGAGGGGATGCGGAGGAAGGTATCTGCTCAGGGAAGCTACTTCAGGTGCGTACTCATTCATAACAGTGTCTCTCCTTTGAGGATGAAGATAGAACAGGGAACGACTACGGGCACATTAGGTTCTGTGAGTAAAGGGCATGCTAAGGCGCTTAAGCCTGCCAAACACATATTGGATGTTCACCACCAGTGCAGATCCGCACTTAGTTTCTGCGTCGAAAACGCTTCCTACACTGAGAGGGAAGTGTGCTTTAGGAGGGATTCACTGCAGTGTTACGTCTGTTAAAGAAGGAAGCTTTTGGGACTGACTCGGTGGTAACCCCAATAGGCGCACATAGCTTTCCAGTCTCAGCCGTCTATCCGTTGGACTATAGCAAGTTCTGTTTAAGGGAAACTCCTTCATGCGGAATGTCACTTCTCACAGTGTCTTTCCAGTGGAGGAAAGAAGATAGAACAACGACGGACAGAGAGAACGTTGCAACCCGTGAGTGAAGTACAGGGTAAGGCACCTAAGCCTCTATGATGCATACTGGATGTTCAACACCTGGGATTTTCCACAATGTCTACCACTTCTCAAAACACTTCCAATATAGGAGGGAACTGTGCTACTGTAAGTTCTAATGACAGGGATGCATCTGTGCAAGGTTGAAAACTCGAGGATGTGTCTGGGAAGCAAACATGAAGTGTCTCATAAAGGCACCTTAGACTGGATGAGTAGTAGGTATCTGCTAGGGAAGCTACTTCAGTTTTGTACTCATTCATAACAGTGCTTCTCCTTGGAGGAATGAAGGAAGAACACGGACGGACTAGGGGCACAGTAGGTACTGTGAATAAAGGGCAGGCTATGAACCTTACGCCTGCCAACCACATATTGGATGTTCACCACCAGTGTTGATCCGCACATAGGTTCTGCGTCTAAAACGCTTCCAACACTGAGAGGGAAGTGTGCTTTAGGAGGGATTCACTGCAGTGTTACGTCTGTTAAAGAAGGATGCTTTTGGGACTGACTCGGTGGTAACCGCATTAGGCGCACATAGCTTTCCAGTCTCAGACGTCTAACCGTTAGACTATAGGAAGTTCTGTTTAAGGGAAACTCCTTCATGCGGAATGTCACTTCTCACAGTGTCTTTGCAGTGGAGAAAAGAAGATAGAACAAGGACGGACAGAGAGAACGATGCAAACCGTGATTGAAGTACAGGGTAAGCCTCGTAGGCCTCTATTATGCATACTGGTAGTTCAACACCGGAGATGTTCCACAGTGTCTACCTCTTCTCAAAACACTTCCAGTATATGAGGGAACTCTGCTACATTAAGTTCTCACGACAGAGATGCGTCTGTGCTCAGTTGGAAAGTGTAGGACGTGTCTGGGTAGCAACCAGTAAGTGTCTGATACAAGCCGCTAAGAGGGGATGCGGAGGAAGGTATCTGCTCAGGGAAGCTACTTCAGGTGCGTACTCATTCATAACAGTGTCTCTCCTTTGAGGATGAAGATAGAACAGGGAACGACTACGGGCACATTAGGTACTGTGAGTAAAGGGCATGCTAAGGCGCTTAAGCCTGCCAAACACATATTGGATGTTCACCACCAGTGCAGATCCGCACTTAGTTTCTGCGTCGAAAACGCTTCCTACACTGAGAGGGAAGTGTGC
This sequence comes from Neogale vison, assembly GCF_020171115.1. Taxonomy (NCBI): domain Eukaryota; kingdom Metazoa; phylum Chordata; class Mammalia; order Carnivora; family Mustelidae; genus Neogale; species Neogale vison. The sequence goes on from NW_025334856.1 coordinate 2,524,714, forward strand.
TTTAGGAGGGATTCACTGCAGTGTTACGTCTGTTAAAGAAGGATGCTTTTGGGACTGACTCGGTGGTAACCGCATTAGGCGCACATAGCTTTCCAGTCTCAGACGTCTAACCGTTAGACTATAGGAAGTTCTGTTTAAGGGAAACTCCTTCATGCGGAATGTCACTTCTCACAGTGTCTTTGCAGTGGAGAAAAGAAGATAGAACAAGGACGGACAGAGAGAACGATGCAAACCGTGATTGAAGTACAGGGTAAGCCTCGTAGGCCTCTATTATGCATACTGGTAGTTCAACACCGGAGATGTTCCACAGTGTCTACCTCTTCTCAAAACACTTCCAGTATATGAGGGAACTCTGCTACATTAAGTTCTCACGACAGAGATGCGTCTGTGCTCAGTTGGAAAGTGTAGGACGTGTCTGGGTAGCAACCAGTAAGTGTCTGATACAAGCCGCTAAGAGGGGATGCGGAGGAAGGTATCTGCTCAGGGAAGCTACTTCAGGTGCGTACTCATTCATAACAGTGTCTCTCCTTTGAGGATGAAGATAGAACAGGGAACGACTACGGGCACATTAGGTACTGTGAGTAAAGGGCATGCTAAGGCGCTTAAGCCTGCCAAACACATATTGGATGTTCACCACCAGTGCAGATCCGCACTTAGTTTCTGCGTCGAAAACGCTTCCTACACTGAGAGGGAAGTGTGCTTTAGGAGGGATTCACTGCAGTGTTACGTCTGTTAAAGAAGGAAGCTTTTGGGACTGACTCTGTGGTAACCCCAATAGGCGCACATAGCTTTCCAGTCTCAGCCGTCTATCCGTTGGACTATAGCAAGTTCTGTTTAAGGGAAACTCCTTCATGCGGAATGTCACTTCTCACAGTGTCTTTCCAGTGGAGGAAAGAAGATAGAACAACGACGGACAGAGAGAACGTTGCAACCCGTGAGTGAAGTACAGGGTAAGTCACCTAAGCCTCTATGATGCATACTGGATGTTCAACACCTGGGATTTTCCACAATGTCTACCACTTCTCAAAACACTTCCAATATAGGAGGGAACTGTGCTACTGTAAGTTCTAATGACAGGGATGCATCTGTGCAAGGTTGAAAACTCGAGGATGTGTCTGGGAAGCAAACATGAAATGTCTCATAAAGGCACCTTAGACTGGATGCGTAGTAGGTATCTGCTAGGGAAGCTACTTCAGTTTTGTACTCATTCATAACAGTGCTTCTCCTTGGAGGAATGAAGGAAGAACACGGACGGACTAGGGGCACAGTAGGTACTGTGAATAAAGGGCAGGCTATGAACCTTACGCCTGCCAACCACATATTGGATGTTCACCACCAGGGTTGATCCGCACATAGGTTCTGCGTCTAAAACGCTTCCAACACTGAGAGGGAAGTGTGCTTTAGGAGGGATTCACTGCAGTGTTACGTCTGTTAAAGAAGGATGCTTTTGGGACTGACTCTGTGGTAACCGCATTAGGCGCACATAGCTTTCCAGTCTCAGACGTCTAACTGTTAGACTATAGGAAGTTCTGTTTAAGGGAAACTCCTTCATGCGGAATGTCACTTCTCACAGTGTCTTTGCAGTGGAGAAAAGAAGATAGAACAAGGACGGACAGAGAGAACGATGCAAACCGTGATTGAAGTACAGGGTAAGCCTCGTAGGCCTCTATTATGCATACTGGTAGTTCAACACCGGAGATGTTCCACAGTGTCTACCTCTTCTCAAAACACTTCCAGTATATGAGGGAACTCTGCTACATTAAGTTCTCACGACAGAGATGCGTCTGTGCTCAGTTGGAAAGTGTAGGACGTGTCTGGGTAGCAACCAGTAAGTGTCTGATACAAGCCGCTAAGAGGGGATGCGGAGGAAGGTATCTGCTCAGGGAAGCTACTTCAGGTGCGTACTCATTCATAACAGTGTCTCTCCTTTGAGGATGAAGATAGAACAGGGAACGACTACGGGCACATTAGGTTCTGTGAGTAAAGGGCATGCTAAGGCGCTTAAGCCTGCCAAACACATATTGGATGTTCACCACCAGTGCAGATCCGCACTTAGTTTCTGCGTCGAAAACGCTTCCTACACTGAGAGGGAAGTGTGCTTTAGGAGGGATTCACTGCAGTGTTACGTCTGTTAAAGAAGGAAGCTTTTGGGACTGACTCTGTGGTAACCCCAATAGGCGCACATAGCTTTCCAGTCTCAGCCGTCTATCCGTTGGACTATAGCAAGTTCTGTTTAAGGGAAACTCCTTCATGCGGAATGTCACTTCTCACAGTGTCTTTCCAGTGGAGGAAAGAAGATAGAACAACGACGGACAGAGAGAACGTTGCAACCCGTGAGTGAAGTACAGGGTAAGGCACCTAAGCCTCTATGATGCATACTGGATGTTCAACACCTGGGATTTTCCACAATGTCTACCACTTCTCAAAACACTTCCAATATAGGAGGGAACTGTGCTACTGTAAGTTCTAATGACAGGGATGCATCTGTGCAAGGTTGAAAACTCGAGGATGTGTCTGGGTAGCAAACATGAAGTGTCTCATAAAGGCACCTTAGACTGGATGCGTAGTAGGTATCTGCTAGGGAAGCTACTTCAGTTTTGAACTCATTCATAACAGTGCTTCTCCTTGGAGGAATGAAGGAAGAACACGGACGGACTAGGGGCACAGTAGGTACTGTGAATAAAGGGCAGGCTATGAACCTTACGCCTGCCAACCACATATTGGATGTTCACCACCAGTGTTGATCCGCACATAGGTTCTGCGTCTAAACCGCTTCCAACACTGAGAGGGAAGTGTGCTTTAGGAGGGATTCACTGCAGTGTTACGTCTGTTAAAGAAGGATGCTTTTGGGACTGACTCGGTGGTAACCGCATTAGGCGCACATAGCTTTCCAGTCTCAGACGTCTAACCGTTAGACTATAGGAAGTTCTGTTTAAGGGAAACTCCTTCATCCGGAATGTCACTTCTCACAGTGTCTTTGCAGTGGAGAAAAGAAGATAGAACAAGGACGGACAGAGAGAACGATGCAAACCGTGATTGAAGTACAGGGTAAGCCTCGTAGGCCTCTATTATGCATACTGGTAGTTCAACACCGGAGATGTTCCACAGTGTCTACCTCTTCTCAAAACACTTCCAGTATAGGAGGGAACTCTGCTACATTAAGTTCTCACGACAGAGATGCGTCTGTGCTCAGTTGGAAAGTGTAGGACGTGTCTGGGTAGCAACCAGTAAGTGTCTGATACAAGCCGCTAAGAGGGGATGCGGAGGAAGGTATCTGCTCAGGGAAGCTACTTCAGGTGCGTACTCATTCATAACAGTGTCTCTCCTTTGAGGATGAAGATAGAACAGGGAACGACTACGGGCACATTAGGTACTGTGAGTAAAGGGCATGCTAAGGCGCTTAAGCCTGCCAAACACATATTGGATGTTCACCACCAGTGCAGATCCGCACTTAGTTTCTGCGTCGAAAACGCTTCCTACACTGAGAGGGAAGTGTGCTTTAGGAGGGATTCACTGCAGTGTTACGTCTGTTAAAGAAGAAAGCTTTTGGGACTGACTCTGTGGTAACCCCAATAGGCGCACATAGCTTTCCAGTCTCAGCCGTCTATCCGTTGGACTATAGCAAGTTCTGTTTAAGGGAAACTCCTTCATGCGGAATGTCACTTCTCACAGTGTCTTTCCAGTGGAGGAAAGAAGATAGAACAACGACGGACAGAGAGAACGTTGCAACCCGTGAGTGAAGTACAGGGTAAGGCACCTAAGCCTCTATGATGCATACTGGATGTTCAACACCTGGGATTTTCCACAATGTCAACCACTTCTCAAAACACTTCCAATATAGGAGGGAACTGTGCTACCGTAAGTTCTAATGACAGGGATGCATCTGTGCAAGGTTGAAAACTCGAGGATGTGTCTGGGTAGCAAACATGAAGTGTCTCATAAAGGCACCTTAGACTGGATGCGTAGTAGGTATCTGGTAGGGAAGCTACTTCAGTTGTACTCATTCATAACAGTGCTTCTCCTTGGAGGAATGAAGGAAGAACACGGACGGACTAGGGGCACAGTAGGTACTGTGAATAAAGGGCAGGCTATGAACCTTACGCCTGCCAACCACATATTGGATGTTCACCACCAGTGTTGATCCGCACATAGGTTCTGCGTCTAAAACGCTTCCAACACTGAGAGGGAAGTGTGCTTTAGGAGGGATTCACTGCAGTGTTACGTCTGTTAAAGAAGGATGCTTTTGGGACTGACTCTGTGGTAACCGCATTAGGCGCACATAGCTTTCCAGTCTCAGACGTCTAACCGTTAGACTATAGGAAGTTCTGTTTAAGGGAAACTCCTTCATGCGGAATGTCACTTCTCACAGTGTCTTTGCAGTGGAGAAAAGAAGATAGAACAAGGACGGACAGAGAGAACGATGCAAACCGTGATTGAAGTACAGGGTAAGCCTCGTAGGCCTCTATTATGCATACTGGTAGTTCAACACCGGAGATGTTCCACAGTGTCTAACTCTTCTCAAAACACTTCCAGTATATGAGGGAACTCTGCTACATTAAGTTCTCACGACAGAGATGCGTCTGTGCTCAGTTGGAAAGTGTAGGCCGTGTCTGGGTAGCAACCAGTAAGTGTCTGATACAAGCCGCTAAGAGGGGATGCGGAGGAAGGTATCTGCTCAGGGAAGCTACTTCAGGTGCGTACTCATTCATAACAGTGTCTCTCCTTTGAGGATGAAGATAGAACAGGGAACGACTACGGGCACATTAGGTACTGTGAGTAAAGGGCATGCTAAGGCGCTTAAGCCTGCCAAACACATATTGGATGTTCACCACCAGTGCAGATCCGCACTTAGTTTCTGCGTCGAAAACGCTTCCTACACTGAGAGGGAAGTGTGCTTTAGGAGGGATTCACTGCAGTGTTACGTCTGTTAAAGAAGGAAGCTTTTGGGACTGACTCGGTGGTAACCCCAATAGGCGCACATAGCTTTCCAGTCTCAGCCGTCTATCCGTTGGACTATAGCATGTTCTGTTTAAGGGAAACTCCTTCATGCGGAATGTCACTTCTCACAGTGTCTTTCCAGTGGAGGAAAGAAGATAGAACAACGACGGACAGAGAGAACGTTGCAACCCGTGAGTGAAGTACAGGGTAAGGCACCTAAGCCTCTATGATGCATACTGGATGTTCAACACCTGGGATTTTCCACAATGTCTACCACTTCTCAAAACACTTCCAATATAGGAGGGAACTGTGCTACTGTAAGTTCTAATGACAGGGATGCATCTGTGCAAGGTTGAAAACTCGAGGATGTGTCTGGGTAGCAAACATGAAGTGTCTCATAAAGGCACCTTAGACTGGATGAGTAGTAGGTATCTGCTAGGGAAGCTACTTCAGTTTTGTACTCATTCATAACAGTGCTTCTCCTTGGAGGAATGAAGGAAGAACACGGACGGACTAGGGGCACAGTAGGTACTGTGAATAAAGGGCAGGCTATGAACCTTACGCCTGCCAACCACATATTGGATGTTCACCACCAGTGTTGATCCGCACATAGGTTCTGCGTCTAAAACGCTTCCAACACTGAGAGGGAAGTGTGCTTTAGGAGGGATTCACTGCAGTGTTACGTCTGTTAAAGAAGGATGCTTTTGGGACTGACTCGGTGGTAACCGCATTAGGCGCACATAGCTTTCCAGTCTCAGACGTCTAACCGTTAGACTATAGGAAGTTCTGTTTAAGGGAAACTCCTTCATGCGGAATGTCACTTCTCACAGTGTCTTTGCAGTGGAGAAAAGAAGATAGAACAAGGACGGACAGAGAGAACGATGCAAACCGTGATTGAAGTACAGGGTAAGCCTCGTAGGCCTCTATTATGCATACTGGTAGTTCAACACCGGAGATGTTCCACAGTGTCTACCTCTTCTCAAAACACTTCCAGTATATGAGGGAACTCTGCTACATTAAGTTCTCACGACAGAGATGCGTCTGTGCTCAGTTGGAAAGTGTAGGACGTGTCTGGGTAGCAACCAGTAAGTGTCTGATACAAGCCGCTAAGAGGGGATGCGGAGGAAGGTATCTGCTCAGGGAAGCTACTTCAGGTGCGTACTCATTCATAACAGTGTCTCTCCTTTGAGGATGAAGATAGAACAGGGAACGACTACGGGCACATTAGGTACTGTGAGTAAAGGGCATGCTAAGGCGCTTAAGCCTGCCAAACACATATTGGATGTTCACCACCAGTGCAGATCCGCACTTAGTTTCTGCGTCGAAAACGCTTCCTACACTGAGAGGGAAGTGTGCTTTAGGAGGGATTCACTGCAGTGTTACGTCTGTTAAAGAAGGATGCTTTTGGGACTGACTAGGTGGTAACCGCATTAGGCGCACATAGCTTTCCAGTCTCAGACGTCTAACCGTTAGACTATAGGAAGTTCTGTTTAAGGGAAACTCCTTCATGCGGAATGTCACTTCTCACAGTGTCTTTGCAGTGGAGAAAAGAAGATAGAACAAGGACGGACAGAGAGAACGATGCAAACCGTGATTGAAGTACAGGGTAAGCCTCGTAGGCCTCTATTATGCATACTGGTAGTTCAACACCGGAGATGTTCCACAGTGTCTACGTCTTCTCAAAACACTTCCAGTATATGAGGGAACTCTGCTACATTAAGTTCTCACGACAGAGATGCGTCTGTGCTCAGTTGGAAAGTGTAGGACGTGTCTGGGTAGCAACCAGTAAGTGTCTGATACAAGCCGCTAAGAGGGGATGCGGAGGAAGGTATCTGCTCAGGGAAGCTACTTCAGGTGCGTACTCATTCATAACAGTGTCTCTCCTTTGAGGATGAAGATAGAACAGGGAACGACTACGGGCACATTAGGTACTGTGAGTAAAGGGCATGCTAAGGCGCTTAAGCCTGCCAAACACATATTGGATGTTCACCACCAGTGCAGATCCGCACTTAGTTTCTGCGTCGAAAACGCTTCCTACACTGAGAGGGAAGTGTGCTTTAGGAGGGATTCACTGCAGTGTTACGTCTGTTAAAGAAGGAAGCTTTTGGGACTGACTCTGTGGTAACCCCAATAGGCGCACATAGCTTTCCAGTCTCAGCCGTCTATCCGTTGGACTATAGCAAGTTCTGTTTAAGGGAAACTCCTTCATGCGGAATGTCACTTCTCACAGTGTCTTTGCAGTGGAGGAAAGAAGATAGAACAACGACGGACAGAGAGAACGTTGCAACCCGTGAGTGAAGTACAGGGTAAGGCACCTAAGCCTCTATGATGCATACTGGATGTTCAACACCTGGGATTTTCCACAATGTCTACCACTTCTCAAAACACTTCCAATATAGGAGGGAACTGTGCTACCGTAAGTTCTAATGACAGGGATGCATCTGTGCAAGGTTGAAAACTCGAGGATGTGTCTGGGTAGCAAACATGAAGTGTCTCATAAAGGCACCTTAGACTGGATGCGTAGTAGGTATCTGCTAGGGAAGCTACTTCAGTTTTGTACTCATTCATAACAGTGCTTCTCCTTGGAGGAATGAAGGAAGAACACGGACGGACTAGGGGCACAGTAGGTACTGTGAATAAAGGGCAGGCTATGAACCTTACGCCTGCCAACCACATATTGGATGTTCACCACCAGTGTTGATCCGCACATAGGTTCTGCGTCTAAAACGCTTCCAACACTGAGAGGGAAGTGTGCTTTAGGAGGGATTCACTGCAGTGTTACGTCTGTTAAAGAAGGATGCTTTTGGGACTGACTCGGTGGTAACCGCATTAGGCCCACATAGCTTTCCAGTCTCAGACGTCTAACTGTTAGACTATAGGAAGTTCTGTTTAAGGGAAACTCCTTCATGCGGAATGTCACTTCTCACAGTGTCTTTGCAGTGGAGAAAAGAAGATAGAACAAGGACGGACAGAGAGAACGATGCAAACCGTGATTGAAGTACAGGGTAAGCCTCGTAGGCCTCTATTATGCATACTGGTAGTTCAACACCGGAGATGTTCCACAGTGTCTACCTCTTCTCAAAACACTTCCAGTATATGAGGGAACTCTGCTACATTAAGTTCTCACGACAGAGATGCGTCTGTGCTCAGTTGGAAAGTGTAGGACGTGTCTGGGTAGCAACCAGTAAGTGTCTGATACAAGCCGCTAAGAGGGGATGCGGAGGAAGGTATCTGCTCAGGGAAGCTACTTCAGGTGCGTACTCATTCATAACAGTGTCTCTCCTTTGAGGATGAAGATAGAACAGGGAACGACTACGGGCACATTAGGTACTGTGAGTAAAGGGCATGCTAAGGCGCTTAAGCCTGCCAAACACATATTGGATGTTCACCACCAGTGCAGATCCGCACTTAGTTTCTGCGTCGAAAACGCTTCCTACACTGAGAGGGAAGTGTGCTTTAGGAGGGATTCACTGCAGTGTTACGTCTGTTAAAGAAGGAAGCTTTTGGGACTGACTCTGTGGTAACCCCAATAGGCGCACATAGCTTTCCAGTCTCAGCCGTCTATCCGTTGGACTATAGCAAGTTCTGTTTAAGGGAAACTCCTTCATGCGGAATGTCACTTCTCACAGTGTCTTTCCAGTGGAGGAAAGAAGATAGAACAACGACGGACAGAGAGAACGTTGCAACCCGTGAGTGAAGTACAGGGTAAGTCACCTAAGCCTCTATGATGCATACTGGATGTTCAACACCTGGGATTTTCCACAATGTCTACCACTTCTCAAAACACTTCCAATATAGGAGGGAACTGTGCTACTGTAAGTTCTAATGACAGGGATGCATCTGTGCAAGGTTGAAAACTCGAGGATGTGTCTGGGAAGCAAACATGAAGTGTCTCATAAAGGCACCTTAGACTGGATGCGTAGTAGGTATCTGCTAGGGAAGCTACTTCAGTTTTGTACTCATTCATAACAGTGCTTCTCCTTGGAGGAATGAAGGAAGAACACGGACGGACTAGGGGCACAGTAGGTACTGTGAATAAAGGGCAGGCTATGAACCTTACGCCTGCCAACCACATATTGGATGTTCACCACCAGTGTTGATCCGCACATAGGTTCTGCGTCTAAAACGCTTCCAACACTGAGAGGGAAGTGTGCTTTAGGAGGGATTCACTGCAGTGTTACGTCTGTTAAAGAAGGATGCTTTTGGGACTGACTCTGTGGTAACTGCATTAGGCGCACATAGCTTTCCAGTCTCAGACGTCTAACTGTTAGACTATAGGAAGTTCTGTTTAAGGGAAACTCCTTCATGCGGAATGTCACTTCTCACAGTGTCTTTGCAGTGGAGAAAAGAAGATAGAACAAGGACGGACAGAGAGAACGATGCAAACCGTGATTGAAGTACAGGGTAAGCCTCGTAGGCCTCTATTATGCATACTGGTAGTTCAACACCGGAGATGTTCCACAGTGTCTACCTCTTCTCAAAACACTTCCAGTATATGAGGGAACTCTGCTACATTAAGTTCTCACGACAGAGATGCGTCTGTGCTCAGTTGGAAAGTGTAGGACGTGTCTGGGTAGCAACCAGTAAGTGTCTGATACAAGCCGCTAAGAGGGGATGCGGAGGAAGGTATCTGCTCAGGGAAGCTACTTCAGGTGCGTACTCATTCATAACAGTGTCTCTCCTTTGAGGATGAAGATAGAACAGGGAACGACTATGGGCACATTAGGTACTGTGAGTAAAGGGCATGCTAAGGCGCTTAAGCCTGCCAAACACATATTGGATGTTCACCACCAGTGCAGATCCGCACTTAGTTTCTGCGTCGAAAACGCTTCCTACACTGAGAGGGAAGTGTGCTTTAGGAGGGATTCACTGCAGTGTTACGTCTGTTAAAGAAGGATGCTTTTGGGACTGACTCGGTGGTAACCGCATTAGGCGCACATAGCTTTCCAGTCTCAGACGTCTAACCGTTAGACTATAGGAAGTTCTGTTTAAGGGAAACTCCTTCATGCGGAATGTCACTTCTCACAGTGTCTTTGCAGTGGAGAAAAGAAGATAGAACAAGGACGGACAGAGAGAACGATGCAAACCGTGATTGAAGTACAGGGTAAGCCTCGTAGGCCTCTATTATGCATACTGGTAGTTCAACACCGGAGATGTTCCACAGTGTCTACCTCTTCTCAAAACACTTCCAGTAATGAGGGAACTCTGCTACATTAAGTTCTCACGACAGAGATGCGTCTGTGCTCAGTTGGAAAGTGTAGGACGTGTCTGGGTAGCAACCAGTAAGTGTCTGATACAAGCCGCTAAGAGGGGATGCGGAGGAAGGTATCTGCTCAGGGAAGCTACTTCAGGTGCGTACTCATTCATAACAGTGTCTCTCCTTTGAGGATGAAGATAAACAGGGAACGACTACGGGCACATTAGGTACTGTGAGTAAAGGGCATGCTAAGGCGCTTAAGCCTGCCAAACACATATTGGATGTTCACCACCAGTGCAGATCCGCACTTAGTTTCTGCGTCGAAAACGCTTCCTACACTGAGAGGGAAGTGTGCTTTAGGAGGGATTCACTGCAGTGTTACGTCTGTTAAAGAAGGATGCTTTTGGGACTGACTCTGTGGTAACCGCATTAGGCGCACATAGCTTTCCAGTCTCAGACGTCTAACCGTTAGACTATAGGAAGTTCTGTTTAAGGGAAACTCCTTCATGCGGAATGTCACTTCTCACAGTGTCTTTGCAGTGGAGAAAAGAAGATAGAACAAGGACGGACAGAGAGAACGATGCAAACCGTGATTGAAGTACAGGGTAAGCCTCGTAGGCCTCTATTATGCATACTGGTAGTTCAACACCGGAGATGTTCCACAGTGTCTACCTCTTCTCAAAACACTTCCAGTATATGAGGGAACTCTGCTACATTAAGTTCTCACGACAGAGATGCGTCTGTGCTCAGTTGGAAAGTGTAGGACGTGTCTGGGTAGCAACCAGTAAGTGTCTGATACAAGCCGCTAAGAGGGGATGCAGAGGAAGGTATCTGCTCAGGGAAGCTACTTCAGGTGCGTACTCATTCATAACAGTGTCTCTCCTTTGAGGATGAAGATAGAACAGGGAACGACTACGGGCACATTAGGTACTGTGAGTAAAGGGCATGCTAAGGCGCTTAAGCCTGCCAAACACATATTGGATGTTCACCACCAGTGCAGATCCGCACTTAGTTTCTGCGTCGAAAACGCTTCCTACACTGAGAGGGAAGTGTGCTTTAGGAGGGATTCACTGCAGTGTTACGTCTGTTAAAGAAGGAAGCTTTTGGGACTGACTCGGTGGTAACCCCAATAGGCGCACATAGCTTTCCAGTCTCAGCCGTCTATCCGTTGGACTATAGCAAGTTCTGTTTAAGGGAAACTCCTTCATGCGGAATGTCACTTCTCACAGTGTCTTTCCAGTGGAGGAAAGAAGATAGAACAACGACGGACAGAGAGAACGTTGCAACCCGTGAGTGAAGTACAGGGTAAGGCACCTAAGCCTCTATGATGCATACTGGATGTTCAACACCTGGGATTTTCCACAATGTCTACCACTTCTCAAAACACTTCCAATATAGGAGGGAACTGTGCTACCGTAAGTTCTAAGGACAGGGATGCATCTGTGCAAGGTTGAAAACTCGAGGATGTGTCTGGGTATCAAACATGAAGTGTCTCATAAAGGCACCTTAGACTGGATGTGTAGTAGGTATCTGCTAGGGAAGCTACTTCAGTTTTGTACTCATTCATAACAGTGCTTCTCCTTGGAGGAATGAAGGAAGAACACGGACGGACTAGGGGCACAGTAGGTACTGTGAATAAAGGGCAGGCTATGAACCTTACGCCTGCCAACCACATATTGGATGTTCACCACCAGTGTTGATCCGCACATAGGTTCTGCGTCTAAAACGCTTCCAACACTGAGAGGGAAGTGTGCTTTAGGAGGGATTCACTGCAGTGTTACGTCTGTTAAAGAAGGATGCTTTTGGGACTGACTCTGTGGTAACCGCATTAGGCGCACATAGCTTTCCAGTCTCAGACGACTAACCGTTAGACTATAGGAAGTTCTGTTTAAGGGAAACTCCTTCATGCGGAATGTCACTTCTCACAGTGTCTTTGCAGTGGAGAAAAGAAGATAGAACAAGGACGGACAGAGAGAACGATGCAAACCGTGATTGAAGTACAGGGTAAGCCTCGTAGGCCTCTATTATGCATACTGGTAGTTCAACACCGGAGATGTTCCACAGTGTCTACCTCTTCTCAAAACACTTCCAGTATATGAGGGAACTCTGCTACATTAAGTTCTCACGACAGAGATGCGTCTGTGCTCAGTTGGAAAGTGTAGGACGTGTCTGGGTAGCAACCAGTAAGTGTCTGATACAAGCCGCTAAGAGGGGATGCGGAGGAAGGTATCTGCTCAGGGAAGCTACTTCAGGTGCGTACTCATTCATAACAGTGTCTCTCCTTTGAGGATGAAGATAGAACAGGGAACGACTACGGGCACATTAGGTTCTGTGAGTAAAGGGCATGCTAAGGCGCTTAAGCCTGCCAAACACATATTGGATGTTCACCACCAGTGCAGATCCGCACTTAGTTTCTGCGTCGAAAACGCTTCCTACACTGAGAGGGAAGTGTGCTTTAGGAGGGATTCACTGCAGTGTTACGTCTGTTAAAGAAGGAAGCTTTTGGGACTGACTCTGTGGTAACCCCAATAGGCGCACATAGCTTTCCAGTCTCAGCCGTCTATCCGTTGGACTATAGCAAGTTCTGTTTAAGGGAAACTCCTTCATGCGGAATGTCACTTCTCACAGTGTCTTTCCAGTGGAGGAAAGAAGATAGAACAACGACGGACAGAGAGAACGTTGCAACCCGTGAGTGAAGTACAGGGTAAGGCACCTAAGCCTCTATGATGCATACTGGATGTTCAACACCTGGGATTTTCCACAATGTCTACCACTTCTCAAAACACTTCCAATATAGGAGGGAACTGTGCTACTGTAAGTTCTAATGACAGGGATGCATCTGTGCAAGGTTGAAAACTCGAGGATGTGTCTGGGTAGCAAACATGAAGTGTCTCATAAAGGCACCTTAGACTGGATGCGTAGTAGGTATCTGCTAGGGAAGCTACTTCAGTTTTGAACTCATTCATAACAGTGCTTCTCCTTGGAGGAATGAAGGAAGAACACGGACGGACTAGGGGCACAGTAGGTACTGTGAATAAAGGGCAGGCTATGAACCTTACGCCTGCCAACCACATATTGGATGTTCACCACCAGTGTTGATCCGCACATAGGTTCTGCGTCTAAACGGCTTCCAACACTGAGAGGGAAGTGTGCTTTAGGAGGGATTCACTGCAGTGTTACGTCTGTTAAAGAAGGATGCTTTTGGGACTGACTCGGTGGTAACCGCATTAGGCGCACATAGCTTTCCAGTCTCAGACGTCTAACCGTTAGACTATAGGAAGTTCTGTTTAAGGGAAACTCCTTCATGCGGAATGTCACTTCTCACAGTGTCTTTGCAGTGGAGAAAAGAAGATAGAACAAGGACGGACAGAGAGAACGATGCAAACCGTGATTGAAGTACAGGGTAAGCCTCGTAGGCCTCTATTATGCATACTGGTAGTTCAACACCGGAGATGTTCCACAGTGTCTACCTCTTCTCAAAACACTTCCAGTATAGGAGGGAACTCTGCTACATTAAGTTCTCACGACAGAGATGCGTCTGTGCTCAGTTGGAAAGTGTAGGACGTGTCTGGGTAGCAACCAGTAAGTGTCTGATACAAGCCGCTAAGAGGGGATGCGGAGGAAGGTATCTGCTCAGGGAAGCTACTTCAGGTGCGTACTCATTCATAACAGTGTCTCTCCTTTGAGGATGAAGATAGAAGAGGGAACGACTACGGGCACATTAGGTACTGTGAGTAAAGGGCATGCTAAGGCGCTTAAGCCTGCCAAACACATATTGGATGTTCACCACCAGTGCAGATCCGCACTTAGTTTCTGCGTCGAAAACGCTTCCTACACTGAGAGGGAAGTGTGCTTTAGGAGGGATTCACTGCAGTGTTACGTCTGTTAAAGAAGGAAGCTTTTGGGACTGACTCTGTGGTAACCCCAATAGGCGCACATAGCTTTCCAGTCTCAGCCGTCTATCCGTTGGACTATAGCAAGTTCTGTTTAAGGGAAACTCCTTCATGCGGAATGTCACTTCTCACAGTGTCTTTCCAGTGGAGGAAAGAAGATAGAACAACGACGGACAGAGAGAACGTTGCAACCCGTGAGTGAAGTACAGGGTAAGTCACCTAAGCCTCTATGATGCATACTGGATGTTCAACACCTGGGATTTTCCACAATGTCTACCACTTCTCAAAACACTTCCAATATAGGAGGGAACTGTGCTACTGTAAGTTCTAATGACAGGGATGCATCTGTGCAAGGTTGAAAACTCGAGGATGTGTCTGGGAAGCAAACATGAAGTGTCTCATAAAGGCACCTTAGACTGGATGCGTAGTAGGTATCTGCTAGGGAAGCTACTTCAGTTTTGTACTCATTCATAACAGTGCTTCTCCTTGGAGGAATGAAGGAAGAACACGGACGGACTAGGGGCACAGTAGGTACTGTGAATAAAGGGCAGGCTATGAACCTTACGCCTGCCAACCACATATTGGATGTTCACCACCAGTGTTGATCCGCACATAGGTTCTGCGTCTAAAACGCTTCCAACACTGAGAGGGAAGTGTGCTTTAGGAGGGATTCACTGCAGTGTTACGTCTGTTAAAGAAGGATGCTTTTGGGACTGACTCTGTGGTAACTGCATTAGGCGCACATAGCTTTCCAGTCTCAGACGTCTAACTGTTAGACTATAGGAAGTTCTGTTTAAGGGAAACTCCTTCATGCGGAATGTCACTTCTCACAGTGTCTTTGCAGTGGAGAAAAGAAGATAGAACAAGGACGGACAGAGAGAACGATGCAAACCGTGATTGAAGTACAGGGTAAGCCTCGTAGGCCTCTATTATGCATACTGGTAGTTCAACACCGGAGATCTTCCACAGTGTCTACCTCTTCTCAAAACACTTCCAGTATATGAGGGAACTCTGCTACATTAAGTTCTCACGACAGAGATGCGTCTGTGCTCAGTTGGAAAGTGTAGGACGTGTCTGGGTAGCAACCAGTAAGTGTCTGATACAAGCCGCTAAGAGGGGATGCGGAGGAAGGTATCTGCTCAGGGAAGCTACTTCAGGTGCGTACTCATTCATAACAGTGTCTCTCCTTTGAGGATGAAGATAGAACAGGGAACGACTATGGGCACATTAGGTACTGTGAGTAAAGGGCATGCTAAGGCGCTTAAGCCTGCCAAACACATATTGGATGTTCACCACCAGTGCAGATCCGCACTTAGTTTCTGCGTCGAAAACGCTTCCTACACTGAGAGGGAAGTGTGCTTTAGGAGGGATTCACTGCAGTGTTACGTCTGTTAAAGAAGGAAGCTTTTGGGACTGACTCGGTGGTAACCGCATTAGGCGCACATAGCTTTCCAGTCTCAGACGTCTAACCGTTAGACTATAGGAAGTTCTGTTTAAGGGAAACTCCTTCATGCGGAATGTCACTTCTCACAGTGTCTTTGCAGTGGAGAAAAGAAGATAGAACAAGGACGGACAGAGAGAACGATGCAAACCGTGATTGAAGTACAGGGTAAGCCTCGTAGGCCTCTATTATGCATACTGGTAGTTCAACACCGGAGATGTTCCACAGTGTCTACCTCTTCTCAAAACACTTCCAGTAATGAGGGAACTCTGCTACATTAAGTTCTCACGACAGAGATGCGTCTGTGCTCAGTTGGAAAGTGTAGGACGTGTCTGGGTAGCAACCAGTAAGTGTCTGATACAAGCCGCTAAGAGGGGATGCGGAGGAAGGTATCTGCTCAGGGAAGCTACTTCAGGTGCGTACTCATTCATAACAGTGTCTCTCCTTTGAGGATGAAGATAAACAGGGAACGACTACGGGCACATTAGGTACTGTGAGTAAAGGGCATGCTAAGGTGCTTAAGCCTGCCAAACACATATTGGATGTTCACCACCAGTGCAGATCCGCACTTAGTTTCTGCGTCGAAAACGCTTCCTACACTGAGAGGGAAGTGTGCTTTAGGAGGGATTCACTGCAGTGTTACGTCTGTTAAAGAAGGATGCTTTTGGGACTGACTCTGTGGTAACCGCATTAGGCGCACATAGCTTTCCAGTCTCAGACGTCTAACCGTTAGACTATAGGAAGTTCTGTTTAAGGGAAACTCCTTCATGCGGAATGTCACTTCTCACAGTGTCTTTGCAGTGGAGAAAAGAAGATAGAACAAGGACGGACAGAGAGAACGATGCAAACCGTGATTGAAGTACAGGGTAAGCCTCGTAGGCCTCTATTATGCATACTGGTAGTTCAACACCGGAGATGTTCCACAGTGTCTACCTCTTCTCAAAACACTTCCAGTATATGAGGGAACTCTGCTACATTAAGTTCTCACGACAGAGATGCGTCTGTGCTCAGTTGGAAAGTGTAGGACGTGTCTGGGTAGCAACCAGTAAGTGTCTGATACAAGCCGCTAAGAGGGGATGCAGAGGAAGGTATCTGCTCAGGGAAGCTACTTCAGGTGCGTACTCATTCATAACAGTGTCTCTCCTTTGAGGATGAAGATAGAACAGGGAACGACTACGGGCACATTAGGTACTGTGAGTAAAGGGCATGCTAAGGCGCTTAAGCCTGCCAAACACATATTGGATGTTCACCACCAGTGCAGATCCGCACTTAGTTTCTGCGTCGAAAACGCTTCCTACACTGAGAGGGAAGTGTGCTTTAGGAGGGATTCACTGCAGTGTTACGTCTGTTAAAGAAGGAAGCTTTTGGGACTGACTCGGTGGTAACCCCAATAGGCGCACATAGCTTTCCAGTCTCAGCCGTCTATCCGTTGGACTATAGCAAGTTCTGTTTAAGGGAAACTCCTTCATGCGGAATGTCACTTCTCACAGTGTCTTTCCAGTGGAGGAAAGAAGATAGAACAACGACGGACAGAGAGAACGTTGCAACCCGTGAGTGAAGTACAGGGTAAGGCACCTAAGCCTCTATGATGCATACTGGATGTTCAACACCTGGGATTTTCCACAATGTCTACCACTTCTCAAAACACTTCCAATATAGGAGGGAACTGTGCTACCGTAAGTTCTAAGGACAGGGATGCATCTGTGCAAGGTTGAAAACTCGAGGATGTGTCTGGGTATCAAACATGAAGTGTCTCATAAAGGCACCTTAGACTGGATGTGTAGTAGGTATCTGCTAGGGAAGCTACTTCAGTTTTGTACTCATTCATAACAGTGCTTCTCCTTGGAGGAATGAAGGAAGAACACGGACGGACTAGGGGCACAGTAGGTACTGTGAATAAAGGGCAGGCTATGAACCTTACGCCTGCCAACCACATATTGGATGTTCACCACCAGTGTTGATCCGCACATAGGTTCTGCGTCTAAAACGCTTCCAACACTGAGAGGGAAGTGTGCTTTAGGAGGGATTCACTGCAGTGTTACGTCTGTTAAAGAAGGATGCTTTTGGGACTGACTCTGTGGTAACCGCATTAGGCGCACATAGCTTTCCAGTCTCAGACGACTAACCGTTAGACTATAGGAAGTTCTGTTTAAGGGAAACTCCTTCATGCGGAATGTCACTTCTCACAGTGTCTTTGCAGTGGAGAAAAGAAGATAGAACAAGGACGGACAGAGAGAACGATGCAAACCGTGATTGAAGTACAGGGTAAGCCTCGTAGGCCTCTATTATGCATACTGGTAGTTCAACACCGGAGATGTTCCACAGTGTCTACCTCTTCTCAAAACACTTCCAGTATATGAGGGAACTCTGCTACATTAAGTTCTCACGACAGAGATGCGTCTGTGCTCAGTTGGAAAGTGTAGGACGTGTCTGGGTAGCAACCAGTAAGTGTCTGATACAAGCCGCTAAGAGGGGATGCGGAGGAAGGTATCTGCTCAGGGAAGCTACTTCAGGTGCGTACTCATTCATAACAGTGTCTCTCCTTTGAGGATGAAGATAGAACAGGGAACGACTACGGGCACATTAGGTTCTGTGAGTAAAGGGCATGCTAAGGCGCTTAAGCCTGCCAAACACATATTGGATGTTCACCACCAGTGCAGATCCGCACTTAGTTTCTGCGTCGAAAACGCTTCCTACACTGAGAGGGAAGTGTGCTTTAGGAGGGATTCACTGCAGTGTTACGTCTGTTAAAGAAGGAAGCTTTTGGGACTGACTCTGTGGTAACCCCAATAGGCGCACATAGCTTTCCAGTCTCAGCCGTCTATCCGTTGGACTATAGCAAGTTCTGTTTAAGGGAAACTCCTTCATGCGGAATGTCACTTCTCACAGTGTCTTTCCAGTGGAGGAAAGAAGATAGAACAACGACGGACAGAGAGAACGTTGCAACCCGTGAGTGAAGTACAGGGTAAGGCACCTAAGCCTCTATGATGCATACTGGATGTTCAACACCTGGGATTTTCCACAATGTCTACCACTTCTCAAAACACTTCCAATATAGGAGGGAACTGTGCTACTGTAAGTTCTAATGACAGGGATGCATCTGTGCAAGGTTGAAAACTCGAGGATGTGTCTGGGTAGCAAACATGAAGTGTCTCATAAAGGCACCTTAGACTGGATGCGTAGTAGGTATCTGCTAGGGAAGCTACTTCAGTTTTGAACTCATTCATAACAGTGCTTCTCCTTGGAGGAATGAAGGAAGAACACGGACGGACTAGGGGCACAGTAGGTACTGTGAATAAAGGGCAGGCTATGAACCTTACGCCTGCCAACCACATATTGGATGTTCACCACCAGTGTTGATCCGCACATAGGTTCTGCGTCTAAACGGCTTCCAACACTGAGAGGGAAGTGTGCTTTAGGAGGGATTCACTGCAGTGTTACGTCTGTTAAAGAAGGATGCTTTTGGGACTGACTCGGTGGTAACCGCATTAGGCGCACATAGCTTTCCAGTCTCAGACGTCTAACCGTTAGACTATAGGAAGTTCTGTTTAAGGGAAACTCCTTCATGCGGAATGTCACTTCTCACAGTGTCTTTGCAGTGGAGAAAAGAAGATAGAACAAGGACGGACAGAGAGAACGATGCAAACCGTGATTGAAGTACAGGGTAAGCCTCGTAGGCCTCTATTATGCATACTGGTAGTTCAACACCGGAGATCTTCCACAGTGTCTACCTCTTCTCAAAACACTTCCAGTATATGAGGGAACTCTGCTACATTAAGTTCTCACGACAGAGATGCGTCTGTGCTCAGTTGGAAAGTGTAGGACGTGTCTGGGTAGCAACCAGTAAGTGTCTGATACAAGCCGCTAAGAGGGGATGCGGAGGAAGGTATCTGCTCAGGGAAGCTACTTCAGGTGCGTACTCATTCATAACAGTGTCTCTCCTTTGAGGATGAAGATAGAACAGGGAACGACTACGGGCACATTAGGTACTGTGAGTAAAGGGCATGCTAAGGCGCTTAAGCCTGCCAAACACATATTGGATGTTCACCACCAGTGCAGATCCGCACTTAGTTTCTGCGTCGAAAACGCTTCCTACACTGAGAGGGAAGTGTGCTTTAGGAGGGATTCACTGCAGTGTTACGTCTGTTAAAGAAGGAAGCTTTTGGGACTGACTCTGTGGTAACCCCAATAGGCGCACATAGCTTTCCAGTCTCAGCCGTCTATCCGTTGGACTATAGCAAGTTCTGTTTAAGGGAAACTCCTTCATGCGGAATGTCACTTCTCACAGTGTCTTTCCAGTGGAGGAAAGAAGATAGAACAACGACGGACAGAGAGAACGTTGCAACCCGTGAGTGAAGTACAGGGTAAGGCACCTAAGCCTCTATGATGCATACTGGATGTTCAACACCTGGGATTTTCCACAATGTCTACCACTTCTCAAAACACTTCCAATATAGGAGGGAACTGTGCTACCGTAAGTTCTAATGACAGGGATGCATCTGTGCAAGGTTGAAAACTCGAGGATGTGTCTGGGTAGCAAACATGAAGTGTCTCATAAAGGCACCTTAGACTGGATGCGTAGTAGGTATCTGCTAGGGAAGCTACTTCAGTTTTGTACTCATTCATAACAGTGCTTCTCCTTGGAGGAATGAAGGAAGAACACGGACGGACTAGGGGCACAGTAGGTACTGTGAATAAAGGGCAGGCTATGAACCTTACGCCTGCCAACCACATATTGGATGTTCACCACCAGTGTTGATCCGCACATAGGTTCTGCGTCTAAAACGCTTCCAACACTGAGAGGGAAGTGTGCTTTAGGAGGGATTCACTGCAGTGTTACGTCTGTTAAAGAAGGATGCTTTTGGGACTGACTCTGTGGTAACCGCATTAGGCGCACATAGCTTTCAGTCTCAGACGTCTAACCGTTAGACTATAGGAAGTTCTGTTTAAGGGAAACTCCTTCATGCGGAATGTCACTTCTCACAGTGTCTTTGCAGTGGAGAAAAGAAGATAGAACAAGGACGGACAGAGAGAACGATGCAAACCGTGATTGAAGTACAGGGTAAGCCTCGTAGGCCTCTATTATGCATACTGGTAGTTCAACACCGGAGATGTTCCACAGTGTCTACCTCTTCTCAAAACACTTCCAGTATATGAGGGAACTCTGCTACATTAAGTTCTCACGACAGAGATGCGTCTGTGCTCAGTTGGAAAGTGTAGGACGTGTCTGGGTAGCAACCAGTAAGTGTCTGATACAAGCCGCTAAGAGGGGATGCGGAGGAAGGTATCTGCTCAGGGAAGCTACTTCAGGTGCGTACTCATTCATAACAGTGTCTCTCCTTTGAGGATGAAGATAGAACAGGGAACGACTACGGGCACATTAGGTACTGTGAGTAAAGGGCATGCTAAGGCGCTTAAGCCTGCCAAACACATATTGGATGTTCACCACCAGTGCAGATCCGCACTTAGTTTCTGCGTCAAAAACGCTTCCTACACTGAGAGGGAAGTGTGCTTTAGGAGGGATTCACTGCAGTGTTACGTCTGTTAAAGAAGGAAGCTTTTGGGACTGACTCTGTGGTAACCCCAATAGGCGCACATAGCTTTCCAGTCTCAGCCGTCTATCCGTTGGACTATAGCAAGTTCTGTTTAAGGGAAACTCCTTCATGCGGAATGTCACTTCTCACAGTGTCTTTCCAGTGGAGGAAAGAAGATAGAACAACGACGGACAGAGAGAACGTTGTAACCCGTTTGTGAAGTACAGGGTAAGGCACCTAAGCCTCTATGATGCATACTGGATGTTCAACACCTGGGATTTTCCACAATGTCTACCACTTCTCAAAACACTTCCAATATAGGAGGGAACTGTGCTACCGTAAGTTCTAATGACAGGGATGCATCTGTGCAAGGTTGAAAACTCGAGGATGTGTCTGGGTAGCAAACATGAAGTGTCTCATAAAGGCACCTTAGACTGGATGCGTAGTAGGTATCTGGTAGGGAAGCTACTTCAGTTTTGTACTCATTCATAACAGTGCTTCTCCTTGGAGGAATGAAGGAAGAACACGGACGGACTAGGGGCACAGTAGGTACTGTGAATAAAGGGCAGGCTATGAACCTTACGCCTGCCAACCACATATTGGATGTTCACCACCAGTGTTGATCCGCACATAGGTTCTGCGTCTAAAACGCTTCCAACACTGAGAGGGAAGTGTGCTTTAGGAGGGATTCACTGCAGTGTTACGTCTGTTAAAGAAGGATGCTTTTGGGACTGACTCGGTGGTAACCGCATTAGGCCCACATAGCTTTCCAGTCTCAGACGTCTAACCGTTAGACTATAGGAAGTTCTGTTTAAGGGAAACTCCTTCATGCGGAATGTCACTTCTCACAGTGTCTTTGCAGTGGAGAAAAGAAGATAGAACAAGGACGGACAGAGAGAACGATGCAAACCGTGATTGAAGTACAGGGTAAGCCTCGTAGGCCTCTATTATGCATACTGGTAGTTCAACACCGGAGATGTTCCACAGTGTCTACCTCTTCTCAAAACACTTCCAGTATATGAGGGAACTCTGCTACATTAAGTTCTCACGACAGAGATGCGTCTGTGCTCAGTTGGAAAGTGTAGGACGTGTCTGGGTAGCAACCAGTAAGTGTCTGATACAAGCCGCTAAGAGGGGATGCGGAGGAAGGTATCTGCTCAGGGAAGCTACTTCAGGTGCGTACTCATTCATAACAGTGTCTCTCCTTTGAGGATGAAGATAGAACAGGGAACGACTACGGGCACATTAGGTACTGTGAGTAAAGGGCATGCTAAGGCGCTTAAGCCTGCCAAACACATATTGGATGTTCACCACCAGTGCAGATCCGCACTTAGTTTCTGCGTCGAAAACGCTTCCTACACTGAGAGGGAAGTGTGCTTTAGGAGGGATTCACTGCAGTGTTACGTCTGTTAAAGAAGGATGCTTTTGGGACTGACTCTGTGGTAACCGCATTAGGCGCACATAGCTTTCCAGTCTCAGACGTCTAACCGTTAGACTATAGGAAGTTCTGTTTAAGGGAAACTCCTTCATGCGGAATGTCACTTCTCACAGTGTCTTTGCAGTGGAGAAAAGAAGATAGAACAAGGACGGACAGAGAGAACGATGCAAACCGTGATTGAAGTACAGGGTAAGCCTCGTAGGCCTCTATTATGCATACTGGTAGTTCAACACCGGAGATGTTCCACAGTGTCTACCTCTTCTCAAAACACTTCCAGTATATGAGGGAACTCTGCTACATTAAGTTCTCACGACAGAGATGCGTCTGTGCTCAGTTGGAAAGTGTAGGACGTGTCTGGGTAGCAACCAGTAAGTGTCTGATACAAGCCGCTAAGAGGGGATGCGGAGGAAGGTATCTGCTCAGGGAAGCTACTTCAGGTGCGTACTCATTCATAACAGTGTCTCTCCTTTGAGGATGAAGATAGAACAGGGAACGACTACGGGCACATTAGGTACTGTGAGTAAAGGGCATGCTAAGGCGCTTAAGCCTGCCAAACACATATTGGATGTTCACCACCAGTGCAGATCCGCACTTAGTTTCTGCGTCGAAAACGCTTCCTACACTGAGAGGGAAGTGTGCTTTAGGAGGGATTCACTGCAGTGTTACGTCTGTTAAAGAAGGAAGCTTTTGGGACTGACTCTGTGGTAACCCCAATAGGCGCACATAGCTTTCCAGTCTCAGCCGTCTATCCGTTGGACTATAGCAAGTTCTGTTTAAGGGAAACTCCTTCATGCGGAATGTCACTTCTCACAGTGTCTTTCCAGTGGAGGAAAGAAGATAGAACAACGACGGACAGAGAGAACGTTGCAACCCGTGAGTGAAGTACAGGGTAAGTCACCTAAGCCTCTATGATGCATACTGGATGTTCAACACCTGGGATTTTCCACAATGTCTACCACTTCTCAAAACACTTCCAATATAGGAGGGAACTGTGCTACTGTAAGTTCTAATGACAGGGATGCATCTGTGCAAGGTTGAAAACTCGAGGATGTGTCTGGGAAGCAAACATGAAGTGTCTCATAAAGGCACCTTAGACTGGATGCGTAGTAGGTATCTGCTAGGGAAGCTACTTCAGTTTTGTACTCATTCATAACAGTGCTTCTCCTTGGAGGAATGAAGGAAGAACACGGACGGACTAGGGGCATAGTAGGTACTGTGAATAAAGGGCAGGCTATGAACCTTACGCCTGCCAACCACATATTGGATGTTCACCACCAGTGTTGATCCGCACATAGGTTCTGCGTCTAAAACGCTTCCAACACTGAGAGGGAAGTGTGCTTTAGGAGGGATTCACTGCAGTGTTACGTCTGTTAAAGAAGGATGCTTTTGGGACTGACTCTGTGGTAACTGCATTAGGCGCACATAGCTTTCCAGTCTCAGACGTCTAACCGTTAGACTATAGGAAGTTCTGTTTAAGGGAAACTCCTTCATGCGGAATGTCACTTCTCACAGTGTCTTTGCAGTGGAGAAAAGAAGATAGAACAAGGACGGACAGAGAGAACGATGCAAACCGTGATTGAAGTACAGGGTAAGCCTCGTAGGCCTCTATTATGCATACTGGTAGTTCAACACCGGAGATGTTCCACAGTGTCTACCTCTTCTCAAAACACTTCCAGTATATGAGGGAACTCTGCTACATTAAGTTCTCACGACAGAGATGCGTCTGTGCTCAGTTGGAAAGTGTAGGACGTGTCTGGGTAGCAACCAGTAAGTGTCTGATACAAGCCGCTAAGAGGGGATGCGGAGGAAGGTATCTGCTCAGGGAAGCTACTTCAGGTGCGTACTCATTCATAACAGTGTCTCTCCTTTGAGGATGAAGATAGAACAGGGAACGACTATGGGCACATTAGGTACTGTGAGTAAAGGGCATGCTAAGGCGCTTAAGCCTGCCAAACACATATTGGATGTTCACCACCAGTGCAGATCCGCACTTAGTTTCTGCGTCGAAAACGCTTCCTACACTGAGAGGGAAGTGTGCTTTAGGAGGGATTCACTGCAGTGTTACGTCTGTTAAAGAAGGATGCTTTTGGGACTGACTCGGTGGTAACCGCATTAGGCGCACATAGCTTTCCAGTCTCAGACGTCTAACCGTTAGACTATAGGAAGTTCTGTTTAAGGGAAACTCCTTCATGCGGAATGTCACTTCTCACAGTGTCTTTGCAGTGGAGAAAAGAAGATAGAACAAGGACGGACAGAGAGAACGATGCAAACCGTGATTGAAGTACAGGGTAAGCCTCGTAGGCCTCTATTATGCATACTGGTAGTTCAACACCGGAGATGTTCCACAGTGTCTACCTCTTCTCAAAACACTTCCAGTATATGAGGGAACTCTGCTACATTAAGTTCTCACGACAGAGATGCGTCTGTGCTCAGTTGGAAAGTGTAGGACCTGTCTGGGTAGCAACCAGTAAGTGTCTGATACAAGCCGCTAAGAGGGGATGCGGAGGAAGGTATCTGCTCAGGGAAGCTACTTCAGGTGCGTACTCATTCATAACAGTGTCTCTCCTTTGAGGATGAAGATAGAACAGGGAACGACTACGGGCACATTAGGTACTGTGAGTAAAGGGCATGCTAAGGCGCTTAAGCCTGCCAAACACATATTGGATGTTCACCACCAGTGCAGATCCGCACTTAGTTTCTGCGTCGAAAACGCTTCCAACACTGAGAGGGAAGTGTGCTTTAGGAGGGATTCACTGCAGTGTTACGTCTGTTAAAGAAGGATGCTTTTGGGACTGACTCTGTGGTAACCGCATTAGGCGCACATAGCTTTCCAGTCTCAGACGTCTAACCGTTAGACTATAGGAAGTTCTGTTTAAGGGAAACTCCTTCATGCGGAATGTCACTTCTCACAGTGTCTTTGCAGTGGAGAAAAGAAGATAGAACAAGGACGGACAGAGAGAACGATGCAAACCGTGATTGAAGTACAGGGTAAGCCTCGTAGGCCTCTATTATGCATACTGGTAGTTCAACACCGGAGATGTTCCACAGTGTCTACCTCTTCTCAAAACACTTCCAGTATATGAGGGAACTCTGCTACATTAAGTTCTCACGACAGAGATGCGTCTGTGCTCAGTTGGAAAGTGTAGGACGTGTCTGGGTAGCAACCAGTAAGTGTCTGATACAAGCCGCTAAGAGGGGATGCGGAGGAAGGTATCTGCTCAGGGAAGCTACTTCAGGTGCGTACTCATTCATAACAGTGTCTCTCCTTTGAGGATGAAGATAGAACAGGGAACGACTACGGGCACATTAGGTACTGTGAGTAAAGGGCATGCTAAGGCGCTTAAGCCTGCCAAACACATATTGGATGTTCACCACCAGTGCAGATCCGCACTTAGTTTCTGCGAAGAAAACGCTTCCTACACTGAGAGGGAAGTGTGCTTTAGGAGGGATTCACTGCAGTGTTTCGTCTGTTAAAGAAGGATGCTTTTGGGACTGACTCTGTGGTAACCCCAATAGGCGCACATAGCTTTCCAGTCTCAGACGTCTAACCGTTAGACTATAGGAAGTTCTGTTTAAGGGAAACTCCTTCATGCGGAATGTCACTTCTCACAGTGTCTTTGCAGTGGAGAAAAGAAGATAGAACAAGGACGGACAGAGAGAACGATGCAAACCGTGATTGAAGTACAGGGTAAGCCTCGTAGGCCTCTATTATGCATACTGGTAGTTCAACACCGGAGATGTTCCACAGTGTCTACCTCTTCTCAAAACACTTCCAGTATATGAGGGAACTCTGCTACATTAAGTTCTCACGACAGAGATGCGTCTGTGCTCAGTTGGAAAGTGTAGGACGTGTCTGGGTAGCAACCAGTAAGTGTCTGATACAAGCCGCTAAGAGGGGATGCGGAGGAAGGTATCTGCTCAGGGAAGCTACTTCAGGTGCGTACTCATTCATAACAGTGTCTCTCCTTTGAGGATGAAGATAGAACAGGGAACGACTACGGGCACATTAGGTACTGTGAGTAAAGGGCATGCTAAGGCGCTTAAGCCTGCCAAACACATATTGGATGTTCACCACCAGTGCAGATCCGCACTTAGTTTCTGCGTCGAAAACGCTTCCTACACTGAGAGGGAAGTGTGCTTTAGGAGGGATTCACTGCAGTGTTACGTCTGTTAAAGAAGGAAGCTTTTGGGACTGACTCTGTGGTAACCCCAATAGGCGCACATAGCTTTCCAGTCTCAGCCGTCTATCCGTTGGACTATAGCAAGTTCTGTTTAAGGGAAACTCCTTCATGCGGAATGTCACTTCTCACAGTGTCTTTCCAGTGGAGGAAAGAAGATAGAACAACGACGGACAGAGAGAACGTTGCAACCCGTGAGTGAAGTACAGGGTAAGGCACCTAAGCCTCTATGATGCATACTGGATGTTCAACACCTGGGATTTTCCACAATGTCTACCACTTCTCAAAACACTTCCAATATAGGAGGGAACTGTGCTACTGTAAGTTCTAATGACAGGGATGCATCTGTGCAAGGTTGAAAACTCGAGGATGTGTCTGGGAAGCAAACATGAAGTGTCTCATAAAGGCACCTTAGACTGGATGCGTAGTAGGTATCTGCTAGGGAAGCTACTTCAGTTTTGTACTCATTCATAACAGTGCTTCTCCTTGGAGGAATGAAGGAAGAACACGGACGGACTAGGGGCACAGTAGGTACTGTGAATAAAGGGCAGGCTATGAACCTTACGCCTGCCAACCACATATTGGATGTTCACCACCAGTGTTGATCCGCACATAGGTTCTGCGTCTAAAACGCTTCCAACACTGAGAGGGAAGTGTGCTTTAGGAGGGATTCACTGCAGTGTTACGTCTGTTAAAGAAGGATGCTTTTGGGACTGACTCTGTGGTAACTGCATTAGGCGCACATAGCTTTCCAGTCTCAGACGTCTAACTGTTAGACTATAGGAAGTTCTGTTTAAGGGAAACTCCTTCATGCGGAATGTCACTTCTCACAGTGTCTTTGCAGTGGAGAAAAGAAGATAGAACAAGGACGGACAGAGAGAACGATGCAAACCGTGATTGAAGTACAGGGTAAGCCTCGTAGGCCTCTATTATGCATACTGGTAGTTCAACACCGGAGATGTTCCACAGTGTCTACCTCTTCTCAAAACACTTCCAGTATATGAGGGAACTCTGCTACATTAAGTTCTCACGACAGAGATGCGTCTGTGCTCAGTTGGAAAGTGTAGGACGTGTCTGGGTAGCAACCAGTAAGTGTCTGATACAAGCCGCTAAGAGGGGATGCGGAGGAAGGTATCTGCTCAGGGAAGCTACTTCAGGTGCGTACTCATTCATAACAGTGTCTCTCCTTTGAGGATGAAGATAGAACAGGGAACGACTATGGGCACATTAGGTACTGTGAGTAAAGGGCATGCTAAGGCGCTTAAGCCTGCCAAACACATATTGGATGTTCACCACCAGTGCAGATCCGCACTTAGTTTCTGCGTCGAAAACGCTTCCTACACTGAGAGGGAAGTGTGCTTTAGGAGGGATTCACTGCAGTGTTACGTCTGTTAAAGAAGGATGCTTTTGGGACTGACTCGGTGGTAACCGCATTAGGCGCACATAGCTTTCCAGTCTCAGACGTCTAACCGTTAGACTATAGGAAGTTCTGTTTAAGGGAAACTCCTTCATGCGGAATGTCACTTCTCACAGTGTCTTTGCAGTGGAGAAAAGAAGATAGAACAAGGACGGACAGAGAGAACGATGCAAACCGTGATTGAAGTACAGGGTAAGCCTCGTAGGCCTCTATTATGCATACTGGTAGTTCAACACCGGAGATGTTCCACAGTGTCTACCTCTTCTCAAAACACTTCCAGTATATGAGGGAACTCTGCTACATTAAGTTCTCACGACAGAGATGCGTCTGTGCTCAGTTGGAAAGTGTAGGACGTGTCTGGGTAGCAACCAGTAAGTGTCTGATACAAGCCGCTAAGAGGGGATGCGGAGGAAGGTATCTGCTCAGGGAAGCTACTTCAGGTGCGTACTCATTCATAACAGTGTCTCTCCTTTGAGGATGAAGATAGAACAGGGAACGACTACGGGCACATTAGGTACTGTGAGTAAAGGGCATGCTAAGGCGCTTAAGCCTGCCAAACACATATTGGATGTTCACCACCAGTGCAGATCCGCACTTAGTTTCTGCGTCGAAAACGCTTCCAACACTGAGAGGGAAGTGTGCTTTAGGAGGGATTCACTGCAGTGTTACGTCTGTTAAAGAAGGATGCTTTTGGGACTGACTCTGTGGTAACCGCATTAGGCGCACATAGCTTTCCAGTCTCAGACGTCTAACCGTTAGACTATAGGAAGTTCTGTTTAAGGGAAACTCCTTCATGCGGAATGTCACTTCTCACAGTGTCTTTGCAGTGGAGAAAAGAAGATAGAACAAGGACGGACAGAGAGAACGATGCAAACCGTGATTGAAGTACAGGGTAAGCCTCGTAGGCCTCTATTATGCATACTGGTAGTTCAACACCGGAGATGTTCCACAGTGTCTACCTCTTCTCAAAACACTTCCAGTATATGAGGGAACTCTGCTACATTAAGTTCTCACGACAGAGATGCGTCTGTGCTCAGTTGGAAAGTGTAGGACGTGTCTGGGTAGCAACCAGTAAGTGTCTGATACAAGCCGCTAAGAGGGGATGCGGAGGAAGGTATCTGCTCAGGGAAGCTACTTCAGGTGCGTACTCATTCATAACAGTGTCTCTCCTTTGAGGATGAAGATAGAACAGGGAACGACTACGGGCACATTAGGTACTGTGAGTAAAGGGCATGCTAAGGCGCTTAAGCCTGCCAAACACATATTGGATGTTCACCACCAGTGCAGATCCGCACTTAGTTTCTGCGTCGAAAACGCTTCCTACACTGAGAGGGAAGTGTGCTTTAGGAGGGATTCACTGCAGTGTTACGTCTGTTAAAGAAGGAAGCTTTTGGGACTGACTCTGTGGTAACCCCAATAGGCGCACATAGCTTTCCAGTCTCAGCCGTCTATCCGTTGGACTATAGCAAGTTCTGTTTAAGGGAAACTCCTTCATGCGGAATGTCACTTCTCACAGTGTCTTTCCAGTGGAGGAAAGAAGATAGAACAACGACGGACAGAGAGAACGTTGCAACCCGTGAGTGAAGTACAGGGTAAGGCACCTAAGCCTCTATGATGCATACTGGATGTTCAACACCTGGGATTTTCCACAATGTCTACCACTTCTCAAAACACTTCCAATATAGGAGGGAACTGTGCTACCGTAAGTTCTAATGACAGGGATGCATCTGTGCAAGGTTGAAAACTCGAGGATGTGTCTGGGTAGCAAACATGAAGTGTCTCATAAAGGCACCTTAGACTGGATGCGTAGTAGGTATCTGCTAGGGAAGCTACTTCAGTTTTGTACTCATTCATAACAGTGCTTCTCCTTGGAGGAATGAAGGAAGAACACGGACGGACTAGGGGCACAGTAGGTACTGTGAATAAAGGGCAGGCTATGAACCTTACGCCTGCCAACCACATATTGGATGTTCACCACCAGTGTTGATCCGCACATAGGTTCTGCGTCTAAAACGCTTCCAACACTGAGAGGGAAGTGTGCTTTAGGAGGGATTCACTGCAGTGTTACGTCTGTTAAAGAAGGATGCTTTTGGGACTGACTCTGTGGTAACCGCATTAGGCGCACATAGCTTTCCAGTCTCAGACGTCTAACCGTTAGACTATAGGAAGTTCTGTTTAAGGGAAACTCCTTCATGCGGAATGTCACTTCTCACAGTGTCTTTGCAGTGGAGAAAAGAAGATAGAACAAGGACGGACAGAGAGAACGATGCAAACCGTGATTGAAGTACAGGGTAAGCCTCGTAGGCCTCTATTATGCATACTGGTAGTTCAACACCGGAGATGTTCCACAGTGTCTACCTCTTCTCAAAACACTTCCAGTATATGAGGGAACTCTGCTACATTAAGTTCTCACGACAGAGATGCGACTGTGCTCAGTTGGAAAGTGTAGGACGTGTCTGGGTAGCAACCAGTAAGTGTCTGATACAAGCCGCTAAGAGGGGATGCGGAGGAAGGTATCTGCTCAGGGAAGCTACTTCAGGTGCGTACTCATTCATAACAGTGTCTCTCCTTTGAGGATGAAGATAGAACAGGGAACGACTACGGGCACATTAGGTACTGTGAGTAAAGGGCATGCTAAGGCGCTTAAGCCTGCCAAACACATATTGGATGTTCACCACCAGTGCAGATCCGCACTTAGTTTC
Source organism: Neogale vison (assembly GCF_020171115.1). Taxonomy (NCBI): domain Eukaryota; kingdom Metazoa; phylum Chordata; class Mammalia; order Carnivora; family Mustelidae; genus Neogale; species Neogale vison. The sequence goes on from NW_025334856.1 coordinate 2,555,452, forward strand.
TGCGTCGAAAACGCTTCCTACACTGAGAGGGAAGTGTGCTTTAGGAGGGATTCACTGCAGTGTTACGTCTGTTAAAGAAGGAAGCTTTTGGGACTGACTCTGTGGTAACCCCAATAGGCGCACATAGCTTTCCAGTCTCAGCCGTCTATCCGTTGGACTATAGCAAAGTTCTGTTTAAGGGAAACTCCTTCATGCGGAATGTCACTTCTCACAGTGTCTTTCCAGTGGAGGAAAGAAGATAGAACAACGACGGACAGACAGAACGTTGCAACCCGTGAGTGAAGTACAGGGTAAGGCACCTAAGCCTCTATGATGCATACTGGATGTTCAACACCTGGGATTTTCCACAATGTCTACCACTTCTCAAAACACTTCCAATATAGGAGGGAACTGTGCTACCGTAAGTTCTAATGACAGGGATGCATCTGTGCAAGGTTGAAAACTCGAGGATGTGTCTGGGTAGCAAACATGAAGTGTCTCATAAAGGCACCTTAGACTGGATGCGTAGGAGGTATCTGCTAGGGAAGCTACTTCAGTTTTGTACTCATTCATAACAGTGCTTCTCCTTGGAGGAATGAAGGAAGAACACGGACGGACTAGGGGCACAGTAGGTACTGTGAATAAAGGGCAGGCTATGAACCTTACGCCTGCCAACCACATATTGGATGTTCACCACCAGTGTTGATCCGCACATAGGTTCTGCGTCTAAAACGCTTCCAACACTGAGAGGGAAGTGTGCTTTAGGAGGGATTCACTGCAGTGTTACGTCTGTTAAAGAAGGATGCTTTTGGGACTGACTCTGTGGTAACCGCATTAGGCGCACATAGCTTTCCAGTCTCAGACGTCTAACCGTTAGACTATAGGAAGTTCTGTTTAAGGGAAACTCCTTCATGCGGAATGTCACTTCTCACAGTGTCTTTGCAGTGGAGAAAAGAAGATAGAACAAGGACGGACAGAGAGAACGATGCAAACCGTGATTGAAGTACAGGGTAAGCCTCGTAGGCCTCTATTATGCATACTGGTAGTTCAACACCGGAGATGTTCCACAGTGTCTACCTCTTCTCAAAACACTTCCAGTATATGAGGGAACTCTGCTACATTAAGTTCTCACGACAGAGATGCGTCTGTGCTCAGTTGGAAAGTGTAGGACGTGTCTGGGTAGCAACCAGTAAGTGTCTGATACAAGCCGCTAAGAGGGGATGCGGAGGAAGGTATCTGCTCAGGGAAGCTACTTCAGGTGCGTACTCATTCATAACAGTGTCTCTCCTTTGAGGATGAAGATAGAACAGGGAACGACTACGGGCACATTAGGTTCTGTGAGTAAAGGGCATGCTAAGGCGCTTAAGCCTGCCAAACACATATTGGATGTTCACCACCAGTGCAGATCCGCACTTAGTTTCTGCGTCGAAAACGCTTCCTACACTGAGAGGGAAGTGTGCTTTAGGAGGGATTCACTGCAGTGTTACGTCTGTTAAAGAAGGAAGCTTTTGGGACTGACTCTGTGGTAACCCCAATAGGCGCACATAGCTTTCCAGTCTCAGCCGTCTATCCGTTGGACTATAGCAAGTTCTGTTTAAGGGAAACTCCTTCATGCGGAATGTCACTTCTCACAGTGTCTTTCCAGTGGAGGAAAGAAGATAGAACAACGACGGACAGAGAGAACGTTGCAACCCGTGAGTGAAGTACAGGGTAAGGCACCTAAGCCTCTATGATGCATACTGGATGTTCAACACCTGGGATTTTCCACAATGTCTACCACTTCTCAAAACACTTCCAATATAGGAGGGAACTGTGCTACTGTAAGTTCTAATGACAGGGATGCATCTGTGCAAGGTTGAAAACTCGAGGATGTGTCTGGGTAGCAAACATGAAGTGTCTCATAAAGGCACCTTAGACTGGATGAGTAGTAGGTATCTGCTAGGGAAGCTACTTCAGTTTTGTACTCATTCATAACAGTGCTTCTCCTTGGAGGAATGAAGAAGAACACGGACGGACTAGGGGCACAGTAGGTACTGTGAATAAAGGGCAGGCTATGAACCTTACGCCTGCCAACCACATATTGGATGTTCACCACCAGTGTTGATCCGCACATAGGTTCTGCGTCTAAAACGCTTCCAACACTGAGAGGGAAGTGTGCTTTAGGAGGGATTCACTGCAGTGTTACGTCTGTTAAAGAAGGATGCTTTTGGGACTGACTCGGTGGTAACCGCATTAGGCGCACATAGCTTTCCAGTCTCAGACGTCTAACCGTTAGACTATAGGAAGTTCTGTTTAAGGGAAACTCCTTCATGCGGAATGTCACTTCTCACAGTGTCTTTGCAGTGGAGAAAAGAAGATAGAACAAGGACGGACAGAGAGAACGATGCAAACCGTGATTGAAGTACAGGGTAAGCCTCGTAGGCCTCTATTATGCATACTGGTAGTTCAACACCGGAGATGTTCCACAGTGTCTACCTCTTCTCAAAACACTTCCAGTATATGAGGGAACTCTGCTACATTAAGTTCTCACGACAGAGATGCGTCTGTGCTCAGTTGGAAAGTGTAGGACGTGTCTGGGTAGCAACCAGTAAGTGTCTGATACAAGCCGCTAAGAGGGGATGCGGAGGAAGGTATCTGCTCAGGGAAGCTACTTCAGGTGCGTACTCATTCATAACAGTGTCTCTCCTTTGAGGATGAAGATAGAACAGGGAACGACTACGGGCACATTAGGTACTGTGAGTAAAGGGCATGCTAAGGCGCTTAAGCCTGCCAAACACATATTGGATGTTCACCACCAGTGCAGATCCGCAATTAGTTTCTGCGTCGAAAACGCTTCCTACACTGAGAGGGAAGTGTGCTTTAGGAGGGATTCACTGCAGTGTTACGTCTGTTAAAGAAGGATGCTTTTGGGACTGACTCGGTGGTAACCGCATTAGGCGCACATAGCTTTCCAGTCTCAGACGTCTAACCGTTAGACTATAGGAAGTTCTGTTTAAGGGAAACTCCTTCATGCGGAATGTCACTTCTCACAGTGTCTTTGCAGTGGAGAAAAGAAGATAGAACAAGGACGGACAGAGAGAACGATGCAAACCGTGATTGAAGTACAGGGTAAGCCTCGTAGGCCTCTATTATGCATACTGGTAGTTCAACACCGGAGATCTTCCACAGTGTCTACCTCTTCTCAAAACACTTCCAGTATATGAGGGAACTCTGCTACATTAAGTTCTCACGACAGAGATGCGTCTGTGCTCAGTTGGAAAGTGTAGGACGTGTCTGGGTAGCAACCAGTAAGTGTCTGATACAAGCCGCTAAGAGGGGATGCGGAGGAAGGTATCTGCTCAGGGAAGCTACTTCAGGTGCGTACTCATTCATAACAGTGTCTCTCCTTTGAGGATGAAGATAGAACAGGGAACGACTACGGGCACATTAGGTACTGTGAGTAAAGGGCATGCTAAGGCGCTTAAGCCTGCCAAACACATATTGGATGTTCACCACCAGTGCAGATCCGCACTTAGTTTCTGCGTCGAAAACGCTTCCTACACTGAGAGGGAAGTGTGCTTTAGGAGGGATTCACTGCAGTGTTACGTCTGTTAAAGAAGGAAGCTTTTGGGACTGACTCTGTGGTAACCCCAATAGGCGCACATAGCTTTCCAGTCTCAGCCGTCTATCCGTTGGACTATAGCAAGTTCTGTTTAAGGGAAACTCCTTCATGCGGAATGTCACTTCTCACAGTGTCTTTCCAGTGGAGGAAAGAAGATAGAACAACGACGGACAGAGAGAACGTTGCAACCCGTGAGTGAAGTACAGGGTAAGGCACCTAAGCCTCTATGATGCATACTGGATGTTCAACACCTGGGATTTTCCACAATGTCTACCACTTCTCAAAACACTTCCAATATAGGAGGGAACTGTGCTACCGTAAGTTCTAATGACAGGGATGCATCTGTGCAAGGTTGAAAACTCGAGGATGTGTCTGGGTAGCAAACATGAAGTGTCTCATAAAGGCACCTTAGACTGGATGCGTAGGAGGTATCTGCTAGGGAAGCTACTTCAGTTTTGTACTCATTCATAACAGTGCTTCTCCTTGGAGGAATGAAGGAAGAACACGGACGGACTAGGGGCACAGTAGGTACTGTGAATAAAGGGCAGGCTATGAACCTTACGCCTGCCAACCACATATTGGATGTTCACCACCAGTGTTGATCCGCACATAGGTTCTGCGTCTAAAACGCTTCCAACACTGAGAGGGAAGTGTGCTTTAGGAGGGATTCACTGCAGTGTTACGTCTGTTAAAGAAGGATGCTTTTGGGACTGACTCTGTGGTAACCGCATTAGGCGCACATAGCTTTCCAGTCTCAGACGTCTAACCGTTAGACTATAGGAAGTTCTGTTTAAGGGAAACTCCTTCATGCGGAATGTCACTTCTCACAGTGTCTTTGCAGTGGAGAAAAGAAGATAGAACAAGGACGGACAGAGAGAACGATGCAAACCGTGATTGAAGTACAGGGTAAGCCTCGTAGGCCTCTATTATGCATACTGGTAGTTCAACACCGGAGATGTTCCACAGTGTCTACCTCTTCTCAAAACACTTCCAGTATATGAGGGAACTCTGCTACATTAAGTTCTCACGACAGAGATGCGTCTGTGCTCAGTTGGAAAGTGTAGGACGTGTCTGGGTAGCAACCAGTAAGTGTCTGATACAAGCCGCTAAGAGGGGATGCGGAGGAAGGTATCTGCTCAGGGAAGCTACTTCAGGTGCGTACTCATTCATAACAGTGTCTCTCCTTTGAGGATGAAGATAGAACAGGGAACGACTACGGGCACATTAGGTACTGTGAGTAAAGGGCATGCTAAGGCGCTTAAGCCTGCCAAACACATATTGGATGTTCACCACCAGTGCAGATCCGCACTTAGTTTCTGCGTCGAAAACGCTTCCTACACTGAGAGGGAAGTGTGCTTTAGGAGGGATTCACTGCAGTGTTACGTCTGTTAAAGAAGGAAGCTTTTGGGACTGACTCTGTGGTAACCCCAATAGGCGCACATAGCTTTCCAGTCTCAGCCGTCTATCCGTTGGACTATAGCAAGTTCTGTTTAAGGGAAACTCCTTCATGCGGAATGTCACTTCTCACAGTGTCTTTCCAGTGGAGGAAAGAAGATAGAACAACGACGGACAGAGAGAACGTTGTAACCCGTTTGTGAAGTACAGGGTAAGGCACCTAAGCCTCTATGATGCATACTGGATGTTCAACACCTGGGATTTTCCACAATGTCTACCACTTCTCAAAACACTTCCAATATAGGAGGGAACTGTGCTACCGTAAGTTCTAATGACAGGGATGCATCTGTGCAAGGTTGAAAACTCGAGGATGTGTCTGGGTAGCAAACATGAAGTGTCTCATAAAGGCACCTTAGACTGGATGCGTAGTAGGTATCTGGTAGGGAAGCTACTTCAGTTTTGTACTCATTCATAACAGTGCTTCTCCTTGGAGGAATGAAGGAAGAACACGGACGGACTAGGGGCACAGTAGGTACTGTGAATAAAGGGCAGGCTATGAACCTTACGCCTGCCAACCACATATTGGATGTTCACCACCAGTGTTGATCCGCACCTAGGTTCTGCGTCTAAACCGCTTCCAACACTGAGAGGGAAGTGTGCTTTAGGAGGGATTCACTGCAGTGTTACGTCTGTTAAAGAAGGATGCTTTTGGGACTGACTCGGTGGTAACCGCATTAGGCCCACATAGCTTTCCAGTCTCAGACGTCTAACCGTTAGACTATAGGAAGTTCTGTTTAAGGGAAACTCCTTCATGCGGAATGTCACTTCTCACAGTGTCTTTGCAGTGGAGAAAAGAAGATAGAACAAGGACGGACAGAGAGAACGATGCAAACCGTGATTGAAGTACAGGGTAAGCCTCGTAGGCCTCTATTATGCATACTGGTAGTTCAACACCGGAGATGTTCCACAGTGTCTACCTCTTCTCAAAACACTTCCAGTATATGAGGGAACTCTGCTACATTAAGTTCTCACGACAGAGATGCGTCTGTGCTCAGTTGGAAAGTGTAGGACGTGTCTGGGTAGCAACCAGTAAGTGTCTGATACAAGCCGCTAAGAGGGGATGCGGAGGAAGGTATCTGCTCAGGGAAGCTACTTCAGGTGCGTACTCATTCATAACAGTGTCTCTCCTTTGAGGATGAAGATAGAACAGGGAACGACTACGGGCACATTAGGTACTGTGAGTAAAGGGCATGCTAAGGCGCTTAAGCCTGCCAAACACATATTGGATGTTCACCACCAGTGCAGATCCGCACTTAGTTTCTGCGTCGAAAACGCTTCCTACACTGAGAGGGAAGTGTGCTTTAGGAGGGATTCACTGCAGTGTTACGTCTGTTAAAGAAGGATGCTTTTGGGACTGACTCTGTGGTAACCCCAATAGGCGCACATAGCTTTCCAGTCTCAGACGTCTAACCGTTAGACTATAGGAAGTTCTGTGTAAGGGAAACTCCTTCATGCGGAATGTCACTTCTCACAGTGTCTTTGCAGTGGAGAAAAGAAGATAGAACAAGGACGGACAGAGAGAACGATGCAAACCGTGATTGAAGTACAGGGTAAGCCTCGTAGGCCTCTATTATGCATACTGGTAGTTCAACACCGGAGATGTTCCACAGTGTCTACCTCTTCTCAAAACACTTCCAGTATATGAGGGAACTCTGCTACATTAAGTTCTCACGACAGAGATGCGTCTGTGCTCAGTTGGAAAGTGTAGGACGTGTCTGGGTAGCAACCAGTAAGTGTCTGATACAAGCCGCTAAGAGGGGATGCGGAGGAAGGTATCTGCTCAGGGAAGCTACTTCAGGTGCGTACTCATTCATAACAGTGTCTCTCCTTTGAGGATGAAGATAGAACAGGGAACGACTACGGGCACATTAGGTACTGTGAGTAAAGGGCATGCTAAGGCGCTTAAGCCTGCCAAACACATATTGGATGTTCACCACCAGTGCAGATCCGCACTTAGTTTCTGCGTCGAAAACGCTTCCTACACTGAGAGGGAAGTGTGCTTTAGGAGGGATTCACTGCAGTGTTACGTCTGTTAAAGAAGGAAGCTTTTGGGACTGACTCTGTGGTAACCCCAATAGGCGCACATAGCTTTCCAGTCTCAGCCGTCTATCCGTTGGACTATAGCAAGTTCTGTTTAAGGGAAACTCCTTCATGCGGAATGTCACTTCTCACAGTGTCTTTCCAGTGGAGGAAAGAAGATAGAACAACGACGGACAGAGAGAACGTTGCAACCCGTGAGTGAAGTACAGGGTAAGTCACCTAAGCCTCTATGATGCATACTGGATGTTCAACACCTGGGATTTTCCACAATGTCTACCACTTCTCAAAACACTTCCAATATAGGAGGGAACTGTGCTACTGTAAGTTCTAATGACAGGGATGCATCTGTGCAAGGTTGAAAACTCGAGGATGTGTCTGGGAAGCAAACATGAAGTGTCTCATAAAGGCACCTTAGACTGGATGCGTAGTAGGTATCTGCTAGGGAAGCTACTTCAGTTTTGTACTCATTCATAACAGTGCTTCTCCTTGGAGGAATGAAGGAAGAACACGGACGGACTAGGGGCACAGTAGGTACTGTGAATAAAGGGCAGGCTATGAACCTTACGCCTGCCAACCACATATTGGATGTTCACCACCAGTGTTGATCCGCACATAGGTTCTGCGTCTAAAACGCTTCCAACACTGAGAGGGAAGTGTGCTTTAGGAGGGATTCACTGCAGTGTTACGTCTGTTAAAGAAGGATGCTTTTGGGACTGACTCTGTGGTAACTGCATTAGGCGCACATAGCTTTCCAGTCTCAGACGTCTAACCGTTAGACTATAGGAAGTTCTGTTTAAGGGAAACTCCTTCATGCGGAATGTCACTTCTCACAGTGTCTTTGCAGTGGAGAAAAGAAGATAGAACAAGGACGGACAGAGAGAACGATGCAAACCGTGATTGAAGTACAGGGTAAGCCTCGTAGGCCTCTATTATGCATACTGGTAGTTCAACACCGGAGATGTTCCACAGTGTCTACCTCTTCTCAAAACACTTCCAGTATATGAGGGAACTCTGCTACATTAAGTTCTCACGACAGAGATGCGTCTGTGCTCAGTTGGAAAGTGTAGGACGTGTCTGGGTAGCAACCAGTAAGTGTCTGATACAAGCCGCTAAGAGGGGATGCGGAGGAAGGTATCTGCTCAGGGAAGCTACTTCAGGTGCGTACTCATTCATAACAGTGTCTCTCCTTTGAGGATGAAGATAGAACAGGGAACGACTATGGGCACATTAGGTACTGTGAGTAAAGGGCATGCTAAGGCGCTTAAGCCTGCCAAACACATATTGGATGTTCACCACCAGTGCAGATCCGCACTTAGTTTCTGCGTCGAAAACGCTTCCTACACTGAGAGGGAAGTGTGCTTTAGGAGGGATTCACTGCAGTGTTACGTCTGTTAAAGAAGGATGCTTTTGGGACTGACTCGGTGGTAACCGCATTAGGCGCACATAGCTTTCCAGTCTCAGACGTCTAACCGTTAGACTATAGGAAGTTCTGTTTAAGGGAAACTCCTTCATGCGGAATGTCACTTCTCACAGTGTCTTTGCAGTGGAGAAAAGAAGATAGAACAAGGACGGACAGAGAGAACGATGCAAACCGTGATTGAAGTACAGGGTAAGCCTCGTAGGCCTCTATTATGCATACTGGTAGTTCAACACCGGAGATGTTCCACAGTGTCTACCTCTTCTCAAAACACTTCCAGTATATGAGGGAACTCTGCTACATTAAGTTCTCACGACAGAGATGCGTCTGTGCTCAGTTGGAAAGTGTAGGACCTGTCTGGGTAGCAACCAGTAAGTGTCTGATACAAGCCGCTAAGAGGGGATGCGGAGGAAGGTATCTGCTCAGGGAAGCTACTTCAGGTGCGTACTCATTCATAACAGTGTCTCTCCTTTGAGGATGAAGATAGAACAGGGAACGACTACGGGCACATTAGGTACTGTGAGTAAAGGGCATGCTAAGGCGCTTAAGCCTGCCAAACACATATTGGATGTTCACCACCAGTGCAGATCCGCACTTAGTTTCTGCGTCGAAAACGCTTCCAACACTGAGAGGGAAGTGTGCTTTAGGAGGGATTCACTGCAGTGTTACGTCTGTTAAAGAAGGATGCTTTTGGGACTGACTCTGTGGTAACCGCATTAGGCGCACATAGCTTTCCAGTCTCAGACGTCTAACCGTTAGACTATAGGAAGTTCTGTTTAAGGGAAACTCCTTCATGCGGAATGTCACTTCTCACAGTGTCTTTGCAGTGGAGAAAAGAAGATAGAACAAGGACGGACAGAGAGAACGATGCAAACCGTGATTGAAGTACAGGGTAAGCCTCGTAGGCCTCTATTATGCATACTGGTAGTTCAACACCGGAGATGTTCCACAGTGTCTACCTCTTCTCAAAACACTTCCAGTATATGAGGGAACTCTGCTACATTAAGTTCTCACGACAGAGATGCGTCTGTGCTCAGTTGGAAAGTGTAGGACGTGTCTGGGTAGCAACCAGTAAGTGTCTGATACAAGCCGCTAAGAGGGGATGCGGAGGAAGGTATCTGCTCAGGGAAGCTACTTCAGGTGCGTACTCATTCATAACAGTGTCTCTCCTTTGAGGATGAAGATAGAACAGGGAACGACTACGGGCACATTAGGTACTGTGAGTAAAGGGCATGCTAAGGCGCTTAAGCCTGCCAAACACATATTGGATGTTCACCACCAGTGCAGATCCGCACTTAGTTTCTGCGTCGAAAACGCTTCCTACACTGAGAGGGAAGTGTGCTTTAGGAGGGATTCACTGCAGTGTTTCGTCTGTTAAAGAAGGATGCTTTTGGGACTGACTCTGTGGTAACCCCAATAGGCGCACATAGCTTTCCAGTCTCAGACGTCTAACCGTTAGACTATAGGAAGTTCTGTTTAAGGGAAACTCCTTCATGCGGAATGTCACTTCTCACAGTGTCTTTGCAGTGGAGAAAAGAAGATAGAACAAGGACGGACAGAGAGAACGATGCAAACCGTGATTGAAGTACAGGGTAAGCCTCGTAGGCCTCTATTATGCATACTGGTAGTTCAACACCGGAGATGTTCCACAGTGTCTACCTCTTCTCAAAACACTTCCAGTATATGAGGGAACTCTGCTACATTAAGTTCTCACGACAGAGATGCGTCTGTGCTCAGTTGGAAAGTGTAGGACGTGTCTGGGTAGCAACCAGTAAGTGTCTGATACAAGCCGCTAAGAGGGGATGCGGAGGAAGGTATCTGCTCAGGGAAGCTACTTCAGGTGCGTACTCATTCATAACAGTGTCTCTCCTTTGAGGATGAAGATAGAACAGGGAACGACTACGGGCACATTAGGTACTGTGAGTAAAGGGCATGCTAAGGCGCTTAAGCCTGCCAAACACATATTGGATGTTCACCACCAGTGCAGATCCGCACTTAGTTTCTGCGTCGAAAACGCTTCCTACACTGAGAGGGAAGTGTGCTTTAGGAGGGATTCACTGCAGTGTTACGTCTGTTAAAGAAGGAAGCTTTTGGGACTGACTCTGTGGTAACCCCAATAGGCGCACATAGCTTTCCAGTCTCAGCCGTCTATCCGTTGGACTATAGCAAGTTCTGTTTAAGGGAAACTCCTTCATGCGGAATGTCACTTCTCACAGTGTCTTTGCAGTGGAGGAAAGAAGATAGAACAACGACGGACAGAGAGAACGTTGCAACCCGTGAGTGAAGTACAGGGTAAGTCACCTAAGCCTCTATGATGCATACTGGATGTTCAACACCTGGGATTTTCCACAATGTCTACCACTTCTCAAAACACTTCCAATATAGGAGGGGACTGTGCTACTGTAAGTTCTAATGACAGGGATGCATCTGTGCAAGGTTGAAAACTCGAGGATGTGTCTGGGAAGCAAACATGAAGTGTCTCATAAAGGCACCTTAGACTGGATGCGTAGTAGGTATCTGCTAGGGAAGCTACTTCAGTTTCGTACTCATTCATAACAGTGCTTCTCCTTGGAGGAATGAAGGAAGAACACGGACGGACTAGGGGCACAGTAGGTACTGTGAATAAAGGGCAGGCTATGAACCTTACGCCTGCCAACCACATATTGGATGTTCACCACCAGTGTTGATCCGCACATAGGTTCTGCGTCTAAAACGCTTCCAACACTGAGAGGGAAGTGTGCTTTAGGAGGGATTCACTGCAGTGTTACGTCTGTTAAAGAAGGATGCTTTTGGGACTGACTCTGTGGTAACTGCATTAGGCGCACATAGCTTTCCAGTCTCAGACGTCTAACTGTTAGACTATAGGAAGTTCTGTTTAAGGGAAACTCCTTCATGCGGAATGTCACTTCTCACAGTGTCTTTGCAGTGGAGAAAAGAAGATAGAACAAGGACGGACAGAGAGAACGATGCAAACCGTGATTGAAGTACAGGGTAAGCCTCGTAGGCCTCTATTATGCATACTGGTAGTTCAACACCGGAGATGTTCCACAGTGTCTACCTCTTCTCAAAACACTTCCAGTATATGAGGGAACTCTGCTACATTAAGTTCTCACGACAGAGATGCGTCTGTGCTCAGTTGGAAAGTGTAGGACGTGTCTGGGTAGCAACCAGTAAGTGTCTGATACAAGCCGCTAAGAGGGGATGCGGAGGAAGGTATCTGCTCAGGGAAGCTACTTCAGGTGCGTACTCATTCATAACAGTGTCTCTCCTTTGAGGATGAAGATAGAACAGGGAACGACTACGGGCACATTAGGTACTGTGAGTAAAGGGCATGCTAAGGCGCTTAAGCCTGCCAAACACATATTGGATGTTCACCACCAGTGCAGATCCGCACTTAGTTTCTGCGTCGAAAACGCTTCCTACACTGAGAGGGAAGTGTGCTTTAGGAGGGATTCACTGCAGTGTTACGTCTGTTAAAGAAGGATGCTTTTGGGACTGACTCTGTGGTAACCGCATTAGGCGCACATAGCTTTCCAGTCTCAGACGTCTAACCGTTAGACTATAGGAAGTTCTGTTTAAGGGAAACTCCTTCATGCGGAATGTCACTTCTCACAGTGTCTTTGCAGTGGAGAAAAGAAGATAGAACAAGGACGGACAGAGAGAACGATGCAAACCGTGATTGAAGTACAGGGTAAGCCTCGTAGGCCTCTATTATGCATACTGGTAGTTCAACACCGGAGATGTTCCACAGTGTCTACCTCTTCTCAAAACACTTCCAGTATATGAGGGAACTCTGCTACATTAAGTTCTCACGACAGAGATGCGTCTGTGCTCAGTTGGAAAGTGTAGGACGTGTCTGGGTAGCAACCAGTAAGTGTCTGATACAAGCCGCTAAGAGGGGATGCGGAGGAAGGTATCTGCTCAGGGAAGCTACTTCAGGTGCGTACTCATTCATAACAGTGTCTCTCCTTTGAGGATGAAGATAGAACAGGGAACGACTACGGGCACATTAGGTACTGTGAGTAAAGGGCATGCTAAGGCGCTTAAGCCTGCCAAACACATATTGGATGTTCACCACCAGTGCAGATCCGCACTTAGTTTCTGCGTCGAAAACGCTTCCTACACTGAGAGGGAAGTGTGCTTTAGGAGGGATTCACTGCAGTGTTACGTCTGTTAAAGAAGGAAGCTTTTGGGACTGACTCTGTGGTAACCCCAATAGGCGCACATAGCTTTCCAGTCTCAGCCTTCTATCCGTTGGACTATAGCAAGTTCTGTTTAAGGGAAACTCCTTCATGCGGAATGTCACTTCTCACAGTGTCTTTCCAGTGGAGGAAAGAAGATAGAACAACGACGGACAGAGAGAACGTTGCAACCCGTGAGTGAAGTACAGGGTAAGTCACCTAAGCCTCTATGATGCATACTGGATGTTCAACACCTGGGATTTTCCACAATGTCTACCACTTCTCAAAACACTTCCAATATAGGAGGGAACTGTGCTACTGTAAGTTCTAATGACAGGGATGCATCTGTGCAAGGTTGAAAACTCGAGGATGTGTCTGGGAAGCAAACATGAAGTGTCTCATAAAGGCACCTTAGACTGGATGCGTAGTAGGTATCTGCTAGGGAAGCTACTTCAGTTTCGTACTCATTCATAACAGTGCTTCTCCTTGGAGGAATGAAGGAAGAACACGGACGGACTAGGGGCACAGTAGGTACTGTGAATAAAGGGCAGGCTATGAACCTTACGCCTGCCAACCACATATTGGATGTTCACCACCAGTGTTGATCCGCACATAGGTTCTGCGTCTAAAACGCTTCCAACACTGAGAGGGAAGTGTGCTTTAGGAGGGATTCACTGCAGTGTTACGTCTGTTAAAGAAGGATGCTTTTGGGACTGACTCTGTGGTAACTGCATTAGGCGCACATAGCTTTCCAGTCTCAGACGTCTAACCGTTAGACTATAGGAAGTTCTGTTTAAGGGAAACTCCTTCATGCGGAATGTCACTTCTCACAGTGTCTTTGCAGTGGAGAAAAGAAGATAGAACAAGGACGGACAGAGAGAACGATGCAAACCGTGATTGAAGTACAGGGTAAGCCTCGTAGGCCTCTATTATGCATACTGGTAGTTCAACACCGGAGATGTTCCACAGTGTCTACCTCTTCTCAAAACACTTCCAGTATATGAGGGAACTCTGCTACATTAAGTTCTCACGACAGAGATGCGTATGTGCTCAGTTGGAAAGTGTAGGACGTGTCTGGGTAGCAACCAGTAAGTGTCTGATACAAGCCGCTAAGAGGGGATGCGGAGGAAGGTATCTGCTCAGGGAAGCTACTTCAGGTGCGTACTCATTCATAACAGTGTCTCTCCTTTGAGGATGAAGATAGAACAGGGAACGACTATGGGCACATTAGGTACTGTGAGTAAAGGGCATGCTAAGGCGCTTAAGCCTGCCAAACACATATTGGATGTTCACCACCAGTGCAGATCCGCACTTAGTTTCTGCGTCGAAAACGCTTCCTACACTGAGAGGGAAGTGTGCTTTAGGAGGGATTCACTGCAGTGTTACGTCTGTTAAAGAAGGATGCTTTTGGGACTGACTCGGTGGTAACCGCATTAGGCGCACATAGCTTTCCAGTCTCAGACGTCTAACCGTTAGACTATAGGAAGTTCTGTTTAAGGGAAACTCCTTCATGCGGAATGTCACTTCTCACAGTGTCTTTGCAGTGGAGAAAAGAAGATAGAACAAGGACGGACAGAGAGAACGATGCAAACCGTGATTGAAGTACAGGGTAAGCCTCGTAGGCCTCTATTATGCATACTGGTAGTTCAACACCGGAGATGTTCCACAGTGTCTACCTCTTCTCAAAACACTTCCAGTATATGAGGGAACTCTGCTACATTAAGTTGTCACGACAGAGATCCGTCTGTGCTCAGTTGGAAAGTGTAGGACCTGTCTGGGTAGCAACCAGTAAGTGTCTGATACAAGCCGCTAAGAGGGGATGCGGAGGAAGGTATCTGCTCAGGGAAGCTACTTCAGGTGCGTACTCATTCATAACAGTGTCTCTCCTTTGAGGATGAAGATAGAACAGGGAACGACTACGGGCACATTAGGTACTGTGAGTAAAGGGCATGCTAAGGCGCTTAAGCCTGCCAAACACATATTGGATGTTCACCACCAGTGCAGATCCGCACTTAGTTTCTGCGTCGAAAACGCTTCCAACACTGAGAGGGAAGTGTGCTTTAGGAGGGATTCACTGCAGTGTTACGTCTGTTAAAGAAGGATGCTTTTGGGACTGACTCTGTGGTAACCGCATTAGGCGCACATAGCTTTCCAGTCTCAGACGTCTAACCGTTAGACTATAGGAAGTTCTGTTTAAGGGAAACTCCTTCATGCGGAATGTCACTTCTCACAGTGTCTTTGCAGTGGAGAAAAGAAGATAGAACAAGGACGGACAGAGAGAACGATGCAAACCGTGATTGAAGTACAGGGTAAGCCTCGTAGGCCTCTATTATGCATACTGGTAGTTCAACACCGGAGATGTTCCACAGTGTCTACCTCTTCTCAAAACACTTCCAGTATATGAGGGAACTCTGCTACATTAAGTTCTCACGACAGAGATGCGTCTGTGCTCAGTTGGAAAGTGTAGGACGTGTCTGGGTAGCAACCAGTAAGTGTCTGATACAAGCCGCTAAGAGGGGATGCGGAGGAAGGTATCTGCTCAGGGAAGCTACTTCAGGTGCGTACTCATTCATAACAGTGTCTCTCCTTTGAGGATGAAGATAGAACAGGGAACGACTATGGGCACATTAGGTACTGTGAGTAAAGGGCATGCTAAGGCGCTTAAGCCTGCCAAACACATATTGGATGTTCACCACCAGTGCAGATCCGCACTTAGTTTCTGCGTCGAAAACGCTTCCTACACTGAGAGGGAAGTGTGCTTTAGGAGGGATTCACTGCAGTGTTTCGTCTGTTAAAGAAGGATGCTTTTGGGACTGACTCTGTGGTAACCCCAATAGGCGCACATAGCTTTCCAGTCTCAGACGTCTAACCGTTAGACTATAGGAAGTTCTGTTTAAGGGAAACTCCTTCATGCGGAATGTCACTTCTCACAGTGTCTTTGCAGTGGAGAAAAGAAGATAGAACAAGGACGGACAGAGAGAACGATGCAAACCGTGATTGAAGTACAGGGTAAGCCTCGTAGGCCTCTATTATGCATACTGGTAGTTCAACACCGGAGATGTTCCACAGTGTCTACCTCTTCTCAAAACACTTCCAGTATATGAGGGAACTCTGCTACATTAAGTTCTCACGACAGAGATGCGTCTGTGCTCAGTTGGAAAGTGTAGGACGTGTCTGGGTAGCAACCAGTAAGTGTCTGATACAAGCCGCTAAGAGGGGATGCGGAGGAAGGTATCTGCTCAGGGAAGCTACTTCAGGTGCGTACTCATTCATAACAGTGTCTCTCCTTTGAGGATGAAGATAGAACAGGGAACGACTACGGGCACATTAGGTACTGTGAGTAAAGGGCATGCTAAGGCGCTTAAGCCTGCCAAACACATATTGGATGTTCACCACCAGTGCAGATCCGCACTTAGTTTCTGCGTCGAAAACGCTTCCTACACTGAGAGGGAAGTGTGCTTTAGGAGGGATTCACTGCAGTGTTACGTCTGTTAAAGAAGGAAGCTTTTGGGACTGACTCTGTGGTAACCCCAATAGGCGCACATAGCTTTCCAGTCTCAGCCGTCTATCCGTTGGACTATAGCAAGTTCTGTTTAAGGGAAACTCCTTCATGCGGAATGTCACTTCTCACAGTGTCTTTGCAGTGGAGGAAAGAAGATAGAACAACGACGGACAGAGAGAACGTTGCAACCCGTGAGTGAAGTACAGGGTAAGTCACCTAAGCCTCTATGATGCATACTGGATGTTCAACACCTGGGATTTTCCACAATGTCTACCACTTCTCAAAACACTTCCAATATAGGAGGGAACTGTGCTACTGTAAGTTCTAATGACAGGGATGCATCTGTGCAAGGTTGAAAACTCGAGGATGTGTCTGGGAAGCAAACATGAAGTGTCTCATAAAGGCACCTTAGACTGGATGCGTAGTAGGTATCTGCTAGGGAAGCTACTTCAGTTTCGTACTCATTCATAACAGTGCTTCTCCTTGGAGGAATGAAGGAAGAACACGGACGGACTAGGGGCACAGTAGGTACTGTGAATAAAGGGCAGGCTATGAACCTTACGCCTGCCAACCACATATTGGATGTTCACCACCAGTGTTGATCCGCACATAGGTTCTGCGTCTAAAACGCTTCCAACACTGAGAGGGAAGTGTGCTTTAGGAGGGATTCACTGCAGTGTTACGTCTGTTAAAGAAGGATGCTTTTGGGACTGACTCTGTGGTAACTGCATTAGGCGCACATAGCTTTCCAGTCTCAGACGTCTAACTGTTAGACTATAGGAAGTTCTGTTTAAGGGAAACTCCTTCATGCGGAATGTCACTTCTCACAGTGTCTTTGCAGTGGAGAAAAGAAGATAGAACAAGGACGGACAGAGAGAACGATGCAAACCGTGATTGAAGTACAGGGTAAGCCTCGTAGGCCTCTATTATGCATACTGGTAGTTCAACACCGGAGATGTTCCACAGTGTCTACCTCTTCTCAAAACACTTCCAGTATATGAGGGAACTCTGCTACATTAAGTTCTCACGACAGAGATGCGTCTGTGCTCAGTTGGAAAGTGTAGGACGTGTCTGGGTAGCAACCAGTAAGTGTCTGATACAAGCCGCTAAGAGGGGATGCGGAGGAAGGTATCTGCTCAGGGAAGCTACTTCAGGTGCGTACTCATTCATAACAGTGTCTCTCCTTTGAGGATGAAGATAGAACAGGGAACGACTATGGGCACATTAGGTACTGTGAGTAAAGGGCATGCTAAGGCGCTTAAGCCTGCCAAACACATATTGGATGTTCACCACCAGTGCAGATCCGCACTTAGTTTCTGCGTCGAAAACGCTTCCTACACTGAGAGGGAAGTGTGCTTTAGGAGGGATTCACTGCAGTGTTACGTCTGTTAAAGAAGGATGCTTTTGGGACTGACTCGGTGGTAACCGCATTAGGCGCACATAGCTTTCCAGTCTCAGACGTCTAACCGTTAGACTATAGGAAGTTCTGTTTAAGGGAAACTCCTTCATGCGGAATGTCACTTCTCACAGTGTCTTTGCAGTGGAGAAAAGAAGATAGAACAAGGACGGACAGAGAGAACGATGCAAACCGTGATTGAAGTACAGGGTAAGCCTCGTAGGCCTCTATTATGCATACTGGTAGTTCAACACCGGAGATGTTCCACAGTGTCTACCTCTTCTCAAAACACTTCCAGTATATGAGGGAACTCTGCTACATTAAGTTCTCACGACAGAGATGCGTCTGTGCTCAGTTGGAAAGTGTAGGACCTGTCTGGGTAGCAACCAGTAAGTGTCTGATACAAGCCGCTAAGAGGGGATGCGGAGGAAGGTATCTGCTCAGGGAAGCTACTTCAGGTGCGTACTCATTCATAACAGTGTCTCTCCTTTGAGGATGAAGATAGAACAGGGAACGACTACGGGCACATTAGGTACTGTGAGTAAAGGGCATGCTAAGGCGCTTAAGCCTGCCAAACACATATTGGATGTTCACCACCAGTGCAGATCCGCACTTAGTTTCTGCGTCGAAAACGCTTCCAACACTGAGAGGGAAGTGTGCTTTAGGAGGGATTCACTGCAGTGTTACGTCTGTTAAAGAAGGATGCTTTTGGGACTGACTCTGTGGTAACCGCATTAGGCGCACATAGCTTTCCAGTCTCAGACGTCTAACCGTTAGACTATAGGAAGTTCTGTTTAAGGGAAACTCCTTCATGCGGAATGTCACTTCTCACAGTGTCTTTGCAGTGGAGAAAAGAAGATAGAACAAGGACGGACAGAGAGAACGATGCAAACCGTGATTGAAGTACAGGGTAAGCCTCGTAGGCCTCTATTATGCATACTGGTAGTTCAACACCGGAGATGTTCCACAGTGTCTACCTCTTCTCAAAACACTTCCAGTATATGAGGGAACTCTGCTACATTAAGTTCTCACGACAGAGATGCGTCTATGCTCAGTTGGAAAGTGTAGGACGTGTCTGGGTAGCAACCAGTAAGTGTCTGATACAAGCCGCTAAGAGGGGATGCGGAGGAAGGTATCTGCTCAGGGAAGCTACTTCAGGTGCGTACTCATTCATAACAGTGTCTCTCCTTTGAGGATGAAGATAGAACAGGGAACGACTACGGGCACATTAGGTACTGTGAGTAAAGGGCATGCTAAGGCGCTTAAGCCTGCCAAACACATATTGGATGTTCACCACCAGTGCAGATCCGCACTTAGTTTCTGCGTCGAAAACGCTTCCTACACTGAGAGGGAAGTGTGCTTTAGGAGGGATTCACTGCAGTGTTACGTCTGTTAAAGAAGGAAGCTTTTGGGACTGACTCTGTGGTAACCCCAATAGGCGCACATAGCTTTCCAGTCTCAGCCGTCTATCCGTTGGACTATAGCAAGTTCTGTTTAAGGGAAACTCCTTCATGCGGAATGTCACTTCTCACAGTGTCTTTCCAGTGGAGGAAAGAAGATAGAACAACGACGGACAGAGAGAACGTTGCAACCCGTGAGTGAAGTACAGGGTAAGGCACCTAAGCCTCTATGATGCATACTGGATGTTCAACACCTGGGATTTTCCACAATGTCTACCACTTCTCAAAACACTTCCAATATAGGAGGGAACTGTGCTACCGTAAGTTCTAATGACAGGGATGCATCTGTGCAAGGTTGAAAACTCGAGGATGTGTCTGGGTAGCAATCATGAAGTGTCTCATAAAGGCACCTTAGACTGGATGCGTAGTAGGTATCTGCTAGGGAAGCTACTTCAGTTGTACTCATTCATAACAGTGCTTCTCCTTGGAGGAATGAAGGAAGAACACGGACGGACTAGGGGCACAGTAGGTACTGTGAATAAAGGGCAGGCTATGAACCTTACGCCTGCCAACCACATATTGGATGTTCACCACCAGTGTTGATCCGCACATAGGTTCTGCGTCTAAAACGCTTCCAACACTGAGAGGGAAGTGTGCTTTAGGAGGGATTCACTGCAGTGTTTCGTCTGTTAAAGAAGGATGCTTTTGGGACTGACTCTGTGGTAACCCCAATAGGCGCACATAGCTTTCCAGTCTCAGACGTCTAACCGTTAGACTATAGGAAGTTCTGTTTAAGGGAAACTCCTTCATGCGGAATGTCACTTCTCACAGTGTCTTTGCAGTGGAGAAAAGAAGATAGAACAAGGACGGACAGAGAGAACGATGCAAACCGTGATTGAAGTACAGGGTAAGCCTCGTAGGCCTCTATTATGCATACTGGTAGTTCAACACCGGAGATGTTCCACAGTGTCTAACTCTTCTCAAAACACTTCCAGTATATGAGGGAACTCTGCTACATTAAGTTCTCACGACAGAGATGCGTCTGTGCTCAGTTGGAAAGTGTAGGACGTGTCTGGGTAGCAACCAGTAAGTGTCTGATACAAGCCGCTAAGAGGGGATGCGGAGGAAGGTATCTGCTCAGGGAAGCTACTTCAGGTGCGTACTCATTCATAACAGTGTCTCTCCTTTGAGGATGAAGATAGAACAGGGAACGACTACGGGCACATAAGGTACTGTGAGTAAAGGGCATGCTAAGGCGCTTAAGCCTGCCAAACACATATTGGATGTTCACCACCAGTGCAGATCCGCACTTAGTTTCTGCGTCGAAAACGCTTCGTACACTGAGAGGGCATTGTGCTTTAGGAGGGATTCACTGCAGTGTTACGTCTGTTAAAGAAGGATGCTTTTGGGACTGACTCTGTGGTAACCGCATTAGGCGCACATAGCTTTCCAGTCTCAGACGTCTAACCGTTAGACTATAGGAAGTTCTGTTTAAGGGAAACTCCTTCATGCGGAATGTCACTTCTCACAGTGTCTTTGCAGTGGAGAAAAGAAGATAGAACAAGGACGGACAGAGAGAACGATGCAAACCGTGATTGAAGTACAGGGTAAGCCTCGTAGGCCTCTATTATGCATACTGGTAGTTCAACACCGGAGATGTTCCACAGTGTCTACCTCTTCTCAAAACACTTCCAGTATATGAGGGAACTCTGCTACATTAAGTTCTCACGACAGAGATGCGTCTGTGCTCAGTTGGAAAGTGTAGGACGTGTCTGGGTAGCAACCAGTAAGTGTCTGATACAAGCCGCTAAGAGGGGATGCGGAGGAAGGTATCTGCTCAGGGAAGCTACTTCAGGTGCGTACTCATTCATAACAGTGTCTCTCCTTTGAGGATGAAGATAGAACAGGGAACGACTACGGGCACATTATGTACTGTGAATAAGGGCATGCTAAGGAGCTTAAGCCTGCCAAACACATAATGGATGTTCACCACCAGTGCAGATCCGCACTTAGTTTCTGCGTCGAAAACGCTTCGTACACTGAGAGGGAAGTGTGCTTTAGGAGGGATTCACTGCAGTGTTACGTCTGTTAAAGAAGGATGCTTTTGGGACTGACTCTGTGGTAACCGCATTAGGCGCACATAGCTTTCCAGTCTCAGACGTCTAACCGTTAGACTATAGGAAGTTCTGTTTAAGGGAAACTCCTTCATGCGGAATGTCACTTCTCACAGTGTCTTTGCAGTGGAGAAAAGAAGATAGAACAAGGACGGACAGAGAGAACGATGCAAACCGTGATTGAAGTACAGGGTAAGCCTCGTAGGCCTCTATTATGCATACTGGTAGTTCAACACCGGAGATGTTCCACAGTGTCTACCTCTTCTCAAAACACTTCCAGTATATGAGGGAACTCTGCTACATTAAGTTCTCACGACAGAG
Source organism: Neogale vison (assembly GCF_020171115.1). Taxonomy (NCBI): domain Eukaryota; kingdom Metazoa; phylum Chordata; class Mammalia; order Carnivora; family Mustelidae; genus Neogale; species Neogale vison. The sequence goes on from NW_025334856.1 coordinate 2,576,858, forward strand.
ATGCGTCTGTGCTCAGTTGGAAAGTGTAGGACGTGTCTGGGTAGCAACCAGTAAGTGTCTGATACAAGCCGCTAAGAGGGGATGCGGAGGAAGGTATCTGCTCAGGGAAGCTACTTCAGGTGCGTACTCATTCATAACAGTGTCTCTCCTTTGAGGATGAAGATAGAACAGGGAACGACTACGGGCACATTAGGTACTGTGAGTAAAGGGCATGCTAAGGCGCTTAAGCCTGCCAAACACATATTGGATGTTCACCACCAGTGCAGATCCGCACTTAGTTTCTGCGTCGAAAACGCTTCCTACACTGAGAGGGAAGTGTGCTTTAGGAGGGATTCACTGCAGAGTTACGTCTGTTAAAGAAGGAAGCTTTTGGGACTGACTCTGTGGTAACCCCAATAGGCGCACATAGCTTTCCAGTCTCAGCCGTCTATCCGTTGGACTATAGCAAGTTCTGTTTAAGGGAAACTCCTTCATGCGGAATGTCACTTCTCACAGTGTCTTTCCAGTGGAGGAAAGAAGATAGAACAACGACGGACAGAGAGAACGTTGCAACCCGTGAGTGAAGTACAGGGTAAGGCACCTAAGCCTCTATGATGCATACTGGATGTTCAACACCTGGGATTTTCCACAATGTCTACCACTTCTCAAAACACTTCCAATATAGGAGGGAACTGTGCTACCGTAAGTTCTAATGACAGGGATGCATCTGTGCAAGGTTGAAAACTCGAGGATGTGTCTGGGTAGCAATCATGAAGTGTCTCATAAAGGCACCTTAGACTGGATGCGTAGTAGGTATCTGCTAGGGAAGCTACTTCAGTTGTACTCATTCATAACAGTGCTTCTCCTTGGAGGAATGAAGGAAGAACACGGACGGACTAGGGGCACAGTAGGTACTGTGAATAAAGGGCAGGCTATGAACCTTACGCCTGCCAACCACATATTGGATGTTCACCACCAGTGTTGATCCGCACATAGCTTCTGCGTCTAAAACGCTTCCAACACTGAGAGGGAAGTGTGCTTTAGGAGGGATTCACTGCAGTGTTACGTCTGTTAAAGAAGGATGCTTTTGGGACTGACTCTGTGGTAACCGCATTAGGCGCACATAGCTTTCCAGTCTCAGACGTCTAACCGTTAGACTATAGGAAGTTCTGTTTAAGGGAAACTCCTTCATGCGGAATGTCACTTCTCACAGTGTCTTTGCAGTGGAGAAAAGAAGATAGAACAAGGACGGACAGAGAGAACGATGCAAACCGTGATTGAAGTACAGGGTAAGCCTCGTAGGCCTCTATTATGCATACTGGTAGTTCAACACCGGAGATGTTCCACAGTGTCTAACTCTTCTCAAAACACTTCCAGTATATGAGGGAACTCTGCTACATTAAGTTCTCACGACAGAGATGCGTCTGTGCTCAGTTGGAAAGTGTAGGCCGTGTCTGGGTAGCAACCAGTAAGTGTCTGATACAAGCCGCTAAGAGGGGATGCGGAGGAAGGTATCTGCTCAGGGAAGCTACTTCAGGTGCGTACTCATTCATAACAGTGTCTCTCCTTTGAGGATGAAGATAGAACAGGGAACGACTACGGGCACATTAGGTACTGTGAGTAAAGGGCATGCTAAGGCGCTTAAGCCTGCCAAACACATATTGGATGTTCACCACCAGTGCAGATCCGCACTTAGTTTCTGCGTCGAAAACGCTTCCTACACTGAGAGGGAAGTGTGCTTTAGGAGGGATTCACTGCAGTGTTACGTCTGTTAAAGAAGGAAGCTTTTGGGACTGACTCGGTGGTAACCCCAATAGGCGCACATAGCTTTCCAGTCTCAGCCGTCTATCCGTTGGACTATAGCAAGTTCTGTTTAAGGGAAACTCCTTCATGCGGAATGTCACTTCTCACAGTGTCTTTCCAGTGGAGGAAAGAAGATAGAACAACGACGGACAGAGAGAACGTTGCAACCCGTGAGTGAAGTACAGGGTAAGGCACCTAAGCCTCTATGATGCATACTGGATGTTCAACACCTGGGATTTTCCACAATATCTACCACTTCTCAAAACACTTCCAATATAGGAGGGAACTGTGCTACTGTAAGTTCTAATGACAGGGATGCATCTGTGCAAGGTTGAAAACTCGAGGATGTGTCTGGGTAGCAAACATGAAGTGTCTCATAAAGGCACCTTAGACTGGATGAGTAGTAGGTATCTGCTAGGGAAGCTACTTCAGTTTTGTACTCATTCATAACAGTGCTTCTCCTTGGAGGAATGAAGGAAGAACACGGACGGACTAGGGGCACAGTAGGTACTGTGAATAAAGGGCAGGCTATGAACCTTACGCCTGCCAACCACATATTGGATGTTCACCACCAGTGTTGATCCGCACATAGGTTCTGCGTCTAAAACGCTTCCAACACTGAGAGGGAAGTGTGCTTTAGGAGGGATTCACTGCAGTGTTACGTCTGTTAAAGAAGGATGCTTTTGGGACTGACTCGGTGGTAACCGCATTAGGCGCACATAGCTTTCCAGTCTCAGACGTCTAACCGTTAGACTATAGGAAGTTCTGTTTAAGGGAAACTCCTTCATGCGGAATGTCACTTCTCACAGTGTCTTTGCAGTGGAGAAAAGAAGATAGAACAAGGACGGACAGAGAGAACGATGCAAACCGTGATTGAAGTACAGGGTAAGCCTCGTAGGCCTCTATTATGCATACTGGTAGTTCAACACCGGAGATGTTCCACAGTGTCTACCTCTTCTCAAAACACTTCCAGTATATGAGGGAACTCTGCTACATTAAGTTCTCACGACAGAGATGCGTCTGTGCTCAGTTGGAAAGTGTAGGACGTGTCTGGGTAGCAACCAGTAAGTGTCTGATACAAGCCGCTAAGAGGGGATGCGGAGGAAGGTATCTGCTCAGGGAAGCTACTTCAGGTGCGTACTCATTCATAACAGTGTCTCTCCTTTGAGGATGAAGATAGAACAGGGAACGACTACGGGCACATTAGGTACTGTGAGTAAAGGGCATGCTAAGGCGCTTAAGCCTGCCAAACACATATTGGATGTTCACCACCAGTGCAGATCCGCACTTAGTTTCTGCGTCGAAAACGCTTCCTACACTGAGAGGGAAGTGTGCTTTAGGAGGGATTCACTGCAGTGTTACGTCTGTTAAAGAAGGATGCTTTTGGGACTGACTAGGTGGTAACCGCATTAGGCGCACATAGCTTTCCAGTCTCAGACGTCTAACCGTTAGACTATAGCAAGTTCTGTTTAAGGGAAACTCCTTCATGCGGAATGTCACTTCTCACAGTGTCTTTGCAGTGGAGAAAAGAAGATAGAACAAGGACGGACAGAGAGAACGATGCAAACCGTGATTGAAGTACAGGGTAAGCCTCGTAGGCCTCTATTATGCATACTGGTAGTTCAACACCGGAGATGTTCCACAGTGTCTACCTCTTCTCAAAACACTTCCAGTATATGAGGGAACTCTGCTACATTAAGTTCTCACGACAGAGATGCGTCTGTGCTCAGTTGGAAAGTGTAGGACGTGTCTGGGTAGCAACCAGTAAGTGTCTGATACAAGCCGCTAAGAGGGGATGCGGAGGAAGGTATCTGCTCAGGGAAGCTACTTCAGGTGCGTACTCATTCATAACAGTGTCTCTCCTTTGAGGATGAAGATAGAACAGGGAACGACTACGGGCACATTAGGTACTGTGAGTAAAGGGCATGCTAAGGCGCTTAAGCCTGCCAAACACATATTGGATGTTCACCACCAGTGCAGATCCGCACTTAGTTTCTGCGTCGAAAACGCTTCCTACACTGAGAGGGAAGTGTGCTTTAGGAGGGATTCACTGCAGTGTTACGTCTGTTAAAGAAGGAAGCTTTTGGGACTGACTCTGTGGTAACCCCAATAGGCGCACATAGCTTTCCAGTCTCAGCCGTCTATCCGTTGGACTATAGCAAGTTCTGTTTAAGGGAAACTCCTTCATGCGGAATGTCACTTCTCACAGTGTCTTTCCAGTGGAGGAAAGAAGATAGAACAACGACGGACAGAGAGAACGTTGCAACCCGTGAGTGAAGTACAGGGTAAGGCACCTAAGCCTCTATGATGCATACTGGATGTTCAACACCTGGGATTTTCCACAATGTCTACCACTTCTCAAAACACTTCCAATATAGGAGGGAACTGTGCTACCGTAAGTTCTAATGACAGGGATGCATCTGTGCAAGGTTGAAAACTCGAGGATGTGTCTGGGTAGCAAACATGAAGTGTCTCATAAAGGCACCTTAGACTGGATGCGTAGTAGGTATCTGCTAGGGAAGCTACTTCAGTTTTGTACTCATTCATAACAGTGCTTCTCCTTGGAGGAATGAAGGAAGAACACGGACGGACTAGGGGCACAGTAGGTACTGTGAATAAAGGGCAGGCTATGAACCTTACGCCTGCCAACCACATATTGGATGTTCACCACCAGTGTTGATCCGCACATAGGTTCTGCGTCTAAAACGCTTCCAACACTGAGAGGGAAGTGTGCTTTAGGAGGGATTCACTGCAGTGTTACGTCTGTTAAAGAAGGATGCTTTTGGGACTGACTCGGTGGTAACCGCATTAGGCCCACATAGCTTTCCAGTCTCAGACGTCTAACCGTTAGACTATAGGAAGTTCTGTTTAAGGGAAACTCCTTCATGCGGAATGTCACTTCTCACAGTGTCTTTGCAGTGGAGAAAAGAAGATAGAACAAGGACGGACAGAGAGAACGATGCAAAACGTGATTGAAGTACAGGGTAAGCCTCGTAGGCCTCTATTATGCTTACTGGTAGTTCAACACCGGAGATGTTCCACAGTGTCTACCTCTTCTCAAAACACTTCCAGTATATGAGGGAACTCTGCTACATTAAGTTCTCAAGACAGAGATGCGTCTGTGCTCAGTTGGAAAGTGTAGGACGTGTCTGGGTAGCAACCAGTAAGTGTCTGATACAAGCCGCTAAGAGGGGATGCGGAGGAAGGTATCTGCTCAGGGAAGCTACTTCAGGTGCGTACTCATTCATAACAGTGTCTCTCCTTTGAGGATGAAGATAGAACAGGGAACGACTACGGGCACATTAGGTACTGTGAGTAAAGGGCATGCTAAGGCGCTTAAGCCTGCCAAACACATATTGGATGTTCACCACCAGTGCAGATCCGCACTTAGTTTCTGCGTCGAAAACGCTTCCTACACTGAGAGGGAAGTGTGCTTTAGGAGGGATTCACTGCAGTGTTACGTCTGTTAAAGAAGGATGCTTTTGGGACTGACTCGGTGGTAACCGCATTAGGCGCACATAGCTTTCCAGTCTCAGACGTCTAACCGTTAGACTATAGGAAGTTCTGTTTAAGGGAAACTCCTTCATGCGGAATGTCACTTCTCACAGTGTCTTTGCAGTGGAGAAAAGAAGATAGAACAAGGACGGACAGAGAGAACGATGCAAACCGTGATTGAAGTACAGGGTAAGCCTCGTAGGCCTCTATTATGCATACTGGTAGTTCAACACCGGAGATGTTCCACAGTGTCTACCTCTTCTCAAAACACTTCCAGTATATGAGGGAACTCTGCTACATTAAGTTCTCACGACAGAGATGCGTCTGTGCTCAGTTGGAAAGTGTAGGACGTGTCTGGGTAGCAACCAGTAAGTGTCTGATACAAGCCGCTAAGAGGGGATGCGGAGGAAGGTATCTGCTCAGGGAAGCTACTTCAGGTGCGTACTCATTCATAACAGTGTCTCTCCTTTGAGGATGAAGATAGAACAGGGAACGACTACGGGCACATTAGGTACTGTGAGTAAAGGGCATGCTAAGGCGCTTAAGCCTGCCAAACACATATTGGATGTTCACCACCAGTGCAGATCCGCACTTAGTTTCTGCGTCGAAAACGCTTCCTACACTGAGAGGGAAGTGTGCTTTAGGAGGGATTCACTGCAGTGTTACGTCTGTTAAAGAAGGAAGCTTTTGGGACTGACTCTGTGGTAACCCCAATAGGCGCACATAGCTTTCCAGTCTCAGCCGTCTATCCGTTGGACTATAGCAAGTTCTGTTTAAGGGAAACTCCTTCATGCGGAATGTCACTTCTCACAGTGTCTTTGCAGTGGAGGAAAGAAGATAGAACAACGACGGACAGAGAGAACGTTGCAACCCGTGAGTGAAGTACAGGGTAAGTCACCTAAGCCTCTATGATGCATACTGGATGTTCAACACCTGGGATTTTCCACAATGTCTACCACTTCTCAAAACACTTCCAATATAGGAGGGAACTGTGCTACCGTAAGTTCTAATGACAGGGATGCATCTGTGCAAGGTTGAAAACTCGAGGATGTGTCTGGGAAGCAAACATGAAGTGTCTCATAAAGGCACCTTAGACTGGATGCGTAGTAGGTATCTGCTAGGGAAGCTACTTCAGTTTTGTACTCATTCATAACAGTGCTTCTCCTTGGAGGAATGAAGGAAGAACACGGACGGACTAGGGGCACAGTAGGTACTGTGAATAAAGGGCAGGCTATGAACCTTACGCCTGCCAACCACATATTGGATGTTCACCACCAGTGTTGATCCGCACATAGGTTCTGCGTCTAAAACGCTTCCAACACTGAGAGGGAAGTGTGCTTTAGGAGGGATTCACTGCAGTGTTACGTCTGTTAAAGAAGGATGCTTTTGGGACTGACTCTGTGGTAACTGCATTAGGCGCACATAGCTTTCCAGTCTCAGACGTCTAACTGTTAGACTATAGGAAGTTCTGTTTAAGGGAAACTCCTTCATGCGGAATGTCACTTCTCACAGTGGCTTTGCAGTGGAGAAAAGAAGATAGAACAAGGACGGACAGAGAGAACGATGCAAACCGTGATTGAAGTACAGGGTAAGCCTCGTAGGCCTCTATTATGCATACTGGTAGTTCAACACCGGAGATGTTCCACAGTGTCTACCTCTTCTCAAAACACTTCCAGTATATGAGGGAACTCTGCTACATTAAGTTCTCACGACAGAGATGCGTCTGTGCTCAGTTGGAAAGTGTAGGACGTGTCTGGGTAGCAACCAGTAAGTGTCTGATACAAGCCGCTAAGAGGGGATGCGGAGGAAGGTATCTGCTCAGGGAAGCTACTTCAGGTGCGTACTCATTCATAACAGTGTCTCTCCTTTGAGGATGAAGATAGAACAGGGAACGACTATGGGCACATTAGGTACTGTGAGTAAAGGGCATGCTAAGGCGCTTAAGCCTGCCAAACACATATTGGATGTTCACCACCAGTGCAGATCCGCACTTAGTTTCTGCGTCGAAAACGCTTCCTACACTGAGAGGGAAGTGTGCTTTAGGAGGGATTCACTGCAGTGTTACGTCTGTTAAAGAAGGATGCTTTTGGGACTGACTCTGTGGTAACCGCATTAGGCGCACATAGCTTTCCAGTCTCAGACGTCTAACCGTTAGACTATAGGAAGTTCTGTTTAAGGGAAACTCCTTCATGCGGAATGTCACTTCTCACAGTGTCTTTGCAGTGGAGAAAAGAAGATAGAACAAGGACGGACAGAGAGAACGATGCAAACCGTGATTGAAGTACAGGGTAAGCCTCGTAGGCCTCTATTATGCATACTGGTAGTTCAACACCGGAGATGTTCCACAGTGTCTACCTCTTCTCAAAACACTTCCAGTAATGAGGGAACTCTGCTACATTAAGTTCTCACGACAGAGATGCGTCTGTGCTCAGTTGGAAAGTGTAGGCCGTGTCTGGGTAGCAACCAGTAAGTGTCTGATACAAGCCGCTAAGAGGGGATGCGGAGGAAGGTATCTGCTCAGGGAAGCTACTTCAGGTGCGTACTCATTCATAACAGTGTCTCTCCTTTGAGGATGAAGATAAACAGGGAACGACTACGGGCACATTAGGTACTGTGAGTAAAGGGCATGCTAAGGCGCTTAAGCCTGCCAAACACATATTGGATGTTCACCACCAGTGCAGATCCGCACTTAGTTTCTGCGTCGAAAACGCTTCCTACACTGAGAGGGAAGTGTGCTTTAGGAGGGATTCACTGCAGTGTTACGTCTGTTAAAGAAGGAAGCTTTTGGGACTGACTCTGTGGTAACCCCAATAGGCGCACATAGCTTTCCAGTCTCAGCCGTCTATCCGTTGGACTATAGCAAGTTCTGTTTAAGGGAAACTCCTTCATGCGGAATGTCACTTCTCACAGTGTCTTTCCAGTGGAGGAAAGAAGATAGAACAACGACGGACAGAGAGAACGTTGCAACCCGTGAGTGAAGTACAGGGTAAGGCACCTAAGCCTCTATGATGCATACTGGATGTTCAACACCTGGGATTTTCCACAATGTCTACCACTTCTCAAAACACTTCCAATATAGGAGGGAACTGTGCTACCGTAAGTTCTAATGACAGGGATGCATCTGTGCAAGGTTGAAAACTCGAGGATGTGTCTGGGTAGCAAACATGAAGTGTCTCATAAAGGCACCTTAGACTGGATGCGTAGTAGGTATCTGCTAGGGAAGCTACTTCAGTTTTGTACTCATTCATAACAGTGCTTCTCCTTGGAGGAATGAAGGAAGAACACGGACGGACTAGGGGCACAGTAGGTACTGTGAATAAAGGGCAGGCTATGAACCTTACGCCTGCCAACCACATATTGGATGTTCACCACCAGTGTTGATCCGCACATAGGTTCTGCGTCTAAAACGCTTCCAACACTGAGAGGGAAGTGTGCTTTAGGAGGGATTCACTGCAGTGTTACGTCTGTTAAAGAAGGATGCTTTTGGGACTGACTCGGTGGTAACCGCATTAGGCCCACATAGCTTTCCAGTCTCAGACGTCTAACCGTTAGACTATAGGAAGTTCTGTTTAAGGGAAACTCCTTCATGCGGAATGTCACTTCTCACAGTGTCTTTGCAGTGGAGAAAAGAAGATAGAACAAGGACGGACAGAGAGAACGATGCAAAACGTGATTGAAGTACAGGGTAAGCCTCGTAGGCCTCTATTATGCATACTGATAGTTCAACACCGGAGATGTTCCACAGTGTCTACCTCTTCTCAAAACACTTCCAGTATATGAGGGAACTCTGCTACATTAAGTTCTCACGACAGAGATGCGTCTGTGCTCAGTTGGAAAGTGTAGGACGTGTCTGGGTAGCAACCAGTAAGTGTCTGATACAAGCCGCTAAGAGGGGATGCGGAGGAAGGTATCTGCTCAGGGAAGCTACTTCAGGTGCGTACTCATTCATAACAGTGTCTCTCCTTTGAGGATGAAGATAGAACAGGGAACGACTACGGGCACATTAGGTACTGTGAGTAAAGGGCATGCTAAGGCGCTTAAGCCTGCCAAACACATATTGGATGTTCACCACCAGTGCAGATCCGCACTTAGTTTCTGCGTCGAAAACGCTTCCTACACTGAGAGGGAAGTGTGCTTTAGGAGGGATTCACTGCAGTGTTACGTCTGTTAAAGAAGGATGCTTTTGGGACTGACTCGGTGGTAACCGCATTAGGCGCACATAGCTTTCCAGTCTCAGACGTCTAACCGTTAGACTATAGGAAGTTCTGTTTAAGGGAAACTCCTTCATGCGGAATGTCACTTCTCACAGTGTCTTTGCAGTGGAGAAAAGAAGATAGAACAAGGACGGACAGAGAGAACGATGCAAACCGTGATTGAAGTACAGGGTAAGCCTCGTAGGCCTCTATTATGCATACTGGTAGTTCAACACCGGAGATGTTCCACAGTGTCTACCTCTTCTCAAAACACTTCCAGTATATGAGGGAACTCTGCTACATTAAGTTCTCACGACAGAGATGCGTCTGTGCTCAGTTGGAAAGTGTAGGACGTGTCTGGGTAGCAACCAGTAAGTGTCTGATACAAGCCGCTAAGAGGGGATGCGGAGGAAGGTATCTGCTCAGGGAAGCTACTTCAGGTGCGTACTCATTCATAACAGTGTCTCTCCTTTGAGGATGAAGATAGAACAGGGAACGACTACGGGCACATTAGGTACTGTGAGTAAAGGGCATGCTAAGGCGCTTAAGCCTGCCAAACACATATTGGATGTTCACCACCAGTGCAGATCCGCACTTAGTTTCTGCGTCGAAAACGCTTCCTACACTGAGAGGGAAGTGTGCTTTAGGAGGGATTCACTGCAGTGTTACGTCTGTTAAAGAAGGAAGCTTTTGGGACTGACTCTGTGGTAACCCCAATAGGCGCACATAGCTTTCCAGTCTCAGCCGTCTATCCGTTGGACTATAGCAAGTTCTGTTTAAGGGAAACTCCTTCATGCGGAATGTCACTTCTCACAGTGTCTTTGCAGTGGAGGAAAGAAGATAGAACAACGACGGACAGAGAGAACGTTGCAACCCGTGAGTGAAGTACAGGGTAAGTCACCTAAGCCTCTATGATGCATACTGGATGTTCAACACCTGGGATTTTCCACAATGTCTACCACTTCTCAAAACACTTCCAATATAGGAGGGAACTGTGCTACCGTAAGTTCTAATGACAGGGATGCATCTGTGCAAGGTTGAAAACTCGAGGATGTGTCTGGGAAGCAAACATGAAGTGTCTCATAAAGGCACCTTAGACTGGATGCGTAGTAGGTATCTGCTAGGGAAGCTACTTCAGTTTCGTACTCATTCATAACAGTGCTTCTCCTTGGAGGAATGAAGGAAGAACACGGACGGACTAGGGGCACAGTAGGTACTGTGAATAAAGGGCAGGCTATGAACCTTACGCCTGCCAACCACATATTGGATGTTCACCACCAGTGTTGATCCGCACATAGGTTCTGCGTCTAAAACGCTTCCAACACTGAGAGGGAAGTGTGCTTTAGGAGGGATTCACTGCAGTGTTACGTCTGTTAAAGAAGGATGCTTTTGGGACTGACTCTGTGGTAACTGCATTAGGCGCACATAGCTTTCCAGTCTCAGACGTCTAACCGTTAGACTATAGGAAGTTCTGTTTAAGGGAAACTCCTTCATGCGGAATGTCACTTCTCACAGTGGCTTTGCAGTGGAGAAAAGAAGATAGAACAAGGACGGACAGAGAGAACGATGCAAACCGTGATTGAAGTACAGGGTAAGCCTCGTAGGCCTCTATTATGCATACTGGTAGTTCAACACCGGAGATGTTCCACAGTGTCTACCTCTTCTCAAAACACTTCCAGTATATGAGGGAACTCTGCTACATTAAGTTCTCACGACAGAGATGCGTCTGTGCTCAGTTGGAAAGTGTAGGACGTGTCTGGGTAGCAACCAGTAAGTGTCTGATACAAGCCGCTAAGAGGGGATGCGGAGGAAGGTATCTGCTCAGGGAAGCTACTTCAGGTGCGTACTCATTCATAACAGTGTCTCTCCTTTGAGGATGAAGATAGAACAGGGAACGACTATGGGCACATTAGGTACTGTGAGTAAAGGGCATGCTAAGGCGCTTAAGCCTGCCAAACACATATTGGATGTTCACCACCAGTGCAGATCCGCACTTAGTTTCTGCGTCGAAAACGCTTCCTACACTGAGAGGGAAGTGTGCTTTAGGAGGGATTCACTGCAGTGTTACGTCTGTTAAAGAAGGATGCTTTTGGGACTGACTCGGTGGTAACCGCATTAGGCGCACATAGCTTTCCAGTCTCAGACGTCTAACCGTTAGACTATAGGAAGTTCTGTTTAAGGGAAACTCCTTCATGCGGAATGTCACTTCTCACAGTGTCTTTGCAGTGGAGAAAAGAAGATAGAACAAGGACGGACAGAGAGAACGATGCAAACCGTGATTGAAGTACAGGGTAAGCCTCGTAGGCCTCTATTATGCATACTGGTAGTTCAACACCGGAGATGTTCCACAGTGTCTACCTCTTCTCAAAACACTTCCAGTATATGAGGGAACTCTGCTACATTAAGTTGTCACGACAGAGATCCGTCTGTGCTCAGTTGGAAAGTGTAGGACCTGTCTGGGTAGCAACCAGTAAGTGTCTGATACAAGCCGCTAAGAGGGGATGCGGAGGAAGGTATCTGCTCAGGGAAGCTACTTCAGGTGCGTACTCATTCATAACAGTGTCTCTCCTTTGAGGATGAAGATAGAACAGGGAACGACTACGGGCACATTAGGTACTGTGAGTAAAGGGCATGCTAAGGCGCTTAAGCCTGCCAAACACATATTGGATGTTCACCACCAGTGCAGATCCGCACTTAGTTTCTGCGTCGAAAACGCTTCCAACACTGAGAGGGAAGTGTGCTTTAGGGGGGATTCACTGCAGTGTTACGTCTGTTAAAGAAGGATGCTTTTGGGACTGACTCTGTGGTAACCGCATTAGGCGCACATAGCTTTCCAGTCTCAGACGTCTAACCGTTAGACTATAGGAAGTTCTGTTTAAGGGAAACTCCTTCATGCGGAATGTCACTTCTCACAGTGTCTTTGCAGTGGAGAAAAGAAGATAGAACAAGGACGGACAGAGAGAACGATGCAAACCGTGATTGAAGTACAGGGTAAGCCTCGTAGGCCTCTATTATGCATACTGGTAGTTCAACACCGGAGATGTTCCACAGTGTCTACCTCTTCTCAAAACACTTCCAGTATATGAGGGAACTCTGCTACATTAAGTTCTCACGACAGAGATGCGTCTGTGCTCAGTTGGAAAGTGTAGGACGTGTCTGGGTAGCAACCAGTAAGTGTCTGATACAAGCCGCTAAGAGGGGATGCGGAGGAAGGTATCTGCTCAGGGAAGCTACTTCAGGTGCGTACTCATTCATAACAGTGTCTCTCCTTTGAGGATGAAGATAGAACAGGGAACGACTATGGGCACATTAGGTACTGTGAGTAAAGGGCATGCTAAGGCGCTTAAGCCTGCCAAACACATATTGGATGTTCACCACCAGTGCAGATCCGCACTTAGTTTCTGCGTCGAAAACGCTTCCTACACTGAGAGGGAAGTGTGCTTTAGGAGGGATTCACTGCAGTGTTTCGTCTGTTAAAGAAGGATGCTTTTGGGACTGACTCTGTGGTAACCCCAATAGGCGCACATAGCTTTCCAGTCTCAGACGTCTAACCGTTAGACTATAGGAAGTTCTGTTTAAGGGAAACTCCTTCATGCGGAATGTCACTTCTCACAGTGTCTTTGCAGTGGAGAAAAGAAGATAGAACAAGGACGGACAGAGAGAACGATGCAAACCGTGATTGAAGTACAGGGTAAGCCTCGTAGGCCTCTATTATGCATACTGGTAGTTCAACACCGGAGATGTTCCACAGTGTCTACCTCTTCTCAAAACACTTCCAGTATATGAGGGAACTCTGCTACATTAAGTTCTCACGACAGAGATGCGTCTGTGCTCAGTTGGAAAGTGTAGGACGTGTCTGGGTAGCAACCAGTAAGTGTCTGATACAAGCCGCTAAGAGGGGATGCGGAGGAAGGTATCTGCTCAGGGAAGCTACTTCAGGTGCGTACTCATTCATAACAGTGTCTCTCCTTTGAGGATGAAGATAGAACAGGGAACGACTACGGGCACATTAGGTACTGTGAGTAAAGGGCATGCTAAGGCGCTTAAGCCTGCCAAACACATATTGGATGTTCACCACCAGTGCAGATCCGCACTTAGTTTCTGCGTCGAAAACGCTTCCTACACTGAGAGGGAAGTGTGCTTTAGGAGGGATTCACTGCAGTGTTACGTCTGTTAAAGAAGGAAGCTTTTGGGACTGACTCTGTGGTAACCCCAATAGGCGCACATAGCTTTCCAGTCTCAGCCGTCTATCCGTTGGACTATAGCAAGTTCTGTTTAAGGGAAACTCCTTCATGCGGAATGTCACTTCTCACAGTGTCTTTGCAGTGGAGGAAAGAAGATAGAACAACGACGGACAGAGAGAACGTTGCAACCCGTGAGTGAAGTACAGGGTAAGTCACCTAAGCCTCTATGATGCATACTGGATGTTCAACACCTGGGATTTTCCACAATGTCTACCACTTCTCAAAACACTTCCAATATAGGAGGGAACTGTGCTACTGTAAGTTCTAATGACAGGGATGCATCTGTGCAAGGTTGAAAACTCGAGGATGTGTCTGGGAAGCAAACATGAAGTGTCTCATAAAGGCACCTTAGACTGGATGCGTAGTAGGTATCTGCTAGGGAAGCTACTTCAGTTTCGTACTCATTCATAACAGTGCTTCTCCTTGGAGGAATGAAGGAAGAACACGGACGGACTAGGGGCACAGTAGGTACTGTGAATAAAGGGCAGGCTATGAACCTTACGCCTGCCAACCACATATTGGATGTTCACCACCAGTGTTGATCCGCACATAGGTTCTGCGTCTAAAACGCTTCCAACACTGAGAGGGAAGTGTGCTTTAGGAGGGATTCACTGCAGTGTTACGTCTGTTAAAGAAGGATGCTTTTGGGACTGACTCTGTGGTAACTGCATTAGGCGCACATAGCTTTCCAGTCTCAGACGTCTAACTGTTAGACTATAGGAAGTTCTGTTTAAGGGAAACTCCTTCATGCGGAATGTCACTTCTCACAGTGTCTTTGCAGTGGAGAAAAGAAGATAGAACAAGGACGGACAGAGAGAACGATGCAAACCGTGATTGAAGTACAGGGTAAGCCTCGTAGGCCTCTATTATGCATACTGGTAGTTCAACACCGGAGATGTTCCACAGTGTCTACCTCTTCTCAAAACACTTCCAGTATATGAGGGAACTCTGCTACATTAAGTTCTCACGACAGAGATGCGTCTGTGCTCAGTTGGAAAGTGTAGGACCTGTCTGGGTAGCAACCAGTAAGTGTCTGATACAAGCCGCTAAGAGGGGATGCGGAGGAAGGTATCTGCTCAGGGAAGCTACTTCAGGTGCGTACTCATTCATAACAGTGTCTCTCCTTTGAGGATGAAGATAGAACAGGGAACGACTACGGGCACATTAGGTACTGTGAGTAAAGGGCATGCTAAGGCGCTTAAGCCTGCCAAACACATATTGGATGTTCACCACCAGTGCAGATCCGCACTTAGTTTCTGCGTCGAAAACGCTTCCAACACTGAGAGGGAAGTGTGCTTTAGGAGGGATTCACTGCAGTGTTACGTCTGTTAAAGAAGGATGCTTTTGGGACTGACTCTGTGGTAACCGCATTAGGCGCACATAGCTTTCCAGTCTCAGACGTCTAACCGTTAGACTATAGGAAGTTCTGTTTAAGGGAAACTCCTTCATGCGGAATGTCACTTCTCACAGTGTCTTTGCAGTGGAGAAAAGAAGATAGAACAAGGACGGACAGAGAGAACGATGCAAACCGTGATTGAAGTACAGGGTAAGCCTCGTAGGCCTCTATTATGCATACTGGTAGTTCAACACCGGAGATGTTCCACAGTGTCTACCTCTTCTCAAAACACTTCCAGTATATGAGGGAACTCTGCTACATTAAGTTCTCACGACAGAGATGCGTCTATGCTCAGTTGGAAAGTGTAGGACGTGTCTGGGTAGCAACCAGTAAGTGTCTGATACAAGCCGCTAAGAGGGGATGCGGAGGAAGGTATCTGCTCAGGGAAGCTACTTCAGGTGCGTACTCATTCATAACAGTGTCTCTCCTTTGAGGATGAAGATAGAACAGGGAACGACTACGGGCACATTAGGTACTGTGAGTAAAGGGCATGCTAAGGCGCTTAAGCCTGCCAAACACATATTGGATGTTCACCACCAGTGCAGATCCGCACTTAGTTTCTGCGTCGAAAACGCTTCCTACACTGAGAGGGAAGTGTGCTTTAGGAGGGATTCACTGCAGTGTTACGTCTGTTAAAGAAGGAAGCTTTTGGGACTGACTCT
Organism: Neogale vison; assembly: GCF_020171115.1. NCBI lineage: Eukaryota > Metazoa > Chordata > Mammalia > Carnivora > Mustelidae > Neogale > Neogale vison. The sequence continues at coordinate 2,592,630 of NW_025334856.1, forward strand.
GTGGTAACCCCAATAGGCGCACATAGCTTTCCAGTCTCAGCCGTCTATCCGTTGGACTATAGCAAGTTCTGTTTAAGGGAAACTCCTTCATGCGGAATGTCACTTCTCACAGTGTCTTTCCAGTGGAGGAAAGAAGATAGAACAACGACGGACAGAGAGAACGTTGCAACCCGTGAGTGAAGTACAGGGTAAGGCACCTAAGCCTCTATGATGCATACTGGATGTTCAACACCTGGGATTTTCCACAATGTCTACCACTTCTCAAAACACTTCCAATATAGGAGGGAACTGTGCTACCGTAAGTTCTAATGACAGGGATGCATCTGTGCAAGGTTGAAAACTCGAGGATGTGTCTGGGTAGCAAACATGAAGTGTCTCATAAAGGCACCTTAGACTGGATGCGTAGTAGGTATCTGCTAGGGAAGCTACTTCAGTTTTGTACTCATTCATAACAGTGCTTCTCCTTGGAGGAATGAAGGAAGAACACGGACGGACTAGGGGCACAGTAGGTACTGTGAATAAAGGGCAGGCTATGAACCTTACGCCTGCCAACCACATATTGGATGTTCACCACCAGTGCAGATCCGCACATAGGTTCTGCGTCTAAAACGCTTCCAACACTGAGAGGGAAGTGTGCTTTAGGAGGGATTCACTGCAGTGTTACGTCTGTTAAAGAAGGATGCTTTTGGGACTGACTCTGTGGTAACCGCATTAGGCGCACATAGCTTTCCAGTCTCAGACGTCTAACCGTTAGACTATAGGAAGTTCTGTTTAAGGGAAACTCCTTCATGCGGAATGTCACTTCTCACAGTGTCTTTGCAGTGGAGAAAAGAAGATAGAACAAGGACGGACAGAGAGAACGATGCAAACCGTGATTGAAGTACAGGGTAAGCCTCGTAGGCCTCTATTATGCATACTGGTAGTTCAACACCGGAGATGTTCCACAGTGTCTACCTCTTCTCAAAACACTTCCAGTATATGAGGGAACTCTGCTACATTAAGTTCTCACGACAGAGATGCGACTGTGCTCAGTTGGAAAGTGTAGGACGTGTCTGGGTAGCAACCAGAAAGTGTCTGATACAAGCCGCTAAGAGGGGATGCGGAGGAAGGTATCTGCTCAGGGAAGCTACTTCAGGTGCGTACTCATTCATAACAGTGTCTCTCCTTTGAGGATGAAGATAGAACAGGGAACGACTACGGGCACATTAGGTACTGTGAGTAAAGGGCATGCTAAGGCGCTTAAGCCTGCCAAACACATATTGGATGTTCACCACCAGTGCAGATCCGCACTTAGTTTCTGCGTCGAAAACGCTTCCTACACTGAGAGGGAAGTGTGCTTTAGGAGGGATTCACTGCAGTGTTACGTCTGTTAAAGAAGGAAGCTTTTGGGACTGACTCTGTGGTAACCCCAATAGGCGCACATAGCTTTCCAGTCTCAGCCGTCTATCCGTTGGACTAAGCAAGTTCTGTTTAAGGGAAACTCCTTCATGCGGAATGTCACTTCTCACAGTGTCTTTCCAGTGGAGGAAAGAAGATAGAACAACGACGGACAGAGAGAACGTTGCAACCCGTGAGTGAAGTACAGGGTAAGGCACCTAAGCCTCTATGATGCATACTGGATGTTCAACACCTGGGATTTTCCACAATGTCTACCACTTCTCAAAACACTTCCAATATAGGAGGGAACTGTGCTACCGTAAGTTCTAATGACAGGGATGCATCTGTGCAAGGTTGAAAACTCGAGGATGTGTCTGGGTAGCAAACATGAAGTGTCTCATAAAGGCACCTTAGACTGGATGCGTAGGAGGTATCTGCTAGGGAAGCTACTTCAGTTTTGTACTCATTCATAACAGTGCTTCTCCTTGGAGGAATGAAGGAAGAACACGGACGGACTATGGGCACAGTAGGTACTGTGAATAAAGGGCAGGCTATGAACCTTACGCCTGCCAACCACATATTGGATGTTCACCACCAGTGTTGATCCGCACATAGGTTCTGCGTCTAAAACGCTTCCAACACTGAGAGGGAAGTGTGCTTTAGGAGGGATTCACTGCAGTGTTTCGTCTGTTAAAGAAGGATGCTTTTGGGACTGACTCTGTGGTAACCCCAATAGGCGCACATAGCTTTCCAGTCTCAGACGTCTAACCGTTAGACTATAGGAAGTTCTGTTTAAGGGAAACTCCTTCATGCGGAATGTCACTTCTCACAGTGTCTTTGCAGTGGAGAAAAGAAGATAGAACAAGGACGGACAGAGAGAACGATGCAAACCGTGATTGAAGTACAGGGTAAGCCTCGTAGGCCTCTATTATGCATACTGGTAGTTCAACACCGGAGATGTTCCACAGTGTCTACCTCTTCTCAAAACACTTCCAGTATATGAGGGAACTCTGCTACATTAAGTTCTCACGACAGAGATGCGACTGTGCTCAGTTGGAAAGTGTAGGACGTGTCTGGGTAGCAACCAGAAAGTGTCTGATACAAGCCGCTAAGAGGGGATGCGGAGGAAGGTATCTGCTCAGGGAAGCTACTTCAGGTGCGTACTCATTCATAACAGTGTCTCTCCTTTGAGGATGAAGATAGAACAGGGAACGACTACGGGCACATTAGGTACTGTGAGTAAAGGGCATGCTAAGGCGCTTAAGCCTGCCAAACACATATTGGATGTTCACCACCAGTGCAGATCCGCACTTAGTTTCTGCGTCGAAAACGCTTCCTACACTGAGAGGGAAGTGTGCTTTAGGAGGGATTCACTGCAGTGTTACGTCTGTTAAAGAAGGAAGCTTTTGGGACTGACTCTGTGGTAACCCCAATAGGCGCACATAGCTTTCCAGTCTCAGCCGTCTATCCGTTGGACTAAGCAAGTTCTGTTTAAGGGAAACTCCTTCATGCGGAATGTCACTTCTCACAGTGTCTTTCCAGTGGAGGAAAGAAGATAGAACAACGACGGACAGAGAGAACGTTGCAACCCGTGAGTGAAGTACAGGGTAAGGCACCTAAGCCTCTATGATGCATACTGGATGTTCAACACCTGGGATTTTCCACAATGTCTACCACTTCTCAAAACACTTCCAATATAGGAGGGAACTGTGCTACCGTAAGTTCTAATGACAGGGATGCATCTGTGCAAGGTTGAAAACTCGAGGATGTGTCTGGGTAGCAAACATGAAGTGTCTCATAAAGGCACCTTAGACTGGATGCGTAGGAGGTATCTGCTAGGGAAGCTACTTCAGTTTTGTACTCATTCATAACAGTGCTTCTCCTTGGAGGAATGAAGGAAGAACACGGACGGACTATGGGCACAGTAGGTACTGTGAATAAAGGGCAGGCTATGAACCTTACGCCTGCCAACCACATATTGGATGTTCACCACCAGTGTTGATCCGCACATAGGTTCTGCGTCTAAAACGCTTCCAACACTGAGAGGGAAGTGTGCTTTAGGAGGGATTCACTGCAGTGTTTCGTCTGTTAAAGAAGGATGCTATTGGGACTGACTCTGTGGTAACCCCAATAGGCGCACATAGCTTTCCAGTCTCAGACGTCTAACCGTTAGACTATAGGAAGTTCTGTTTAAGGGAAACTCCTTCATGCGGAATGTCACTTCTCACAGTGTCTTTGCAGTGGAGAAAAGAAGATAGAACAAGGACGGACAGAGAGAACGATGCAAACCGTGATTGAAGTACAGGGTAAGCCTCGTAGGCCTCTATTATGCATACTGGTAGTTCAACACCGGAGATGTTCCACAGTGTCTAACTCTTCTCAAAACACTTCCAGTATATGAGGGAACTCTGCTACATTAAGTTCTCACGACAGAGATGCGTCTGTGCTCAGTTGGAAAGTGTAGGACGTGTCTGGGTAGCAACCAGTAAGTGTCTGATACAAGCCGCTAAGAGGGGATGCGGAGGAAGGTATCTGCTCAGGGAAGCTACTTCAGGTGCGTACTCATTCATAACAGTGTCTCTCCTTTGAGGATGAAGATAGAACAGGGAACGACTACGGGCACATAAGGTACTGTGAGTAAAGGGCATGCTAAGGCGCTTAAGCCTGCCAAACACATATTGGATGTTCACCACCAGTGCAGATCCGCACTTAGTTTCTGCGTCGAAAACGCTTCGTACACTGAGAGGGCATTGTGCTTTAGGAGGGATTCACTGCAGTGTTACGTCTGTTAAAGAAGGATGCTTTTGGGACTGACTCTGTGGTAACCGCATTAGGCGCACATAGCTTTCCAGTCTCAGACGTCTAACCGTTAGACTATAGGAAGTTCTGTTTAAGGGAAACTCCTTCATGCGGAATGTCACTTCTCACAGTGTCTTTGCAGTGGAGAAAAGAAGATAGAACAAGGACGGACAGAGAGAACGATGCAAACCGTGATTGAAGTACAGGGTAAGCCTCGTAGGCCTCTATTATGCATACTGGTAGTTCAACACCGGAGATGTTCCACAGTGTCTACCTCTTCTCAAAACACTTCCAGTATATGAGGGAACTCTGCTACATTAAGTTCTCACGACAGAGATGCGTCTGTGCTCAGTTGGAAAGTGTAGGACGTGTCTGGGTAGCAACCAGTAAGTGTCTGATACAAGCCGCTAAGAGGGGATGCGGAGGAAGGTATCTGCTCAGGGAAGCTACTTCAGGTGCGTACTCATTCATAACAGTGTCTCTCCTTTGAGGATGAAGATAGAACAGGGAACGACTACGGGCACATTATGTACTGTGAATAAGGGCATGCTAAGGAGCTTAAGCCTGCCAAACACATAATGGATGTTCACCACCAGTGCAGATCCGCACTTAGTTTCTGCGTCGAAAACGCTTCGTACACTGAGAGGGCATTGTGCTTTAGGAGGGATTCACTGCAGTGTTACGTCTGTTAAAGAAGGATGCTTTTGGGACTGACTCTGTGGTAACCGCATTAGGCGCACATAGCTTTCCAGTCTCAGACGTCTAACCGTTAGACTATAGGAAGTTCTGTTTAAGGGAAACTCCTTCATGCGGAATGTCACTTCTCACAGTGTCTTTGCAGTGGAGAAAAGAAGATAGAACAAGGACGGACAGAGAGAACGATGCAAACCGTGATTGAAGTACAGGGTAAGCCTCGTAGGCCTCTATTATGCATACTGGTAGTTCAACACCGGAGATGTTCCACAGTGTCTACCTCTTCTCAAAACACTTCCAGTATATGAGGGAACTCTGCTACATTAAGTTCTCACGACAGAGATGCGTCTGTGCTCAGTTGGAAAGTGTAGGACGTGTCTGGGTAGCAACCAGTAAGTGTCTGATACAAGCCGCTAAGAGGGGATGCGGAGGAAGGTATCTGCTCAGGGAAGCTACTTCAGGTGCGTACTCATTCATAACAGTGTCTCTCCTTTGAGGATGAAGATAGAACAGGGAACGACTACGGGCACATTAGGTACTGTGAGTAAAGGGCATGCTAAGGCGCTTAAGCCTGCCAAACACATATTGGATGTTCACCACCAGTGCAGATCCGCACTTAGTTTCTGCGTCGAAAACGCTTCCTACACTGAGAGGGAAGTGTGCTTTAGGAGGGATTCACTGCAGAGTTACGTCTGTTAAAGAAGGAAGCTTTTGGGACTGACTCTGTGGTAACCCCAATAGGCGCACATAGCTTTCCAGTCTCAGCCGTCTATCCGTTGGACTATAGCAAGTTCTGTTTAAGGGAAACTCCTTCATGCGGAATGTCACTTCTCACAGTGTCTTTCCAGTGGAGGAAAGAAGATAGAACAACGACGGACAGAGAGAACGTTGCAACCCGTGAGTGAAGTACAGGGTAAGGCACCTAAGCCTCTATGATGCATACTGGATGTTCAACACCTGGGATTTTCCACAATGTCTACCACTTCTCAAAACACTTCCAATATAGGAGGGAACTGTGCTACCGTAAGTTCTAATGACAGGGATGCATCTGTGCAAGGTTGAAAACTCGAGGATGTGTCTGGGTAGCAATCATGAAGTGTCTCATAAAGGCACCTTAGACTGGATGCGTAGTAGGTATCTGCTAGGGAAGCTACTTCAGTTGTACTCATTCATAACAGTGCTTCTCCTTGGAGGAATGAAGGAAGAACACGGACGGACTAGGGGCACAGTAGGTACTGTGAATAAAGGGCAGGCTATGAACCTTACGCCTGCCAACCACATATTGGATGTTCACCACCAGTGTTGATCCGCACATAGCTTCTGCGTCTAAAACGCTTCCAACACTGAGAGGGAAGTGTGCTTTAGGAGGGATTCACTGCAGTGTTACGTCTGTTAAAGAAGGATGCTTTTGGGACTGACTCTGTGGTAACCGCATTAGGCGCACATAGCTTTCCAGTCTCAGACGTCTAACCGTTAGACTATAGGAAGTTCTGTTTAAGGGAAACTCCTTCATGCGGAATGTCACTTCTCACAGTGTCTTTGCAGTGGAGAAAAGAAGATAGAACAAGGACGGACAGAGAGAACGATGCAAACCGTGATTGAAGTACAGGGTAAGCCTCGTAGGCCTCTATTATGCATACTGGTAGTTCAACACCGGAGATGTTCCACAGTGTCTAACTCTTCTCAAAACACTTCCAGTATATGAGGGAACTCTGCTACATTAAGTTCTCACGACAGAGATGCGTCTGTGCTCAGTTGGAAAGTGTAGGCCGTGTCTGGGTAGCAACCAGTAAGTGTCTGATACAAGCCGCTAAGAGGGGATGCGGAGGAAGGTATCTGCTCAGGGAAGCTACTTCAGGTGCGTACTCATTCATAACAGTGTCTCTCCTTTGAGGATGAAGATAGAACAGGGAACGACTACGGGCACATTAGGTACTGTGAGTAAAGGGCATGCTAAGGCGCTTAAGCCTGCCAAACACATATTGGATGTTCACCACCAGTGCAGATCCGCACTTAGTTTCTGCGTCGAAAACGCTTCCTACACTGAGAGGGAAGTGTGCTTTAGGAGGGATTCACTGCAGTGTTACGTCTGTTAAAGAAGGAAGCTTTTGGGACTGACTCGGTGGTAACCCCAATAGGCGCACATAGCTTTCCAGTCTCAGCCGTCTATCCGTTGGACTATAGCAAGTTCTGTTTAAGGGAAACTCCTTCATGCGGAATGTCACTTCTCACAGTGTCTTTCCAGTGGAGGAAAGAAGATAGAACAACGACGGACAGAGAGAACGTTGCAACCCGTGAGTGAAGTACAGGGTAAGGCACCTAAGCCTCTATGATGCATACTGGATGTTCAACACCTGGGATTTTCCACAATGTCTACCACTTCTCAAAACACTTCCAATATAGGAGGGAACTGTGCTACTGTAAGTTCTAATGACAGGGATGCATCTGTGCAAGGTTGAAAACTCGAGGATGTGTCTGGGTAGCAAACATGAAGTGTCTCATAAAGGCACCTTAGACTGGATGAGTAGTAGGTATCTGCTAGGGAAGCTACTTCAGTTTTGTACTCATTCATAACAGTGCTTCTCCTTGGAGGAATGAAGGAAGAACACGGACGGACTAGGGGCACAGTAGGTACTGTGAATAAAGGGCAGGCTATGAACCTTACGCCTGCCAACCACATATTGGATGTTCACCACCAGTGTTGATCCGCACATAGGTTCTGCGTCTAAAACGCTTCCAACACTGAGAGGGAAGTGTGCTTTAGGAGGGATTCACTGCAGTGTTACGTCTGTTAAAGAAGGATGCTTTTGGGACTGACTCGGTGGTAACCGCATTAGGCGCACATAGCTTTCCAGTCTCAGACGTCTAACCGTTAGACTATAGGAAGTTCTGTTTAAGGGAAACTCCTTCATGCGGAATGTCACTTCTCACAGTGTCTTTGCAGTGGAGAAAAGAAGATAGAACAAGGACGGACAGAGAGAACGATGCAAACCGTGATTGAAGTACAGGGTAAGCCTCGTAGGCCTCTATTATGCATACTGGTAGTTCAACACCGGAGATGTTCCACAGTGTCTACCTCTTCTCAAAACACTTCCAGTATATGAGGGAACTCTGCTACATTAAGTTCTCACGACAGAGATGCGTCTGTGCTCAGTTGGAAAGTGTAGGACGTGTCTGGGTAGCAACCAGTAAGTGTCTGATACAAGCCGCTAAGAGGGGATGCGGAGGAAGGTATCTGCTCAGGGAAGCTACTTCAGGTGCGTACTCATTCATAACAGTGTCTCTCCTTTGAGGATGAAGATAGAACAGGGAACGACTACGGGCACATTAGGTACTGTGAGTAAAGGGCATGCTAAGGCGCTTAAGCCTGCCAAACACATATTGGATGTTCACCACCAGTGCAGATCCGCACTTAGTTTCTGCGTCGAAAACGCTTCCTACACTGAGAGGGAAGTGTGCTTTAGGAGGGATTCACTGCAGTGTTACGTCTGTTAAAGAAGGATGCTTTTGGGACTGACTAGGTGGTAACCGCATTAGGCGCACATAGCTTTCCAGTCTCAGACGTCTAACCGTTAGACTATAGCAAGTTCTGTTTAAGGGAAACTCCTTCATGCGGAATGTCACTTCTCACAGTGTCTTTGCAGTGGAGAAAAGAAGATAGAACAAGGACGGACAGAGAGAACGATGCAAACCGTGATTGAAGTACAGGGTAAGCCTCGTAGGCCTCTATTATGCATACTGGTAGTTCAACACCGGAGATGTTCCACAGTGTCTACCTCTTCTCAAAACACTTCCAGTATATGAGGGAACTCTGCTACATTAAGTTCTCACGACAGAGATGCGTCTGTGCTCAGTTGGAAAGTGTAGGACGTGTCTGGGTAGCAACCAGTAAGTGTCTGATACAAGCCGCTAAGAGGGGATGCGGAGGAAGGTATCTGCTCAGGGAAGCTACTTCAGGTGCGTACTCATTCATAACAGTGTCTCTCCTTTGAGGATGAAGATAGAACAGGGAACGACTACGGGCACATTAGGTACTGTGAGTAAAGGGCATGCTAAGGCGCTTAAGCCTGCCAAACACATATTGGATGTTCACCACCAGTGCAGATCCGCACTTAGTTTCTGCGTCGAAAACGCTTCCTACACTGAGAGGGAAGTGTGCTTTAGGAGGGATTCACTGCAGTGTTACGTCTGTTAAAGAAGGAAGCTTTTGGGACTGACTCTGTGGTAACCCCAATAGGCGCACATAGCTTTCCAGTCTCAGCCGTCTATCCGTTGGACTATAGCAAGTTCTGTTTAAGGGAAACTCCTTCATGCGGAATGTCACTTCTCACAGTGTCTTTCCAGTGGAGGAAAGAAGATAGAACAACGACGGACAGAGAGAACGTTGCAACCCGTGAGTGAAGTACAGGGTAAGGCACCTAAGCCTCTATGATGCATACTGGATGTTCAACACCTGGGATTTTCCACAATGTCTACCACTTCTCAAAACACTTCCAATATAGGAGGGAACTGTGCTACCGTAAGTTCTAATGACAGGGATGCATCTGTGCAAGGTTGAAAACTCGAGGATGTGTCTGGGTAGCAAACATGAAGTGTCTCATAAAGGCACCTTAGACTGGATGCGTAGTAGGTATCTGCTAGGGAAGCTACTTCAGTTTTGTACTCATTCATAACAGTGCTTCTCCTTGGAGGAATGAAGGAAGAACACGGACGGACTAGGGGCACAGTAGGTACTGTGAATAAAGGGCAGGCTATGAACCTTACGCCTGCCAACCACATATTGGATGTTCACCACCAGTGTTGATCCGCACATAGGTTCTGCGTCTAAAACGCTTCCAACACTGAGAGGGAAGTGTGCTTTAGGAGGGATTCACTGCAGTGTTACGTCTGTTAAAGAAGGATGCTTTTGGGACTGACTCGGTGGTAACCGCATTAGGCCCACATAGCTTTCCAGTCTCAGACGTCTAACCGTTAGACTATAGGAAGTTCTGTTTAAGGGAAACTCCTTCATGCGGAATGTCACTTCTCACAGTGTCTTTGCAGTGGAGAAAAGAAGATAGAACAAGGACGGACAGAGAGAACGATGCAAAACGTGATTGAAGTACAGGGTAAGCCTCGTAGGCCTCTATTATGCATACTGATAGTTCAACACCGGAGATGTTCCACAGTGTCTACCTCTTCTCAAAACACTTCCAGTATATGAGGGAACTCTGCTACATTAAGTTCTCACGACAGAGATGCGTCTGTGCTCAGTTGGAAAGTGTAGGACGTGTCTGGGTAGCAACCAGTAAGTGTCTGATACAAGCCGCTAAGAGGGGATGCGGAGGAAGGTATCTGCTCAGGGAAGCTACTTCAGGTGCGTACTCATTCATAACAGTGTCTCTCCTTTGAGGATGAAGATAGAACAGGGAACGACTACGGGCACATTAGGTACTGTGAGTAAAGGGCATGCTAAGGCGCTTAAGCCTGCCAAACACATATTGGATGTTCACCACCAGTGCAGATCCGCACTTAGTTTCTGCGTCGAAAACGCTTCCTACACTGAGAGGGAAGTGTGCTTTAGGAGGGATTCACTGCAGTGTTACGTCTGTTAAAGAAGGATGCTTTTGGGACTGACTCGGTGGTAACCGCATTAGGCGCACATAGCTTTCCAGTCTCAGACGTCTAACCGTTAGACTATAGGAAGTTCTGTTTAAGGGAAACTCCTTCATGCGGAATGTCACTTCTCACAGTGTCTTTGCAGTGGAGAAAAGAAGATAGAACAAGGACGGACAGAGAGAACGATGCAAACCGTGATTGAAGTACAGGGTAAGCCTCGTAGGCCTCTATTATGCATACTGGTAGTTCAACACCGGAGATGTTCCACAGTGTCTACCTCTTCTCAAAACACTTCCAGTATATGAGGGAACTCTGCTACATTAAGTTCTCACGACAGAGATGCGTCTGTGCTCAGTTGGAAAGTGTAGGACGTGTCTGGGTAGCAACCAGTAAGTGTCTGATACAAGCCGCTAAGAGGGGATGCGGAGGAAGGTATCTGCTCAGGGAAGCTACTTCAGGTGCGTACTCATTCATAACAGTGTCTCTCCTTTGAGGATGAAGATAGAACAGGGAACGACTACGGGCACATTAGGTACTGTGAGTAAAGGGCATGCTAAGGCGCTTAAGCCTGCCAAACACATATTGGATGTTCACCACCAGTGCAGATCCGCACTTAGTTTCTGCGTCGAAAACGCTTCCTACACTGAGAGGGAAGTGTGCTTTAGGAGGGATTCACTGCAGTGTTACGTCTGTTAAAGAAGGAAGCTTTTGGGACTGACTCTGTGGTAACCCCAATAGGCGCACATAGCTTTCCAGTCTCAGCCGTCTATCCGTTGGACTATAGCAAGTTCTGTTTAAGGGAAACTCCTTCATGCGGAATGTCACTTCTCACAGTGTCTTTGCAGTGGAGGAAAGAAGATAGAACAACGACGGACAGAGAGAACGTTGCAACCCGTGAGTGAAGTACAGGGTAAGTCACCTAAGCCTCTATGATGCATACTGGATGTTCAACACCTGGGATTTTCCACAATGTCTACCACTTCTCAAAACACTTCCAATATAGGAGGGAACTGTGCTACCGTAAGTTCTAATGACAGGGATGCATCTGTGCAAGGTTGAAAACTCGAGGATGTGTCTGGGAAGCAAACATGAAGTGTCTCATAAAGGCACCTTAGACTGGATGCGTAGTAGGTATCTGGTAGGGAAGCTACTTCAGTTTTGTACTCATTCATAACAGTGCTTCTCCTTGGAGGAATGAAGGAAGAACACGGACGGACTAGGGGCACAGTAGGTACTGTGAATAAAGGGCAGGCTATGAACCTTACGCCTGCCAACCACATATTGGATGTTCACCACCAGTGTTGATCCGCACATAGGTTCTGCGTCTAAAACGCTTCCAACACTGAGAGGGAAGTGTGCTTTAGGAGGGATTCACTGCAGTGTTACGTCTGTTAAAGAAGGATGCTTTTGGGACTGACTCTGTGGTAACTGCATTAGGCGCACATAGCTTTCCAGTCTCAGACGTCTAACTGTTAGACTATAGGAAGTTCTGTTTAAGGGAAACTCCTTCATGCGGAATGTCACTTCTCACAGTGGCTTTGCAGTGGAGAAAAGAAGATAGAACAAGGACGGACAGAGAGAACGATGCAAACCGTGATTGAAGTACAGGGTAAGCCTCGTAGGCCTCTATTATGCATACTGGTAGTTCAACACCGGAGATGTTCCACAGTGTCTACCTCTTCTCAAAACACTTCCAGTATATGAGGGAACTCTGCTACATTAAGTTCTCACGACAGAGATGCGTCTGTGCTCAGTTGGAAAGTGTAGGACGTGTCTGGGTAGCAACCAGTAAGTGTCTGATACAAGCCGCTAAGAGGGGATGCGGAGGAAGGTATCTGCTCAGGGAAGCTACTTCAGGTGCGTACTCATTCATAACAGTGTCTCTCCTTTGAGGATGAAGATAGAACAGGGAACGACTATGGGCACATTAGGTACTGTGAGTAAAGGGCATGCTAAGGCGCTTAAGCCTGCCAAACACATATTGGATGTTCACCACCAGTGCAGATCCGCACTTAGTTTCTGCGTCGAAAACGCTTCCTACACTGAGAGGGAAGTGTGCTTTAGGAGGGATTCACTGCAGTGTTACGTCTGTTAAAGAAGGATGCTTTTGGGACTGACTCTGTGGTAACCGCATTAGGCGCACATAGCTTTCCAGTCTCAGACGTCTAACCGTTAGACTATAGGAAGTTCTGTTTAAGGGAAACTCCTTCATGCGGAATGTCACTTCTCACAGTGTCTTTGCAGTGGAGAAAAGAAGATAGAACAAGGACGGACAGAGAGAACGATGCAAACCGTGATTGAAGTACAGGGTAAGCCTCGTAGGCCTCTATTATGCATACTGGTAGTTCAACACCGGAGATGTTCCACAGTGTCTACCTCTTCTCAAAACACTTCCAGTAATGAGGGAACTCTGCTACATTAAGTTCTCACGACAGAGATGCGTCTGTGCTCAGTTGGAAAGTGTAGGCCGTGTCTGGGTAGCAACCAGTAAGTGTCTGATACAAGCCGCTAAGAGGGGATGCGGAGGAAGGTATCTGCTCAGGGAAGCTACTTCAGGTGCGTACTCATTCATAACAGTGTCTCTCCTTTGAGGATGAAGATAAACAGGGAACGACTACGGGCACATTAGGTACTGTGAGTAAAGGGCATGCTAAGGCGCTTAAGCCTGCCAAACACATATTGGATGTTCACCACCAGTGCAGATCCGCACTTAGTTTCTGCGTCGAAAACGCTTCCTACACTGAGAGGGAAGTGTGCTTTAGGAGGGATTCACTGCAGTGTTACGTCTGTTAAAGAAGGATGCTTTTGGGACTGACTCTGTGGTAACCGCATTAGGCGCACATAGCTTTCCAGTCTCAGACGTCTAACCGTTAGACTATAGGAAGTTCTGTTTAAGGGAAACTCCTTCATGCGGAATGTCACTTCTCACAGTGTCTTTGCAGTGGAGAAAAGAAGATAGAACAAGGACGGACAGAGAGAACGATGCAAACCGTGATTGAAGTACAGGGTAAGCCTCGTAGGCCTCTATTATGCATACTGGTAGTTCAACACCGGAGATGTTCCACAGTGTCTACCTCTTCTCAAAACACTTCCAGTATATGAGGGAACTCTGCTACATTAAGTTCTCACGACAGAGATGCGTCTGTGCTCAGTTGGAAAGTGTAGGACGTGTCTGGGTAGCAACCAGTAAGTGTCTGATACAAGCCGCTAAGAGGGGATGCAGAGGAAGGTATCTGCTCAGGGAAGCTACTTCAGGTGCGTACTCATTCATAACAGTGTCTCTCCTTTGAGGATGAAGATAGAACAGGGAACGACTACGGGCTCATTAGGTACTGTGAGTAAAGGGCATGCTAAGGCGCTTAAGCCTGCCAAACACATATTGGATGTTCACCACCAGTGCAGATCCGCACTTAGTTTCTGCGTCGAAAACGCTTCCTACACTGAGAGGGAAGTGTGCTTTAGGAGGGATACACTGCAGTGTTACGTCTGTTAAAGAAGGAAGCTTTTGGGACTGACTCGGTGGTAACCCCAATAGGCGCACATAGCTTTCCAGTCTCAGCCGTCTATCCGTTGGACTATAGCAAGTTCTGTTTAAGGGAAACTCCTTCATGCGGAATGTCACTTCTCACAGTGTCTTTCCAGTGGAGGAAAGAAGATAGAACAACGACGGACAGAGAGAACGTTGCAACCCGTGAGTGAAGTACAGGGTAAGGCACCTAAGCCTCTATGATGCATACTGGATGTTCAACACCTGGGATTTTCCACAATGTCTACCACTTCTCAAAACACTTCCAATATAGGAGGGAACTGTGCTACCGTAAGTTCTAATGACAGGGATGCATCTGTGCAAGGTTGAAAACTCGAGGATGTGTCTGGGTAGCAAACATGAAGTGTCTCATAAAGGCACCTTAGAATGGATGCGTATTAGGTATCTGCTAGGGAAGCTACTTCAGTTTTGTACTCATTCATAACAGTGCTTCTCCTTGGAGGAATTAAGAAAGAACACGGACGGACTAGGGGCACAGTAGGTACTGTGAATAAAGGGCAGGCTATGAACCTTACGCCTGCCAACCACATATTGGATGTTCACCACCAGGGTTGATCCGCACATAGGTTCTGCGTCTAAAACGCTTCCAACACTGAGAGGGAAGTGTGCTTTAGGAGGGATTCACTGCAGTGTTACGTCTGTTAAAGAAGGATGCTTTTGGGACTGACTCGGTGGTAACCGCATTAGGCGCACATAGCTTTCCAGTCTCAGACGTCTAACCGTTAGACTATAGGAAGTTCTGTTTAAGGGAAACTCCTTCATGCGGAATGTCACTTCTCACAGTGTCTTTGCAGTGGAGAAAAGAAGATAGAACAAGGACGGACAGAGAGAACGATGCAAACCGTGATTGAAGTACAGGGTAAGCCTCGTAGGCCTCTATTATGCATACTGGTAGTTCAACACCGGAGATGTTCCACAGTGTCTACCTCTTCTCAAAACACTTCCAGTATATGAGGGAACTCTGCTACATTAAGTTCTTACGACAGAGATGCGTCTGTGCTCAGTTGGAAAGTGTAGGACGTGTCTGGGTAGCAACCAGTAAGTGTCTGATACAAGCCGCCAAGAGGGGATGCGGAGGAAGGTATCTGCTCAGGGAAGCTACTTCAGGTGCGTACTCATTCATAACAGTGTCTCTCCTTTGAGGATGAAGATAGAACAGGGAACGACTACGGGCACATTAGGTTCTGTGAGTAAAGGGCATGCTAAGGCGCTTAAGCCTGCCAAACACATATTGGATGTTCACCACCAGTGCAGATCCGCACTTAGTTTCTGCGTCGAAAACGCTTCCTACACTGAGAGGGAAGTGTGCTTTAGGAGGGATTCACTGCAGTGTTACGTCTGTTAAAGAAGGAAGCTTTTGGGACTGACTCTGTGGTAACCCCAATAGGCGCACATAGCTTTCCAGTCTCAGCCGTCTATCCGTTGGACTATAGCAAGTTCTGTTTAAGGGAAACTCCTTCATGCGGAATGTCACTTCTCACAGTGTCTTTCCAGTGGAGGAAAGAAGATAGAACAACGACGGACAGAGAGAACGTTGCAACCCGTGAGTGAAGTACAGGGTAAGGCACCTAAGCCTCTATGATGCATACTGGATGTTCAACACCTGGGATTTTCCACAATGTCTACCACTTCTCAAAACACTTCCAATATAGGAGGGAACTGTGCTACTGTAAGTTCTAATGACAGGGATGCATCTGTGCAAGGTTGAAAACTCGAGGATGTGTCTGGGTAGCAAACATGAAGTGTCTCATAAAGGCACCTTAGACTGGATGCGTAGTAGGTATCTGCTAGGGAAGCTACTTCAGTTTTGAACTCATTCATAACAGTGCTTCTCCTTGGAGGAATGAAGGAAGAACACGGACGGACTAGGGGCACAGTAGGTACTGTGAATAAAGGGCAGGCTATGAACCTTACGCCTGCCAACCACATATTGGATGTTCACCACCAGTGTTGATCCGCACATAGGTTCTGCGTCTAAACCGCTTCCAACACTGAGAGGGAAGTGTGCTTTAGGAGGGATTCACTGCAGTGTTACGTCTGTTAAAGAAGGATGCTTTTGGGACTGACTCGGTGGTAACCGCATTAGGCGCACATAGCTTTCCAGTCTCAGACGTCTAACCGTTAGACTATAGGAAGTTCTGTTTAAGGGAAACTCCTTCATGCGGAATGTCACTTCTCACAGTGTCTTTGCAGTGGAGAAAAGAAGATAGAACAAGGACGGACAGAGAGAACGATGCAAACCGTGATTGAAGTACAGGGTAAGCCTCGTAGGCCTCTATTATGCATACTGGTAGTTCAACACCGGAGATGTTCCACAGTGTCTACCTCTTCTCAAAACACTTCCAGTATAGGAGGGAACTCTGCTACATTAAGTTCTCACGACAGAGATGCGTCTGTGCTCAGTTGGAAAGTGTAGGACGTGTCTGGGTAGCAACCAGTAAGTGTCTGATACAAGCCGCTAAGAGGGGATGCGGAGGAAGGTATCTGCTCAGGGAAGCTACTTCAGGTGCGTACTCATTCATAACAGTGTCTCTCCTTTGAGGATGAAGATAGAACAGGGAACGACTACGGGCACATTAGGTACTGTGAGTAAAGGGCATGCTAAGGCGCTTAAGCCTGCCAAACACATATTGGATGTTCACCACCAGTGCAGATCCGCACTTAGTTTCTGCGTCGAAAACGCTTCCTACACTGAGAGGGAAGTGTGCTTTAGGAGGGATTCACTGCAGTGTTACGTCTGTTAAAGAAGAAAGCTTTTGGGACTGACTCTGTGGTAACCCCAATAGGCGCACATAGCTTTCCAGTCTCAGCCGTCTATCCGTTGGACTATAGCAAGTTCTGTTTAAGGGAAACTCCTTCATGCGGAATGTCACTTCTCACAGTGTCTTTGCAGTGGAGGAAAGAAGATAGAACAACGACGGACAGAGAGAACGTTGCAACCCGTGAGTGAAGTACAGGGTAAGGCACCTAAGCCTCTATGATGCATACTGGATGTTCAACACCTGGGATTTTCCACAATGTCAACCACTTCTCAAAACACTTCCAATATAGGAGGGAACTGTGCTACCGTAAGTTCTAATGACAGGGATGCATCTGTGCAAGGTTGAAAACTCGAGGATGTGTCTGGGTAGCAAACATGAAGTGTCTCATAAAGGCACCTTAGACTGGATGCGTAGTAGGTATCTGGTAGGGAAGCTACTTCAGTTTTGTACTCATTCATAACAGTGCTTCTCCTTGGAGGAATGAAGGAAGAACACGGACGGACTAGGGGCACAGTAGGTACTGTGAATAAAGGGCAGGCTATGAACCTTACGCCTGCCAACCACATATTGGATGTTCACCACCAGTGTTGATCCGCACATAGGTTCTGCGTCTAAAACGCTTCCAACACTGAGAGGGAAGTGTGCTTTAGGAGGGATTCACTGCAGTGTTACGTCTGTTAAAGAAGGATGCTTTTGGGACTGACTCGGTGGTAACCGCATTAGGCGCACATAGCTTTCCAGTCTCAGACGTCTAACCGTTAGACTATAGGAAGTTCTGTTTAAGGGAAACTCCTTCATGCGGAATGTCACTTCTCACAGTGTCTTTTCAGTGGAGAAAAGAAGATAGAACAAGGACGGACAGAGAGAACGATGCAAACCGTGATTGAAGTACAGGGTAAGCCTCGTAGGCCTCTATTATGCATACTGGTAGTTCAACACCGGAGATGTTCCACAGTGTCTAACTCTTCTCAAAACACTTCCAGTATATGAGGGAACTCTGCTACATTAAGTTCTCACGACAGAGATGCGTCTGTGCTCAGTTGGAAAGTGTAGGCCGTGTCTGGGTAGCAACCAGCAAGTGTCTGATACAAGCCGCTAAGAGGGGATGCGGAGGAAGGTATCTGCTCAGGGAAGCTACTTCAGGTGCGTACTCATTCATAACAGTGTCTCTCCTTTGAGGATGAAGATAGAACAGGGAACGACTACGGGCACATTAGGTACTGTGAGTAAAGGGCATGCTAAGGCGCTTAAGCCTGCCAAACACATATTGGATGTTCACCACCAGTGCAGATCCGCACTTAGTTTCTGCGTCGAAAACGCTTCCTACACTGAGAGGGAAGTGTGCTTTAGGAGGGATTCACTGCAGTGTTACGTCTGTTAAAGAAGGAAGCTTTTGGGACTGACTCGGTGGTAACCCCAATAGGCGCACATAGCTTTCCAGTCTCAGCCGTCTATCCGTTGGACTATAGCAAGTTCTGTTTAAGGGAAACTCCTTCATGCGGAATGTCACTTCTCACAGTGTCTTTCCAGTGGAGGAAAGAAGATAGAACAACGACGGACAGAGAGAACGTTGCAACCCGTGAGTGAAGTACAGGGTAAGGCACCTAAGCCTCTATGATGCATACTGGATGTTCAACACCTGGGATTTTCCACAATGTCTACCACTTCTCAAAACACTTCCAATATAGGAGGGAACTGTGCTACTGTAAGTTCTAATGACAGGGATGCATCTGTGCAAGGTTGAAAACTCGAGGATGTGTCTGGGTAGCAAACATGAAGTGTCTCATAAAGGCACCTTAGACTGGATGAGTAGTAGGTATCTGCTAGGGAAGCTACTTCAGTTTTGTACTCATTCATAACAGTGCTTCTCCTTGGAGGAATGAAGGAAGAACACGGACGGACTAGGGGCACAGTAGGTACTGTGAATAAAGGGCAGGCTATGAACCTTACGCCTGCCAACCACATATTGGATGTTCACCACCAGTGTTGATCCGCACATAGGTTCTGCGTCTAAAACGCTTCCAACACTGAGAGGGAAGTGTGCTTTAGGAGGGATTCACTGCAGTGTTACGTCTGTTAAAGAAGGATGCTTTTGGGACTGACTCGGTGGTAACCGCATTAGGCGCACATAGCTTTCCAGTCTCAGACGTCTAACCGTTAGACTATAGGAAGTTCTGTTTAAGGGAAACTCCTTCATGCGGAATGTCACTTCTCACAGTGTCTTTGCAGTGGAGAAAAGAAGATAGAACAAGGACGGACAGAGAGAACGATGCAAACCGTGATTGAAGTACAGGGTAAGCCTCGTAGGCCTCTATTATGCATACTGGTAGTTCAACACCGGAGATGTTCCACAGTGTCTACCTCTTCTCAAAACACTTCCAGTATATGAGGGAACTCTGCTACATTAAGTTCTCACGACAGAGATGCGTCTGTGCTCAGTTGGAAAGTGTAGGACGTGTCTGGGTAGCAACCAGTAAGTGTCTGATACAAGCCGCTAAGAGGGGATGCGGAGGAAGGTATCTGCTCAGGGAAGCTACTTCAGGTGCGTACTCATTCATAACAGTGTCTCTCCTTTGAGGATGAAGATAGAACAGGGAACGACTACGGGCACATTAGGTACTGTGAGTAAAGGGCATGCTAAGGCGCTTAAGCCTGCCAAACACATATTGGATGTTCACCACCAGTGCAGATCCGCACTTAGTTTCTGCGTCGAAAACGCTTCCTACACTGAGAGGGAAGTGTGCTTTAGGAGGGATTCACTGCAGTGTTACGTCTGTTAAAGAAGGATGCTTTTGGGACTGACTAGGTGGTAACCGCATTAGGCGCACATAGCTTTCCAGTCTCAGACGTCTAACCGTTAGACTATAGCAAGTTCTGTTTAAGGGAAACTCCTTCATGCGGAATGTCACTTCTCACAGTGTCTTTGCAGTGGAGAAAAGAAGATAGAACAAGGACGGACAGAGAGAACGATGCAAACCGTGATTGAAGTACAGGGTAAGCCTCGTAGGCCTCTATTATGCATACTGGTAGTTCAACACCGGAGATGTTCCACAGTGTCTACCTCTTCTCAAAACACTTCCAGTATATGAGGGAACTCTGCTACATTAAGTTCTCACGACAGAGATGCGTCTGTGCTCAGTTGGAAAGTGTAGGCCGTGTCTGGGTAGCAACCAGTAAGTGTCTGATACAAGCCGCTAAGAGGGGATGCGGAGGAAGGTATCTGCTCAGGGAAGCTACTTCAGGTGCGTACTCATTCATAACAGTGTCTCTCCTTTGAGGATGAAGATAGAACAGGGAACGACTACGGGCACATTAGGTACTGTGAGTAAAGGGCATGCTAAGGCGCTTAAGCCTGCCAAACACATATTGGATGTTCACCACCAGTGCAGATCCGCACTTAGTTTCTGCGTCGAAAACGCTTCCTACACTGAGAGGGAAGTGTGCTTTAGGAGGGATTCACTCCAGTGTTACGTCTGTTAAAGAAGGAAGCTTTTGGGACTGACTCTGTGGTAACCCCAATAGGCGCACATAGCTTTCCAGTCTCAGCCGTCTATCCGTTGGACTATAGCAAGTTCTGTTTAAGGGAAACTCCTTCATGCGGAATGTCACTTCTCACAGTGTCTTTCCAGTGGAGGAAAGAAGATAGAACAACGACGGACAGAGAGAACGTTGCAACCCGTGAGTGAAGTACAGGGTAAGGCACCTAAGCCTCTATGATGCATACTGGATGTTCAACACCTGGGATTTTCCACAATGTCTACCACTTCTCAAAACACTTCCAATATAGGAGGGAACTGTGCTACCGTAAGTTCTAATGACAGGGATGCATCTGTGCAAGGTTGAAAACTCGAGGATGTGTCTGGGTAGCAAACATGAAGTGTCTCATAAAGGCACCTTAGACTGGATGCGTAGTAGGTATCTGCTAGGGAAGCTACTTCAGTTTTGTACTCATTCATAACAGTGCTTCTCCTTGGAGGAATGAAGGAAGAACACGGACGGACTAGGGGCACAGTAGGTACTGTGAATAAAGGGCAGGCTATGAACCTTACGCCTGCCAACCACATATTGGATGTTCACCACCAGTGTTGATCCGCACATAGGTTCTGCGTCTAAAACGCTTCCAACACTGAGAGGGAAGTGTGCTTTAGGAGGGATTCACTGCAGTGTTACGTCTGTTAAAGAAGGATGCTTTTGGGACTGACTCGGTGGTAACCGCATTAGGCCCACATAGCTTTCCAGTCTCAGACGTCTAACCGTTAGACTATAGGAAGTTCTGTTTAAGGGAAACTCCTTCATGCGGAATGTCACTTCTCACAGTGTCTTTGCAGTGGAGAAAAGAAGATAGAACAAGGACGGACAGAGAGAACGATGCAAAACGTGATTGAAGTACAGGGTAAGCCTCGTAGGCCTCTATTATGCATACTGATAGTTCAACACCGGAGATGTTCCACAGTGTCTACCTCTTCTCAAAACACTTCCAGTATATGAGGGAACTCTGCTACATTAAGTTCTCACGACAGAGATGCGTCTGTGCTCAGTTGGAAAGTGTAGGACGTGTCTGGGTAGCAACCAGTAAGTGTCTGATACAAGCCGCTAAGAGGGGATGCGGAGGAAGGTATCTGCTCAGGGAAGCTACTTCAGGTGCGTACTCATTCATAACAGTGTCTCTCCTTTGAGGATGAAGATAGAACAGGGAACGACTACGGGCACATTAGGTACTGTGAGTAAAGGGCATGCTAAGGCGCTTAAGCCTGCCAAACACATATTGGATGTTCACCACCAGTGCAGATCCGCAATTAGTTTCTGCGTCGAAAACGCTTCCTACATTGAGAGGGAAGTGTGCTTTAGGAGGGATTCACTGCAGTGTTACGTCTGTTAAAGAAGGATGCTTTTGGGACTGACTCGGTGGTAACCGCATTAGGCGCACATAGCTTTCCAGTCTCAGAGGTCTAACCGTTAGACTATAGGAAGTTCTGTTTAAGGGAAACTCCTTCATGCGGAATGTCACTTCTCACAGTGTCTTTGCAGTGGAGAAAAGAAGATAGAACAAGGACGGACAGAGAGAACGATGCAAACCGTGATTGAAGTACAGGGTAAGCCTCGTAGGCCTCTATTATGCATACTGGTAGTTCAACACCGGAGATGTTCCACAGTGTCTACCTCTTCTCAAAACACTTCCAGTATATGAGGGAACTCTGCTACATTAAGTTCTCACGACAGAGATGCGTCTGTGCTCAGTTGGAAAGTGTAGGACGTGTCTGGGTAGCAACCAGTAAGTGTCTGATACAAGCCGCTAAGAGGGGATGCGGAGGAAGGTATCTGCTCAGGGAAGCTACTTCAGGTGCGTACTCATTCATAACAGTGTCTCTCCTTTGAGGATGAAGATAGAACAGGGAACGACTACGGGCACATTAGGTACTGTGAGTAAAGGGCATGCTAAGGCGCTTAAGCCTGCCAAACACATATTGGATGTTCACCACCAGTGCAGATCCGCACTTAGTTTCTGCGTCGAAAACGCTTCCTACACTGAGAGGGAAGTGTGCTTTAGGAGGGATTCACTGCAGTGTTACGTCTGTTAAAGAAGGAAGCTTTTGGGACTGACTCTGTGGTAACCCCAATAGGCGCACATAGCTTTCCAGTCTCAGCCGTCTATCCGTTGGACTATAGCAAGTTCTGTTTAAGGGAAACTCCTTCATGCGGAATGTCACTTCTCACAGTGTCTTTGCAGTGGAGGAAAGAAGATAGAACAACGACGGACAGAGAGAACGTTGCAACCCGTGAGTGAAGTACAGGGTAAGTCACCTAAGCCTCTATGATGCATACTGGATGTTCAACACCTGGGATTTTCCACAATGTCTACCACTTCTCAAAACACTTCCAATATAGGAGGGAACTGTGCTACCGTAAGTTCTAATGACAGGGATGCATCTGTGCAAGGTTGAAAACTCGAGGATGTGTCTGGGAAGCAAACATGAAGTGTCTCATAAAGGCACCTTAGACTGGATGCGTAGTAGGTATCTGCTAGGGAAGCTACTTCAGTTTTGTACTCATTCATAACAGTGCTTCTCCTTGGAGGAATGAAGGAAGAACACGGACGGACTAGGGGCACAGTAGGTACTGTGAATAAAGGGCAGGCTATGAACCTTACGCCTGCCAACCACATATTGGATGTTCACCACCAGTGTTGATCCGCACATAGGTTCTGCGTCTAAAACGCTTCCAACACTGAGAGGGAAGTGTGCTTTAGGAGGGATTCACTGCAGTGTTACGTCTGTTAAAGAAGGATGCTTTTGGGACTGACTCTGTGGTAACTGCATTAGGCGCACATAGCTTTCCAGTCTCAGACGTCTAACTGTTAGACTATAGGAAGTTCTGTTTAAGGGAAACTCCTTCATGCGGAATGTCACTTCTCACAGTGGCTTTGCAGTGGAGAAAAGAAGATAGAACAAGGACGGACAGAGAGAACGATGCAAACCGTGATTGAAGTACAGGGTAAGCCTCGTAGGCCTCTATTATGCATACTGGTAGTTCAACACCGGAGATGTTCCACAGTGTCTACCTCTTCTCAAAACACTTCCAGTATATGAGGGAACTCTGCTACATTAAGTTCTCACGACAGAGATGCGTCTGTGCTCAGTTGGAAAGTGTAGGACGTGTCTGGGTAGCAACCAGTAAGTGTCTGATACAAGCCGCTAAGAGGGGATGCGGAGGAAGGTATCTGCTCAGGGAAGCTACTTCAGGTGCGTACTCATTCATAACAGTGTCTCTCCTTTGAGGATGAAGATAGAACAGGGAACGACTATGGGCACATTAGGTACTGTGAGTAAAGGGCATGCTAAGGCGCTTAAGCCTGCCAAACACATATTGGATGTTCACCACCAGTGCAGATCCGCACTTAGTTTCTGCGTCGAAAACGCTTCCTACACTGAGAGGGAAGTGTGCTTTAGGAGGGATTCACTGCAGTGTTACGTCTGTTAAAGAAGGATGCTTTTGGGACTGACTCTGTGGTAACCGCATTAGGCGCACATAGCTTTCCAGTCTCAGACGTCTAACCGTTAGACTATAGGAAGTTCTGTTTAAGGGAAACTCCTTCATGCGGAATGTCACTTCTCACAGTGTCTTTGCAGTGGAGAAAAGAAGATAGAACAAGGACGGACAGAGAGAACGATGCAAACCGTGATTGAAGTACAGGGTAAGCCTCGTAGGCCTCTATTATGCATACTGGTAGTTCAACACCGGAGATGTTCCACAGTGTCTACCTCTTCTCAAAACACTTCCAGTAATGAGGGAACTCTGCTACATTAAGTTCTCACGACAGAGATGCGTCTGTGCTCAGTTGGAAAGTGTAGGCCGTGTCTGGGTAGCAACCAGTAAGTGTCTGATACAAGCCGCTAAGAGGGGATGCGGAGGAAGGTATCTGCTCAGGGAAGCTACTTCAGGTGCGTACTCATTCATAACAGTGTCTCTCCTTTGAGGATGAAGATAAACAGGGAACGACTACGGGCACATTAGGTACTGTGAGTAAAGGGCATGCTAAGGCGCTTAAGCCTGCCAAACACATATTGGATGTTCACCACCAGTGCAGATCCGCACTTAGTTTCTGCGTCGAAAACGCTTCCTACACTGAGAGGGAAGTGTGCTTTAGGAGGGATTCACTGCAGTGTTACGTCTGTTAAAGAAGGATGCTTTTGGGACTGACTCTGTGGTAACCGCATTAGGCGCACATAGCTTTCCAGTCTCAGACGTCTAACCGTTAGACTATAGGAAGTTCTGTTTAAGGGAAACTCCTTCATGCGGAATGTCACTTCTCACAGTGTCTTTGCAGTGGAGAAAAGAAGATAGAACAAGGACGGACAGAGAGAACGATGCAAACCGTGATTGAAGTACAGGGTAAGCCTCGTAGGCCTCTATTATGCATACTGGTAGTTCAACACCGGAGATGTTCCACAGTGTCTACCTCTTCTCAAAACACTTCCAGTATATGAGGGAACTCTGCTACATTAAGTTCTCACGACAGAGATGCGTCTGTGCTCAGTTGGAAAGTGTAGGACGTGTCTGGGTAGCAACCAGTAAGTGTCTGATACAAGCCGCTAAGAGGGGATGCAGAGGAAGGTATCTGCTCAGGGAAGCTACTTCAGGTGCGTACTCATTCATAACAGTGTCTCTCCTTTGAGGATGAAGATAGAACAGGGAACGACTACGGGCACATTAGGTACTGTGAGTAAAGGGCATGCTAAGGCGCTTAAGCCTGCCAAACACATATTGGATGTTCACCACCAGTGCAGATCCGCACTTAGTTTCTGCGTCGAAAACGCTTCCTACACTGAGAGGGAAGTGTGCTTTAGGAGGGATACACTGCAGTGTTACGTCTGTTAAAGAAGGAAGCTTTTGGGACTGACTCGGTGGTAACCCCAATAGGCGCACATAGCTTTCCAGTCTCAGCCGTCTATCCGTTGGACTATAGCAAGTTCTGTTTAAGGGAAACTCCTTCATGCGGAATGTCACTTCTCACAGTGTCTTTCCAGTGGAGGAAAGAAGATAGAACAACGACGGACAGAGAGAACGTTGCAACCCGTGAGTGAAGTACAGGGTAAGGCACCTAAGCCTCTATGATGCATACTGGATGTTCAACACCTGGGATTTTCCACAATGTCTACCACTTCTCAAAACACTTCCAATATAGGAGGGAACTGTGCTACCGTAAGTTCTAATGACAGGGATGCATCTGTGCAAGGTTGAAAACTCGAGGATGTGTCTGGGTAGCAAACATGAAGTGTCTCATAAAGGCACCTTAGAATGGATGCGTATTAGGTATCTGCTAGGGAAGCTACTTCAGTTTTGTACTCATTCATAACAGTGCTTCTCCTTGGAGGAATTAAGAAAGAACACGGACGGACTAGGGGCACAGTAGGTACTGTGAATAAAGGGCAGGCTATGAACCTTACGCCTGCCAACCACATATTGGATGTTCACCACCAGGGTTGATCCGCACATAGGTTCTGCGTCTAAAACGCTTCCAACACTGAGAGGGAAGTGTGCTTTAGGAGGGATTCACTGCAGTGTTACGTCTGTTAAAGAAGGATGCTTTTGGGACTGACTCGGTGGTAACCGCATTAGGCGCACATAGCTTTCCAGTCTCAGACGTCTAACCGTTAGACTATAGGAAGTTCTGTTTAAGGGAAACTCCTTCATGCGGAATGTCACTTCTCACAGTGTCTTTGCAGTGGAGAAAAGAAGATAGAACAAGGACGGACAGAGAGAACGATGCAAACCGTGATTGAAGTACAGGGTAAGCCTCGTAGGCCTCTATTATGCATACTGGTAGTTCAACACCGGAGATGTTCCACAGTGTCTACCTCTTCTCAAAACACTTCCAGTATATGAGGGAACTCTGCTACATTAAGTTCTTACGACAGAGATGCGTCTGTGCTCAGTTGGAAAGTGTAGGACGTGTCTGGGTAGCAACCAGTAAGTGTCTGATACAAGCCGCCAAGAGGGGATGCGGAGGAAGGTATCTGCTCAGGGAAGCTACTTCAGGTGCGTACTCATTCATAACAGTGTCTCTCCTTTGAGGATGAAGATAGAACAGGGAACGACTACGGGCACATTAGGTTCTGTGAGTAAAGGGCATGCTAAGGCGCTTAAGCCTGCCAAACACATATTGGATGTTCACCACCAGTGCAGATCCGCACTTAGTTTCTGCGTCGAAAACGCTTCCTACACTGAGAGGGAAGTGTGCTTTAGGAGGGATTCACTGCAGTGTTACGTCTGTTAAAGAAGGAAGCTTTTGGGACTGACTCTGTGGTAACCCCAATAGGCGCACATAGCTTTCCAGTCTCAGCCGTCTATCCGTTGGACTATAGCAAGTTCTGTTTAAGGGAAACTCCTTCATGCGGAATGTCACTTCTCACAGTGTCTTTCCAGTGGAGGAAAGAAGATAGAACAACGACGGACAGAGAGAACGTTGCAACCCGTGAGTGAAGTACAGGGTAAGGCACCTAAGCCTCTATGATGCATACTGGATGTTCAACACCTGGGATTTTCCACAATGTCTACCACTTCTCAAAACACTTCCAATATAGGAGGGAACTGTGCTACTGTAAGTTCTAATGACAGGGATGCATCTGTGCAAGGTTGAAAACTCGAGGATGTGTCTGGGTAGCAAACATGAAGTGTCTCATAAAGGCACCTTAGACTGGATGCGTAGTAGGTATCTGCTAGGGAAGCTACTTCAGTTTTGAACTCATTCATAACAGTGCTTCTCCTTGGAGGAATGAAGGAAGAACACGGACGGACTAGGGGCACAGTAGGTACTGTGAATAAAGGGCAGGCTATGAACCTTACGCCTGCCAACCACATATTGGATGTTCACCACCAGTGTTGATCCGCACATAGGTTCTGCGTCTAAACCGCTTCCAACACTGAGAGGGAAGTGTGCTTTAGGAGGGATTCACTGCAGTGTTACGTCTGTTAAAGAAGGATGCTTTTGGGACTGACTCGGTGGTAACCGCATTAGGCGCACATAGCTTTCCAGTCTCAGACGTCTAACCGTTAGACTATAGGAAGTTCTGTTTAAGGGAAACTCCTTCATGCGGAATGTCACTTCTCACAGTGTCTTTGCAGTGGAGAAAAGAAGATAGAACAAGGACGGACAGAGAGAACGATGCAAACCGTGATTGAAGTACAGGGTAAGCCTCGTAGGCCTCTATTATGCATACTGGTAGTTCAACACCGGAGATGTTCCACAGTGTCTACCTCTTCTCAAAACACTTCCAGTATAGGAGGGAACTCTGCTACATTAAGTTCTCACGACAGAGATGCGTCTGTGCTCAGTTGGAAAGTGTAGGACGTGTCTGGGTAGCAACCAGTAAGTGTCTGATACAAGCCGCTAAGAGGGGATGCGGAGGAAGGTATCTGCTCAGGGAAGCTACTTCAGGTGCGTACTCATTCATAACAGTGTCTCTCCTTTGAGGATGAAGATAGAACAGGGAACGACTACGGGCACATTAGGTACTGTGAGTAAAGGGCATGCTAAGGCGCTTAAGCCTGCCAAACACATATTGGATGTTCACCACCAGTGCAGATCCGCACTTAGTTTCTGCGTCGAAAACGCTTCCTACACTGAGAGGGAAGTGTGCTTTAGGAGGGATTCACTGCAGTGTTACGTCTGTTAAAGAAGAAAGCTTTTGGGACTGACTCTGTGGTAACCCCAATAGGCGCACATAGCTTTCCAG
Source organism: Neogale vison (assembly GCF_020171115.1). Classification (NCBI taxonomy): domain Eukaryota; kingdom Metazoa; phylum Chordata; class Mammalia; order Carnivora; family Mustelidae; genus Neogale; species Neogale vison. Next base: position 2,620,640 of record NW_025334856.1, read on the forward strand.
TCTCAGCCGTCTATCCGTTGGACTATAGCAAGTTCTGTTTAAGGGAAACTCCTTCATGCGGAATGTCACTTCTCACAGTGTCTTTGCAGTGGAGGAAAGAAGATAGAACAACGACGGACAGAGAGAACGTTGCAACCCGTGAGTGAAGTACAGGGTAAGGCACCTAAGCCTCTATGATGCATACTGGATGTTCAACACCTGGGATTTTCCACAATGTCAACCACTTCTCAAAACACTTCCAATATAGGAGGGAACTGTGCTACCGTAAGTTCTAATGACAGGGATGCATCTGTGCAAGGTTGAAAACTCGAGGATGTGTCTGGGTAGCAAACATGAAGTGTCTCATAAAGGCACCTTAGACTGGATGCGTAGTAGGTATCTGGTAGGGAAGCTACTTCAGTTTTGTACTCATTCATAACAGTGCTTCTCCTTGGAGGAATGAAGGAAGAACACGGACGGACTAGGGGCACAGTAGGTACTGTGAATAAAGGGCAGGCTATGAACCTTACGCCTGCCAACCACATATTGGATGTTCACCACCAGTGTTGATCCGCACATAGGTTCTGCGTCTAAAACGCTTCCAACACTGAGAGGGAAGTGTGCTTTAGGAGGGATTCACTGCAGTGTTACGTCTGTTAAAGAAGGATGCTTTTGGGACTGACTCGGTGGTAACCGCATTAGGCGCACATAGCTTTCCAGTCTCAGACGTCTAACCGTTAGACTATAGGAAGTTCTGTTTAAGGGAAACTCCTTCATGCGGAATGTCACTTCTCACAGTGTCTTTTCAGTGGAGAAAAGAAGATAGAACAAGGACGGACAGAGAGAACGATGCAAACCGTGATTGAAGTACAGGGTAAGCCTCGTAGGCCTCTATTATGCATACTGGTAGTTCAACACCGGAGATGTTCCACAGTGTCTAACTCTTCTCAAAACACTTCCAGTATATGAGGGAACTCTGCTACATTAAGTTCTCACGACAGAGATGCGTCTGTGCTCAGTTGGAAAGTGTAGGCCGTGTCTGGGTAGCAACCAGCAAGTGTCTGATACAAGCCGCTAAGAGGGGATGCGGAGGAAGGTATCTGCTCAGGGAAGCTACTTCAGGTGCGTACTCATTCATAACAGTGTCTCTCCTTTGAGGATGAAGATAGAACAGGGAACGACTACGGGCACATTAGGTACTGTGAGTAAAGGGCATGCTAAGGCGCTTAAGCCTGCCAAACACATATTGGATGTTCACCACCAGTGCAGATCCGCACTTAGTTTCTGCGTCGAAAACGCTTCCTACACTGAGAGGGAAGTGTGCTTTAGGAGGGATTCACTGCAGTGTTACGTCTGTTAAAGAAGGAAGCTTTTGGGACTGACTCGGTGGTAACCCCAATAGGCGCACATAGCTTTCCAGTCTCAGCCGTCTATCCGTTGGACTATAGCAAGTTCTGTTTAAGGGAAACTCCTTCATGCGGAATGTCACTTCTCACAGTGTCTTTCCAGTGGAGGAAAGAAGATAGAACAACGACGGACAGAGAGAACGTTGCAACCCGTGAGTGAAGTACAGGGTAAGGCACCTAAGCCTCTATGATGCATACTGGATGTTCAACACCTGGGATTTTCCACAATGTCTACCACTTCTCAAAACACTTCCAATATAGGAGGGAACTGTGCTACTGTAAGTTCTAATGACAGGGATGCATCTGTGCAAGGTTGAAAACTCGAGGATGTGTCTGGGTAGCAAACATGAAGTGTCTCATAAAGGCACCTTAGACTGGATGAGTAGTAGGTATCTGCTAGGGAAGCTACTTCAGTTTTGTACTCATTCATAACAGTGCTTCTCCTTGGAGGAATGAAGGAAGAACACGGACGGACTAGGGGCACAGTAGGTACTGTGAATAAAGGGCAGGCTATGAACCTTACGCCTGCCAACCACATATTGGATGTTCACCACCAGTGTTGATCCGCACATAGGTTCTGCGTCTAAAACGCTTCCAACACTGAGAGGGAAGTGTGCTTTAGGAGGGATTCACTGCAGTGTTACGTCTGTTAAAGAAGGATGCTTTTGGGACTGACTCGGTGGTAACCGCATTAGGCGCACATAGCTTTCCAGTCTCAGACGTCTAACCGTTAGACTATAGGAAGTTCTGTTTAAGGGAAACTCCTTCATGCGGAATGTCACTTCTCACAGTGTCTTTGCAGTGGAGAAAAGAAGATAGAACAAGGACGGACAGAGAGAACGATGCAAACCGTGATTGAAGTACAGGGTAAGCCTCGTAGGCCTCTATTATGCATACTGGTAGTTCAACACCGGAGATGTTCCACAGTGTCTACCTCTTCTCAAAACACTTCCAGTATATGAGGGAACTCTGCTACATTAAGTTCTCACGACAGAGATGCGTCTGTGCTCAGTTGGAAAGTGTAGGACGTGTCTGGGTAGCAACCAGTAAGTGTCTGATACAAGCCGCTAAGAGGGGATGCGGAGGAAGGTATCTGCTCAGGGAAGCTACTTCAGGTGCGTACTCATTCATAACAGTGTCTCTCCTTTGAGGATGAAGATAGAACAGGGAACGACTACGGGCACATTAGGTACTGTGAGTAAAGGGCATGCTAAGGCGCTTAAGCCTGCCAAACACATATTGGATGTTCACCACCAGTGCAGATCCGCAATTAGTTTCTGCGTCGAAAACGCTTCCTACACTGAGAGGGAAGTGTGCTTTAGGAGGGATTCACTGCAGTGTTACGTCTGTTAAAGAAGGATGCTTTTGGGACTGACTCGGTGGTAACCGCATTAGGCGCACATAGCTTTCCAGTCTCAGACGTCTAACCGTTAGACTATAGGAAGTTCTGTTTAAGGGAAACTCCTTCATGCGGAATGTCACTTCTCACAGTGTCTTTGCAGTGGAGAAAAGAAGATAGAACAAGGACGGACAGAGAGAACGATGCAAACCGTGATTGAAGTACAGGGTAAGCCTCGTAGGCCTCTATTATGCATACTGGTAGTTCAACACCGGAGATCTTCCACAGTGTCTACCTCTTCTCAAAACACTTCCAGTATATGAGGGAACTCTGCTACATTAAGTTCTCACGACAGAGATGCGTCTGTGCTCAGTTGGAAAGTGTAGGACGTGTCTGGGTAGCAACCAGTAAGTGTCTGATACAAGCCGCTAAGAGGGGATGCGGAGGAAGGTATCTGCTCAGGGAAGCTACTTCAGGTGCGTACTCATTCATAACAGTGTCTCTCCTTTGAGGATGAAGATAGAACAGGGAACGACTACGGGCACATTAGGTACTGTGAGTAAAGGGCATGCTAAGGCGCTTAAGCCTGCCAAACACATATTGGATGTTCACCACCAGTGCAGATCCGCACTTAGTTTCTGCGTCGAAAACGCTTCCTACACTGAGAGGGAAGTGTGCTTTAGGAGGGATTCACTGCAGTGTTACGTCTGTTAAAGAAGGAAGCTTTTGGGACTGACTCTGTGGTAACCCCAATAGGCGCACATAGCTTTCCAGTCTCAGCCGTCTATCCGTTGGACTATAGCAAGTTCTGTTTAAGGGAAACTCCTTCATGCGGAATGTCACTTCTCACAGTGTCTTTCCAGTGGAGGAAAGAAGATAGAACAACGACGGACAGAGAGAACGTTGCAACCCGTGAGTGAAGTACAGGGTAAGGCACCTAAGCCTCTATGATGCATACTGGATGTTCAACACCTGGGATTTTCCACAATGTCTACCACTTCTCAAAACACTTCCAATATAGGAGGGAACTGTGCTACCGTAAGTTCTAATGACAGGGATGCATCTGTGCAAGGTTGAAAACTCGAGGATGTGTCTGGGTAGCAAACATGAAGTGTCTCATAAAGGCACCTTAGACTGGATGCGTAGTAGGTATCTGCTAGGGAAGCTACTTCAGTTTTGTACTCATTCATAACAGTGCTTCTCCTTGGAGGAATGAAGGAAGAACACGGACGGACTAGGGGCACAGTAGGTACTGTGAATAAAGGGCAGGCTATGAACCTTACGCCTGCCAACCACATATTGGATGTTCACCACCAGTGTTGATCCGCACATAGGTTCTGCGTCTAAAACGCTTCCAACACTGAGAGGGAAGTGTGCTTTAGGAGGGATTCACTGCAGTGTTACGTCTGTTAAAGAAGGATGCTTTTGGGACTGACTCTGTGGTAACCGCATTAGGCGCACATAGCTTTCCAGTCTCAGACGTCTAACCGTTAGACTATAGGAAGTTCTGTTTAAGGGAAACTCCTTCATGCGGAATGTCACTTCTCACAGTGTCTTTGCAGTGGAGAAAAGAAGATAGAACAAGGACGGACAGAGAGAACGATGCAAACCGTGATTGAAGTACAGGGTAAGCCTCGTAGGCCTCTATTATGCATACTGGTAGTTCAACACCGGAGATGTTCCACAGTGTCTACCTCTTCTCAAAACACTTCCAGTATATGAGGGAACTCTGCTACATTAAGTTCTCACGACAGAGATGCGTCTGTGCTCAGTTGGAAAGTGTAGGACGTGTCTGGGTAGCAACCAGTAAGTGTCTGATACAAGCCGCTAAGAGGGGATGCGGAGGAAGGTATCTGCTCAGGGAAGCTACTTCAGGTGCGTACTCATTCATAACAGTGTCTCTCCTTTGAGGATGAAGATAGAACAGGGAACGACTACGGGCACATTAGGTACTGTGAGTAAAGGGCATGCTAAGGCGCTTAAGCCTGCCAAACACATATTGGATGTTCACCACCAGTGCAGATCCGCACTTAGTTTCTGCGTCGAAAACGCTTCCTACACTGAGAGGGAAGTGTGCTTTAGGAGGGATTCACTGCAGTGTTACGTCTGTTAAAGAAGGAAGCTTTTGGGACTGACTCTGTGGTAACCCCTATAGGCGCACATAGCTTTCCAGTCTCAGCCGTCTATCCGTTGGACTATAGCAAGTTCTGTTTAAGGGAAACTCCTTCATGCGGAATGTCACTTCTCACAGTGTCTTTCCAGTGGAGGAAAGAAGATAGAACAACGACGGACAGAGAGAACGTTGTAACCCTTTTGTGAAGTACAGGGTAAGGCACCTAAGCCTCTATGATGCATACTGGATGTTCAACACCTGGGATTTTCCACAATGTCTACCACTTCTCAAAACACTTCCAATATAGGAGGGAACTGTGCTACCGTAAGTTCTAATGACAGGGATGCATCTGTGCAAGGTTGAAAACTCGAGGATGTGTCTGGGTAGCAAACATGAAGTGTCTCATAAAGGCACCTTAGACTGGATGCGTAGTAGGTATCTGCTAGGGAAGCTACTTCAGTTTTGTACTCATTCATAACAGTGCTTCTCCTTGGAGGAATGAAGGAAGAACACGGACGGACTAGGGGCACAGTAGGTACTGTGAATAAAGGGCAGGCTATGAACCTTACGCCTGCCAACCACATATTGGATGTTCACCACCAGTGTTGATCCGCACCTAGGTTCTGCGTCTAAACCGCTTCCAACACTGAGAGGGAAGTGTGCTTTAGGAGGGATTCACTGCAGTGTTACGTCTGTTAAAGAAGGATGCTTTTGGGACTGACTCGGTGGTAACCGCATTAGGCGCACATAGCTTTCCAGTCTCAGACGTCTAACCGTTAGACTATAGGAAGTTCTGTTTAAGGGAAACTCCTTCATGCGGAATGTCACTTCTCACAGTGTCTTTGCAGTGGAGAAAAGAAGATAGAACAAGGACGGACAGAGAGAACGATGCAAACCGTGATTGAAGTACAGGGTAAGCCTCGTAGGCCTCTATTATGCATACTGGTAGTTCAACACCGGAGATGTTCCACAGTGTCTACCTCTTCTCAAAACACTTCCAGTATATGAGGGAACTCTGCTACATTAAGTTCTCACGACAGAGATGCGTCTGTGCTCAGTTGGAAAGTGTAGGACGTGTCTGGGTAGCAACCAGTAAGTGTCTGATACAAGCCGCTAAGAGGGGATGCGGAGGAAGGTATCTGCTCATGGAAGCTACTTCAGGTGCGTACTCATTCATAACAGTGTCTCTCCTTTGAGGATGAAGATAGAACAGGGAACGACTACGGGCACATTAGGTACTGTGAGTAAAGGGCATGCTAAGGCGCTTAAGCCTGCCAAACACATATTGGATGTTCACCACCAGTGCAGATCCGCACTTAGTTTCTGCGTCGAAAACGCTTCCTACACTGAGAGGGAAGTGTGCTTTAGGAGGGATTCACTGCAGTGTTACGTCTGTTAAAGAAGGAAGCTTTTGGGACTGACTCTGTGGTAACCCCAATAGGCGCACATAGCTTTCCAGTCTCAGCCGTCTATCCGTTGGACTATAGCAAGTTCTGTTTAAGGGAAACTCCTTCATGCGGAATGTCACTTCTCACAGTGTCTTTCCAGTGGAGGAAAGAAGATAGAACAACGACGGACAGAGAGAACGTTGCAACCCGTGAGTGAAGTACAGGGTAAGGCACCTAAGCCTCTATGATGCATACTGGATGTTCAACACCTGGGATTTTCCACAATGTCTACCACTTCTCAAAACACTTCCAATATAGGAGGGAACTGTGCTACTGTAAGTTCTAATGACAGGGATGCATCTGTGCAAGGTTGAAAACTCGAGGATGTGTCTGGGAAGCAAACATGAAGTGTCTCATAAAGGCACCTTAGACTGGATGCGTAGTAAGTATCTGCTAGGGAAGCTACTTCAGTTTTGTACTCATTCATAACAGTGCTTCTCCTTGGAGGAATGAAGGAAGAACACGGACGGACTAGGGGCACAGTAGGTACTGTGAATAAAGGGCAGGCTATGAACCTTACGCCTGCCAACCACATATTGGATGTTCACCACCAGTGTTGATCCGCACATGAGTTCTGCGTCTAAAACGCTTCCAACACTGAGAGGGAAGTGTGCTTTAGGAGGGATTCACTGCAGTGTTACGTCTGTTAAAGAAGGATGCTTTTGGGACTGACTCGGTGGTAACTGCATTAGGCGCACATAGCTTTCCAGTCTCAGACGTCTAACCGTTAGACTATAGGAAGTTCTGTTTAAGGGAAACTCCTTCATGCGGAATGTCACTTCTCACAGTGTCTTTGCAGTGGAGAAAAGAAGATAGAACAAGGACGGACAGAGAGAACGATGCAAACCGTGATTGAAGTACAGGGTAAGCCTCGTAGGCCTCTATTATGCATACTGGTAGTTCAACACCGGAGATGTTCCACAGTGTCTACCTCTTCTCAAAACACTTCCAGTATATGAGGGAACTCTGCTACATTAAGTTCTCACGACAGAGATGCGTCTGTGCTCAGTTGGAAAGTGTAGGACGTGTCTGGGTAGCAACCAGTAAGTGTCTGATACAAGCCGCTAAGAGGGGATGCGGAGGAAGGTATCTGCTCAGGGAAGCTACTTCAGGTGCGTACTCATTCATAACAGTGTCTCTCCTTTGAGGATGAAGATAGAACAGGGAACGACTATGGGCACATTAGGTACTGTGAGTAAAGGGCATGCTAAGGCGCTTAAGCCTGCCAAACACATATTGGATGTTCACCACCAGTGCAGATCCGCACTTAGTTTCTGCGTCGAAAACGCTTCCAACACTGAGAGGGAAGTGTGCTTTAGGAGGGATTCACTGCAGTGTTACGTCTGTTAAAAAGGATGCTTTTGGGACTGACTCGGTGGTAACCGCATTAGGCGCACATAGCTTTCCAGTCTCAGACGTCTAACCGTTAGACTATAGGAAGTTCTGTTTAAGGGAAACTCCTTCATGCGGAATGTCACTTCTCACAGTGTCTTTGCAGTGGAGAAAAGAAGATAGAACAAGGACGGACAGAGAGAACGATGCAAACCGTGATTGAAGTACAGGGTAAGCCTCGTAGGCCTCTATTATGCATACTGGTAGTTCAACACCGGAGATGTTCCACAGTGTCTACCTCTTCTCAAAACACTTCCAGTATATGAGGGAACTCTGCTACATTAAGTTCTCACGACAGAGATGCGTCTGTGCTCAGTTGGAAAGTGTAGGACCTGTCTGGGTAGCAACCAGTAAGTGTCTGATACAAGCCGCTAAGAGGGGATGCGGAGGAAGGTATCTGCTCAGGGAAGCTACTTCAGGTGCGTACTCATTCATAACAGTGTCTCTCCTTTGAGGATGAAGATAGAACAGGGAACGACTACGGGCACATTAGGTACTGTGAGTAAAGGGCATGCTAAGGCGCTTAAGCCTGCCAAACACATATTGGATGTTCACCACCAGTGCAGATCCGCACTTAGTTTCTGCGTCGAAAACGCTTCCAACACTGAGAGGGAAGTGTGCTTTAGGAGGGATTCACTGCAGTGTTACGTCTGTTAAAGAAGGATGCTTTTGGGACTGACTCTGTGGTAACCGCATTAGGCGCACATAACTTTCCAGTCTCAGACGTCTAACCGTTAGACTATAGGAAGTTCTGTTTAAGGGAAACTCCTTCATGCGGAATGTCACTTCTCACAGTGTCTTTGCAGTGGAGAAAAGAAGATAGAACAAGGACGGACAGAGAGAACGATGCAAACCGTGATTGAAGTACAGGGTAAGCCTCGTAGGCCTCTATTATGCATACTGGTAGTTCAACACCGGAGATGTTCCACAGTGTCTACCTCTTCTCAAAACACTTCCAGTATATGAGGGAACTCTGCTACATTAAGTTCTCACGACAGAGATGCGTCTGTGCTCAGTTGGAAAGTGTAGGACGTGTCTGGGTAGCAACCAGTAAGTGTCTGATACAAGCCGCTAAGAGGGGATGCGGAGGAAGGTATCTGTTCAGGGAAGCTACTTCAGGTGCGTACTCATTCATAACAGTGTCTCTCCTTTGAGGATGAAGATAGAACAGGGAACGACTACGGGCACATTAGGTACTGTGAGTAAAGGGCATGCTAAGGCGCTTAAGCCTGCCAAACACATATTGGATGTTCACCACCAGTGCAGATCCGCACTTAGTTTCTGCGTCGAAAACGCTTCCTACACTGAGAGGGAAGTGTGCTTTAGGAGGGATTCACTGCAGTGTTACGTCTGTTAAAGAAGGATGCTTTTGGGACTGACTCGGTGGTAACCCCAATAGGCGCACATAGCTTTCCAGTCTCAGACGTCTAACCGTTAGACTATAGGAAGTTCTGTTTAAGGGAAACTCCTTCATGCGGAATGTCACTTCTCACAGTGTCTTTGCAGTGGAGAAAAGAAGATAGAACAAGGACGGACAGAGAGAACGATGCAAACCGTGATTGAAGTACAGGGTAAGCCTCGTAGGCCTCTATTATGCATACTGGTAGTTCAACACCGGAGATGTTCCACAGTGTCTACCTCTTCTCAAAACACTTCCAGTATATGAGGGAACTCTGCTACATTAAGTTCTCACGACAGAGATGCGTCTGTGCTCAGTTGGAAAGTGTAGGACGTGTCTGGGTAGCAACCAGTAAGTGTCTGATACAAGCCGCTAAGAGGGGATGCGGAGGAAGGTATCTGCTCAGGGAAGCTACTTCAGGTGCGTACTCATTCATAACAGTGTCTCTCCTTTGAGGATGAAGATAGAACAGGGAACGACTACGGGCACATTAGGTACTGTGAGTAAAGGGCATGCTAAGGCGCTTAAGCCTGCCAAACACATATTGGATGTTCACCACCAGTGCAGATCCGCACTTAGTTTCTGCGTCGAAAACGCTTCCTACACTGAGAGGGAAGTGTGCTTTAGGAGGGATTCACTGCAGTGTTACGTCTGTTAAAGAAGGAAGCTTTTGGGACTGACTCTGTGGTAACCCCAATAGGCGCACATAGCTTTCCAGTCTCAGCCGTCTATCCGTTGGACTATAGCAAGTTCTGTTTAAGGGAAACTCCTTCATGCGGAATGTCACTTCTCACAGTGTCTTTCCAGTGGAGGAAAGAAGATAGAACAACGACGGACAGAGAGAACGTTGCAACCCGTGAGTGAAGTACAGGGTAAGGCACCTAAGCCTCTATGATGCATACTGGATGTTCAACACCTGGGATTTTCCACAATGTCTACCACTTCTCAAAACACTTCCAATATAGGAGGGAACTGTGCTACTGTAAGTTCTAATGACAGGGATGCATCTGTGCAAGGTTGAAAACTCGAGGATGTGTCTGGGAAGCAAACATGAAGTGTCTCATAAAGGCACCTTAGACTGGATGCGTAGTAGGTATCTGCTAGGGAAGCTACTTCAGTTTTGTACTCATTCATAACAGTGCTTCTCCTTGGAGGAATGAAGGAAGAACACGGACGGACTAGGGGCACAGTAGGTACTGTGAATAAAGGGCAGGCTATGAACCTTACGCCTGCCAACCACATATTGGATGTTCACCACCAGTGTTGATCCGCACATAGGTTCTGCGTCTAAAACGCTTCCAACACTGAGAGGGAACTGTGCTTTAGGAGGGATTCACTGCAGTGTTACGTCTGTTAAAGAAGGATGCTTTTGGGACTGACTCTGTGGTAACTGCATTAGGCGCACATAGCTTTCCAGTCTCAGACGTCTAACCGTTAGACTATAGGAAGTTCTGTTTAAGGGAAACTCCTTCATGCGGAATGTCACTTCTCACAGTGTCTTTGCAGTGGAGAAAAGAAGATAGAACAAGGACGGACAGAGAGAACGATGCAAACCGTGATTGAAGTACAGGGTAAGCCTCGTAGGCCTCTATTATGCATACTGGTAGTTCAACACCGGAGATGTTCCACAGTGTCTACCTCTTCTCAAAACACTTCCAGTATATGAGGGAACTCTGCTACATTAAGTTCTCACGACAGAGATGCGTCTGTGCTCAGTTGGAAAGTGTAGGACGTGTCTGGGTAGCAACCAGTAAGTGTCTGATACAAGCCGCTAAGAGGGGATGCGGAGGAAGGTATCTGCTCAGGGAAGCTACTTCAGGTGCGTACTCATTCATAACAGTGTCTCTCCTTTGAGGATGAAGATAGAACAGGGAACGACTATGGGCACATTAGGTACTGTGAGTAAAGGGCATGCTAAGGCGCTTAAGCCTGCCAAACACATATTGGATGTTCACCACCAGTGCAGATCCGCACTTAGTTTCTGCGTCGAAAACGCTTCCTACACTGAGAGGGAAGTGTGCTTTAGGAGGGATTTACTGCAGTGTTACGTCTGTTAAAGAAGGATGCTTTTGGGACTGACTCGGTGGTAACCGCATTAGGCGCACATAGCTTTCCAGTCTCAGACGTCTAACCGTTAGACTATAGGAAGTTCTGTTTAAGGGAAACTCCTTCATGCGGAATGTCACTTCTCACAGTGTCTTTGCAGTGGAGAAAAGAAGATAGAACAAGGACGGACAGAGAGAACGATGCAAACCGTGATTGAAGTACAGGGTAAGCCTCGTAGGCCTCTATTATGCATACTGGTAGTTCAACACCGGAGATGTTCCACAGTGTCTACCTCTTCTCAAAACACTTCCAGTATATGAGGGAACTCTGCTACATTAAGTTCTCACGACAGAGATGCGTCTGTGCTCAGTTGGAAAGTGTAGGACGTGTCTGGGTAGCAACCAGTAAGTGTCTGATACAAGCCGCTAAGAGGGGATGCGGAGGAAGGTATCTGCTCAGGGAAGCTACTTCAGGTGCGTACTCATTCATAACAGTGTCTCTCCTTTGAGGATGAAGATAGAACAGGGAACGACTACGGGCACATTAGGTACTGTGAGTAAAGGGCATGCTAAGGCGCTTAAGCCTGCCAAACACATATTGGATGTTCACCACCAGTGCAGATCCGCACTTAGTTTCTGCGTCGAAAACGCTTCCAACACTGAGAGGGAAGTGTGCTTTAGGAGGGATTCACTGCAGTGTTACGTCTGTTAAAGAAGGATGCTTTTGGGACTGACTCTGTGGTAACCGCATTAGGCGCACATAGCTTTCCAGTCTCAGACGTCTAACCGTTAGACTATAGGAAGTTCTGTTTAAGGGAAACTCCTTCATGCGGAATGTCACTTCTCACAGTGTCTTTGCAGTGGAGAAAAGAAGATAGAACAAGGACGGACAGAGAGAACGATGCAAACCGTGATTGAAGTACAGGGTAAGCCTCGTAGGCCTCTATTATGCATACTGGTAGTTCAACACCGGAGATGTTCCACAGTGTCTACCTCTTCTCAAAACACTTCCAGTATATGAGGGAACTCTGCTACATTAAGTTCTCACGACAGAGATGCGTCTGTGCTCAGTTGGAAAGTGTAGGACGTGTCTGGGTAGCAACCAGTAAGTGTCTGATACAAGCCGCTAAGAGGGGATGCGGAGGAAGGTATCTGCTCAGGGAAGCTACTTCAGGTGCGTACTCATTCATAAGAGTGTCTCTCCTTTGAGGATGAAGATAGAACAGGGAACGACTACGGGCACATTAGGTACTGTGAGTAAAGGGCATGCTAAGGCGCTTAAGCCTGCCAAACACATATTGGATGTTCACCACCAGTGCAGATCCGCACTTAGTTTCTGCGTCGAAAACGCTTCCTACACTGAGAGGGAAGTGTGCTTTAGGAGGGATTCACTGCAGTGTTACGTCTGTTAAAGAAGGAAGCTTTTGGGACTGACTCTGTGGTAACCCCAATAGGCGCACATAGCTTTCCAGTCTCAGCCGTCTATCCGTTGGACTATAGCAAGTTCTGTTTAAGGGAAACTCCTTCATGCGGAATGTCACTTCTCACAGTGTCTTTCCAGTGGAGGAAAGAAGATAGAACAACGACGGACAGAGAGAACGTTGCAACCCGTGAGTGAAGTACAGGGTAAGGCACCTAAGCCTCTATGATGCATACTGGATGTTCAACACCTGGGATTTTCCACAATGTCTACCACTTCTCAAAACACTTCCAATATAGGAGGGAACTGTGCTACCGTAAGTTCTAATGACAGGGATGCATCTGTGCAAGGTTGAAAACTCGAGGATGTGTCTGGGTAGCAAACATGAAGTGTCTCATAAAGGCACCTTAGACTGGATGCGTAGTAGGTATCTGCTAGGGAAGCTACTTCAGTTTTGTACTCATTCATAACAGTGCTTCTCCTTGGAGGAATGAAGGAAGAACACGGACGGACTAGGGGCACAGTAGGTACTGTGAATAAAGGGCAGGCTATGAACCTTACGCCTGCCAACCACATATTGGATGTTCACCACCAGTGTTGATCCGCACATAGGTTCTGCGTCTAAAACGCTTCCAACACTGAGAGGGAAGTGTGCTTTAGGAGGGATTCACTGCAGTGTTACGTCTGTTAAAGAAGGATGCTTTTGGGACTGACTCTGTGGTAACCGCATTAGGCGCACATAGCTTTCCAGTCTCAGACGTCTAACCGTTAGACTATAGGAAGTTCTGTTTAAGGGAAACTCCTTCATGCGGAATGTCACTTCTCACAGTGTCTTTGCAGTGGAGAAAAGAAGATAGAACAAGGACGGACAGAGAGAACGATGCAAACCGTGATTGAAGTACAGGGTAAGCCTCGTAGGCCTCTATTATGCATACTGGTAGTTCAACACCGGAGATGTTCCACAGTGTCTACCTCTTCTCAAAACACTTCCAGTATATGAGGGAACTCTGCTACATTAAGTTCTCACGACAGAGATGCGACTGTGCTCAGTTGGAAAGTGTAGGACGTGTCTGGGTAGCAACCAGTAAGTGTCTGATACAAGCCGCTAAGAGGGGATGCGGAGGAAGGTATCTGCTCAGGGAAGCTACTTCAGGTGCGTACTCATTCATAACAGTGTCTCTCCTTTGAGGATGAAGATAGAACAGGGAACGACTACGGGCACATTAGGTACTGTGAGTAAAGGGCATGCTAAGGCGCTTAAGCCTGCCAAACACATATTGGATGTTCACCACCAGTGCAGATCCGCACTTAGTTTCTGCGTCGAAAACGCTTCCTACACTGAGAGGGAAGTGTGCTTTAGGAGGGATTCACTGCAGTGTTACGTCTGTTAAAGAAGGAAGCTTTTGGGACTGACTCTGTGGTAACCCCAATAGGCGCACATAGCTTTCCAGTCTCAGCCGTCTATCCGTTGGACTAAGCAAGTTCTGTTTAAGGGAAACTCCTTCATGCGGAATGTCACTTCTCACAGTGTCTTTCCAGTGGAGGAAAGAAGATAGAACAACGACGGACAGAGAGAACGTTGCAACCCGTGAGTGAAGTACAGGGTAAGGCACCTAAGCCTCTATGATGCATACTGGATGTTCAACACCTGGGATTTTCCACAATGTCTACCACTTCTCAAAACACTTCCAATATAGGAGGGAACTGTGCTACCGTAAGTTCTAATGACAGGGATGCATCTGTGCAAGGTTGAAAACTCGAGGATGTGTCTGGGTAGCAAACATGAAGTGTCTCATAAAGGCACCTTAGACTGGATGCGTAGGAGGTATCTGCTAGGGAAGCTACTTCAGTTTTGTACTCATTCATAACAGTGCTTCTCCTTGGAGGAATGAAGGAAGAACACGGACGGACTAGGGGCACAGTAGGTACTGTGAATAAAGGGCAGGCTATGAACCTTACGCCTGCCAACCACATATTGGATGTTCACCACCAGTGTTGATCCGCACATAGGTTCTGCGTCTAAAACGCTTCCAACACTGAGAGGGAAGTGTGCTTTAGGAGGGATTCACTGCAGTGTTTCGTCTGTTAAAGAAGGATGCTTTTGGGACTGACTCTGTGGTAACCCCAATAGGCGCACATAGCTTTCCAGTCTCAGACGTCTAACCGTTAGACTATAGGAAGTTCTGTTTAAGGGAAACTCCTTCATGCGGAATGTCACTTCTCACAGTGTCTTTGCAGTGGAGAAAAGAAGATAGAACAAGGACGGACAGAGAGAACGATGCAAACCGTGATTGAAGTACAGGGTAAGCCTCGTAGGCCTCTATTATGCATACTGGTAGTTCAACACCGGAGATGTTCCACAGTGTCTACCTCTTCTCAAAACACTTCCAGTATATGAGGGAACTCTGCTACATTAAGTTCTCACGACAGAGATGCGTCTGTGCTCAGTTGGAAAGTGTAGGACGTGTCTGGGTAGCAACCAGTAAGTGTCTGATACAAGCCGCTAAGAGGGGATGCGGAGGAAGGTATCTGCTCAGGGAAGCTACTTCAGGTGCGTACTCATTCATAACAGTGTCTCTCCTTTGAGGATGAAGATAGAACAGGGAACGACTACGGGCACATTAGGTACTGTGAGTAAAGGGCATGCTAAGGCGCTTAAGCCTGCCAAACACATATTGGATGTTCACCACCAGTGCAGATCCGCACTTAGTTTCTGCGTCGAAAACGCTTCCTACACTGAGAGGGAAGTGTGCTTTAGGAGGGATTCACTGCAGTGTTACGTCTGTTAAAGAAGGAAGCTTTTGGGACTGACTCTGTGGTAACCCCAATAGGCGCACATAGCTTTCCAGTCTCAGCCGTCTATCCGTTGGACTATAGCAAGTTCTGTTTAAGGGAAACTCCTTCATGCGGAATGTCACTTCTCACAGTGTCTTTCCAGTGGAGGAAAGAAGATAGAACAACGACGGACAGAGAGAACGTTGCAACCCGTGAGTGAAGTACAGGGTAAGGCACCTAAGCCTCTATGATGCATACTGGATGTTCAACACCTGGGATTTTCCACAATGTCTACCACTTCTCAAAACACTTCCAATATAGGAGGGAACTGTGCTACCGTAAGTTCTAATGACAGGGATGCATCTGTGCAAGGTTGAAAACTCGAGGATGTGTCTGGGTAGCAAACATGAAGTGTCTCATAAAGGCACCTTAGACTGGATGCGTAGTAGGTATCTGCTAGGGAAGCTACTTCAGTTTTGTACTCATTCATAACAGTGCTTCTCCTTGGAGGAATGAAGGAAGAACACGGACGGACTAGGGGCACAGTAGGTACTGTGAATAAAGGGCAGGCTATGAACCTTACGCCTGCCAACCACATATTGGATGTTCACCACCAGTGTTGATCCGCACATGAGTTCTGCGTCTAAAACGCTTCCAACACTGAGAGGGAAGTGTGCTTTAGGAGGGATTCACTGCAGTGTTACGTCTGTTAAAGAAGGATGCTTTTGGGACTGACTCGGTGGTAACTGCATTAGGCGCACATAGCTTTCCAGTCTCAGACGTCTAACCGTTAGACTATAGGAAGTTCTGTTTAAGGGAAACTCCTTCATGCGGAATGTCACTTCTCACAGTGTCTTTGCAGTGGAGAAAAGAAGATAGAACAAGGACGGACAGAGAGAACGATGCAAACCGTGATTGAAGTACAGGGTAAGCCTCGTAGGCCTCTATTATGCATACTGGTAGTTCAACACCGGAGATGTTCCACAGTGTCTACCTCTTCTCAAAACACTTCCAGTATATGAGGGAACTCTGCTACATTAAGTTCTCACGACAGAGATGCGTCTGTGCTCAGTTGGAAAGTGTAGGACGTGTCTGGGTAGCAACCAGTAAGTGTCTGATACAAGCCGCTAAGAGGGGATGCGGAGGAAGGTATCTGCTCAGGGAAGCTACTTCAGGTGCGTACTCATTCATAACAGTGTCTCTCCTTTGAGGATGAAGATAGAACAGGGAACGACTATGGGCACATTAGGTACTGTGAGTAAAGGGCATGCTAAGGCGCTTAAGCCTGCCAAACACATATTGGATGTTCACCACCAGTGCAGATCCGCACTTAGTTTCTGCGTCGAAAACGCTTCCAACACTGAGAGGGAAGTGTGCTTTAGGAGGGATTCACTGCAGTGTTACGTCTGTTAAAAAGGATGCTTTTGGGACTGACTCGGTGGTAACCGCATTAGGCGCACATAGCTTTCCAGTCTCAGACGTCTAACCGTTAGACTATAGGAAGTTCTGTTTAAGGGAAACTCCTTCATGCGGAATGTCACTTCTCACAGTGTCTTTGCAGTGGAGAAAAGAAGATAGAACAAGGACGGACAGAGAGAACGATGCAAACCGTGATTGAAGTACAGGGTAAGCCTCGTAGGCCTCTATTATGCATACTGGTAGTTCAACACCGGAGATGTTCCACAGTGTCTACCTCTTCTCAAAACACTTCCAGTATATGAGGGAACTCTGCTACATTAAGTTCTCACGACAGAGATGCTTCTGTGCTCAGTTGGAAAGTGTAGGACCTGTCTGGGTAGCAACCAGTAAGTGTCTGATACAAGCCGCTAAGAGGGGATGCGGAGGAAGGTATCTGCTCAGGGAAGCTACTTCAGGTGCGTACTCATTCATAACAGTGTCTCTCCTTTGAGGATGAAGATAGAACAGGGAACGACTACGGGCACATTAGGTACTGTGAGTAAAGGGCATGCTAAGGCGCTTAAGCCTGCCAAACACATATTGGATGTTCACCACCAGTGCAGATCCGCACTTAGTTTCTGCATCGAAAACGCTTCCAACACTGAGAGGGAAGTGTGCTTTAGGAGGGATTCACTGCAGTGTTACGTCTGTTAAAGAAGGATGCTTTTGGGACTGACTCTGTGGTAACCGCATTAGGCGCACATAACTTTCCAGTCTCAGACGTCTAACCGTTAGACTATAGGAAGTTCTGTTTAAGGGAAACTCCTTCATGCGGAATGTCACTTCTCACAGTGTCTTTGCAGTGGAGAAAAGAAGATAGAACAAGGACGGACAGAGAGAACGATGCAAACCGTGATTGAAGTACAGGGTAAGCCTCGTAGGCCTCTATTATGCATACTGGTAGTTCAACACCGGAGATGTTCCACAGTGTCTACCTCTTCTCAAAACACTTCCAGTATATGAGGGAACTCTGCTACATTAAGTTCTCACGACAGAGATGCGTCTGTGCTCAGTTGGAAAGTGTAGGACGTGTCTGGGTAGCAACCAGTAAGTGTCTGATACAAGCCGCTAAGAGGGGATGCGGAGGAAGGTATCTGCTCAGGGAAGCTACTTCAGGTGCGTACTCATTCATAACAGTGTCTCTCCTTTGAGGATGAAGATAGAACAGGGAACGACTACGGGCACATTAGGTACTGTGAGTAAAGGGCATGCTAAGGCGCTTAAGCCTGCCAAACACATATTGGATGTTCACCACCAGTGCAGATCCGCACTTAGTTTCTGCGTCGAAAACGCTTCCTACACTGAGAGGGAAGTGTGCTTTAGGAGGGATTCACTGCAGTGTTACGTCTGTTAAAGAAGGATGCTTTTGGGACTGACTCTGTGGTAACCCCAATAGGCGCACATAGCTTTCCAGTCTCAGACGTCTAACCGTTAGACTATAGGAAGTTCTGTTTAAGGGAAACTCCTTCATGCGGAATGTCACTTCTCACAGTGTCTTTGCAGTGGAGAAAAGAAGATAGAACAAGGACGGACAGAGAGAACGATGCAAACCGTGATTGAAGTACAGGGTAAGCCTCGTAGGCCTCTATTATGCATACTGGTAGTTCAACACCGGAGATGTTCCACAGTGTCTACCTCTTCTCAAAACACTTCCAGTATATGAGGGAACTCTGCTACATTAAGTTCTCACGACAGAGATGCGTCTGTGCTCAGTTGGAAAGTGTAGGACGTGTCTGGGTAGCAACCAGTAAGTGTCTGATACAAGCCGCTAAGAGGGGATGCGGAGGAAGGTATCTGCTCAGGGAAGCTACTTCAGGTGCGTACTCATTCATAACAGTGTCTCTCCTTTGAGGATGAAGATAGAACAGGGAACGACTACGGGCACATTAGGTACTGTGAGTAAAGGGCATACTAAGGCGCTTAAGCCTGCCAAACACATATTGGATGTTCACCACCAGTGCAGATCCGCACTTAGTTTCTGCGTCGAAAACGCTTCCTACACTGAGAGGGAAGTGTGCTTTAGGAGGGATTCACTGCAGTGTTACCTCTGTTAAAGAAGGAAGCTTTTGGGACTGACTCTGTGGTAACCCCAATAGGCGCACATAGCTTTCCAGTCTCAGCCGTCTATCCGTTGGACTATAGCAAGTTCTGTTTAAGGGAAACTCCTTCATGCGGAATGTCACTTCTCACAGTGTCTTTCCAGTGGAGGAAAGAAGATAGAACAACGACGGACAGAGAGAACGTTGCAACCCGTGAGTGAAGTACAGGGTAAGGCACCTAAGCCTCTATGATGCATACTGGATGTTCAACACCTGGGATTTTCCACAATGTCTACCACTTCTCAAAACACTTCCAATATAGGAGGGAACTGTGCTACTGTAAGTTCTAATGACAGGGATGCATCTGTGCAAGGTTGAAAACTCGAGGATGTGTCTGGGAAGCAAACATGAAGTGTCTCATAAAGGCACCTTAGACTGGATGCGTAGTAGGTATCTGCTAGGGAAGCTACTTCAGTTTTGTACTCATTCATAACAGTGCTTCTCCTTGGAGGAATGAAGGAAGAACACGGACGGACTAGGGGCACAGTAGGTACTGTGAATAAAGGGCAGGCTATGAACCTTACGCCTGCCAACCACATATTGGATGTTCACCACCAGTGTTGATCCGCACATAGGTTCTGCGTCTAAAACGCTTCCAACACTGAGAGGGAACTGTGCTTTAGGAGGGATTCACTGCAGTGTTACGTCTGTTAAAGAAGGATGCTTTTGGGACTGACTCTGTGGTAACTGCATTAGGCGCACATAGCTTTCCAGTCTCAGACGTCTAACCGTTAGACTATAGGAAGTTCTGTTTAAGGGAAACTCCTTCATGCGGAATGTCACTTCTCACAGTGTCTTTGCAGTGGAGAAAAGAAGATAGAACAAGGACGGACAGAGAGAACGATGCAAACCGTGATTGAAGTACAGGGTAAGCCTCGTAGGCCTCTATTATGCATACTGGTAGTTCAACACCGGAGATGTTCCACAGTGTCTACCTCTTCTCAAAACACTTCCAGTATATGAGGGAACTCTGCTACATTAAGTTCTCACGACAGAGATGCGTCTGTGCTCAGTTGGAAAGTGTAGGACGTGTCTGGGTAGCAACCAGTAAGTGTCTGATACAAGCCGCTAAGAGGGGATGCGGAGGAAGGTATCTGCTCAGGGAAGCTACTTCAGGTGCGTACTCATTCATAACAGTGTCTCTCCTTTGAGGATGAAGATAGAACAGGGAACGACTATGGGCACATTAGGTACTGTGAGTAAAGGGCATGCTAAGGCGCTTAAGCCTGCCAAACACATATTGGATGTTCACCACCAGTGCAGATCCGCACTTAGTTTCTGCGTCGAAAACGCTTCCTACACTGAGAGGGAAGTGTGCTTTAGGAGGGATTTACTGCAGTGTTACGTCTGTTAAAGAAGGATGCTTTTGGGACTGACTCGGTGGTAACCGCATTAGGCGCACATAGCTTTCCAGTCTCAGACGTCTAACCGTTAGACTATAGGAAGTTCTGTTTAAGGGAAACTCCTTCATGCGGAATGTCACTTCTCACAGTGTCTTTGCAGTGGAGAAAAGAAGATAGAACAAGGACGGACAGAGAGAACGATGCAAACCGTGATTGAAGTACAGGGTAAGCCTCGTAGGCCTCTATTATGCATACTGGTAGTTCAACACCGGAGATGTTCCACAGTGTCTACCTCTTCTCAAAACACTTCCAGTATATGAGGGAACTCTGCTACATTAAGTTCTCACGACAGAGATGCGTCTGTGCTCAGTTGGAAAGTGTAGGACGTGTCTGGGTAGCAACCAGTAAGTGTCTGATACAAGCCGCTAAGAGGGGATGCGGAGGAAGGTATCTGCTCAGGGAAGCTACTTCAGGTGCGTACTCATTCATAACAGTGTCTCTCCTTTGAGGATGAAGATAGAACAGGGAACGACTACGGGCACATTAGGTACTGTGAGTAAAGGGCATGCTAAGGCGCTTAAGCCTGCCAAACACATATTGGATGTTCACCACCAGTGCAGATCCGCACTTAGTTTCTGCGTCGAAAACGCTTCCAACACTGAGAGGGAAGTGTGCTTTAGGAGGGATTCACTGCAGTGTTACGTCTGTTAAAGAAGGATGCTTTTGGGACTGACTCTGTGGTAACCGCATTAGGCGCACATAGCTTTCCAGTCTCAGACGTCTAACCGTTAGACTATAGGAAGTTCTGTTTAAGGGAAACTCCTTCATGCGGAATGTCACTTCTCACAGTGTCTTTGCAGTGGAGAAAAGAAGATAGAACAAGGACGGACAGAGAGAACGATGCAAACCGTGATTGAAGTACAGGGTAAGCCTCGTAGGCCTCTATTATGCATACTGGTAGTTCAACACCGGAGATGTTCCACAGTGTCTACCTCTTCTCAAAACACTTCCAGTATATGAGGGAACTCTGCTACATTAAGTTCTCACGACAGAGATGCGTCTGTGCTCAGTTGGAAAGTGTAGGACGTGTCTGGGTAGCAACCAGTAAGTGTCTGATACAAGCCGCTAAGAGGGGATGCGGAGGAAGGTATCTGCTCAGGGAAGCTACTTCAGGTGCGTACTCATTCATAACAGTGTCTCTCCTTTGAGGATGAAGATAGAACAGGGAACGACTACGGGCACATTAGGTACTGTGAGTAAAGGGCATGCTAAGGCGCTTAAGCCTGCCAAACACATATTGGATGTTCACCACCAGTGCAGATCCGCACTTAGTTTCTGCGTCGAAAACGCTTCCTACACTGAGAGGGAAGTGTGCTTTAGGAGGGATTCACTGCAGTGTTACGTCTGTTAAAGAAGGAAGCTTTTGGGACTGACTCTGTGGTAACCCCAATAGGCGCACATAGCTTTCCAGTCTCAGCCGTCTATCCGTTGGACTATAGCAAGTTCTGTTTAAGGGAAACTCCTTCATGCGGAATGTCACTTCTCACAGTGTCTTTCCAGTGGAGGAAAGAAGATAGAACAACGACGGACAGAGAGAACGTTGCAACCCGTGAGTGAAGTACAGGGTAAGGCACCTAAGCCTCTATGATGCATACTGGATGTTCAACACCTGGGATTTTCCACAATGTCTACCACTTCTCAAAACACTTCCAATATAGGAGGGAACTGTGCTACCGTAAGTTCTAATGACAGGGATGCATCTGTGCAAGGTTGAAAACTCGAGGATGTGTCTGGGTAGCAAACATGAAGTGTCTCATAAAGGCACCTTAGACTGGATGCGTAGTAGGTATCTGCTAGGGAAGCTACTTCAGTTTTGTACTCATTCATAACAGTGCTTCTCCTTGGAGGAATGAAGGAAGAACACGGACGGACTAGGGGCACAGTAGGTACTGTGAATAAAGGGCAGGCTATGAACCTTACGCCTGCCAACCACATATTGGATGTTCACCACCAGTGTTGATCCGCACATAGGTTCTGCGTCTAAAACGCTTCCAACACTGAGAGGGAAGTGTGCTTTAGGAGGGATTCACTGCAGTGTTACGTCTGTTAAAGAAGGATGCTTTTGGGACTGACTCTGTGGTAACCGCATTAGGCGCACATAGCTTTCCAGTCTCAGACGTCTAACCGTTAGACTATAGGAAGTTCTGTTTAAGGGAAACTCCTTCATGCGGAATGTCACTTCTCACAGTGTCTTTGCAGTGGAGAAAAGAAGATAGAACAAGGACGGACAGAGAGAACGATGCAAACCGTGATTGAAGTACAGGGTAAGCCTCGTAGGCCTCTATTATGCATACTGGTAGTTCAACACCGGAGATGTTCCACAGTGTCTACCTCTTCTCAAAACACTTCCAGTATATGAGGGAACTCTGCTACATTAAGTTCTCACGACAGAGATGCGACTGTGCTCAGTTGGAAAGTGTAGGACGTGTCTGGGTAGCAACCAGTAAGTGTCTGATACAAGCCGCTAAGAGGGGATGCGGAGGAAGGTATCTGCTCAGGGAAGCTACTTCAGGTGCGTACTCATTCATAACAGTGTCTCTCCTTTGAGGATGAAGATAGAACAGGGAACGACTACGGGCACATTAGGTACTGTGAGTAAAGGGCATGCTAAGGCGCTTAAGCCTGCCAAACACATATTGGATGTTCACCACCAGTGCAGATCCGCACTTAGTTTCTGCGTCGAAAACGCTTCCTACACTGAGAGGGAAGTGTGCTTTAGGAGGGATTCACTGCAGTGTTACGTCTGTTAAAGAAGGAAGCTTTTGGGACTGACTCTGTGGTAACCCCAATAGGCGCACATAGCTTTCCAGTCTCAGCCGTCTATCCGTTGGACTAAGCAAGTTCTGTTTAAGGGAAACTCCTTCATGCGGAATGTCACTTCTCACAGTGTCTTTCCAGTGGAGGAAAGAAGATAGAACAACGACGGACAGAGAGAACGTTGCAACCCGTGAGTGAAGTACAGGGTAAGGCACCTAAGCCTCTATGATGCATACTGGATGTTCAACACCTGGGATTTTCCACAATGTCTACCACTTCTCAAAACACTTCCAATATAGGAGGGAACTGTGCTACCGTAAGTTCTAATGACAGGGATGCATCTGTGCAAGGTTGAAAACTCGAGGATGTGTCTGGGTAGCAAACATGAAGTGTCTCATAAAGGCACCTTAGACTGGATGCGTAGGAGGTATCTGCTAGGGAAGCTACTTCAGTTTTGTACTCATTCATAACAGTGCTTCTCCTTGGAGGAATGAAGGAAGAACACGGACGGACTAGGGGCACAGTAGGTACTGTGAATAAAGGGCAGGCTATGAACCTTACGCCTGCCAACCACATATTGGATGTTCACCACCAGTGTTGATCCGCACATAGGTTCTGCGTCTAAAACGCTTCCAACACTGAGAGGGAAGTGTGCTTTAGGAGGGATTCACTGCAGTGTTTCGTCTGTTAAAGAAGGATGCTTTTGGGACTGACTCTGTGGTAACCCCAATAGGCGCACATAGCTTTCCAGTCTCAGACGTCTAACCGTTAGACTATAGGAAGTTCTGTTTAAGGGAAACTCCTTCATGCGGAATGTCACTTCTCACAGTGTCTTTGCAGTGGAGAAAAGAAGATAGAACAAGGACGGACAGAGAGAACGATGCAAACCGTGATTGAAGTACAGGGTAAGCCTCGTAGGCCTCTATTATGCATACTGGTAGTTCAACACCGGAGATGTTCCACAGTGTCTACCTCTTCTCAAAACACTTCCAGTATATGAGGGAACTCTGCTACATTAAGTTCTCACGACAGAGATGCGTCTGTGCTCAGTTGGAAAGTGTAGGACCTGTCTGGGTAGCAACCAGTAAGTGTCTGATACAAGCCGCTAAGAGGGGATGCGGAGGAAGGTATCTGCTCAGGGAAGCTACTTCAGGTGCGTACTCATTCATAACAGTGTCTCTCCTTTGAGGATGAAGATAGAACAGGGAACGACTACGGGCACATAAGGTACTGTGAGTAAAGGGCATGCTAAGGCGCTTAAGCCTGCCAAACACATATTGGATGTTCACCACCAGTGCAGATCCGCACTTAGTTTCTGCGTCGAAAACGCTTCGTACACTGAGAGGGCATTGTGCTTTAGGAGGGATTCACTGCAGTGTTACGTCTGTTAAAGAAGGATGCTTTTGGGACTGACTCTGTGGTAACCGCATTAGGCGCACATAGCTTTCCAGTCTCAGACGTCTAACCGTTAGACTATAGGAAGTTCTGTTTAAGGGAAACTCCTTCATGCGGAATGTCACTTCTCACAGTGTCTTTGCAGTGGAGAAAAGAAGATAGAACAAGGACGGACAGAGAGAACGATGCAAACCGTGATTGAAGTACAGGGTAAGCCTCGTAGGCCTCTATTATGCATACTGGTAGTTCAACACCGGAGATGTTCCACAGTGTCTACCTCTTCTCAAAACACTTCCAGTATATGAGGGAACTCTGCTACATTAAGTTCTCACGACAGAGATGCGTCTGTGCTCAGTTGGAAAGTGTAGGACGTGTCTGGGTAGCAACCAGTAAGTGTCTGATACAAGCCGCTAAGAGGGGATGCGGAGGAAGGTATCTGCTCAGGGAAGCTACTTCAGGTGCGTACTCATTCATAACAGTGTCTCTCCTTTGAGGATGAAGATAGAACAGGGAACGACTACGGGCACATTAGGTACTGTGAGTAAAGGGCATGCTAAGGCGCTTAAGCCTGCCAAACACATATTGGATGTTCACCACCAGTGCAGATCCGCACTTAGTTTCTGCGTCGAAAACGCTTCCAACACTGAGAGGGAAGTGTGCTTTAGGAGGGATTCACTGCAGTGTTACGTCTGTTAAAGAAGGATGCTTTTGGGACTGACTCTGTGGTAACCGCATTAGGCGCACATAGCTTTCCAGTCTCAGACGTCTAACCGTTAGACTATAGGAAGTTCTGTTTAAGGGAAACTCCTTCATGCGGAATGTCACTTCTCACAGTGTCTTTGCAGTGGAGAAAAGAAGATAGAACAAGGACGGACAGAGAGAACGATGCAAACCGTGATTGAAGTACAGGGTAAGCCTCGTAGGCCTCTATTATGCATACTGGTAGTTCAACACCGGAGATGTTCCACAGTGTCTACCTCTTCTCAAAACACTTCCAGTATATGAGGGAACTCTGCTACATTAAGTTCTCACGACAGAGATGCGTCTGTGCTCAGTTGGAAAGTGTAGGACGTGTCTGGGTAGCAACCAGTAAGTGTCTGATACAAGCCGCTAAGAGGGGATGCGGAGGAAGGTATCTGCTCAGGGAAGCTACTTCAGGTGCGTACTCATTCATAACAGTGTCTCTCCTTTGAGGATGAAGATAGAACAGGGAACGACTACGGGCACATTAGGTACTGTGAGTAAAGGGCATGCTAAGGCGCTTAAGCCTGCCAAACACATATTGGATGTTCACCACCAGTGCAGATCCGCACTTAGTTTCTGCGTCGAAAACGCTTCCTACACTGAGAGGGAAGTGTGCTTTAGGAGGGATTCACTGCAGTGTTACGTCTGTTAAAGAAGGAAGCTTTTGGGACTGACTCTGTGGTAACCCCAATAGGCGCACATAGCTTTCCAGTCTCAGCCGTCTATCCGTTGGACTATAGCAAGTTCTGTTTAAGGGAAACTCCTTCATGCGGAATGTCACTTCTCACAGTGTCTTTCCAGTGGAGGAAAGAAGATAGAACAACGACGGACAGAGAGAACGTTGCAACCCGTGAGTGAAGTACAGGGTAAGGCACCTAAGCCTCTATGATGCATACTGGATGTTCAACACCTGGGATTTTCCACAATGTCTACCACTTCTCAAAACACTTCCAATATAGGAGGGAACTGTGCTACCGTAAGTTCTAATGACAGGGATGCATCTGTGCAAGGTTGAAAACTCGAGGATGTGTCTGGGTAGCAAACATGAAGTGTCTCATAAAGGCACCTTAGACTGGATGCGTAGTAGGTATCTGCTAGGGAAGCTACTTCAGTTTTGTACTCATTCATAACAGTGCTTCTCCTTGGAGGAATGAAGGAAGAACACGGACGGACTAGGGGCACAGTAGGTACTGTGAATAAAGGGCAGGCTATGAACCTTACGCCTGCCAACCACATATTGGATGTTCACCACCAGTGTTGATCCGCACATAGGTTCTGCGTCTAAAACGCTTCCAACACTGAGAGGGAAGTGTGCTTTAGGAGGGATTCACTGCAGTGTTACGTCTGTTAAAGAAGGATGCTTTTGGGACTGACTCTGTGGTAACCGCATTAGGCGCACATAGCTTTCCAGTCTCAGACGTCTAACCGTTAGACTATAGGAAGTTCTGTTTAAGGGAAACTCCTTCATGCGGAATGTCACTTCTCACAGTGTCTTTGCAGTGGAGAAAAGAAGATAGAACAAGGACGGACAGAGAGAACGATGCAAACCGTGATTGAAGTACAGGGTAAGCCTCGTAGGCCTCTATTATGCATACTGGTAGTTCAACACCGGAGATGTTCCACAGTGTCTACCTCTTCTCAAAACACTTCCAGTATATGAGGGAACTCTGCTACATTAAGTTCTCACGACAGAGATGCGACTGTGCTCAGTTGGAAAGTGTAGGACGTGTCTGGGTAGCAACCAGTAAGTGTCTGATACAAGCCGCTAAGAGGGGATGCGGAGGAAGGTATCTGCTCAGGGAAGCTACTTCAGGTGCGTACTCATTCATAACAGTGTCTCTCCTTTGAGGATGAAGATAGAACAGGGAACGACTACGGGCACATTAGGTACTGTGAGTAAAGGGCATGCTAAGGCGCTTAAGCCTGCCAAACACATATTGGATGTTCACCACCAGTGCAGATCCGCACTTAGTTTCTGCGTCGAAAACGCTTCCTACACTGAGAGGGAAGTGTGCTTTAGGAGGGATTCACTGCAGTGTTACGTCTGTTAAAGAAGGAAGCTTTTGGGACTGACTCTGTGGTAACCCCAATAGGCGCACATAGCTTTCCAGTCTCAGCCGTCTATCCGTTGGACTAAGCAAGTTCTGTTTAAGGGAAACTCCTTCATGCGGAATGTCACTTCTCACAGTGTCTTTCCAGTGGAGGAAAGAAGATAGAACAACGACGGACAGAGAGAACGTTGCAACCCGTGAGTGAAGTACAGGGTAAGGCACCTAAGCCTCTATG
The DNA here is from genome assembly GCF_020171115.1 of Neogale vison. NCBI lineage: Eukaryota > Metazoa > Chordata > Mammalia > Carnivora > Mustelidae > Neogale > Neogale vison. The sequence goes on from NW_025334856.1 coordinate 2,648,098, forward strand.
ATGCATACTGGATGTTCAACACCTGGGATTTTCCACAATGTCTACCACTTCTCAAAACACTTCCAATATAGGAGGGAACTGTGCTACCGTAAGTTCTAATGACAGGGATGCATCTGTGCAAGGTTGAAAACTCGAGGATGTGTCTGGGTAGCAAACATGAAGTGTCTCATAAAGGCACCTTAGACTGGATGCGTAGGAGGTATCTGCTAGGGAAGCTACTTCAGTTTTGTACTCATTCATAACAGTGCTTCTCCTTGGAGGAATGAAGGAAGAACACGGACGGACTAGGGGCACAGTAGGTACTGTGAATAAAGGGCAGGCTATGAACCTTACGCCTGCCAACCACATATTGGATGTTCACCACCAGTGTTGATCCGCACATAGGTTCTGCGTCTAAAACGCTTCCAACACTGAGAGGGAAGTGTGCTTTAGGGGGGATTCACTGCAGTGTTTCGTCTGTTAAAGAAGGATGCTTTTGGGACTGACTCTGTGGTAACCCCAATAGGCGCACATAGCTTTCCAGTCTCAGACGTCTAACCGTTAGACTATAGGAAGTTCTGTTTAAGGGAAACTCCTTCATGCGGAATGTCACTTCTCACAGTGTCTTTGCAGTGGAGAAAAGAAGATAGAACAAGGACGGACAGAGAGAACGATGCAAACCGTGATTGAAGTACAGGGTAAGCCTCGTAGGCCTCTATTATGCATACTGGTAGTTCAACACCGGAGATGTTCCACAGTGTCTAACTCTTCTCAAAACACTTCCAGTATATGAGGGAACTCTGCTACATTAAGTTCTCACGACAGAGATGCCTCTGTGCTCAGTTGGAAAGTGTAGGACGTGTCTGGGTAGCAACCAGTAAGTGTCTGATACAAGCCGCTAAGAGGGGATGCGGAGGAAGGTATCTGCTCAGGGAAGCTACTTCAGGTGCGTACTCATTCATGACAGTGTCTCTCCTTTGAGGATGAAGATAGAACAGGGAACGACTACGGGCACATAAGGTACTGTGAGTAAAGGGCATGCTAAGGCGCTTAAGCCTGCCAAACACATATTGGATGTTCACCACCAGTGCAGATCCGCACTTAGTTTCTGCGTCGAAAACGCTTCGTACACTGAGAGGGCATTGTGCTTTAGGAGGGATTCACTGCAGTGTTACGTCTGTTAAAGAAGGATGCTTTTGGGACTGACTCTGTGGTAACCGCATTAGGCGCACATAGCTTTCCAGTCTCAGACGTCTAACCGTTAGACTATAGGAAGTTCTGTTTAAGGGAAACTCCTTCATGCGGAATGTCACTTCTCACAGTGTCTTTGCAGTGGAGAAAAGAAGATAGAACAAGGACGGACAGAGAGAACGATGCAAACCGTGATTGAAGTACAGGGTAAGCCTCGTAGGCCTCTATTATGCATACTGGTAGTTCAACACCGGAGATGTTCCACAGTGTCTACCTCTTCTCAAAACACTTCCAGTATATGAGGGAACTCTGCTACATTAAGTTCTCACGACAGAGATGCGTCTGTGCTCAGTTGGAAAGTGTAGGACGTGTCTGGGTAGCAACCAGTAAGTGTCTGATACAAGCCGCTAAGAGGGGATGCGGAGGAAGGTATCTGCTCAGGGAAGCTACTTCAGGTGCGTACTCATTCATAACAGTGTCTCTCCTTTGAGGATGAAGATAGAACAGGGAACGACTACGGGCACATTAGGTACTGTGAATAAGGGCATGCTAAGGAGCTTAAGCCTGCCAAACACATAATGGATGTTCACCACCAGTGCAGATCCGCACTTAGTTTCTGCGTCGAAAACGCTTCGTACACTGAGAGGGAAGTGTGCTTTAGGAGGGATTCACTGCAGTGTTACGTCTGTTAAAGAAGGATGCTTTTGGGACTGACTCTGTGGTAACCGCATTAGGCGCACATAGCTTTCCAGTCTCAGACGTCTAACCGTTAGACTATAGGAAGTTCTGTTTAAGGGAAACTCCTTCATGCGGAATGTCACTTCTCACAGTGTCTTTGCAGTGGAGAAAAGAAGATAGAACAAGGACGGACAGAGAGAACGATGCAAACCGTGATTGAAGTACAGGGTAAGCCTCGTAGGCCTCTATTATGCATACTGGTAGTTCAACACCGGAGATGTTCCACAGTGTCTACCTCTTCTCAAAACACTTCCAGTATATGAGGGAACTCTGCTACATTAAGTTCTCACGACAGAGATGCGTCTGTGCTCAGTTGGAAAGTGTAGGACGTGTCTGGGTAGCAACCAGTAAGTGTCTGATACAAGCCGCTAAGAGGGGATGCGGAGGAAGGTATCTGCTCAGGGAAGCTACTTCAGGTGCGTACTCATTCATAACAGTGTCTCTCCTTTGAGGATGAAGATAGAACAGGGAACGACTACGGGCACATTAGGTACTGTGAGTAAAGGGCATGCTAAGGCGCTTAAGCCTGCCAAACACATATTGGATGTTCACCACCAGTGCAGATCCGCACTTAGTTTCTGCGTCGAAAACGCTTCCTACACTGAGAGGGAAGTGTGCTTTAGGAGGGATTCACTGCAGTGTTACGTCTGTTAAAGAAGGAAGCTTTTGGGACTGACTCTGTGGTAACCCCAATAGGCGCACATAGCTTTCCAGTCTCAGCCGTCTATCCGTTGGACTATAGCAAGTTCTGTTTAAGGGAAACTCCTTCATGCGGAATGTCACTTCTCACAGTGTCTTTCCAGTGGAGGAAAGAAGATAGAACAACGACGGACAGAGAGAACGTTGCAACCCGTGAGTGAAGTACAGGGTAAGGCACCTAAGCCTCTATGATGCATACTGGATGTTCAACACCTGGGATTTTCCACAATGTCTACCACTTCTCAAAACACTTCCAATATAGGAGGGAACTGTGCTACCGTAAGTTCTAATGACAGGGATGCATCTGTGCAAGGTTGAAAACTCGAGGATGTGTCTGGGTAGCAAACATGAAGTGTCTCATAAAGGCACCTTAGACTGGATGCGTAGTAGGTATCTGCTAGGGAAGCTACTTCAGTTTTGTACTCATTCATAACAGTGCTTCTCCTTGGAGGAATGAAGGAAGAACACGGACGGACTAGGGGCACAGTAGGTACTGTGAATAAAGGGCAGGCTATGAACCTTACGCCTGCCAACCACATATTGGATGTTCACCACCAGTGTTGATCCGCACATAGGTTCTGCGTCTAAAACGCTTCCAACACTGAGAGGGAAGTGTGCTTTAGGAGGGATTCACTGCAGTGTTACGTCTGTTAAAGAAGGATGCTTTTGGGACTGACTCTGTGGTAACCGCATTAGGCGCACATAGCTTTCCAGTCTCAGACGTCTAACCGTTAGACTATAGGAAGTTCTGTTTAAGGGAAACTCCTTCATGCGGAATGTCACTTCTCACAGTGTCTTTGCAGTGGAGAAAAGAAGATAGAACAAGGACGGACAGAGAGAACGATGCAAACCGTGATTGAAGTACAGGGTAAGCCTCGTAGGCCTCTATTATGCATACTGGTAGTTCAACACCGGAGATGTTCCACAGTGTCTAACTCTTCTCAAAACACTTCCAGTATATGAGGGAACTCTGCTACATTAAGTTCTCACGACAGAGATGCCTCTGTGCTCAGTTGGAAAGTGTAGGACGTGTCTGGGTAGCAACCAGTAAGTGTCTGATACAAGCCGCTAAGAGGGGATGCGGAGGAAGGTATCTGCTCAGGGAAGCTACTTCAGGTGCGTACTCATTCATGACAGTGTCTCTCCTTTGAGGATGAAGATAGAACAGGGAACGACTACGGGCACATAAGGTACTGTGAGTAAAGGGCATGCTAAGGCGCTTAAGCCTGCCAAACACATATTGGATGTTCACCACCAGTGCAGATCCGCACTTAGTTTCTGCGTCGAAAACGCTTCGTACACTGAGAGGGCATTGTGCTTTAGGAGGGATTCACTGCAGTGTTACGTCTGTTAAAGAAGGATGCTTTTGGGACTGACTCTGTGGTAACCGCATTAGGCGCACATAGCTTTCCAGTCTCAGACGTCTAACCGTTAGACTATAGGAAGTTCTGTTTAAGGGAAACTCCTTCATGCGGAATGTCACTTCTCACAGTGTCTTTGCAGTGGAGAAAAGAAGATAGAACAAGGACGGACAGAGAGAACGATGCAAACCGTGATTGAAGTACAGGGTAAGCCTCGTAGGCCTCTATTATGCATACTGGTAGTTCAACACCGGAGATGTTCCACAGTGTCTACCTCTTCTCAAAACACTTCCAGTATATGAGGGAACTCTGCTACATTAAGTTCTCACGACAGAGATGCGTCTGTGCTCAGTTGGAAAGTGTAGGACGTGTCTGGGTAGCAACCAGTAAGTGTCTGATACAAGCCGCTAAGAGGGGATGCGGAGGAAGGTATCTGCTCAGGGAAGCTACTTCAGGTGCGTACTCATTCATAACAGTGTCTCTCCTTTGAGGATGAAGATAGAACAGGGAACGACTACGGGCACATTAGGTACTGTGAATAAGGGCATGCTAAGGAGCTTAAGCCTGCCAAACACATAATGGATGTTCACCACCAGTGCAGATCCGCACTTAGTTTCTGCGTCGAAAACGCTTCGTACACTGAGAGGGAAGTGTGCTTTAGGAGGGATTCACTGCAGTGTTACGTCTGTTAAAGAAGGATGCTTTTGGGACTGACTCTGTGGTAACCGCATTAGGCGCACATAGCTTTCCAGTCTCAGACGTCTAACCGTTAGACTATAGGAAGTTCTGTTTAAGGGAAACTCCTTCATGCGGAATGTCACTTCTCACAGTGTCTTTGCAGTGGAGAAAAGAAGATAGAACAAGGACGGACAGAGAGAACGATGCAAACCGTGATTGAAGTACAGGGTAAGCCTCGTAGGCCTCTATTATGCATACTGGTAGTTCAACACCGGAGATGTTCCACAGTGTCTACCTCTTCTCAAAACACTTCCAGTATATGAGGGAACTCTGCTACATTAAGTTCTCACGACAGAGATGCGTCTGTGCTCAGTTGGAAAGTGTAGGACGTGTCTGGGTAGCAACCAGTAAGTGTCTGATACAAGCCGCTAAGAGGGGATGCGGAGGAAGGTATCTGCTCAGGGAAGCTACTTCAGGTGCGTACTCATTCATAACAGTGTCTCTCCTTTGAGGATGAAGATAGAACAGGGAACGACTACGGGCACATTAGGTACTGTGAGTAAAGGGCATGCTAAGGCGCTTAAGCCTGCCAAACACATATTGGATGTTCACCACCAGTGCAGATCCGCACTTAGTTTCTGCGTCGAAAACGCTTCCTACACTGAGAGGGAAGTGTGCTTTAGGAGGGATTCACTGCAGTGTTACGTCTGTTAAAGAAGGAAGCTTTTGGGACTGACTCTGTGGTAACCCCAATAGGCGCACATAGCTTTCCAGTCTCAGCCGTCTATCCGTTGGACTATAGCAAGTTCTGTTTAAGGGAAACTCCTTCATGCGGAATGTCACTTCTCACAGTGTCTTTCCAGTGGAGGAAAGAAGATAGAACAACGACGGACAGAGAGAACGTTGCAACCCGTGAGTGAAGTACAGGGTAAGGCACCTAAGCCTCTATGATGCATACTGGATGTTCAACACCTGGGATTTTCCACAATGTCTACCACTTCTCAAAACACTTCCAATATAGGAGGGAACTGTGCTACCGTAAGTTCTAATGACAGGGATGCATCTGTGCAAGGTTGAAAACTCGAGGATGTGTCTGGGTAGCAAACATGAAGTGTCTCATAAAGGCACCTTAGACTGGATGCGTAGGAGGTATCTGCTCAGGGAAGCTACTTCAGTTTTGAACTCATTCATTACACTGCTTCTCCTTGGAGGAATGAAGGAAGAACACGGACGGACTAGGGGCACATTAGGTACTGTGAATAAAGGGCAGGCTATGAACCTTACGCCTGCCAACCACATATTGGATGTTCACCACCAGTGTTGATCCGCACATAGGTTCTGCGTCTAAAACGCTTCCAACACTGAGAGGGAAGTGTGCTTTAGGAGGGATTCACTGCAGTGTTACGTCTGTTAAAGAAGGATGCTTTTGGGACTGACTCGGTGGTAACCGCATTAGGCGCACATAGCTTTCCAGTCTCAGACGTCTAACCGTTAGACTATAGGAAGTTCTGTTTAAGGGAAACTCCTTCATGCGGAATGTCACTTCTCACAGTGTCTTTGCAGTGGAGAAAAGAAGATAGAACAAGGACGGACAGAGAGAACGATGCAAACCGTGATTGAAGTACAGGGTAAGCCTCGTAGGCCTCTATTATGCATACTGGTAGTTCAACACCGGAGATGTTCCACAGTGTCTACCTCTTCTCAAAACACTTCCAGTATATGAGGGAACTCTGCTACATTAAGTTCTCACGACAGAGATGCGTCTGTGCTCAGTTGGAAAGTGTAGGACGTGTCTGGGTAGCAACCAGTAAGTGTCTGATACAAGCCGCTAAGAGGGGATGCTGAGGAAGGTATCTGCTCAGGGAAGCTACTTCAGGTGCGTACTCATTCATAACAGTGTCTCTCCTTTGAGGATGAAGATAGAACAGGGAACGACTACGGGCACATTAGGTACTGTGAGTAAAGGGCATGCTAAGGCGCTTAAGCCTGCCAAACACATATTGGATGTTCACCACCAGTGCAGATCCGCACTTAGTTTCTGCGTCGAAAACGCTTCCTACACTGAGAGGGAAGTGTGCTTTAGGAGGGATTCACTGCAGTGTTTCGTCTGTTAAAGAAGGATGCTTTTGGGACTGACTCTGTGGTAACCCCAATAGGCGCACATAGCTTTCCAGTCTCAGACGTCTAACCGTTAGACTATAGGAAGTTCTGTTTAAGGGAAACTCCTTCATGCGGAATGTCACTTCTCACAGTGTCTTTGCAGTGGAGAAAAGAAGATAGAACAAGGACGGACAGAGAGAACGATGCAAACCGTGATTGAAGTACAGGGTAAGCCTCGTAGGCCTCTATTATGCATACTGGTAGTTCAACACCGGAGATGTTCCACAGTGTCTACCTCTTCTCAAAACACTTCCAGTATATGAGGGAACTCTGCTACATTAAGTTCTCACGACAGAGATGCGTCTGTGCTCAGTTGGAAAGTGTAGGACGTGTCTGGGTAGCAACCAGTAAGTGTCTGATACAAGCCGCTAAGAGGGGATGCGGAGGAAGGTATCTGCTCAGGGAAGCTACTTCAGGTGCGTACTCATTCATAACAGTGTCTCTCCTTTGAGGATGAAGATAGAACAGGGAACGACTACGGGCACATTAGGTACTGTGAGTAAAGGGCATGCTAAGGCGCTTAAGCCTGCCAAACACATATTGGATGTTCACCACCAGTGCAGATCCGCACTTAGTTTCTGCGTCGAAAACGCTTCCTACACTGAGAGGGAAGTGTGCTTTAGGAGGGATTCACTGCAGAGTTACGTCTGTTAAAGAAGGAAGCTTTTGGGACTGACTCTGTGGTAACCCCAATAGGCGCACATAGCTTTCCAGTCTCAGCCGTCTATCCGTTGGACTATAGCAAGTTCTGTTTAAGGGAAACTCCTTCATGCGGAATGTCACTTCTCACAGTGTCTTTCCAGTGGAGGAAAGAAGATAGAACAACGACGGACAGAGAGAACGTTGCAACCCGTGAGTGAAGTACAGGGTAAGGCACCTAAGCCTCTATGATGCATACTGGATGTTCAACACCTGGGATTTTCCACAATGTCTACCACTTCTCAAAACACTTCCAATATAGGAGGGAACTGTGCTACCGTAAGTTCTAATGACAGGGATGCATCTGTGCAAGGTTGAAAACTCGAGGATGTGTCTGGGTAGCAAACATGAAGTGTCTCATAAAGGCACCTTAGACTGGATGCGTAGTAGGTATCTGCTAGGGAAGCTACTTCAGTTTTTTACTCATTCATAACAGTGCTTCTCCTTGGAGGAATGAAGGAAGAACACGGACGGACTAGGGGCACAGTAGGTACTGTGAATAAAGGGCAGGCTATGAACCTTACGCCTGCCAACCACATATTGGATGTTCACCACCAGTGTTGATCCGCACATAGGTTCTGCGTCTAAAACGCTTCCAACACTGAGAGGGAAGTGTGCTTTAGGAGGGATTCACTGCAGTGTTACGTCTGTTAAAGAAGGATGCTTTTGGGACTGACTCTGTGGTAACCGCATTAGGCGCACATAGCTTTCCAGTCTCAGACGTCTAACCGTTAGACTATAGGAAGTTCTGTTTAAGGGAAACTCCTTCATGCGGAATGTCACTTCTCACAGTGTCTTTGCAGTGGAGAAAAGAAGATAGAACAAGGACGGACAGAGAGAACGATGCAAACCGTGATTGAAGTACAGGGTAAGCCTCGTAGGCCTCTATTATGCATACTGGTAGTTCAACACCGGAGATGTTCCACAGTGTCTACCTCTTCTCAAAACACTTCCAGTATATGAGGGAACTCTGCTACATTAAGTTCTCACGACAGAGATGCGTCTGTGCTCAGTTGGAAAGTGTAGGACGTGTCTGGGTAGCAACCAGTAAGTGTCTGATACAAGCCGCTAAGAGGGGATGCGGAGGAAGGTATCTGCTCAGGGAAGCTACTTCAGGTGCGTACTCATTCATAACAGTGTCTCTCCTTTGAGGATGAAGATAGAACAGGGAACGACTATGGGCACATTAGGTACTGTGAGTAAAGGGCATGCTAAGGCGCTTAAGCCTGCCAAACACATATTGGATGTTCACCACCAGTGCAGATCCGCACTTAGTTTCTGCGTCGAAAACGCTTCCTACACTGAGAGGGAAGTGTGCTTTAGGAGGGATTCACTGCAGTGTTACGTCTGTTAAAGAAGGATGCTTTTGGGACTGACTCTGTGGTAACCGCATTAGGCGCACATAGCTTTCCAGTCTCAGACGTCTAACCGTTAGACTATAGGAAGTTCTGTTTAAGGGAAACTCCTTCATGCGGAATGTCACTTCTCACAGTGTCTTTGCAGTGGAGAAAAGAAGATAGAACAAGGACGGACAGAGAGAACGATGCAAACCGTGATTGAAGTACAGGGTAAGCCTCGTAGGCCTCTATTATGCATACTGGTAGTTCAACACCGGAGATGTTCCACAGTGTCTACCTCTTCTCAAAACACTTCCAGTATATGAGGGAACTCTGCTACATTAAGTTCCCACGACAGAGATGCGTCTGTGCTCAGTTGGAAAGTGTAGGACGTGTCTGGGTAGCAACCAGTAAGTGTCTGATACAACCCGCTAAGAGGGGATGCGGAGGAAGGTATCTGCTCAGGGAAGCTACTTCAGGTGCGTACTCATTCATAACAGTGTCTCTCCTTTGAGGATGAAGATAGAACAGGGAACGACTACGGGCACATTAGGTACTGTGAGTAAAGGGCATGCTAAGGCGCTTAAGCCTGCCAAACACATATTGGATGTTCACCACCAGTGCAGATCCGCACTTAGTTTCTGCGTCGAAAACGCTTCCTACACTGAGAGGGAAGTGTGCTTTAGGAGGGATTCACTGCAGTGTTTCGTCTGTTAAAGAAGGATGCTTTTGGGACTGACTCTGTGGTAACCGCATTAGGCGCACATAGCTTTCCAGTCTCAGACGTCTAACCGTTAGACTATAGGAAGTTCTGTTTAAGGGAAACTCCTTCATGCGGAATGTCACTTCTCACAGTGTCTTTGCAGTGGAGAAAAGAAGATAGAACAAGGACGGACAGAGAGAACGATGCAAACCGTGATTGAAGTACAGGGTAAGCCTCGTAGGCCTCTATTATGCATACTGGTAGTTCAACACCGGAGATGTTCCACAGTGTCTACCTCTTCTCAAAACACTTCCAGTATATGAGGGAACTCTGCTACATTAAGTTCTCACGACAGAGATGCGTCTGTGCTCAGTTGGAAAGTGTAGGACGTGTCTGGGTAGCAACCAGTAAGTGTCTGATACAAGCCGCTAAGAGGGGATGCGGAGGAAGGTATCTGCTCAGGGAAGCTACTTCAGGTGCGTTCTCATTCATAACAGTGTCTCTCCTTTGAGGATGAAGATAGAACAGGGAACGACTACGGGCACATTAGGTACTGTGAGTAAAGGGCATGCTAAGGCGCTTAAGCCTGCCAAACACATATTGGATGTTCACCACCAGTGCAGATCCGCACTTAGTTTCTGCGTCGAAAACGCTTCCTACACTGAGAGGGAAGTGTGCTTTAGGAGGGATTCACTGCAGAGTTACGTCTGTTAAAGAAGGAAGCTTTTGGGACTGACTCTGTGGTAACCCCAATAGGCGCACATAGCTTTCCAGTCTCAGCCGTCTATCCGTTGGACTATAGCAAGTTCTGTTTAAGGGAAACTCCTTCATGCGGAATGTCACTTCTCACAGTGTCTTTCCAGTGGAGGAAAGAAGATAGAACAACGACGGACAGAGAGAACGTTGCAACCCGTGAGTGAAGTACAGGGTAAGGCACCTAAGCCTCTATGATGCATACTGGATGTTCAACACCTGGGATTTTCCACAATGTCTACCACTTCTCAAAACACTTCCAATATAGGAGGGAACTGTGCTACCGTAAGTTCTAATGACAGGGATGCATCTGTGCAAGGTTGAAAACTCGAGGATGTGTCTGGGTAGCAAACATGAAGTGTCTCATAAAGGCACCTTAGACTGGATGCGTAGGAGGTATCTGCTCAGGGAAGCTACTTCAGTTTTGAACTCATTCATTACAGTGCTTCTCCTTGGAGGAATGAAGGAAGAACACGGACGGACTAGGGGCACATTAGGTACTGTGAATAAAGGGCAGGCTATGAACCTTACGCCTGCCAACCACATATTGGATGTTCACCACCAGTGTTGATCCGCACATAGGTTCTGCGTCTAAAACGCTTCCAACACTGAGAGGGAAGTGTGCTTTAGGAGGGATTCACTGCAGTGTTACGTCTGTTAAAGAAGGATGCTTTTGGGACTGACTCTGTGGTAACCGCATTAGGCGCACATAGCTTTCCAGTCTCAGACGTCTAACCGTTAGACTATAGGAAGTTCTGTTTAATGGAAACTCCTTCATGCGGAATGTCACTTCTCACAGTGTCTTTGCAGTGGAGAAAAGAAGATAGAACAAGGACGGACAGAGAGAACGATGCAAACCGTGATTGAAGTACAGGGTAAGCCTCGTAGGCCTCTATTATGCATACTGGTAGTTCAACACCGGAGATGTTCCACAGTGTCTACCTCTTCTCAAAACACTTCCAGTATATGAGGGAACTCTGCTACATTAAGTTCTCACGACAGAGATGCGTCTGTGCTCAGTTGGAAAGTGTAGGACGTGTCTGGGTAGCAACCAGTAAGTGTCTGATACAAGCCGCTAAGAGGGGATGCGGAGGAAGGTATCTGCTCAGGGAAGCTACTTCAGGTGCGTACTCATTCATAACAGTGTCTCTCCTTTGAGGATGAAGATAGAACAGGGAACGACTACGGGCACATTAGGTACTGTGAGTAAAGGGCATGCTAAGGCGCTTAAGCCTGCCAAACACATATTGGATGTTCACCACCAGTGCAGATCCGCACTAGGTTTCTGCGTCGAAAACGCTTCCTACACTGAGAGGGAAGTGTGCTTTAGGAGGGATTCACTGCAGTGTTACGTCTGTTAAAGAAGGATGCTTTTGGGACTGACTCGGTGGTAACCGCATTAGGCGCACATAGCTTTCCAGTCTCAGACGTCTAACCGTTAGACTATAGGAAGTTCTGTTTAAGGGAAACTCCTTCATGCGGAATGTCACTTCTCACAGTGTCATTGCAGTGGAGAAAAGAAGATAGAACAAGGACGGACAGAGAGAACGATGCAAACCGTGATTGAAGTACAGGGTAAGCCTCGTAGGCCTCTATTATGCATACTGGTAGTTCAACACCGGAGATGTTCCACAGTGTCTACCTCTTCTCAAAACACTTCCAGTATATGAGGGAACTCTGCTACATTAAGTTCTCACGACAGAGATGCGTCTGTGCTCAGTTGGAAAGTGTAGGACGTGTCTGGGTAGCAACCAGTAAGTGTCTGATACAAGCCGCTAAGAGGGGATGCGGAGGAAGGTATCTGCTCAGGGAAGCTACTTCAGGTGCGTACTCATTCATAACAGTGTCTCTCCTTTGAGGATGAAGATAGAACAGGGAACGACTACGGGCACATTAGGTACTGTGAGTAAAGGGCATGCTAAGGCGCTTAAGCCTGCCAAACACATATTGGATGTTCACCACCAGTGCAGATCCGCACTTAGTTTCTGCGTCGAAAACGCTTCCTACACTGAGAGGGAAGTGTGCTTTAGGAGGGATTCACTGCAGTGTTTCGTCTGTTAAAGAAGGATGCTTTTGGGACTGACTCTGTGGTAACCCCAATAGGCGCACATAGCTTTCCAGTCTCAGACGTCTAACCGTTAGACTATAGGAAGTTCTGTTTAAGGGAAACTCCTTCATGCGGAATGTCACTTCTCACAGTGTCTTTGCAGTGGAGAAAAGAAGATAGAACAAGGACGGACAGAGAGAACGATGCAAACCGTGATTGAAGTACAGGGTAAGCCTCGTAGGCCTCTATTATGCATACTGGTAGTTCAACACCGGAGATGTTCCACAGTGTCTACCTCTTCTCAAAACACTTCCAGTATATGAGGGAACTCTGCTACATTAAGTTCTCACGACAGAGATGCGTCTGTGCTCAGTTGGAAAGTGTAGGACGTGTCTGGGTAGCAACCAGTAAGTGTCTGATACAAGCCGCTAAGAGGGGATGCGGAGGAAGGTATCTGCTCAGGGAAGCTACTTCAGGTGCGTACTCATTCATAACAGTGTCTCTCCTTTGAGGATGAAGATAGAACAGGGAACGACTACGGGCACATTAGGTACTGTGAGTAAAGGGCATGCTAAGGCGCTTAAGCCTGCCAAACACATATTGGATGTTCACCACCAGTGCAGATCCGCACTTAGTTTCTGCGTCGAAAACGCTTCCTACACTGAGAGGGAAGTGTGCTTTAGGAGGGATTCACTGCAGAGTTACGTCTGTTAAAGAAGGAAGCTTTTGGGACTGACTCTGTGGTAACCCCAATAGGCGCACATAGCTTTCCAGTCTCAGCCGTCTATCCGTTGGACTATAGCAAGTTCTGTTTAAGGGAAACTCCTTCATGCGGAATGTCACTTCTCACAGTGTCTTTCCAGTGGAGGAAAGAAGATAGAACAACGACGGACAGAGAGAACGTTGCAACCCGTGAGTGAAGTACAGGGTAAGGCACCTAAGCCTCTATGATGCATACTGGATGTTCAACACCTGGGATTTTCCACAATGTCTACCACTTCTCAAAACACTTCCAATATAGGAGGGAACTGTGCTACCGTAAGTTCTAATGACAGGGATGCATCTGTGCAAGGTTGAAAACTCGAGGATGTGTGTGGTAGCAAACATGAAGTGTCTCATAAAGGCACCTTAGACTGGATGCGTAGTAGGTATCTGCTAGGGAAGCTACTTCAGTTTTTTACTCATTCATAACAGTGCTTCTCCTTGGAGGAATGAAGGAAGAACACGGACGGACTAGGGGCACAGTAGGTACTGTGAATAAAGGGCAGGCTATGAACCTTACGCCTGCCAACCACATATTGGATGTTCACCACCAGTGTTGATCCGCACATAGGTTCTGCGTCTAAAACGCTTCCAACACTGAGAGGGAAGTGTGCTTTAGGAGGGATTCACTGCAGTGTTTCGTCTGTTAAAGAAGGATGCTTTTGGGACTGACTCTGTGGTAACCCCAATAGGCGCACATAGCTTTCCAGTCTCAGACGTCTAACCGTTAGACTATAGGAAGTTCTGTTTAAGGGAAACTCCTTCATGCGGAATGTCACTTCTCACAGTGTCTTTGCAGTGGAGAAAAGAAGATAGAACAAGGACGGACAGAGAGAACGATGCAAACCGTGATTGAAGTACAGGGTAAGCCTCGTAGGCCTCTATTATGCATACTGGTAGTTCAACACCGGAGATGTTCCACAGTGTCTACCTCTTCTCAAAACACTTCCAGTATATGAGGGAACTCTGCTACATTAAGTTCTCACGACAGAGATGCGTCTGTGCTCAGTTGGAAAGTGTAGGACGTGTCTGGGTAGCAACCAGTAAGTGTCTGATACAAGCCGCTAAGAGGGGATGCGGAGGAAGGAATCTGCTCAGGGAAGCTACTTCAGGTGCGTACTCATTCATAACAGTGTCTCTCCTTTGAGGATGAAGATAGAACAGGGAACGACTATGGGCACATTAGGTACTGTGAGTAAAGGGCATGCTAAGGCGCTTAAGCCTGCCAAACACATATTGGATGTTCACCACCAGTGCAGATCCGCACTTAGTTTCTGCGTCGAAAACGCTTCCTACACTGAGAGGGAAGTGTGCTTTAGGAGGGATTCACTGCAGTGTTACGTCTGTTAAAGAAGGATGCTTTTGGGACTGACTCGGTGGTAACCGCATTAGGCGCACATAGCTTTCCAGTCTCAGACGTCTAACCGTTAGACTATAGGAAGTTCTGTTTAAGGGAAACTCCTTCATGCGGAATGTCACTTCTCACAGTGTCTTTGCAGTGGAGAAAAGAAGATAGAACAAGGACGGACAGAGAGAACGATGCAAACCGTGATTGAAGTACAGGGTAAGCCTCGTAGGCCTCTATTATGCATACTGGTAGTTCAACACCGGAGATGTTCCACAGTGTCTACCTCTTCTCAAAACACTTCCAGTATATGAGGGAACTCTGCTACATTAAGTTCCCACGACAGAGATGCGTCTGTGCTCAGTTGGAAAGTGTAGGACGTGTCTGGGTAGCAACCAGTAAGTGTCTGATACAAGCCGCTAAGAGGGGATGCGGAGGAAGGTATCTGCTCAGGGAAGCTACTTCAGGTGCGTACTCATTCATAACAGTGTCTCTCCTTTGAGGATGAAGATAGAACAGGGAACGACTACGGGCACATTAGGTACTGTGAGTAAAGGGCATGCTAAGGCGCTTAAGCCTGCCAAACACATATTGGATGTTCACCACCAGTGCAGATCCGCACTTAGTTTCTGCGTCGAAAACGCTTCCTACACTGAGAGGGAAGTGTGCTTTAGGAGGGATTCACTGCAGTGTTTCGTCTGTTAAAGAAGGATGCTTTTGGGACTGACTCGGTGGTAACCGCATTAGGCGCACATAGCTTTCCAGTCTCAGACGTCTAACCGTTAGACTATAGGAAGTTCTGTTTAAGGGAAACTCCTTCATGCGGAATGTCACTTCTCACAGTGTCTTTGCAGTGGAGAAAAGAAGATAGAACAAGGACGGACAGAGAGAACGATGCAAACCGTGATTGAAGTACAGGGTAAGCCTCGTAGGCCTCTATTATGCATACTGGTAGTTCAACACCGGAGATGTTCCACAGTGTCTACCTCTTCTCAAAACACTTCCAGTATATGAGGGAACTCTGCTACATTAAGTTCTCACGACAGAGATGCGTCTGTGCTCAGTTGGAAAGTGTAGGACGTGTCTGGGTAGCAACCAGTAAGTGTCTGATACAAGCCGCTAAGAGGGGATGCGGAGGAAGGTATCTGCTCAGGGAAGCTACTTCAGGTGCGTACTCATTCATAACAGTGTCTCTCCTTTGAGGATGAAGATAGAACAGGGAACGACTACGGGCACATTAGGTACTGTGAGTAAAGGGCATGCTAAGGCGCTTAAGCCTGCCAAACACATATTGGATGTTCACCACCAGTGCAGATCCGCACTTAGTTTCTGCGTCGAAAACGCTTCCTACACTGAGAGGGAAGTGTGCTTTAGGAGGGATTCACTGCAGAGTTACGTCTGTTAAAGAAGGAAGCTTTTGGGACTGACTCTGTGGTAACCCCAATAGGCGCACATAGCTTTCCAGTCTCAGCCGTCTATCCGTTGGACTATAGCAAGTTCTGTTTAAGGGAAACTCCTTCATGCGGAATGTCACTTCTCACAGTGTCTTTCCAGTGGAGGAAAGAAGATAGAACAACGACGGACAGAGAGAACGTTGCAACCCGTGAGTGAAGTACAGGGTAAGGCACCTAAGCCTCTATGATGCATACTGGATGTTCAACACCTGGGATTTTCCACAATGTCTACCACTTCTCAAAACACTTCCAATATAGGAGGGAACTGTGCTACCGTAAGTTCTAATGACAGGGATGCATCTGTGCAAGGTTGATAACTCGAGGATGTGTCTGGGTAGCAAACATGAAGTGTCTCATAAAGGCACCTTAGACTGGATGCGTAGGAGGTATCTGCTCAGGGAAGCTACTTCAGTTTTGAACTCATTCATTACAGTGCTTCTCCTTGGAGGAATGAAGGAAGAACACGGACGGACTAGGGGCACATTAGGTACTGTGAATAAAGGGCAGGCTATGAACCTTACGCCTGCCAACCACATATTGGATGTTCACCACCAGTGTTGATCCGCACATAGGTTCTGCGTCTAAAACGCTTCCAACACTGAGAGGGAAGTGTGCTTTAGGAGGGATTCACTGCAGTGTTACGTCTGTTAAAGAAGGATGCTTTTGGGACTGACTCTGTGGTAACCGCATTAGGCGCACATAGCTTTCCAGTCTCAGACGTCTAACCGTTAGACTATAGGAAGTTCTGTTTAATGGAAACTCCTTCATGCGGAATGTCACTTCTCACAGTGTCTTTGCAGTGGAGAAAAGAAGATAGAACAAGGACGGACAGAGAGAACGATGCAAACCGTGATTGAAGTACAGGGTAAGCCTCGTAGGCCTCTATTATGCATACTGGTAGTTCAACACCGGAGATGTTCCACAGTGTCTACCTCTTCTCAAAACACTTCCAGTATATGAGGGAACTCTGCTACATTAAGTTCTCACGACAGAGATGCGTCTGTGCTCAGTTGGAAAGTGTAGGACGTGTCTGGGTAGCAACCAGTAAGTGTCTGATACAAGCCGCTAAGAGGGGATGCGGAGGAAGGTATCTGCTCAGGGAAGCTACTTCAGGTGCGTACTCATTCATAACAGTGTCTCTCCTTTGAGGATGAAGATAGAACAGGGAACGACTACGGGCACATTAGGTACTGTGAGTAAAGGGCATGCTAAGGCGCTTAAGCCTGCCAAACACATATTGGATGTTCACCACCAGTGCAGATCCGCACTTAGTTTCTGCGTCGAAAACGCTTCCTACACTGAGAGGGAAGTGTGCTTTAGGAGGGATTCACTGCAGTGTTACGTCTGTTAAAGAAGGATGCTTTTGGGACTGACTCGGTGGTAACCGCATTAGGCGCACATAGCTTTCCAGTCTCAGACGTCTAACCGTTAGACTATAGGAAGTTCTGTTTAAGGGAAACTCCTTCATGCGGAATGTCACTTCTCACAGTGTCTTTGCAGTGGAGAAAAGAAGATAGAACAAGGACGGACAGAGAGAACGATGCAAACCGTGATTGAAGTACAGGGTAAGCCTCGTAGGCCTCTATTATGCATACTGGTAGTTCAACACCGGAGATGTTCCACAGTGTCTACCTCTTCTCAAAACACTTCCAGTATATGAGGGAACTCTGCTACATTAAGTTCTCACGACAGAGATGCGTCTGTGCTCAGTTGGAAAGTGTAGGACGTGTCTGGGTAGCAACCAGTAAGTGTCTGATACAAGCCGCTAAGAGGGGATGCGGAGGAAGGTATCTGCTCAGGGAAGCTACTTCAGGTGCGTACTCATTCATAACAGTGTCTCTCCTTTGAGGATGAAGATAGAACAGGGAACGACTACGGGCACATTAGGTACTGTGAGTAAAGGGCATGCTAAGGCGCTTAAGCCTGCCAAACACATATTGGATGTTCACCACCAGTGCAGATCCGCACTTAGTTTCTGAGTCGAAAACGCTTCCTACACTGAGAGGGAAGTGTGCTTTAGGAGGGATTCACTGCAGTGTTACGTCTGTTAAAGAAGGAAGCTTTTGGGACTGACTCTGTGGTAACCCCAATAGGCGCACATAGCTTTCCAGTCTCAGCCGTCTATCCGTTGGACTAAGCAAGTTCTGTTTAAGGGAAACTCCTTCATGCGGAATGTCACTTCACACAGTGTCTTTCCAGTGGAGGAAAGAAGATAGAACAACGACGGACAGAGAGAACGTTGCAACCCGTGAGTGAAGTACAGGGTAAGGCACCTAAGCCTCTATGATGCATACTGGATGTTCAACACCTGGGATTTTCCACAATGTCCACCACTTCTCAAAAAACTTCCAATATAGGAGGGAACTGTGCTACCGTAAGTTCTAATGACAGGGATGCATCTGTGCAAGGTTGAAAACTCGAGGATGTGTCTGGGTAGCAAACATGAAGTGTCTCATAAAGGCACCTTAGACTGGATGCGTAGTAGGTATCTGCTAGGGAAGCTACTTCAGTTTTGTACTCATTCATAACAGTGCTTCTCCTTGGAGGAATGAAGGAAGAACACGGACGGACTAGGGGCACAGTAGGTACTGTGAATAAAGGGCAGGCTATGAACCTTACGCCTGCCAACCACATATTGGATGTTCACCACCAGTGTTGATCCGCACATAGGTTCTGCGTCTAAAACGCTTCCAACACTGAGAGGGAAGTGTGCTTTAGGAGGGATTCACTGCAGTATTTCGTCTGTTAAAGAAGGATGCTTTTGGGACTGACTCTGTGGTAACCCCAATAGGCGCACATAGCTTTCCAGTCTCAGACGTCTAACCGTTAGACTATAGGAAGTTCTGTTTAAGGGAAACTCCTTCATGCGGAATGTCACTTCTCACAGTGTCTTTGCAGTGGAGAAAAGAAGATAGAACAAGGACGGACAGAGAGAACGATGCAAACCGTGATTGAAGTACAGGGTAAGCCTCGTAGGCCTCTATTATGCATACTGGTAGTTCAACACCGGAGATGTTCCACAGTGTCTAACTCTTCTCAAAACACTTCCAGTATATGAGGGAACTCTGCTACATTAAGTTCTCACGACAGAGATGCGTCTGTGCTCAGTTGGAAAGTGTAGGACGTGTCTGGGCAGCAACCAGTAAGTGTCTGATACAAGCCGCTAAGAGGGGATGCGGAGGAAGGTATCTGCTCAGGGAAGCTACTTCAGGTGCGTACTCATTCATAACAGTGTCTCTCCTTTGAGGATGAAGATAGAACAGGGAACGACTACGGGCACATTAGGTACTGTGAGTAAAGGGCATGCTAAGGCGCTTAAGCCTGCCAAACACATATTGGATGTTCACCACCAGTGCAGATCCGCACTTAGTTTCTGCGTCGAAAACGCTTCCTACACTGAGAGGGAAGTGTGCTTTAGGAGGGATTCACTGCAGTGTTACGTCTGTTAAAGAAGGATGCTTTTGGGACTGACTCGGTGGTAACCGCATTAGGCGCACATAGCTTTCCAGTCTCAGACGTCTAACCGTTAGACTATAGGAAGTTCTGTTTAAGGGAAACTCCTTCATGCGGAATGTCACTTCTCACAGTGTCTTTGCAGTGGAGAAAAGAAGATAGAACAAGGACGGACAGAGAGAACGATGCAAACCGTGATTGAAGTACAGGGTAAGCCTCGTAGGCCTCTATTATGCATACTGGTAGTTCAACACCGGAGATGTTCCACAGTGTCTACCTCTTCTCAAAACACTTCCAGTATATGAGGGAACTCTGCTACATTAAGTTCTCACGACAGAGATGCGTCTGTGCTCAGTTGGAAAGTGTAGGACGTGTCTGGGTAGCAACCAGTAAGTGTCTGATACAAGCCGCTAAGAGGGGATGCGGAGGAAGGTATCTGCTCAGGGAAGCTACTTCAGGTGCGTACTCATTCATAACAGTGTCTCTCCTTTGAGGATGAAGATAGAACAGGGAACGACTACGGGCACATTAGGTACTGTGAGTAAAGGGCATGCTAAGGCGCTTAAGCCTGCCAAACACATATTGGATGTTCACCACCAGTGCAGATCCGCACTTAGTTTCTGCGTCGAAAACGCTTCCTACACTGAGAGGGAAGTGTGCTTTAGGAGGGATTCACTGCAGTGTTACGTCTGTTAAAGAAGGAAGCTTTTGGGACTGACTCTGTGGTAACCCCAATAGGCGCACATAGCTTTCCAGTCTCAGCCGTCTATCCGTTGGACTATAGCAAGTTCTGTTTAAGGGAAACTCCTTCATGCGGAATGTCACTTCTCACAGTGTCTTTCCAGTGGAGGAAAGAAGATAGAACAACGACGGACAGAGAGAACGTTGCAACCCGTGAGTGAAGTACAGGGTAAGTCACCTAAGCCTCTATGATGCATACTGGATGTTCAACACCTGGGATTTTCCACAATGTCTACCACTTCTCAAAACACTTCCAATATAGGAGGGAACTGTGCTACCGTAAGTTCTAATGACAGGGATGCATCTGTGCAAGGTTGAAAACTCGAGGATGTGTCTGGGTAGCAAACATGAAGTGTCTCATAAAGGCACCTTAGACTGGATGCGTAGTAGGTATCTGGTAGGGAAGCTACTTCAGTTTTGTACTCATCATAACAGTGCTTCTCCTTGGAGGAATGAAGGAAGAACACGGACGGAGAGGGGCACAGTAGGTACTGTGAATAAAGGGCAGGCTATGAACCTTACGCCTGCCAACCACATATTGGATGTTCACCACCAGTGTTGATCCGCACATAGGTTCTGCGTCTAAAACGCTTCCAACACTGAGAGGGAAGTGTGCTTTAGGAGGGATTCACTGCAGTGTTACGTCTGTTAAAGAAGGATGCTTTTGGGACTGACTCGGTGGTAACCGCATTAGGCGCACATAGCTTTCCAGTCTCAGACGTCTAACCGTTAGACTATAGGAAGTTCTGTTTAAGGGAAACTCCTTCATGCGGAATGTCACTTCTCACAGTGTCTTTGCAGTGGAGAAAAGAAGATAGAACAAGGACGGACAGAGAGAACGATGCAAACCGTGATTGAAGTACAGGGTAAGCCTCGTAGGCCTCTATTATGCATACTGGTAGTTCAACACCGGAGATGTTCCACAGTGTCTACCTCTTCTCAAAACACTTCCAGTATATGAGGGAACTCTGCTACATTAAGTTCTCACGACAGAGATGCGTCTGTGCTCAGTTGGAAAGTGTAGGACGTGTCTGGGTAGCAACCAGTAAGTGTCTGATACAAGCCGCTAAGAGGGGATGCTGAGGAAGGTATCTGCTCAGGGAAGCTACTTCAGGTGCGTACTCATTCATAACAGTGTCTCTCCTTTGAGGATGAAGATAGAACAGGGAACGACTACGGGCACATTAGGTACTGTGAGTAAAGGGCATGCTAAGGCGCTTAAGCCTGCCAAACACATATTGGATGTTCACCACCAGTGCAGATCCGCACTTAGTTTCTGCGTCGAAAACGCTTCCTACACTGAGAGGGAAGTGTGCTTTAGGAGGGATTCACTGCAGTGTTTCGTCTGTTAAAGAAGGATGCTTTTGGGACTGACTCTGTGGTAACCCCAATAGGCGCACATAGCTTTCCAGTCTCAGACGTCTAACCGTTAGACTATAGGAAGTTCTGTTTAAGGGAAACTCCTTCATGCGGAATGTCACTTCTCACAGTGTCTTTGCAGTGGAGAAAAGAAGATAGAACAAGGACGGACAGAGAGAACGATGCAAACCGTGATTGAAGTACAGGGTAAGCCTCGTAGGCCTCTATTATGCATACTGGTAGTTCAACACCGGAGATGTTCCACAGTGTCTACCTCTTCTCAAAACACTTCCAGTATATGAGGGAACTCTGCTACATTAAGTTCTCACGACAGAGATGCGTCTGTGCTCAGTTGGAAAGTGTAGGACGTGTCTGGGTAGCAACCAGTAAGTGTCTGATACAAGCCGCTAAGAGGGGATGCGGAGGAAGGTATCTGCTCAGGGAAGCTACTTCAGGTGCGTACTCATTCATAACAGTGTCTCTCCTTTGAGGATGAAGATAGAACAGGGAACGACTACGGGCACATTAGGTACTGTGAGTAAAGGGCATGCTAAGGCGCTTAAGCCTGCCAAACACATATTGGATGTTCACCACCAGTGCAGATCCGCACTTAGTTTCTGCGTCGAAAACGCTTCCTACACTGAGAGGGAAGTGTGCTTTAGGAGGGATTCACTGCAGAGTTACGTCTGTTAAAGAAGGAAGCTTTTGGGACTGACTCTGTGGTAACCCCAATAGGCGCACATAGCTTTCCAGTCTCAGCCGTCTATCCGTTGGACTATAGCAAGTTCTGTTTAAGGGAAACTCCTTCATGCGGAATGTCACTTCTCACAGTGTCTTTCCAGTGGAGGAAAGAAGATAGAACAACGACGGACAGAGAGAACGTTGCAACCCGTGAGTGAAGTACAGGGTAAGGCACCTAAGCCTCTATGATGCATACTGGATGTTCAACACCTGGGATTTTCCACAATGTCTACCACTTCTCAAAACACTTCCAATATAGGAGGGAACTGTGCTACCGTAAGTTCTAATGACAGGGATGCATCTGTGCAAGGTTGAAAACTCGAGGATGTGTCTGGGTAGCAAACATGAAGTGTCTCATAAAGGCACCTTAGACTGGATGCGTAGTAGGTATCTGCTAGGGAAGCTACTTCAGTTTTTTACTCATTCATAACAGTGCTTCTCCTTGGAGGAATGAAGGAAGAACACGGACGGACTAGGGGCACAGTAGGTACTGTGAATAAAGGGCAGGCTATGAACCTTACGCCTGCCAACCACATATTGGATGTTCACCACCAGTGTTGATCCGCACATAGGTTCTGCGTCTAAAACGCTTCCAACACTGAGAGGGAAGTGTGCTTTAGGAGGGATTCACTGCAGTGTTACGTCTGTTAAAGAAGGATGCTTTTGGGACTGACTCTGTGGTAACCGCATTAGGCGCACATAGCTTTCCAGTCTCAGACGTCTAACCGTTAGACTATAGGAAGTTCTGTTTAAGGGAAACTCCTTCATGCGGAATGTCACTTCTCACAGTGTCTTTGCAGTGGAGAAAAGAAGATAGAACAAGGACGGACAGAGAGAACGATGCAAACCGTGATTGAAGTACAGGGTAAGCCTCGTAGGCCTCTATTATGCATACTGGTAGTTCAACACCGGAGATGTTCCACAGTGTCTACCTCTTCTCAAAACACTTCCAGTATATGAGGGAACTCTGCTACATTAAGTTCTCACGACAGAGATGCGTCTGTGCTCAGTTGGAAAGTGTAGGACGTGTCTGGGTAGCAACCAGTAAGTGTCTGATACAAGCCGCTAAGAGGGGATGCGGAGGAAGGTATCTGCTCAGGGAAGCTACTTCAGGTGCGTACTCATTCATAACAGTGTCTCTCCTTTGAGGATGAAGATAGAACAGGGAACGACTATGGGCACATTAGGTACTGTGAGTAAAGGGCATGCTAAGGCGCTTAAGCCTGCCAAACACATATTGGATGTTCACCACCAGTGCAGATCCGCACTTAGTTTCTGCGTCGAAAACGCTTCCTACACTGAGAGGGAAGTGTGCTTTAGGAGGGATTCACTGCAGTGTTACGTCTGTTAAAGAAGGATGCTTTTGGGACTGACTCTGTGGTAACCGCATTAGGCGCACATAGCTTTCCAGTCTCAGACGTCTAACCGTTAGACTATAGGAAGTTCTGTTTAAGGGAAACTCCTTCATGCGGAATGTCACTTCTCACAGTGTCTTTGCAGTGGAGAAAAGAAGATAGAACAAGGACGGACAGAGAGAACGATGCAAACCGTGATTGAAGTACAGGGTAAGCCTCGTAGGCCTCTATTATGCATACTGGTAGTTCAACACCGGAGATGTTCCACAGTGTCTACCTCTTCTCAAAACACTTCCAGTATATGAGGGAACTCTGCTACATTAAGTTCCCACGACAGAGATGCGTCTGTGCTCAGTTGGAAAGTGTAGGACGTGTCTGGGTAGCAACCAGTAAGTGTCTGATACAACCCGCTAAGAGGGGATGCGGAGGAAGGTATCTGCTCAGGGAAGCTACTTCAGGTGCGTACTCATTCATAACAGTGTCTCTCCTTTGAGGATGAAGATAGAACAGGGAACGACTACGGGCACATTAGGTACTGTGAGTAAAGGGCATGCTAAGGCGCTTAAGCCTGCCAAACACATATTGGATGTTCACCACCAGTGCAGATCCGCACTTAGTTTCTGCGTCGAAAACGCTTCCTACACTGAGAGGGAAGTGTGCTTTAGGAGGGATTCACTGCAGTGTTTCGTCTGTTAAAGAAGGATGCTTTTGGGACTGACTCTGTGGTAACCGCATTAGGCGCACATAGCTTTCCAGTCTCAGACGTCTAACCGTTAGACTATAGGAAGTTCTGTTTAAGGGAAACTCCTTCATGCGGAATGTCACTTCTCACAGTGTCTTTGCAGTGGAGAAAAGAAGATAGAACAAGGACGGACAGAGAGAACGATGCAAACCGTGATTGAAGTACAGGGTAAGCCTCGTAGGCCTCTATTATGCATACTGGTAGTTCAACACCGGAGATGTTCCACAGTGTCTACCTCTTCTCAAAACACTTCCAGTATATGAGGGAACTCTGCTACATTAAGTTCTCACGACAGAGATGCGTCTGTGCTCAGTTGGAAAGTGTAGGACGTGTCTGGGTAGCAACCAGTAAGTGTCTGATACAAGCCGCTAAGAGGGGATGCGGAGGAAGGTATCTGCTCAGGGAAGCTACTTCAGGTGCGTTCTCATTCATAACAGTGTCTCTCCTTTGAGGATGAAGATAGAACAGGGAACGACTATGGGCACATTAGGTACTGTGAGTAAAGGGCATGCTAAGGCGCTTAAGCCTGCCAAACACATATTGGATGTTCACCACCAGTGCAGATCCGCACTTAGTTTCTGCGTCGAAAACGCTTCCTACACTGAGAGGGAAGTGTGCTTTAGGAGGGATTCACTGCAGAGTTACGTCTGTTAAAGAAGGAAGCTTTTGGGACTGACTCTGTGGTAACCCCAATAGGCGCACATAGCTTTCCAGTCTCAGCCGTCTATCCGTTGGACTATAGCAAGTTCTGTTTAAGGGAAACTCCTTCATGCGGAATGTCACTTCTCACAGTGTCTTTCCAGTGGAGGAAAGAAGATAGAACAACGACGGACAGAGAGAACGTTGCAACCCGTGAGTGAAGTACAGGGTAAGGCACCTAAGCCTCTATGATGCATACTGGATGTTCAACACCTGGGATTTTCCACAATGTCTACCACTTCTCAAAACACTTCCAATATAGGAGGGAACTGTGCTACCGTAAGTTCTAATGACAGGGATGCATCTGTGCAAGGTTGAAAACTCGAGGATGTGTCTGGGTAGCAAACATGAAGTGTCTCATAAAGGCACCTTAGACTGGATGCGTAGGAGGTATCTGCTCAGGGAAGCTACTTCAGTTTTGAACTCATTCATTACAGTGCTTCTCCTTGGAGGAATGAAGGAAGAACACGGACGGACTAGGGGCACATTAGGTACTGTGAATAAAGGGCAGGCTATGAACCTTACGCCTGCCAACCACATATTGGATGTTCACCACCAGTGTTGATCCGCACATAGGTTCTGCGTCTAAAACGCTTCCAACACTGAGAGGGAAGTGTGCTTTAGGAGGGATTCACTGCAGTGTTACGTCTGTTAAAGAAGGATGCTTTTGGGACTGACTCTGTGGTAACCGCATTAGGCGCACATAGCTTTCCAGTCTCAGACGTCTAACCGTTAGACTATAGGAAGTTCTGTTTAATGGAAACTCCTTCATGCGGAATGTCACTTCTCACAGTGTCTTTGCAGTGGAGAAAAGAAGATAGAACAAGGACGGACAGAGAGAACGATGCAAACCGTGATTGAAGTACAGGGTAAGCCTCGTAGGCCTCTATTATGCATACTGGTAGTTCAACACCGGAGATGTTCCACAGTGTCTACCTCTTCTCAAAACACTTCCAGTATATGAGGGAACTCTGCTACATTAAGTTCTCACGACAGAGATGCGTCTGTGCTCAGTTGGAAAGTGTAGGACGTGTCTGGGTAGCAACCAGTAAGTGTCTGATACAAGCCGCTAAGAGGGGATGCGGAGGAAGGTATCTGCTCAGGGAAGCTACTTCAGGTGCGTACTCATTCATAACAGTGTCTCTCCTTTGAGGATGAAGATAGAACAGGGAACGACTACGGGCACATTAGGTACTGTGAGTAAAGGGCATGCTAAGGCGCTTAAGCCTGCCAAACACATATTGGATGTTCACCACCAGTGCAGATCCGCACTAGGTTTCTGCGTCGAAAACGCTTCCTACACTGAGAGGGAAGTGTGCTTTAGGAGGGATTCACTGCAGTGTTACGTCTGTTAAAGAAGGATGCTTTTGGGACTGACTCGGTGGTAACCGCATTAGGCGCACATAGCTTTCCAGTCTCAGACGTCTAACCGTTAGACTATAGGAAGTTCTGTTTAAGGGAAACTCCTTCATGCGGAATGTCACTTCTCACAGTGTCATTGCAGTGGAGAAAAGAAGATAGAACAAGGACGGACAGAGAGAACGATGCAAACCGTGATTGAAGTACAGGGTAAGCCTCGTAGGCCTCTATTATGCATACTGGTAGTTCAACACCGGAGATGTTCCACAGTGTCTACCTCTTCTCAAAACACTTCCAGTATATGAGGGAACTCTGCTACATTAAGTTCTCACGACAGAGATGCGTCTGTGCTCAGTTGGAAAGTGTAGGACGTGTCTGGGTAGCAACCAGTAAGTGTCTGATACAAGCCGCTAAGAGGGGATGCGGAGGAAGGTATCTGCTCAGGGAAGCTACTTCAGGTGCGTACTCATTCATAACAGTGTCTCTCCTTTGAGGATGAAGATAGAACAGGGAACGACTACGGGCACATTAGGTACTGTGAGTAAAGGGCATGCTAAGGCGCTTAAGCCTGCCAAACACATATTGGATGTTCACCACCAGTGCAGATCCGCACTTAGTTTCTCCGTCGAAAACGCTTCCTACACTGAGAGGGAAGTGTGCTTTAGGAGGGATTCACTGCAGTGTTTCGTCTGTTAAAGAAGGATGCTTTTGGGACTGACTCTGTGGTAACCCCAATAGGCGCACATAGCTTTCCAGTCTCAGACGTCTAACCGTTAGACTATAGGAAGTTCTGTTTAAGGGAAACTCCTTCATGCGGAATGTCACTTCTCACAGTGTCTTTGCAGTGGAGAAAAGAAGATAGAACAAGGACGGACAGAGAGAACGATGCAAACCGTGATTGAAGTACAGGGTAAGCCTCGTAGGCCTCTATTATGCATACTGGTAGTTCAACACCGGAGATGTTCCACAGTGTCTACCTCTTCTCAAAACACTTCCAGTATATGAGGGAACTCTGCTACATTAAGTTCTCACGACAGAGATGCGTCTGTGCTCAGTTGGAAAGTGTAGGACGTGTCTGGGTAGCAACCAGTAAGTGTCTGATACAAGCCGCTAAGAGGGGATGCGGAGGAAGGTATCTGCTCAGGGAAGCTACTTCAGGTGCGTACTCATTCATAACAGTGTCTCTCCTTTGAGGATGAAGATAGAACAGGGAACGACTACGGGCACATTAGGTACTGTGAGTAAAGGGCATGCTAAGGCGCTTAAGCCTGCCAAACACATATTGGATGTTCACCACCAGTGCAGATCCGCACTTAGTTTCTGCGTCGAAAACGCTTCCTACACTGAGAGGGAAGTGTGCTTTAGGAGGGATTCACTGCAGAGTTACGTCTGTTAAAGAAGGAAGCTTTTGGGACTGACTCTGTGGTAACCCCAATAGGCGCACATAGCTTTCCAGTCTCAGCCGTCTATCCGTTGGACTATAGCAAGTTCTGTTTAAGGGAAACTCCTTCATGCGGAATGTCACTTCTCACAGTGTCTTTCCAGTGGAGGAAAGAAGATAGAACAACGACGGACAGAGAGAACGTTGCAACCCGTGAGTGAAGTACAGGGTAAGGCACCTAAGCCTCTATGATGCATACTGGATGTTCAACACCTGGGATTTTCCACAATGTCTACCACTTCTCAAAACACTTCCAATATAGGAGGGAACTGTGCTACCGTAAGTTCTAATGACAGGGATGCATCTGTGCAAGGTTGAAAACTCGAGGATGTGTGTGGTAGCAAACATGAAGTGTCTCATAAAGGCACCTTAGACTGGATGCGTAGTAGGTATCTGCTAGGGAAGCTACTTCAGTTTTTTACTCATTCATAACAGTGCTTCTCCTTGGAGGAATGAAGGAAGAACACGGACGGACTAGGGGCACAGTAGGTACTGTGAATAAAGGGCAGGCTATGAACCTTACGCCTGCCAACCACATATTGGATGTTCACCACCAGTGTTGATCCGCACATAGGTTCTGCGTCTAAAACGCTTCCAACACTGAGAGGGAAGTGTGCTTTAGGAGGGATTCACTGCAGTGTTTCGTCTGTTAAAGAAGGATGCTTTTGGGACTGACTCTGTGGTAACCCCAATAGGCGCACATAGCTTTCCAGTCTCAGACGTCTAACCGTTAGACTATAGGAAGTTCTGTTTAAGGGAAACTCCTTCATGCGGAATGTCACTTCTCACAGTGTCTTTGCAGTGGAGAAAAGAAGATAGAACAAGGACGGACAGAGAGAACGATGCAAACCGTGATTGAAGTACAGGGTAAGCCTCGTAGGCCTCTATTATGCATACTGGTAGTTCAACACCGGAGATGTTCCACAGTGTCTACCTCTTCTCAAAACACTTCCAGTATATGAGGGAACTCTGCTACATTAAGTTCTCACGACAGAGATGCGTCTGTGCTCAGTTGGAAAGTGTAGGACGTGTCTGGGTAGCAACCAGTAAGTGTCTGATACAAGCCGCTAAGAGGGGATGCGGAGGAAGGAATCTGCTCAGGGAAGCTACTTCAGGTGCGTACTCATTCATAACAGTGTCTCTCCTTTGAGGATGAAGATAGAACAGGGAACGACTATGGGCACATTAGGTACTGTGAGTAAAGGGCATGCTAAGGCGCTTAAGCCTGCCAAACACATATTGGATGTTCACCACCAGTGCAGATCCGCACTTAGTTTCTGCGTCGAAAACGCTTCCTACACTGAGAGGGAAGTGTGCTTTAGGAGGGATTCACTGCAGTGTTACGTCTGTTAAAGAAGGATGCTTTTGGGACTGACTCGGTGGTAACCGCATTAGGCGCACATAGCTTTCCAGTCTCAGACGTCTAACCGTTAGACTATAGGAAGTTCTGTTTAAGGGAAACTCCTTCATGCGGAATGTCACTTCTCACAGTGTCTTTGCAGTGGAGAAAAGAAGATAGAACAAGGACGGACAGAGAGAACGATGCAAACCGTGATTGAAGTACAGGGTAAGCCTCGTAGGCCTCTATTATGCATACTGGTAGTTCAACACCGGAGATGTTCCACAGTGTCTACCTCTTCTCAAAACACTTCCAGTATATGAGGGAACTCTGCTACATTAAGTTCCCACGACAGAGATGCGTCTGTGCTCAGTTGGAAAGTGTAGGACGTGTCTGGGTAGCAACCAGTAAGTGTCTGATACAAGCCGCTAAGAGGGGATGCGGAGGAAGGTATCTGCTCAGGGAAGCTACTTCAGGTGCGTACTCATTCATAACAGTGTCTCTCCTTTGAGGATGAAGATAGAACAGGGAACGACTACGGGCACATTAGGTACTGTGAGTAAAGGGCATGCTAAGGCGCTTAAGCCTGCCAAACACATATTGGATGTTCACCACCAGTGCAGATCCGCACTTAGTTTCTGCGTCGAAAACGCTTCCTACACTGAGAGGGAAGTGTGCTTTAGGAGGGATTCACTGCAGTGTTTCGTCTGTTAAAGAAGGATGCTTTTGGGACTGACTCGGTGGTAACCGCATTAGGCGCACATAGCTTTCCAGTCTCAGACGTCTAACCGTTAGACTATAGGAAGTTCTGTTTAAGGGAAACTCCTTCATGCGGAATGTCACTTCTCACAGTGTCTTTGCAGTGGAGAAAAGAAGATAGAACAAGGACGGACAGAGAGAACGATGCAAACCGTGATTGAAGTACAGGGTAAGCCTCGTAGGCCTCTATTATGCATACTGGTAGTTCAACACCGGAGATGTTCCACAGTGTCTACCTCTTCTCAAAACACTTCCAGTATATGAGGGAACTCTGCTACATTAAGTTCTCACGACAGAGATGCGTCTGTGCTCAGTTGGAAAGTGTAGGACGTGTCTGGGTAGCAACCAGTAAGTGTCTGATACAAGCCGCTAAGAGGGGATGCGGAGGAAGGTATCTGCTCAGGGAAGCTACTTCAGGTGCGTACTCATTCATAACAGTGTCTCTCCTTTGAGGATGAAGATAGAACAGGGAACGACTACGGGCACATTAGGTACTGTGAGTAAAGGGCATGCTAAGGCGCTTAAGCCTGCCAAACACATATTGGATGTTCACCACCAGTGCAGATCCGCACTTAGTTTCTGCGTCGAAAACGCTTCCTACACTGAGAGGGAAGTGTGCTTTAGGAGGGATTCACTGCAGAGTTACGTCTGTTAAAGAAGGAAGCTTTTGGGACTGACTCTGTGGTAACCCCAATAGGCGCACATAGCTTTCCAGTCTCAGCCGTCTATCCGTTGGACTATAGCAAGTTCTGTTTAAGGGAAACTCCTTCATGCGGAATGTCACTTCTCACAGTGTCTTTCCAGTGGAGGAAAGAAGATAGAACAACGACGGACAGAGAGAACGTTGCAACCCGTGAGTGAAGTACAGGGTAAGGCACCTAAGCCTCTATGATGCATACTGGATGTTCAACACCTGGGATTTTCCACAATGTCTACCACTTCTCAAAACACTTCCAATATAGGAGGGAACTGTGCTACCGTAAGTTCTAATGACAGGGATGCATCTGTGCAAGGTTGATAACTCGAGGATGTGTCTGGGTAGCAAACATGAAGTGTCTCATAAAGGCACCTTAGACTGGATGCGTAGGAGGTATCTGCTCAGGGAAGCTACTTCAGTTTTGAACTCATTCATTACAGTGCTTCTCCTTGGAGGAATGAAGGAAGAACACGGACGGACTAGGGGCACATTAGGTACTGTGAATAAAGGGCAGGCTATGAACCTTACGCCTGCCAACCACATATTGGATGTTCACCACCAGTGTTGATCCGCACATAGGTTCTGCGTCTAAAACGCTTCCAACACTGAGAGGGAAGTGTGCTTTAGGAGGGATTCACTGCAGTGTTACGTCTGTTAAAGAAGGATGCTTTTGGGACTGACTCTGTGGTAACCGCATTAGGCGCACATAGCTTTCCAGTCTCAGACGTCTAACCGTTAGACTATAGGAAGTTCTGTTTAATGGAAACTCCTTCATGCGGAATGTCACTTCTCACAGTGTCTTTGCAGTGGAGAAAAGAAGATAGAACAAGGACGGACAGAGAGAACGATGCAAACCGTGATTGAAGTACAGGGTAAGCCTCGTAGGCCTCTATTATGCATACTGGTAGTTCAACACCGGAGATGTTCCACAGTGTCTACCTCTTCTCAAAACACTTCCAGTATATGAGGGAACTCTGCTACATTAAGTTCTCACGACAGAGATGCGTCTGTGCTCAGTTGGAAAGTGTAGGACGTGTCTGGGTAGCAACCAGTAAGTGTCTGATACAAGCCGCTAAGAGGGGATGCGGAGGAAGGTATCTGCTCAGGGAAGCTACTTCAGGTGCGTACTCATTCATAACAGTGTCTCTCCTTTGAGGATGAAGATAGAACAGGGAACGACTACGGGCACATTAGGTACTGTGAGTAAAGGGCATGCTAAGGCGCTTAAGCCTGCCAAACACATATTGGATGTTCACCACCAGTGCAGATCCGCACTTAGTTTCTGCGTCGAAAACGCTTCCTACACTGAGAGGGAAGTGTGCTTTAGGAGGGATTCACTGCAGTGTTACGTCTGTTAAAGAAGGATGCTTTTGGGACTGACTCGGTGGTAACCGCATTAGGCGCACATAGCTTTCCAGTCTCAGACGTCTAACCGTTAGACTATAGGAAGTTCTGTTTAAGGGAAACTCCTTCATGCGGAATGTCACTTCTCACAGTGTCTTTGCAGTGGAGAAAAGAAGATAGAACAAGGACGGACAGAGAGAACGATGCAAACCGTGATTGAAGTACAGGGTAAGCCTCGTAGGCCTCTATTATGCATACTGGTAGTTCAACACCGGAGATGTTCCACAGTGTCTACCTCTTCTCAAAACACTTCCAGTATATGAGGGAACTCTGCTACATTAAGTTCTCACGACAGAGATGCGTCTGTGCTCAGTTGGAAAGTGTAGGACGTGTCTGGGTAGCAACCAGTAAGTGTCTGATACAAGCCGCTAAGAGGGGATGCGGAGGAAGGTATCTGCTCAGGGAAGCTACTTCAGGTGCGTACTCATTCATAACAGTGTCTCTCCTTTGAGGATGAAGATAGAACAGGGAACGACTACGGGCACATTAGGTACTGTGAGTAAAGGGCATGCTAAGGCGCTTAAGCCTGCCAAACACATATTGGATGTTCACCACCAGTGCAGATCCGCACTTAGTTTCTGAGTCGAAAACGCTTCCTACACTGAGAGGGAAGTGTGCTTTAGGAGGGATTCACTGCAGTGTTACGTCTGTTAAAGAAGGAAGCTTTTGGGACTGACTCTGTGGTAACCCCAATAGGCGCACATAGCTTTCCAGTCTCAGCCGTCTATCCGTTGGACTAAGCAAGTTCTGTTTAAGGGAAACTCCTTCATGCGGAATGTCACTTCACACAGTGTCTTTCCAGTGGAGGAAAGAAGATAGAACAACGACGGACAGAGAGAACGTTGCAACCCGTGAGTGAAGTACAGGGTAAGGCACCTAAGCCTCTATGATGCATACTGGATGTTCAACACCTGGGATTTTCCACAATGTCCACCACTTCTCAAAAAACTTCCAATATAGGAGGGAACTGTGCTACCGTAAGTTCTAATGACAGGGATGCATCTGTGCAAGGTTGAAAACTCGAGGATGTGTCTGGGTAGCAAACATGAAGTGTCTCATAAAGGCACCTTAGACTGGATGCGTAGTAGGTATCTGCTAGGGAAGCTACTTCAGTTTTGTACTCATTCATAACAGTGCTTCTCCTTGGAGGAATGAAGGAAGAACACGGACGGACTAGGGGCACAGTAGGTACTGTGAATAAAGGGCAGGCTATGAACCTTACGCCTGCCAACCACATATTGGATGTTCACCACCAGTGTTGATCCGCACATAGGTTCTGCGTCTAAAACGCTTCCAACACTGAGAGGGAAGTGTGCTTTAGGAGGGATTCACTGCAGTATTTCGTCTGTTAAAGAAGGATGCTTTTGGGACTGACTCTGTGGTAACCCCAATAGGCGCACATAGCTTTCCAGTCTCAGACGTCTAACCGTTAGACTATAGGAAGTTCTGTTTAAGGGAAACTCCTTCATGCGGAATGTCACTTCTCACAGTGTCTTTGCAGTGGAGAAAAGAAGATAGAACAAGGACGGACAGAGAGAACGATGCAAACCGTGATTGAAGTACAGGGTAAGCCTCGTAGGCCTCTATTATGCATACTGGTAGTTCAACACCGGAGATGTTCCACAGTGTCTAACTCTTCTCAAAACACTTCCAGTATATGAGGGAACTCTGCTACATTAAGTTCTCACGACAGAGATGCGTCTGTGCTCAGTTGGAAAGTGTAGGACGTGTCTGGGCAGCAACCAGTAAGTGTCTGATACAAGCCGCTAAGAGGGGATGCGGAGGAAGGTATCTGCTCAGGGAAGCTACTTCAGGTGCGTACTCATTCATAACAGTGTCTCTCCTTTGAGGATGAAGATAGAACAGGGAACGACTACGGGCACATAAGGTACTGTGAGTAAAGGGCATGCTAAGGCGCTTAAGCCTGCCAAACACATATTGGATGTTCACCACCAGTGCAGATCCGCACTTAGTTTCTGCGTCGAAAACGCTTCCTACACTGAGAGGGAAGTGTGCTTTAGGAGGGATTCACTGCAGTGTTACGTCTGTTAAAGAAGGAAGCTTTTGGGACTGACTCGGTGGTAACCCCAATAGGCGCACATAGCTTTCCAGTCTCAGCCGTCTGTCCGTTGGACTATAGCAAGTTCTGTTTAAGGGAAACTCCTTCATGCGGAATGTCACTTCTCACAGTGTCTTTCCAGTGGAGGAAAGAAGATAGAACAACGACGGACAGAGAGAACGTTGCAACCCGTGAGTGAAGTACAGGGTAAGGCACCTAAGCCTCTATGATGCATACTGGATGTTCAACACCTGGGATTTTCCACAATGTCTACCACTTCTCAAAACACTTCCAATATAGGAGGGAACTGTGCTACTGTAAGTTCTAATGACAGGGATGCATCTGTGCAAGGTTGAAAACTCGAGGATGTGTCTGGGTAGCAAACATGAAGTGTCTCATAAAGGCACCTTAGACTGGATGAGTAGTACGTATCTGCTAGGGAAGCTACTTCAGTTTTGTACTCATTCATAACAGTGCTTCTCCTTGGAGGAATGAAGGAAGAACACGGACGGACTAGGGGCACAGTAGGTACTGTGAATAAAGGGCAGGCTATGAACCTTACGCCTGCCAACCACATATTGGATGTTCACCACCAGTGTTGATCCGCACATAGGTTCTGCGTCTAAAACGCTTCCAACACTGAGAGGGAAGTGTGCTTTAGGAGGGATTCACTGCAGTGTTACGTCTGTTAAAGAAGGATGCTTTTGGGACTGATTCGGTGGTAACCGCATTAGGTGCACATAGCTTTCCAGTCTCAGACGTCTAACCGTTAGACTATAGGAAGTTCTGTTTAAGGGAAACTCCTTCATGCGGAATGTCACTTCTCACAGTGTCTTTGCAGTGGAGAAAAGAAGATAGAATAAGGACGGACAGAGAGAACGATGCAAACCGTGATTGAAGTACAGGGTAAGCCTCGTAGGCCTCTATTATGCATACTGGTAGTTCAACACCGGAGATGTTCCACAGTGTCTAACTCTTCTCAAAACACTTCCAGTATATGAGGGAACTCTGCTACATTAAGTTCTCACGACAGAGATGCGTCTGTGCTCAGTTGGAAAGTGTAGGACGTGTCTGGGTAGCAACCAGTAAGTGTCTGATACAAGCCGCTAAGAGGGGATGCGGAGGAAGGTATCTGCTCAGGGAAGCTACTTCAGGTGCGTACTCATTCATAACAGTGTCTCTCCTTTGAGGATGAAGATAGAACAGGGAACGACTACGGGCACATTAGGTACTGTGAGTAAAGGGCATGCTAAGGCGCTTAAGCCTGCCAAACACATATTGGATGTTCACCACCAGTGCAGATCCGCACTTAGTTTCTGCGTCGAAAACGCTTCCTACACTGAGAGGGAAGTGTGCTTTAGGAGGGATTCACTGCAGTGTTACGTCTGTTAAAGAAGGATGCTTTTGGGACTGACTCGGTGGTAACCGCATTAGGCGCACATAGCTTTCCAGTCTCAGACGTCTAACCGTTAGACTATAGGAAGTTCTGTTTAAGGGAAACTCCTTCATGCGGAATGTCACTTCTCACAGTGTCTTTGCAGTGGAGAAAAGAAGATAGAACAAGGACGGACAGAGAGAACGATGCAAACCGTGATTGAAGTACAGGGTAAGCCTCGTAGGCCTCTATTATGCATACTGGTAGTTCAACACCGGAGATGTTCCACAGTGTCTACCTCTTCTCAAAACACTTCCAGTATATGAGGGAACTCTGCTACATTAAGTTCTCACGACAGAGATGCGTCTGTGCTCAGTTGGAAAGTGTAGGACGTGTCTGGGTAGCAACCAGTAAGTGTCTGATACAAGCCGCTAAGAGGGGATGCGGAGGAAGGTATCTGCTCAGGGAAGCTACTTCAGGTGCGTACTCATTCATAACAGTGTCTCTCCTTTGAGGATGAAGATAGAACAGGGAACGACTACGGGCACATTAGGTACTGTGAGTAAAGGGCATGCTAAGGCGCTTAAGCCTGCCAAACACATATTGGATGTTCACCACCAGTGCAGATCCGCACTTAGTTTCTGCGTCGAAAACGCTTCCTACACTGAGAGGGAAGTGTGCTTTAGGAGGGATTCACTGCAGTGTTACGTCTGTTAAAGAAGGAAGCTTTTGGGACTGACTCTGTGGTAACCCCAATAGGCGCACATAGCTTTCCAGTCTCAGCCGTCTATCCGTTGGACTATAGCAAGTTCTGTTTAAGGGAAACTCCTTCATGCGGAATGTCACTTCTCACAGTGTCTTTCCAGTGGAGGAAAGAAGATAGAACAACGACGGACAGAGAGAACGTTGCAACCCGTGAGTGAAGTACAGGGTAAGTCACCTAAGCCTCTATGATGCATACTGGATGTTCAACACCTGGGATTTTCCACAATGTCTACCACTTCTCAAAACACTTCCAATATAGGAGGGAACTGTGCTACCGTAAGTTCTAATGACAGGGATGCATCTGTGCAAGGTTGAAAACTCGAGGATGTGTCTGGGTAGCAAACATGAAGTGTCTCATAAAGGCACCTTAGACTGGATGCGTAGTAGGTATCTGGTAGGGAAGCTACTTCAGTTTTGTACTCATCATAACAGTGCTTCTCCTTGGAGGAATGAAGGAAGAACACGGACGGAGAGGGGCACAGTAGGTACTGTGAATAAAGGGCAGGCTATGAACCTTACGCCTGCCAACCACATATTGGATGTTCACCACCAGTGTTGATCCGCACATAGGTTCTGCGTCTAAAACGCTTCCAACACTGAGAGGGAAGTGTGCTTTAGGAGGGATTCACTGCAGTGTTACGTCTGTTAAAGAAGGATGCTTTTGGGACTGACTCGGTGGTAACCGCATTAGGCCCACATAGCTTTCCAGTCTCAGACGTCTAACCGTTAGACTATAGGAAGTTCTGTTTAAGGGAAACTCCTTCATGCGGAATGTCACTTCTCACAGTGTCTTTGCAGTGGAGAAAAGAAGATAGAACAAGGACGGACAGAGAGAACGATGCAAACCGTGATTGAAGTACAGGGTAAGCCTCGTAGGCCTCTATTATGCATACTGGTAGTTCAACACCGGAGATGTTCCACAGTGTCTACCTCTTCTCAAAACACTTCCAGTATATGAGGGAACTCTGCTACATTAAGTTCTCACGACAGAGATGCGTCTGTGCTCAGTTGGAAAGTGTAGGACGTGTCTGGGTAGCAACCAGTAAGTGTCTGATACAAGCCGCTAAGAGGGGATGCGGAGGAAGGTATCTGCTCAGGGAAGCTACTTCAGGTGCGTACTCATTCATAACAGTGTCTCTCCTTTGAGGATGAAGATAGAACAGGGAACGACTACGGGCACATTAGGTACTGTGAGTAAAGGGCATGCTAAGGCGCTTAAGCCTGCCAAACACATATTGGATGTTCACCACCAGTGCAGATCCGCACTTAGTTTCTGCGTCGAAAACGCTTCCTACACTGAGAGGGAAGTGTGCTTTAGGAGGGATTCACTGCAGTGTTACGTCTGTTAAAGAAGGATGCTTTTGGGACTGACTCGGTGGTAACCGCATTAGGCGCACATAGCTTTCCAGTCTCAGACGTCTAACCGTTAGACTATAGGAAGTTCTGTTTAAGGGAAACTCCTTCATGCGGAATGTCACTTCTCACAGTGTCTTTGCAGTGGAGAAAAGAAGATAGAACAAGGACGGACAGAGAGAACGATGCAAACCGTGATTGAAGTACAGGGTAAGCCTCGTAGGCCTCTATTATGCATACTGGTAGTTCAACACCGGAGATGTTCCACAGTGTCTACCTCTTCTCAAAACACTTCCAGTATATGAGGGAACTCTGCTACATTAAGTTCTCACGACAGAGATGCGTCTGTGCTCAGTTGGAAAGTGTAGGACGTGTCTGGGTAGCAACCAGTAAGTGTCTGATACAAGCCGCTAAGAGGGGATGCGGAGGAAGGTATCTGCTCAGGGAAGCTACTTCAGGTGCGTACTCATTCATAACAGTGTCTCTCCTTTGAGGATGAAGATAGAACAGGGAACGACTACGGGCACATTAGGTACTGTGAGTAAAGGGCATGCTAAGGCGCTTAAGCCTGCCAAACACATATTGGATGTTCACCACCAGTGCAGATCCGCACTTAGTTTCTGCGTCGAAAACGCTTCCTACACTGAGAGGGAAGTGTGCTTTAGGAGGGATTCACTGCAGTGTTACGTCTGTTAAAGAAGGAAGCTTTTGGGACTGACTCTGTGGTAACCCCAATAGGCGCACATAGCTTTCCAGTCTCAGCCGTCTATCCGTTGGACTATAGCAAGTTCTGTTTAAGGGAAACTCCTTCATGCGGAATGTCACTTCTCACAGTGTCTTTGCAGTGGAGGAAAGAAGATAGAACAACGACGGACAGAGAGAACGTTGCAACCCGTGAGTGAAGTACAGGGTAAGTCACCTAAGCCTCTATGATGCATACTGGATGTTCAACACCTGGGATTTTCCACAATGTCTACCACTTCTCAAAACACTTCCAATATAGGAGGGAACTGTGCTACTGTAAGTTCTAATGACAGGGATGCATCTGTGCAAGGTTGAAAACTCGAGGATGTGTCTGGGAAGCAAACATGAAGTGTCTCATAAAGGCACCTTAGACTGGATGCGTAGTAGGTATCTGCTAGGGAAGCTACTTCAGTTTTGTACTCATTCATAACAGTGCTTCTCCTTGGAGGAATGAAGGAAGAACACGGACGGACTAGGGGCACAGTAGGTACTGTGAATAAAGGGCAGGCTATGAACCTTACGCCTGCCAACCACATATTGGATGTTCACCACCAGTGTTGATCCGCACATAGGTTCTGCGTCTAAAACGCTTCCAACACTGAGAGGGAAGTGTGCTTTAGGAGGGATTCACTGCAGTGTTACGTCTGTTAAAGAAGGATGCTTTTGGGACTGACTCTGTGGTAACTGCATTAGGCGCACATAGCTTTCCAGTCTCAGACGTCTAACCGTTAGACTATAGGAAGTTCTGTTTAAGGGAAACTCCTTCATGCGGAATGTCACTTCTCACAGTGTCTTTGCAGTGGAGAAAAGAAGATAGAACAAGGACGGACAGAGAGAACGATGCAAACCGTGATTGAAGTACAGGGTAAGCCTCGTAGGCCTCTATTATGCATACTGGTAGTTCAACACCGGAGATGTTCCACAGTGTCTACCTCTTCTCAAAACACTTCCAGTATATGAGGGAACTCTGCTACATTAAGTTCTCACGACAGAGATGCGTCTGTGCTCAGTTGGAAAGTGTAGGACGTGTCTGGGTAGCAACCAGTAAGTGTCTGATACAAGCCGCTAAGAGGGGATGCGGAGGAAGGTATCTGCTCAGGGAAGCTACTTCAGGTGCGTACTCATTCATAACAGTGTCTCTCCTTTGAGGATGAAGATAGAACAGGGAACGACTACGGGCACATTAGGTACTGTGAGTAAAGGGCATGCTAAGGCGCTTAAGCCTGCCAAACACATATTGGATGTTCACCACCAGTGCAGATCCGCACTTAGTTTCTGCGTCGAAAACGCTTCCTACACTGAGAGGGAAGTGTGCTTTAGGAGGGATTCACTGCAGTGTTACGTCTGTTAAAGAAGGATGCTTTTGGGACTGACTCTGTGGTAACCGCATTAGGCGCACATAGCTTTCCAGTCTCAGACGTCTAACCGTTAGACTATAGGAAGTTCTGTTTAAGGGAAACTCCTTCATGCGGAATGTCACTTCTCACAGTGTCTTTGCAGTGGAGAAAAGAAGATAGAACAAGGACGGACAGAGAGAACGATGCAAACCGTGATTGAAGTACAGGGTAAGCCTCGTAGGCCTCTATTATGCATACTGGTAGTTCAACACCGGAGATGTTCCACAGTGTCTACCTCTTCTCAAAACACTTCCAGTATATGAGGGAACTCTGCTACATTAAGTTCCCACGACAGAGATGCGTCTGTGCTCAGTTGGAAAGTGTAGGACGTGTCTGGGTAGCAACCAGTAAGTGTCTGATACAACCCGCTAAGAGGGGATTCGGAGGAAGGTATCTGCTCAGGGAAGCTACTTCAGGTGCGTACTCATTCATAACAGTGTCTCTCCTTTGAGGATGAAGATAGAACAGGGAACGACTACGGGCACATTAGGTACTGTGAGTAAAGGGCATGCTAAGGCGCTTAAGACTGCCAAACACATATTGGATGTTCACCACCAGTGCAGATCCGCACTTAGTTTCTGCGTCGAAAACGCTTCCTACACTGAGAGGGAAGTGTGCTTTAGGAGGGATTCACTGCAGTGTTACGTCTGTTAAAGAAGGATGCTTTTGGGACTGACTCGGTGGTAACCGCATTAGGCGCACATAGCTTTCCAGTCTCAGACGTCTAACCGTTAGACTATAGGAAGTTCTGTTTAAGGGAAACTCCTTCATGCGGAATGTCACTTCTCACAGTGTCTTTGCAGTGGAGAAAAGAAGATAGAACAAGGACGGACAGAGAGAACGATGCAAACCGTGATTGAAGTACAGGGTAAGCCTCGTAGGCCTCTATTATGCATACTGGTAGTTCAACACCGGAGATGTTCCACAGTGTCTACCTCTTCTCAAAACACTTCCAGTATATGAGGGAACTCTGCTACATTAAGTTCTCACGACAGAGATGCGTCTGTGCTCAGTTGGAAAGTGTAGGACGTGTCTGGGTAGCAACCAGTAAGTGTCTGATACAAGCCGCTAAGAGGGGATGCGGAGGAAGGTATCTGCTCAGGGAAGCTACTTCAGGTGCGTACTCATTCATAACAGTGTCTCTCCTTTGAGGATGAAGATAGAACAGGGAACGACTACGGGCACATTAGGTACTGTGAGTAAAGGGCATGCTAAGGCGCTTAAGCCTGCCAAACACATATTGGATGTTCACCACCAGTGCAGATCCGCACTTAGTTTCTGCGTCGAAAACGCTTCCAACACTGAGAGGGAAGTGTGCTTTAGG
Source organism: Neogale vison (assembly GCF_020171115.1). NCBI lineage: Eukaryota > Metazoa > Chordata > Mammalia > Carnivora > Mustelidae > Neogale > Neogale vison. Next base: position 2,689,110 of record NW_025334856.1, read on the forward strand.
AGGGATTCACTGCAGTGTTACGTCTGTTAAAGAAGGATGCTTTTGGGACTGACTCTGTGGTAACCGCATTAGGCGCACATAGCTTTCCAGTCTCAGACGTCTAACCGTTAGACTATAGGAAGTTCTGTTTAAGGGAAACTCCTTCATGCGGAATGTCACTTCTCACAGTGTCTTTGCAGTGGAGAAAAGAAGATAGAACAAGGACGGACAGAGAGAACGATGCAAACCGTGATTGAAGTACAGGGTAAGCCTCGTAGGCCTCTATTATGCATACTGGTAGTTCAACACCGGAGATGTTCCACAGTGTCTACCTCTTCTCAAAACACTTCCAGTATATGAGGGAACTCTGCTACATTAAGTTCTCACGACAGAGATGCGTCTGTGCTCAGTTGGAAAGTGTAGGACGTGTCTGGGTAGCAACCAGTAAGTGTCTGATACAAGCCGCTAAGAGGGGATGCGGAGGAAGGTATCTGCTCAGGGAAGCTACTTCAGGTGCGTACTCATTCATAACAGTGTCTCTCCTTTAAGGATGAAGATAGAACAGGGAACGACTACGGGCACATTAGGTACTGTGAGTAAAGGGCATGCTAAGGCGCTTAAGCCTGCCAAACACATATTGGATGTTCACCACCAGTGCAGATCCGCACTTAGTTTCTGCGTCGAAAACGCTTCCTACACTGAGAGGGAAGTGTGCTTTAGGAGGGAATCACTGCAGTGTTACGTCTGTTAAAGAAGGAAGCTTTTGGGACTGACTCTGTGGTAACCCCAATAGGCGCACATAGCTTTCCAGTCTCAGCCGTCTATCCGTTGGACTATAGCAAGTTCTGTTTAAGGGAAACTCCTTCATGCGGAATGTCACTTCTCACAGTGTCTTTCCAGTGGAGGAAAGAAGATAGAACAACGACGGACAGAGAGAACGTTGCAACCCGTGAGTGAAGTACAGGGTAAGGCACCTAAGCCTCTATGATGCATACTGGATGTTCAACACCTGGGATTTTCCACAATGTCTACCACTTCTCAAAACACTTCCAATATAGGAGGGAACTGTGCTACTGTAAGTTCTAATGACAGGGATGCATCTGTGCAAGGTTGAAAACTCGAGGATGTGTCTGGGTAGCAAACATGAAGTGTCTCATAAAGGCACCTTAGACTGGATGAGTAGTAGGTATCTGCTAGGGAAGCTACTTCAGTTTTGTACTCATTCATAACAGTGCTTCTCCTTGGAGGAATGAAGGAAGAACACGGACGGACTAGGGGCACAGTAGGTACTGTGAATAAAGGGCAGGCTATGAACCTTACGCCTGCCAACCACATATTGGATGTTCACCACCAGTGTTGATCCGCACATAGGTTCTGCGTCTAAAACGCTTCCAACACTGAGAGGGAAGTGTGCTTTAGGAGGGATTCACTGCAGTGTTACGTCTGTTAAAGAAGGATGCTTTTGGGACTGACTCGGTGGTAACCGCATTAGGCGCACATAGCTTTCCAGTCTCAGACGTCTAACCGTTAGACTATAGGAAGTTCTGTTTAAGGGAAACTCCTTCATGCGGAATGTCACTTCTCACAGTGTCTTTGCAGTGGAGGAAAGAAGATAGAACAACGACGGACAGAGAGAACGATGCAAACCGTGATTGAAGTACAGGGTAAGCCTCGTAGGCCTCTATTATGCATACTGGTAGTTCAACACCGGAGATGTTCCACAGTGTCTACCTCTTCTCAAAACACTTCCAGTATATGAGGGAACTCTGCTACATTAAGTTCTCACGACAGAGATGCGTCTGTGCTCAGTTGGAAAGTGTAGGACGTGTCTGGGTAGCAACCAGTAAGTGTCTGATACAAGCCGCTAAGAGGGGATGCGGAGGAAGGTATCTGCTCAGGGAAGCTACTTCAGGTGCGTACTCATTCATAACAGTGTCTCTCCTTTGAGGATGAAGATAGAACAGGGAACAACTACGGGCACATTAGGTACTGTGAGTAAAGGGCATGCTAAGGCGCTTAAGCCTGCCAAACACATATTGGATGTTCACCACCAGTGCAGATCCGCACTTAGTTTCTGCGTCGAAAACGCTTCCTACACTGAGAGGGAAGTGTGCTTTAGGAGGGATTCACTGCAGTGTTACGTCTGTTAAAGAAGGATGCTTTTGGGACTGACTCTGTGGTAACCGCATTAGGCGCACATAGCTTTCCAGTCTCAGACGTCTAACCGTTAGACTATAGGAAGTTCTGTTTAAGGGAAACTCCTTCATGCGGAATGTCACTTCTCACAGTGTCTTTGCAGTGGAGAAAAGAAGATAGAACAAGGACGGACAGAGAGAACGATGCAAACCGTGATTGAAGTACAGGGTAAGCCTCGTAGGCCTCTATTATGCATACTGGTAGTTCAACACCGGAGATGTTCCACAGTGTCTACCTCTTCTCAAAACACTTCCAGTATATGAGGGAACTCTGCTACATTAAGTTCTCACGACAGAGATGCGTCTGTGCTCAGTTGGAAAGTGTAGGACGTGTCTGGGTAGCAACCAGTAAGTGTCTGATACAAGCCGCTAAGAGGGGATGCGGAGGAAGGTATCTGCTCAGGGAAGCTACTTCAGGTGCGTACTCATTCATAACAGTGTCTCTCCTTTGAGGATGAAGATAGAACAGGGAACGACTACGGGCACATTAGGTACTGTGAGTAAAGGGCATGCTAAGGCGCTTAAGCCTGCCAAACACATATTGGATGTTCACCACCAGTGCAGATCCGCACTTAGTTTCTGCGTCGAAAACGCTTCCTACACTGAGAGGGAAGTGTGCTTTAGGAGGGATTCACTGCAGTGTTACGTCTGTTAAAGAAGGAAGCTTTTGGGACTGACTCTGTGGTAACCCCAATAGGCGCACATAGCTTTCCAGTCTCAGCCGTCTATCCGTTGGACTATAGCAAGTTCTGTTTAAGGGAAACTCCTTCATGCGGAATGTCACTTCTCACAGTGTCTTTCCAGTGGAGGAAAGAAGATAGAACAACGACGGACAGAGAGAACGTTGCAACCCGTGAGTGAAGTACAGGGTAAGGCACCTAAGCCTCTATGATGCATACTGGATGTTCAACACCTGGGATTTTCCACAATGTCTACCACTTCTCAAAACACTTCCAATATAGGAGGGAACTGTGCTACCGTAAGTTCTAATGACAGGGATGCATCTGTGCAAGGTTGAAAACTCGAGGATGTGTCTGGGTAGCAAACATGAAGTGTCTCATAAAGGCACCTTAGACTGGATGCGTAGTAGGTATCTGGTAGGGAAGCTACTTCAGTTTTGTACTCATTCATAACAGTGCTTCTCCTTGGAGGAATGAAGGAAGAACACGGACGGACTAGGGGCACAGTAGGTACTGTGAATAAAGGGCAGGCTATGAACCTTACGCCTGCCAACCACATATTGGATGTTCACCACCAGTGTTGATCCGCACATAGGTTCTGCGTCTAAAACGCTTCCAACACTGAGAGGGAAGTGTGCTTTAGGAGGGATTCACTGCAGTGTTACGTCTGTTAAAGAAGGATGCTTTTGGGACTGACTCGGTGGTAACCGCATTAGGCCCACATAGCTTTCCAGTCTCAGACGTCTAACCGTTAGACTATAGGAAGTTCTGTTTAAGGGAAACTCCTTCATGCGGAATGTCACTTCTCACAGTGTCTTTGCAGTGGAGAAAAGAAGATAGAACAAGGACGGACAGAGAGAACGATGCAAACCGTGATTGAAGTACAGGGTAAGCCTCGTAGGCCTCTATTATGCATACTGGTAGTTCAACACCGGAGATGTTCCACAGTGTCTACCTCTTCTCAAAACACTTCCAGTATATGAGGGAACTCTGCTACATTAAGTTCTCACGACAGAGATGCGTCTGTGCTCAGTTGGAAAGTGTAGGACGTGTCTGGGTAGCAACCAGTAAGTGTCTGATACAAGCCGCTAAGAGGGGATGCGGAGGAAGGTATCTGCTCAGGGAAGCTACTTCAGGTGCGTACTCATTCATAACAGTGTCTCTCCTTTGAGGATGAAGATAGAACAGGGAACGACTACGGGCACATTAGGTACTGTGAGTAAAGGGCATGCTAAGGCGCTTAAGCCTGCCAAACACATATTGGATGTTCACCACCAGTGCAGATCCGCACTTAGTTTCTGCGTCGAAAACGCTTCCTACACTGAGAGGGAAGTGTGCTTTAGGAGGGATTCACTGCAGTGTTACGTCTGTTAAAGAAGGATGCTTTTGGGACTGACTCAGTGGTAACCGCATTAGGCGCACATAGCTTTCCAGTCTCAGACGTCTAACCGTTAGACTATAGGAAGTTCTGTTTAAGGGAAACTCCTTCATGCGGAATGTCACTTCTCACAGTGTCTTTGCAGTGGAGAAAAGAAGATAGAACAAGGACGGACAGAGAGAACGATGCAAACCGTGATTGAAGTACAGGGTAAGCCTCGTAGGCCTCTATTATGCATACTGGTAGTTCAACACCGGAGATGTTCCACAGTGTCTACCTCTTCTCAAAACACTTCCAGTATATGAGGGAACTCTGCTACATTAAGTTCTCACGACAGAGATGCGTCTGTGCTCAGTTGGAAAGTGTAGGACGTGTCTGGGTAGCAACCAGTAAGTGTCTGATACAAGCCGCTAAGAGGGGATGCGGAGGAAGGTATCTGCTCAGGGAAGCTACTTCAGGTGCGTACTCATTCATAACAGTGTCTCTCCTTTGAGGATGAAGATAGAACAGGGAACGACTACGGGCACATTAGGTACTGTGAGTAAAGGGCATGCTAAGGCGCTTAAGCCTGCCAAACACATATTGGATGTTCACCACCAGTGCAGATCCGCACTTAGTTTCTGCGTCGAAAACGCTTCCTACACTGAGAGGGAAGTGTGCTTTAGGAGGGATTCACTGCAGTGTTACGTCTGTTAAAGAAGGAAGCTTTTGGGACTGACTCTGTGGTAACCCCAATAGGCGCACATAGCTTTCCAGTCTCAGCCGTCTATCCGTTGGACTATAGCAAGTTCTGTTTTAGGGAAACTCCTTCATGCGGAATGTCACTTCTCACAGTGTCTTTGCAGTGGAGGAAAGAAGATAGAACAACGACGGACAGAGAGAACGTTGCAACCCGTGAGTGAAGTACAGGGTAAGTCACCTAAGCCTCTATGATGCATACTGGATGTTCAACACCTGGGATTTTCCACAATGTCTACCACTTCTCAAAACACTTCCAATATAGGAGGGAACTGTGCTACTGTAAGTTCTAATGACAGGGATGCATCTGTGCAAGGTTGAAAACTCGAGGATGTGTCTGGGAAGCAAACATGAAGTGTCTCATAAAGGCACCTTAGACTGGATGCCTAGTAGGTATCTGCTAGGGAAGCTACTTCAGTTTTGTACTCATTCATAACAGTGCTTCTCCTTGGAGGAATGAAGGAAGAACACGGACGGACTAGGGGCACAGTAGGTACTGTGAATAAAGGGCAGGCTATGAACCTTACGCCTGCCAACCACATATTGGATGTTCACCACCAGTGTTGATCCGCACATAGGTTCTGCGTCTAAAACGCTTCCAACACTGAGAGGGAAGTGTGCTTTAGGAGGGATTCACTGCAGTGTTACGTCTGTTAAAGAAGGATGCTTTTGGGACTGACTCTGTGGTAACTGCATTAGGCGCACATAGCTTTCCAGTCTCAGACGTCTAACCGTTAGACTATAGGAAGTTCTGTTTAAGGGAAACTCCTTCATGCGGAATGTCACTTCTCACAGTGTCTTTGCAGTGGAGAAAAGAAGATAGAACAAGGACGGACAGAGAGAACGATGCAAACCGTGATTGAAGTACAGGGTAAGCCTCGTAGGCCTCTATTATGCATACTGGTAGTTCAACACCGGAGATGTTCCACAGTGTCTACCTCTTCTCAAAACACTTCCAGTATATGAGGGAACTCTGCTACATTAAGTTCTCACGACAGAGATGCGTCTGTGCTCAGTTGGAAAGTGTAGGACGTGTCTGGGTAGCAACCAGTAAGTGTCTGATACAAGCCGCTAAGAGGGGATGCGGAGGAAGGTATCTGCTCAGGGAAGCTACTTCAGGTGCGTACTCATTCATAACAGTGTCTCTCCTTTGAGGATGAAGATAGAACAGGGAACGACTATGGGCACATTAGGTACTGTGAGTAAAGGGCATGCTAAGGCGCTTAAGCCTGCCAAACACATATTGGATGTTCACCACCAGTGCAGATCCGCACTTAGTTTCTGCGTCGAAAACGCTTCCTACACTGAGAGGGAAGTGTGCTTTAGGAGGGATTCACTGCAGTGTTACGTCTGTTAAAGAAGGATGCTTTTGGGACTGACTCTGTGGTAACCGCATTAGGCGCACATAGCTTTCCAGTCTCAGACGTCTAACCGTTAGACTATAGGAAGTTCTGTTTAAGGGAAACTCCTTCATGCGGAATGTCACTTCTCACAGTGTCTTTGCAGTGGAGAAAAGAAGATAGAACAAGGAGGGACAGAGAGAACGATGCAAACCGTGATTGAAGTACAGGGTAAGCCTCGTAGGCCTCTATTATGCATACTGGTAGTTCAACACCGGAGATGTTCCACAGTGTCTACCTCTTCTCAAAACACTTCCAGTATATGAGGGAACTCTGCTACATTAAGTTCCCACGACAGAGATGCGTCTGTGCTCAGTTGGAAAGTGTAGGACGTGTCTGGGTAGCAACCAGTAAGTGTCTGATACAACCCGCTAAGAGGGGATTCGGAGGAAGGTATCTGCTCAGGGAAGCTACTTCAGGTGCGTACTCATTCATAACAGTGTCTCTCCTTTGAGGATGAAGATAGAACAGGGAACGACTACGGGCACATTAGGTACTGTGAGTAAAGGGCATGCTAAGGCGCTTAAGCCTGCCAAACACATATTGGATGTTCACCACCAGTGCAGATCCACACTTAGTTTCTGCGTCGAAAACGCTTCCTACACTGAGAGGGAAGTGTGCTTTAGGAGGGATTCACTGCAGTGTTACGTCTGTTAAAGAAGGATGCTTTTGGGACTGACTCGGTGGTAACCGCATTAGGCGCACATAGCTTTCCAGTCTCAGACGTCTAACCGTTAGACTATAGGAAGTTCTGTTTAAGGGAAACTCCTTCATGCGGAATGTCACTTCTCACAGTGTCTTTGCAGTGGAGAAAAGAAGATAGAACAAGGACGGACAGAGAGAACGATGCAAACCGTGATTGAAGTACAGGGTAAGCCTCGTAGGCCTCTATTATGCATACTGGTAGTTCAACACCGGAGATGTTCCACAGTGTCTACCTCTTCTCAAAACACTTCCAGTATATGAGGGAACTCTGCTACATTAAGTTCTCACGACAGAGATGCGTCTGTGCTCAGTTGGAAAGTGTAGGACGTGTCTGGGTAGCAACCAGTAAGTGTCTGATACAAGCCGCTAAGAGGGGATGCGGAGGAAGGTATCTGCTCAGGGAAGCTACTTCAGGTGCGTACTCATTCATAACAGTGTCTCTCCTTTGAGGATGAAGATAGAACAGGGAACGACTACGGGCACATTAGGTACTGTGAGTAAAGGGCATGCTAAGGCGCTTAAGCCGGCCAAACACATATTGGATGTTCACCACCAGTGCAGATCCGCACTTAGTTTCTGCGTCGAAAACGCTTCCAACACTGAGAGGGAAGTGTGCTTTAGGAGGGATTCACTGCAGTGTTACGTCTGTTAAAGAAGGATGCTTTTGGGACTGACTCTGTGGTAACCGCATTAGGCGCACATAGCTTTCCAGTCTCAGACGTCTAACCGTTAGACTATAGGAAGTTCTGTTTAAGGGAAACTCCTTCATGCGGAATGTCACTTCTCACAGTGTCTTTGCAGTGGAGAAAAGAAGATAGAACAAGGACGGACAGAGAGAACGATGCAAACCGTGATTGAAGTACAGGGTAAGCCTCGTAGGCCTCTATTATGCATACTGGTAGTTCAACACCGGAGATGTTCCACAGTGTCTACCTCTTCTCAAAACACTTCCAGTATATGAGGGAACTCTGCTACATTAAGTTCTCACGACAGAGATGCGTCTGTGCTCAGTTGGAAAGTGTAGGACGTGTCTGGGTAGCAACCAGTAAGTGTCTGATACAAGCCGCTAAGAGGGGATGCGGAGGAAGGTATCTGCTCAGGGAAGCTACTTCAGGTGCGTACTCATTCATAACAGTGTCTCTCCTTTGAGGATGAAGATAGAACAGGGAACGACTACGGGCACATTAGGTACTGTGAGTAAAGGGCATGCTAAGGCGCTTAAGACTGCCAAACACATATTGGATGTTCACCACCAGTGCAGATCCGCACTTAGTTTCTGCGTCGAAAACGCTTCCTACACTGAGAGGGAAGTGTGCTTTAGGAGGGATTCACTGCAGTGTTACGTCTGTTAAAGAAGGATGCTTTTGGGACTGACTCGGTGGTAACCGCATTAGGCGCACATAGCTTTCCAGTCTCAGACGTCTAACCGTTAGACTATAGGAAGTTCTGTTTAAGGGAAACTCCTTCATGCGGAATGTCACTTCTCACAGTGTCTTTGCAGTGGAGAAAAGAAGATAGAACAAGGACGGACAGAGAGAACGATGCAAACCGTGATTGAAGTACAGGGTAAGCCTCGTAGGCCTCTATTATGCATACTGGTAGTTCAACACCGGAGATGTTCCACAGTGTCTACCTCTTCTCAAAACACTTCCAGTATATGAGGGAACTCTGCTACATTAAGTTCTCACGACAGAGATGCGTCTGTGCTCAGTTGGAAAGTGTAGGACGTGTCTGGGTAGCAACCAGTAAGTGTCTGATACAAGCCGCTAAGAGGGGATGCGGAGGAAGGTATCTGCTCAGGGAAGCTACTTCAGGTGCGTACTCATTCATAACAGTGTCTCTCCTTTGAGGATGAAGATAGAACAGGGAACGACTACGGGCACATTAGGTACTGTGAGTAAAGGGCATGCTAAGGCGCTTAAGCCTGCCAAACACATATTGGATGTTCACCACCAGTGCAGATCCGCACTTAGTTTCTGCGTCGAAAACGCTTCCAACACTGAGAGGGAAGTGTGCTTTAGGAGGGATTCACTGCAGTGTTACGTCTGTTAAAGAAGGATGCTTTTGGGACTGACTCTGTGGTAACCGCATTAGGCGCACATAGCTTTCCAGTCTCAGACGTCTAACCGTTAGACTATAGGAAGTTCTGTTTAAGGGAAACTCCTTCATGCGGAATGTCACTTCTCACAGTGTCTTTGCAGTGGAGAAAAGAAGATAGAACAAGGACGGACAGAGAGAACGATGCAAACCGTGATTGAAGTACAGGGTAAGCCTCGTAGGCCTCTATTATGCATACTGGTAGTTCAACACCGGAGATGTTCCACAGTGTCTACCTCTTCTCAAAACACTTCCAGTATATGAGGGAACTCTGCTACATTAAGTTCTCACGACAGAGATGCGTCTGTGCTCAGTTGGAAAGTGTAGGACGTGTCTGGGTAGCAACCAGTAAGTGTCTGATACAAGCCGCTAAGAGGGGATGCGGAGGAAGGTATCTGCTCAGGGAAGCTACTTCAGGTGCGTACTCATTCATAACAGTGTCTCTCCTTTGAGGATGAAGATAGAACAGGGAACGACTACGGGCACATTAGGTACTGTGAGTAAAGGGCATGCTAAGGCGCTTAAGCCTGCCAAACACATATTGGATGTTCACCACCAGTGCAGATCCGCACTTAGTTTCTGCGTCGAAAACGCTTCCTACACTGAGAGGGAAGTGTGCTTTAGGAGGGATTCACTGCAGTGTTACGTCTGTTAAAGAAGGATGCTTTTGGGACTGACTCGGTGGTAACCGCATTAGGCGCACATAGCTTTCCAGTCTCAGACGTCTAACCGTTAGACTATAGGAAGTTCTGTTTAAGGGAAACTCCTTCATGCGGAATGTCACTTCTCACAGTGTCTTTGCAGTGGAGAAAAGAAGATAGAACAAGGACGGACAGAGAGAACGATGCAAACCGTGATTGAAGTACAGGGTAAGCCTCGTAGGCCTCTATTATGCATACTGGTAGTTCAACACCGGAGATGTTCCACAGTGTCTACCTCTTCTCAAAACACTTCCAGTATATGAGGGAACTCTGCTACATTAAGTTCTCACGACAGAGATGCGTCTGTGCTCAGTTGGAAAGTGTAGGACGTGTCTGGGTAGCAACCAGTAAGTGTCTGATACAAGCCGCTAAGAGGGGATGCGGAGGAAGGTATCTGCTCAGGGAAGCTACTTCAGGTGCGTACTCATTCATAACAGTGTCTCTCCTTTGAGGATGAAGATAGAACAGGGAACGACTACGGGCACATTAGGTACTGTGAGTAAAGGGCATGCTAAGGCGCTTAAGCCTGCCAAACACATATTGGATGTTCACCACCAGTGCAGATCCGCACTTAGTTTCTGCGTCGAAAACGCTTCCTACACTGAGAGGGAAGTGTGCTTTAGGAGGGATTCACTGCAGTGTTACGTCTGTTAAAGAAGGAAGCTTTTGGGACTGACTCTGTGGTAACCCCAATAGGCGCACATAGCTTTCCAGTCTCAGCCGTCTATCCGTTGGACTATAGCAAGTTCTGTTTAAGGGAAACTCCTTCATGCGGAATGTCACTTCTCACAGTGTCTTTCCAGTGGAGGAAAGAAGATAGAACAACGACGGACAGAGAGAACGTTGCAACCCGTGAGTGAAGTACAGGGTAAGTCACCTAAGCCTCTATGATGCATACTGGATGTTCAACACCTGGGATTTTCCACAATGTCTACCACTTCTCAAAACACTTCCAATATAGGAGGGAACTGTGCTACCGTAAGTTCTAATGACAGGGATGCATCTGTGCAAGGTTGAAAACTCGAGGATGTGTCTGGGTAGCAAACATGAAGTGTCTCATAAAGGCACCTTAGACTGGATGCGTAGTAGGTATCTGGTAGGGAAGCTACTTCAGTTTTGTACTCATTCATAACAGTGCTTCTCCTTGGAGGAATGAAGGAAGAACACGGACGGACTAGGGGCACAGTAGGTACTGTGAATAAAGGGCAGGCTATGAACCTTACGCCTGCCAACCACATATTGGATGTTCACCACCAGTGTTGATCCGCACATAGGTTCTGCGTCTAAAACGCTTCCAACACTGAGAGGGAAGTGTGCTTTAGGAGGGATTCACTGCAGTGTTACGTCTGTTAAAGAAGGATGCTTTTGGGACTGACTCGGTGGTAACCGCATTAGGCGCACATAGCTTTCCAGTCTCAGACGTCTAACCGTTAGACTATAGGAAGTTCTGTTTAAGGGAAACTCCTTCATGCGGAATGTCACTTCTCACAGTGTCTTTGCAGTGGAGAAAAGAAGATAGAACAAGGACGGACAGAGAGAACGATGCAAACCGTGATTGAAGTACAGGGTAAGCCTCGTAGGCCTCTATTATGCATACTGGTAGTTCAACACCGGAGATGTTCCACAGTGTCTACCTCTTCTCAAAACACTTCCAGTATATGAGGGAACTCTGCTACATTAAGTTCTCACGACAGAGATGCGTCTGTGCTCAGTTGGAAAGTGTAGGACGTGTCTGGGTAGCAACCAGTAAGTGTCTGATACAAGCCGCTAAGAGGGGATGCGGAGGAAGGTATCTGCTCAGGGAAGCTACTTCAGGTGCGTACTCATTCATAACAGTGTCTCTCCTTTGAGGATGAAGATAGAACAGGGAACGACTACGGGCACATTAGGTACTGTGAGTAAAGGGCATGCTAAGGCGCTTAAGCCTGCCAAACACATATTGGATGTTCACCACCAGTGCAGATCCGCACTTAGTTTCTGCGTCGAAAACGCTTCCTACACTGAGAGGGAAGTGTGCTTTAGGAGGGATTCACTGCAGTGTTACGTCTGTTAAAGAAGGATGCTTTTGGGACTGACTCGGTGGTAACCGCATTAGGCGCACATAGCTTTCCAGTCTCAGACGTCTAACCGTTAGACTATAGGAAGTTCTGTTTAAGCGAAACTCCTTCATGCGGAATGTCACTTCTCACAGTGTCTTTGCAGTGGAGAAAAGAAGATAGAACAAGGACGGACAGAGAGAACGATGCAAACCGTGATTGAAGTACAGGGTAAGCCTCGTAGGCCTCTATTATGCATACTGGTAGTTCAACACCGGAGATGTTCCACAGTGTCTACCTCTTCTCAAAACACTTCCAGTATATGAGGGAACTCTGCTACATTAAGTTCTCACGACAGAGATGCGTCTGTGCTCAGTTGGAAAGTGTAGGACGTGTCTGGGTAGCAACCAGTAAGTGTCTGATACAAGCCGCTAAGAGGGGATGCGGAGGAAGGTATCTGCTCAGGGAAGCTACTTCAGGTGCGTACTCATTCATAACAGTGTCTCTCCGTTGAGGATGAAGATAGAACAGGGAACGACTACGGGCACATTAGGTACTGTGAGTAAAGGGCATGCTAAGGCGCTTAAGCCTGCCAAACACATATTGGATGTTCACCACCAGTGCAGATCCGCACTTAGTTTCTGCGTCGAAAACGCTTCCTACACTGAGAGGGAAGTGTGCTTTAGGAGGGATTCACTGCAGTGTTACGTCTGTTAAAGAAGGAAGCTTTTGGGACTGACTCTGTGGTAACCCCAATAGGCGCACATAGCTTTCCAGTCTCAGCCGTCTATCCGTTGGACTATAGCAAGTTCTGTTTAAGGGAAACTCCTTCATGCGGAATGTCACTTCTCACAGTGTCTTTGCAGTGGAGGAAAGAAGATAGAACAACGACGGACAGAGAGAACGTTGCAACCCGTGAGTGAAGTACAGGGTAAGTCACCTAAGCCTCTATGATGCATACTGGATGTTCAACACCTGGGATTTTCCACAATGTCTACCACTTCTCAAAACACTTCCAATATAGGAGGGAACTGTGCTACTGTAAGTTCTAATGACAGGGATGCATCTGTGCAAGGTTGAAAACTCGAGGATGTGTCTGGGAAGCAAACATGAAGTGTCTCATAAAGGCACCTTAGACTGGATGCGTAGTAGGTATCTGCTAGGGAAGCTACTTCAGTTTTGTACTCATTCATAACAGTGCTTCTCCTTGGAGGAATGAAGGAAGAACACGGACGGACTAGGGGCACAGTAGGTACTGTGAATAAAGGGCAGGCTATGAACCTTACGCCTGCCAACCACATATTGGATGTTCACCACCAGTGTTGATCCGCACATAGGTTCTGCGTCTAAAACGCTTCCAACACTGAGAGGGAAGTGTGCTTTAGGAGGGATTCACTGCAGTGTTACGTCTGTTAAAGAAGGATGCTTTTGGGACTGACTCTGTGGTAACTGCATTAGGCGCACATAGCTTTCCAGTCTCAGACGTCTAACCGTTAGACTATAGGAAGTTCTGTTTAAGGGAAACTCCTTCATGCGGAATGTCACTTCTCACAGTGTCTTTGCAGTGGAGAAAAGAAGATAGAACAAGGACGGACAGAGAGAACGATGCAAACCGTGATTGAAGTACAGGGTAAGCCTCGTAGGCCTCTATTATGCATACTGGTAGTTCAACACCGGAGATGTTCCACAGTGTCTACCTCTTCTCAAAACACTTCCAGTATATGAGGGAACTCTGCTACATTAAGTTCTCACGACAGAGATGCGTCTGTGCTCAGTTGGAAAGTGTAGGACGTGTCTGGGTAGCAACCAGTAAGTGTCTGATACAAGCCGCTAAGAGGGGATGCGGAGGAAGGTATCTGCTCAGGGAAGCTACTTCAGGTGCGTACTCATTCATAACAGTGTCTCTCCTTTGAGGATGAAGATAGAACAGGGAACGACTACGGGCACATTAGGTACTGTGAGTAAAGGGCATGCTAAGGCGCTTAAGCCTGCCAAACACATATTGGATGTTCACCACCAGTGCAGATCCGCACTTAGTTTCTGCGTCGAAAACGCTTCCTACACTGAGAGGGAAGTGTGCTTTAGGAGGGATTCACTGCAGTGTTACGTCTGTTAAAGAAGGATGCTTTTGGGACTGACTCTGTGGTAACCGCATTAGGCGCACATAGCTTTCCAGTCTCAGACGTCTAACCGTTAGACTATAGGAAGTTCTGTTTAAGGGAAACTCCTTCATGCGGAATGTCACTTCTCACAGTGTCTTTGCAGTGGAGAAAAGAAGATAGAACAAGGACGGACAGAGAGAACGATGCAAACCGTGATTGAAGTACAGGGTAAGCCTCGTAGGCCTCTATTATGCATACTGGTAGTTCAACACCGGAGATGTTCCACAGTGTCTACCTCTTCTCAAAACACTTCCAGTATATGAGGGAACTCTGCTACATTAAGTTCCCACGACAGAGATGCGTCTGTGCTCAGTTGGAAAGTGTAGGACGTGTCTGGGTAGCAACCAGTAAGTGTCTGATACAACCCGCTAAGAGGGGATTCGGAGGAAGGTATCTGCTCAGGGAAGCTACTTCAGGTGCGTACTCATTCATAACAGTGTCTCTCCTTTGAGGATGAAGATAGAACAGGGAACGACTACGGGCACATTAGGTACTGTGAGTAAAGGGCATGCTAAGGCGCTTAAGACTGCCAAACACATATTGGATGTTCACCACCAGTGCAGATCCGCACTTAGTTTCTGCGTCGAAAACGCTTCCTACACTGAGAGGGAAGTGTGCTTTAGGAGGGATTCACTGCAGTGTTACGTCTGTTAAAGAAGGATGCTTTTGGGACTGACTCGGTGGTAACCGCATTAGGCGCACATAGCTTTCCAGTCTCAGACGTCTAACCGTTAGACTATAGGAAGTTCTGTTTAAGGGAAACTCCTTCATGCGGAATGTCACTTCTCACAGTGTCTTTGCAGTGGAGAAAAGAAGATAGAACAAGGACGGACAGAGAGAACGATGCAAACCGTGATTGAAGTACAGGGTAAGCCTCGTAGGCCTCTATTATGCATACTGGTAGTTCAACACCGGAGATGTTCCACAGTGTCTACCTCTTCTCAAAACACTTCCAGTATATGAGGGAACTCTGCTACATTAAGTTCTCACGACAGAGATGCGTCTGTGCTCAGTTGGAAAGTGTAGGACGTGTCTGGGTAGCAACCAGTAAGTGTCTGATACAAGCCGCTAAGAGGGGATGCGGAGGAAGGTATCTGCTCAGGGAAGCTACTTCAGGTGCGTACTCATTCATAACAGTGTCTCTCCTTTGAGGATGAAGATAGAACAGGGAACGACTACGGGCACATTAGGTACTGTGAGTAAAGGGCATGCTAAGGCGCTTAAGCCTGCCAAACACATATTGGATGTTCACCACCAGTGCAGATCCGCACTTAGTTTCTGCGTCGAAAACGCTTCCAACACTGAGAGGGAAGTGTGCTTTAGGAGGGATTCACTGCAGTGTTACGTCTGTTAAAGAAGGATGCTTTTGGGACTGACTCTGTGGTAACCGCATTAGGCGCACATAGCTTTCCAGTCTCAGACGTCTAACCGTTAGACTATAGGAAGTTCTGTTTAAGGGAAACTCCTTCATGCGGAATGTCACTTCTCACAGTGTCTTTGCAGTGGAGAAAAGAAGATAGAACAAGGACGGACAGAGAGAACGATGCAAACCGTGATTGAAGTACAGGGTAAGCCTCGTAGGCCTCTATTATGCATACTGGTAGTTCAACACCGGAGATGTTCCACAGTGTCTACCTCTTCTCAAAACACTTCCAGTATATGAGGGAACTCTGCTACATTAAGTTCTCACGACAGAGATGCGTCTGTGCTCAGTTGGAAAGTGTAGGACGTGTCTGGGTAGCAACCAGTAAGTGTCTGATACAAGCCGCTAAGAGGGGATGCGGAGGAAGGTATCTGCTCAGGGAAGCTACTTCAGGTGCGTACTCATTCATAACAGTGTCTCTCCTTTAAGGATGAAGATAGAACAGGGAACGACTACGGGCACATTAGGTACTGTGAGTAAAGGGCATGCTAAGGCGCTTAAGCCTGCCAAACACATATTGGATGTTCACCACCAGTGCAGATCCGCACTTAGTTTCTGCGTCGAAAACGCTTCCTACACTGAGAGGGAAGTGTGCTTTAGGAGGGAATCACTGCAGTGTTACGTCTGTTAAAGAAGGAAGCTTTTGGGACTGACTCTGTGGTAACCCCAATAGGCGCACATAGCTTTCCAGTCTCAGCCGTCTATCCGTTGGACTATAGCAAGTTCTGTTTAAGGGAAACTCCTTCATGCGGAATGTCACTTCTCACAGTGTCTTTCCAGTGGAGGAAAGAAGATAGAACAACGACGGACAGAGAGAACGTTGCAACCCGTGAGTGAAGTACAGGGTAAGGCACCTAAGCCTCTATGATGCATACTGGATGTTCAACACCTGGGATTTTCCACAATGTCTACCACTTCTCAAAACACTTCCAATATAGGAGGGAACTGTGCTACTGTAAGTTCTAATGACAGGGATGCATCTGTGCAAGGTTGAAAACTCGAGGATGTGTCTGGGTAGCAAACATGAAGTGTCTCATAAAGGCACCTTAGACTGGATGAGTAGTAGGTATCTGCTAGGGAAGCTACTTCAGTTTTGTACTCATTCATAACAGTGCTTCTCCTTGGAGGAATGAAGGAAGAACACGGACGGACTAGGGGCACAGTAGGTACTGTGAATAAAGGGCAGGCTATGAACCTTACGCCTGCCAACCACATATTGGATGTTCACCACCAGTGTTGATCCGCACATAGGTTCTGCGTCTAAAACGCTTCCAACACTGAGAGGGAAGTGTGCTTTAGGAGGGATTCACTGCAGTGTTACGTCTGTTAAAGAAGGATGCTTTTGGGACTGACTCGGTGGTAACCGCATTAGGCGCACATAGCTTTCCAGTCTCAGACGTCTAACCGTTAGACTATAGGAAGTTCTGTTTAAGGGAAACTCCTTCATGCGGAATGTCACTTCTCACAGTGTCTTTGCAGTGGAGGAAAGAAGATAGAACAACGACGGACAGAGAGAACGATGCAAACCGTGATTGAAGTACAGGGTAAGCCTCGTAGGCCTCTATTATGCATACTGGTAGTTCAACACCGGAGATGTTCCACAGTGTCTACCTCTTCTCAAAACACTTCCAGTATATGAGGGAACTCTGCTACATTAAGTTCTCACGACAGAGATGCGTCTGTGCTCAGTTGGAAAGTGTAGGACGTGTCTGGGTAGCAACCAGTAAGTGTCTGATACAAGCCGCTAAGAGGGGATGCGGAGGAAGGTATCTGCTCAGGGAAGCTACTTCAGGTGCGTACTCATTCATAACAGTGTCTCTCCTTTGAGGATGAAGATAGAACAGGGAACAACTACGGGCACATTAGGTACTGTGAGTAAAGGGCATGCTAAGGCGCTTAAGCCTGCCAAACACATATTGGATGTTCACCACCAGTGCAGATCCGCACTTAGTTTCTGCGTCGAAAACGCTTCCTACACTGAGAGGGAAGTGTGCTTTAGGAGGGATTCACTGCAGTGTTACGTCTGTTAAAGAAGGATGCTTTGGGACTGACTCGGTGGTAACCGCATTAGGCGCACATAGCTTTCCAGTCTCAGACGTCTAACCGTTAGACTATAGGAAGTTCTGTTTAAGGGAAACTCCTTCATGCGGAATGTCACTTCTCACAGTGTCTTTGCAGTGGAGAAAAGAAGATAGAACAAGGACGGACAGAGAGAACGATGCAAACCGTGATTGAAGTACAGGGTAAGCCTCGTAGGCCTCTATTATGCATACTGGTAGTTCAACACCGGAGATGTTCCACAGTGTCTACCTCTTCTCAAAACACTTCCAGTATATGAGGGAACTCTGCTACATTAAGTTCTCACGACAGAGATGCGTCTGTCCTCAGTTGGAAAGTGTAGGACGTGTCTGGGTAGCAACCAGTAAGTGTCTGATACAAGCCGCTAAGAGGGGATGCGGAGGAAGGTATCTGCTCAGGGAAGCTACTTCAGGTGCGTACTCATTCATAACAGTGTCTCTCCTTTGAGGATGAAGATAGAACAGGGAACGACTACGGGCACATTAGGTACTGTGAGTAAAGGGCATGCTAAGGCGCTTAAGCCTGCCAAACACATATTGGATGTTCACCACCAGTGCAGATCCGCACTTAGTTTCTGCGTCGAAAACGCTTCCTACACTGAGAGGGAAGTGTGCTTTAGGAGGGATTCACTGCAGTGTTACGTCTGTTAAAGAAGGAAGCTTTTGGGACTGACTCTGTGGTAACCCCAATAGGCGCACATAGCTTTCCAGTCTCAGCCGTCTATCCGTTGGACTATAGCAAGTTCTGTTTAAGGGAAACTCCTTCATGCGGAATGTCACTTCTCACAGTGTCTTTCCAGTGGAGGAAAGAAGATAGAACAACGACGGACAGAGAGAACGTTGCAACCCGTGAGTGAAGTACAGGGTAAGGCACCTAAGCCTCTATGATGCATACTGGATGTTCAACACCTGGGATTTTCCACAATGTCTACCACTTCTCAAAACACTTCCAATATAGGAGGGAACTGTGCTACCGTAAGTTCTAATGACAGGGATGCATCTGTGCAAGGTTGAAAACTCGAGGATGTGTCTGGGTAGCAAACATGAAGTGTCTCATAAAGGCACCTTAGACTGGATGCGTAGTAGGTATCTGGTAGGGAAGCTACTTCAGTTTTGTACTCATTCATAACAGTGCTTCTCCTTGGAGGAATGAAGGAAGAACACGGACGGACTAGGGGCACAGTAGGTACTGTGAATAAAGGGCAGGCTATGAACCTTACGCCTGCCAACCACATATTGGATGTTCACCACCAGTGTTGATCCGCACATAGGTTCTGCGTCTAAAACGCTTCCAACACTGAGAGGGAAGTGTGCTTTAGGAGGGATTCACTGCAGTGTTACGTCTGTTAAAGAAGGATGCTTTTGGGACTGACTCGGTGGTAACCGCATTAGGCCCACATAGCTTTCCAGTCTCAGACGTCTAACCGTTAGACTATAGGAAGTTCTGTTTAAGGGAAACTCCTTCATGCGGAATGTCACTTCTCACAGTGTCTTTGCAGTGGAGAAAAGAAGATAGAACAAGGACGGACAGAGAGAACGATGCAAACCGTGATTGAAGTACAGGGTAAGCCTCGTAGGCCTCTATTATGCATACTGGTAGTTCAACACCGGAGATGTTCCACAGTGTCTACCTCTTCTCAAAACACTTCCAGTATATGAGGGAACTCTGCTACATTAAGTTCTCACGACAGAGATGCGTCTGTGCTCAGTTGGAAAGTGTAGGACGTGTCTGGGTAGCAACCAGTAAGTGTCTGATACAAGCCGCTAAGAGGGGATGCGGAGGAAGGTATCTGCTCAGGGAAGCTACTTCAGGTGCGTACTCATTCATAACAGTGTCTCTCCTTTGAGGATGAAGATAGAACAGGGAACGACTACGGGCACATTAGGTACTGTGAGTAAAGGGCATGCTAAGGCGCTTAAGCCTGCCAAACACATATTGGATGTTCACCACCAGTGCAGATCCGCACTTAGTTTCTGCGTCGAAAACGCTTCCTACACTGAGAGGGAAGTGTGCTTTAGGAGGGATTCACTGCAGTGTTACGTCTGTTAAAGAAGGATGCTTTTGGGACTGACTCAGTGGTAACCGCATTAGGCGCACATAGCTTTCCAGTCTCAGACGTCTAACCGTTAGACTATAGGAAGTTCTGTTTAAGGGAAACTCCTTCATGCGGAATGTCACTTCTCACAGTGTCTTTGCAGTGGAGAAAAGAAGATAGAACAAGGACGGACAGAGAGAACGATGCAAACCGTGATTGAAGTACAGGGTAAGCCTCGTAGGCCTCTATTATGCATACTGGTAGTTCAACACCGGAGATGTTCCACAGTGTCTACCTCTTCTCAAAACACTTCCAGTATATGAGGGAACTCTGCTACATTAAGTTCTCACGACAGAGATGCGTCTGTGCTCAGTTGGAAAGTGTAGGACGTGTCTGGGTAGCAACCAGTAAGTGTCTGATACAAGCCGCTAAGAGGGGATGCGGAGGAAGGTATCTGCTCAGGGAAGCTACTTCAGGTGCGTACTCATTCATAACAGTGTCTCTCCTTTGAGGATGAAGATAGAACAGGGAACGACTACGGGCACATTAGGTACTGTGAGTAAAGGGCATGCTAAGGCGCTTAAGCCTGCCAAACACATATTGGATGTTCACCACCAGTGCAGATCCGCACTTAGTTTCTGCGTCGAAAACGCTTCCTACACTGAGAGGGAAGTGTGCTTTAGGAGGGATTCACTGCAGTGTTACGTCTGTTAAAGAAGGAAGCTTTTGGGACTGACTCTGTGGTAACCCCAATAGGCGCACATAGCTTTCCAGTCTCAGCCGTCTATCCGTTGGACTATAGCAAGTTCTGTTTTAGGGAAACTCCTTCATGCGGAATGTCACTTCTCACAGTGTCTTTGCAGTGGAGGAAAGAAGATAGAACAACGACGGACAGAGAGAACGTTGCAACCCGTGAGTGAAGTACAGGGTAAGTCACCTAAGCCTCTATGATGCATACTGGATGTTCAACACCTGGGATTTTCCACAATGTCTACCACTTCTCAAAACACTTCCAATATAGGAGGGAACTGTGCTACTGTAAGTTCTAATGACAGGGATGCATCTGTGCAAGGTTGAAAACTCGAGGATGTGTCTGGGAAGCAAACATGAAGTGTCTCATAAAGGCACCTTAGACTGGATGCCTAGTAGGTATCTGCTAGGGAAGCTACTTCAGTTTTGTACTCATTCATAACAGTGCTTCTCCTTGGAGGAATGAAGGAAGAACACGGACGGACTAGGGGCACAGTAGGTACTGTGAATAAAGGGCAGGCTATGAACCTTACGCCTGCCAACCACATATTGGATGTTCACCACCAGTGTTGATCCGCACATAGGTTCTGCGTCTAAAACGCTTCCAACACTGAGAGGGAAGTGTGCTTTAGGAGGGATTCACTGCAGTGTTACGTCTGTTAAAGAAGGATGCTTTTGGGACTGACTCTGTGGTAACTGCATTAGGCGCACATAGCTTTCCAGTCTCAGACGTCTAACCGTTAGACTATAGGAAGTTCTGTTTAAGGGAAACTCCTTCATGCGGAATGTCACTTCTCACAGTGTCTTTGCAGTGGAGAAAAGAAGATAGAACAAGGACGGACAGAGAGAACGATGCAAACCGTGATTGAAGTACAGGGTAAGCCTCGTAGGCCTCTATTATGCATACTGGTAGTTCAACACCGGAGATGTTCCACAGTGTCTACCTCTTCTCAAAACACTTCCAGTATATGAGGGAACTCTGCTACATTAAGTTCTCACGACAGAGATGCGTCTGTGCTCAGTTGGAAAGTGTAGGACGTGTCTGGGTAGCAACCAGTAAGTGTCTGATACAAGCCGCTAAGAGGGGATGCGGAGGAAGGTATCTGCTCAGGGAAGCTACTTCAGGTGCGTACTCATTCATAACAGTGTCTCTCCTTTGAGGATGAAGATAGAACAGGGAACGACTATGGGCACATTAGGTACTGTGAGTAAAGGGCATGCTAAGGCGCTTAAGCCTGCCAAACACATATTGGATGTTCACCACCAGTGCAGATCCGCACTTAGTTTCTGCGTCGAAAACGCTTCCTACACTGAGAGGGAAGTGTGCTTTAGGAGGGATTCACTGCAGTGTTACGTCTGTTAAAGAAGGATGCTTTTGGGACTGACTCTGTGGTAACCGCATTAGGCGCACATAGCTTTCCAGTCTCAGACGTCTAACCGTTAGACTATAGGAAGTTCTGTTTAAGGGAAACTCCTTCATGCGGAATGTCACTTCTCACAGTGTCTTTGCAGTGGAGAAAAGAAGATAGAACAAGGAGGGACAGAGAGAACGATGCAAACCGTGATTGAAGTACAGGGTAAGCCTCGTAGGCCTCTATTATGCATACTGGTAGTTCAACACCGGAGATGTTCCACAGTGTCTACCTCTTCTCAAAACACTTCCAGTATATGAGGGAACTCTGCTACATTAAGTTCCCACGACAGAGATGCGTCTGTGCTCAGTTGGAAAGTGTAGGACGTGTCTGGGTAGCAACCAGTAAGTGTCTGATACAACCCGCTAAGAGGGGATTCGGAGGAAGGTATCTGCTCAGGGAAGCTACTTCAGGTGCGTACTCATTCATAACAGTGTCTCTCCTTTGAGGATGAAGATAGAACAGGGAACGACTACGGGCACATTAGGTACTGTGAGTAAAGGGCATGCTAAGGCGCTTAAGACTGCCAAACACATATTGGATGTTCACCACCAGTGCAGATCCGCACTTAGTTTCTGCGTCGAAAACGCTTCCTACACTGAGAGGGAAGTGTGCTTTAGGAGGGATTCACTGCAGTGTTACGTCTGTTAAAGAAGGATGCTTTTGGGACTGACTCGGTGGTAACCGCATTAGGCGCACATAGCTTTCCAGTCTCAGACGTCTAACCGTTAGACTATAGGAAGTTCTGTTTAAGGGAAACTCCTTCATGCGGAATGTCACTTCTCACAGTGTCTTTGCAGTGGAGAAAAGAAGATAGAACAAGGACGGACAGAGAGAACGATGCAAACCGTGATTGAAGTACAGGGTAAGCCTCGTAGGCCTCTATTATGCATACTGGTAGTTCAACACCGGAGATGTTCCACAGTGTCTACCTCTTCTCAAAACACTTCCAGTATATGAGGGAACTCTGCTACATTAAGTTCTCACGACAGAGATGCGTCTGTGCTCAGTTGGAAAGTGTAGGACGTGTCTGGGTAGCAACCAGTAAGTGTCTGATACAAGCCGCTAAGAGGGGATGCGGAGGAAGGTATCTGCTCAGGGAAGCTACTTCAGGTGCGTACTCATTCATAACAGTGTCTCTCCTTTGAGGATGAAGATAGAACAGGGAACGACTACGGGCACATTAGGTACTGTGAGTAAAGGGCATGCTAAGGCGCTTAAGCCGGCCAAACACATATTGGATGTTCACCACCAGTGCAGATCCGCACTTAGTTTCTGCGTCGAAAACGCTTCCAACACTGAGAGGGAAGTGTGCTTTAGGAGGGATTCACTGCAGTGTTACGTCTGTTAAAGAAGGATGCTTTTGGGACTGACTCTGTGGTAACCGCATTAGGCGCACATAGCTTTCCAGTCTCAGACGTCTAACCGTTAGACTATAGGAAGTTCTGTTTAAGGGAAACTCCTTCATGCGGAATGTCACTTCTCACAGTGTCTTTGCAGTGGAGAAAAGAAGATAGAACAAGGACGGACAGAGAGAACGATGCAAACCGTGATTGAAGTACAGGGTAAGCCTCGTAGGCCTCTATTATGCATACTGGTAGTTCAACACCGGAGATGTTCCACAGTGTCTACCTCTTCTCAAAACACTTCCAGTATATGAGGGAACTCTGCTACATTAAGTTCTCACGACAGAGATGCGTCTGTGCTCAGTTGGAAAGTGTAGGACGTGTCTGGGTAGCAACCAGTAAGTGTCTGATACAAGCCGCTAAGAGGGGATGCGGAGGAAGGTATCTGCTCAGGGAAGCTACTTCAGGTGCGTACTCATTCATAACAGTGTCTCTCCTTTGAGGATGAAGATAGAACAGGGAACGACTACGGGCACATTAGGTACTGTGAGTAAAGGGCATGCTAAGGCGCTTAAGACTGCCAAACACATATTGGATGTTCACCACCAGTGCAGATCCGCACTTAGTTTCTGCGTCGAAAACGCTTCCTACACTGAGAGGGAAGTGTGCTTTAGGAGGGATTCACTGCAGTGTTACGTCTGTTAAAGAAGGATGCTTTTGGGACTGACTCGGTGGTAACCGCATTAGGCGCACATAGCTTTCCAGTCTCAGACGTCTAACCGTTAGACTATAGGAAGTTCTGTTTAAGGGAAACTCCTTCATGCGGAATGTCACTTCTCACAGTGTCTTTGCAGTGGAGAAAAGAAGATAGAACAAGGACGGACAGAGAGAACGATGCAAACCGTGATTGAAGTACAGGGTAAGCCTCGTAGGCCTCTATTATGCATACTGGTAGTTCAACACCGGAGATGTTCCACAGTGTCTACCTCTTCTCAAAACACTTCCAGTATATGAGGGAACTCTGCTACATTAAGTTCTCACGACAGAGATGCGTCTGTGCTCAGTTGGAAAGTGTAGGACGTGTCTGGGTAGCAACCAGTAAGTGTCTGATACAAGCCGCTAAGAGGGGATGCGGAGGAAGGTATCTGCTCAGGGAAGCTACTTCAGGTGCGTACTCATTCATAACAGTGTCTCTCCTTTGAGGATGAAGATAGAACAGGGAACGACTACGGGCACATTAGGTACTGTGAGTAAAGGGCATGCTAAGGCGCTTAAGCCTGCCAAACACATATTGGATGTTCACCACCAGTGCAGATCCGCACTTAGTTTCTGCGTCGAAAACGCTTCCAACACTGAGAGGGAAGTGTGCTTTAGGAGGGATTCACTGCAGTGTTACGTCTGTTAAAGAAGGATGCTTTTGGGACTGACTCTGTGGTAACCGCATTAGGCGCACATAGCTTTCCAGTCTCAGACGTCTAACCGTTAGACTATAGGAAGTTCTGTTTAAGGGAAACTCCTTCATGCGGAATGTCACTTCTCACAGTGTCTTTGCAGTGGAGAAAAGAAGATAGAACAAGGACGGACAGAGAGAACGATGCAAACCGTGATTGAAGTACAGGGTAAGCCTCGTAGGCCTCTATTATGCATACTGGTAGTTCAACACCGGAGATGTTCCACAGTGTCTACCTCTTCTCAAAACACTTCCAGTATATGAGGGAACTCTGCTACATTAAGTTCTCACGACAGAGATGCGTCTGTGCTCAGTTGGAAAGTGTAGGACGTGTCTGGGTAGCAACCAGTAAGTGTCTGATACAAGCCGCTAAGAGGGGATGCGGAGGAAGGTATCTGCTCAGGGAAGCTACTTCAGGTGCGTACTCATTCATAACAGTGTCTCTCCTTTGAGGATGAAGATAGAACAGGGAACGACTACGGGCACATTAGGTACTGTGAGTAAAGGGCATGCTAAGGCGCTTAAGCCTGCCAAACACATATTGGATGTTCACCACCAGTGCAGATCCGCACTTAGTTTCTGCGTCGAAAACGCTTCCTACACTGAGAGGGAAGTGTGCTTTAGGAGGGATTCACTGCAGTGTTACGTCTGTTAAAGAAGGATGCTTTTGGGACTGACTCGGTGGTAACCGCATTAGGCGCACATAGCTTTCCAGTCTCAGACGTCTAACCGTTAGACTATAGGAAGTTCTGTTTAAGGGAAACTCCTTCATGCGGAATGTCACTTCTCACAGTGTCTTTGCAGTGGAGAAAAGAAGATAGAACAAGGACGGACAGAGAGAACGATGCAAACCGTGATTGAAGTACAGGGTAAGCCTCGTAGGCCTCTATTATGCATACTGGTAGTTCAACACCGGAGATGTTCCACAGTGTCTACCTCTTCTCAAAACACTTCCAGTATATGAGGGAACTCTGCTACATTAAGTTCTCACGACAGAGATGCGTCTGTGCTCAGTTGGAAAGTGTAGGACGTGTCTGGGTAGCAACCAGTAAGTGTCTGATACAAGCCGCTAAGAGGGGATGCGGAGGAAGGTATCTGCTCAGGGAAGCTACTTCAGGTGCGTACTCATTCATAACAGTGTCTCTCCTTTGAGGATGAAGATAGAACAGGGAACGACTACGGGCACATTAGGTACTGTGAGTAAAGGGCATGCTAAGGCGCTTAAGCCTGCCAAACACATATTGGATGTTCACCACCAGTGCAGATCCGCACTTAGTTTCTGCGTCGAAAACGCTTCCTACACTGAGAGGGAAGTGTGCTTTAGGAGGGATTCACTGCAGTGTTACGTCTGTTAAAGAAGGAAGCTTTTGGGACTGACTCTGTGGTAACCCCAATAGGCGCACATAGCTTTCCAGTCTCAGCCGTCTATCCGTTGGACTATAGCAAGTTCTGTTTAAGGGAAACTCCTTCATGCGGAATGTCACTTCTCACAGTGTCTTTCCAGTGGAGGAAAGAAGATAGAACAACGACGGACAGAGAGAACGTTGCAACCCGTGAGTGAAGTACAGGGTAAGTCACCTAAGCCTCTATGATGCATACTGGATGTTCAACACCTGGGATTTTCCACAATGTCTACCACTTCTCAAAACACTTCCAATATAGGAGGGAACTGTGCTACCGTAAGTTCTAATGACAGGGATGCATCTGTGCAAGTTTGAAAACTCGAGGATGTGTCTGGGTAGCAAACATGAAGTGTCTCATAAAGGCACCTTAGACTGGATGCGTAGTAGGTATCTGGTAGGGAAGCTACTTCAGTTTTGTACTCATTCATAACAGTGCTTCTCCTTGGAGGAATGAAGGAAGAACACGGACGGACTAGGGGCACAGTAGGTACTGTGAATAAAGGGCAGGCTATGAACCTTACGCCTGCCAACCACATATTGGATGTTCACCACCAGTGTTGATCCGCACATAGGTTCTGCGTCTAAAACGCTTCCAACACTGAGAGGGAAGTGTGCTTTAGGAGGGATTCACTGCAGTGTTACGTCTGTTAAAGAAGGATGCTTTTGGGACTGACTCGGTGGTAACCGCATTAGGCGCACATAGCTTTCCAGTCTCAGACGTCTAACCGTTAGACTATAGGAAGTTCTGTTTAAGGGAAACTCCTTCATGCGGAATGTCACTTCTCACAGTGTCTTTGCAGTGGAGAAAAGAAGATAGAACAAGGACGGACAGAGAGAACGATGCAAACCGTGATTGAAGTACAGGGTAAGCCTCGTAGGCCTCTATTATGCATACTGGTAGTTCAACACCGGAGATGTTCCACAGTGTCTACCTCTTCTCAAAACACTTCCAGTATATGAGGGAACTCTGCTACATTAAGTTCTCACGACAGAGATGCGTCTGTGCTCAGTTGGAAAGTGTAGGACGTGTCTGGGTAGCAACCAGTAAGTGTCTGATACAAGCCGCTAAGAGGGGATGCGGAGGAAGGTATCTGCTCAGGGAAGCTACTTCAGGTGCGTACTCATTCATAACAGTGTCTCTCCTTTGAGGATGAAGATAGAACAGGGAACGACTACGGGCACATTAGGTACTGTGAGTAAAGGGCATGCTAAGGCGCTTAAGCCTGCCAAACACATATTGGATGTTCACCACCAGTGCAGATCCGCACTTAGTTTCTGCGTCGAAAACGCTTCCTACACTGAGAGGGAAGTGTGCTTTAGGAGGGATTCACTGCAGTGTTACGTCTGTTAAAGAAGGATGCTTTTGGGACTGACTCGGTGGTAACCGCATTAGGCGCACATAGCTTTCCAGTCTCAGACGTCTAACCGTTAGACTATAGGAAGTTCTGTTTAAGCGAAACTCCTTCATGCGGAATGTCACTTCTCACAGTGTCTTTGCAGTGGAGAAAAGAAGATAGAACAAGGACGGACAGAGAGAACGATGCAAACCGTGATTGAAGTACAGGGTAAGCCTCGTAGGCCTCTATTATGCATACTGGTAGTTCAACACCGGAGATGTTCCACAGTGTCTACCTCTTCTCAAAACACTTCCAGTATATGAGGGAACTCTGCTACATTAAGTTCTCACGACAGAGATGCGTCTGTGCTCAGTTGGAAAGTGTAGGACGTGTCTGGGTAGCAACCAGTAAGTGTCTGATACAAGCCGCTAAGAGGGGATGCGGAGGAAGGTATCTGCTCAGGGAAGCTACTTCAGGTGCGTACTCATTCATAACAGTGTCTCTCCGTTGAGGATGAAGATAGAACAGGGAACGACTACGGGCACATTAGGTACTGTGAGTAAAGGGCATGCTAAGGCGCTTAAGCCTGCCAAACACATATTGGATGTTCACCACCAGTGCAGATCCGCACTTAGTTTCTGCGTCGAAAACGCTTCCTACACTGAGAGGGAAGTGTGCTTTAGGAGGGATTCACTGCAGTGTTACGTCTGTTAAAGAAGGAAGCTTTTGGGACTGACTCTGTGGTAACCCCAATAGGCGCACATAGCTTTCCAGTCTCAGCCGTCTATCCGTTGGACTATAGCAAGTTCTGTTTAAGGGAAACTCCTTCATGCGGAATGTCACTTCTCACAGTGTCTTTCCAGTGGAGGAAAGAAGATAGAACAACGACGGACAGAGAGAACGTTGCAACCCGTGAGTGAAGTACAGGGTAAGTCACCTAAGCCTCTATGATGCATACTGGATGTTCAACACCTGGGATTTTCCACAATGTCTACCACTTCTCAAAACACTTCCAATATAGGAGGGAACTGTGCTACTGTAAGTTCTAATGACAGGGATGCATCTGTGCAAGGTTGAAAACTCGAGGATGTGTCTGGGAAGCAAACATGAAGTGTCTCATAAAGGCACCTTAGACTGGATGCGTAGTAGGTATCTGCTAGGGAAGCTACTTCAGTTTTGTACTCATTCATAACAGTGCTTCTCCTTGGAGGAATGAAGGAAGAACACGGACGGACTAGGGGCACAGTAGGTACTGTGAATAAAGGGCAGGCTATGAACCTTACGCCTGCCAACCACATATTGGATGTTCACCACCAGTGTTGATCCGCACATAGGTTCTGCGTCTAAAACGCTTCCAACACTGAGAGGGAAGTGTGCTTTAGGAGGGATTCACTGCAGTGTTACGTCTGTTAAAGAAGGATGCTTTTGGGACTGACTCTGTGGTAACTGCATTAGGCGCACATAGCTTTCCAGTCTCAGACGTCTAACCGTTAGACTATAGGAAGTTCTGTTTAAGGGAAACTCCTTCATGCGGAATGTCACTTCTCACAGTGTCTTTGCAGTGGAGAAAAGAAGATAGAACAAGGACGGACAGAGAGAACGATGCAAACCGTGATTGAAGTACAGGGTAAGCCTCGTAGGCCTCTATTATGCATACTGGTAGTTCAACACCGGAGATGTTCCACAGTGTCTACCTCTTCTCAAAACACTTCCAGTATATGAGGGAACTCTGCTACATTAAGTTCTCACGACAGAGATGCGTCTGTGCTCAGTTGGAAAGTGTAGGACGTGTCTGGGTAGCAACCAGTAAGTGTCTGATACAAGCCGCTAAGAGGGGATGCGGAGGAAGGTATCTGCTCAGGGAAGCTACTTCAGGTGCGTACTCATTCATAACAGTGTCTCTCCTTTGAGGATGAAGATAGAACAGGGAACGACAATGGGCACATTAGGTACTGTGAGTAAAGGGCATGCTAAGGCGCTTAAGCCTGCCAAACACATATTGGATGTTCACCACCAGTGCAGATCCGCACTTAGTTTCTGCGTCGAAAACGCTTCCT
This sequence comes from Neogale vison, assembly GCF_020171115.1. Lineage (NCBI taxonomy): Eukaryota > Metazoa > Chordata > Mammalia > Carnivora > Mustelidae > Neogale > Neogale vison. Next base: position 2,718,473 of record NW_025334856.1, read on the forward strand.
ACACTGAGAGGGAAGTGTGCTTTAGGAGGGATTCACTGCAGTGTTACGTCTGTTAAAGAAGGATGCTTTTGGGACTGACTCTGTGGTAACCGCATTAGGCGCACATAGCTTTCCAGTCTCAGACGTCTAACCGTTAGACTATAGGAAGTTCTGTTTAAGGGAAACTCCTTCATGCGGAATGTCACTTCTCACAGTGTCTTTGCAGTGGAGAAAAGAAGATAGAACAAGGACGGACAGAGAGAACGATGCAAACCGTGATTGAAGTACAGGGTAAGCCTCGTAGGCCTCTATTATGCATACTGGTAGTTCAACACCGGAGATGTTCCACAGTGTCTACCTCTTCTCAAAACACTTCCAGTATATGAGGGAACTCTGCTACATTAAGTTCCCACGACAGAGATGCGTCTGTGCTCAGTTGGAAAGTGTAGGACGTGTCTGGGTAGCAACCAGTAAGTGTCTGATACAACCCGCTAAGAGGGGATTCGGAGGAAGGTATCTGCTCAGGGAAGCTACTTCAGGTGCGTACTCATTCATAACAGTGTCTCTCCTTTGAGGATGAAGATAGAACAGGGAACGACTACGGGCACATTAGGTACTGTGAGTAAAGGGCATGCTAAGGCGCTTAAGCCTGCCAAACACATATTGGATGTTCACCACCAGTGCAGATCCGCACTTAGTTTCTGCGTCGAAAACGCTTCCTACACTGAGAGGGAAGTGTGCTTTAGGAGGGATTCACTGCAGTGTTACGTCTGTTAAAGAAGGATGCTTTTGGGACTGACTCTGTGGTAACCGCATTAGGCGCACATAGCTTTCCAGTCTCAGACGTCTAACCGTTAGACTATAGGAAGTTCTGTTTAAGGGAAACTCCTTCATGCGGAATGTCACTTCTCACAGTGTCTTTGCAGTGGAGAAAAGAAGATAGAACAAGGACGGACAGAGAGAACGATGCAAACCGTGATTGAAGTACAGGGTAAGCCTCGTAGGCCTCTATTATGCATACTGGTAGTTCAACACCGGAGATGTTCCACAGTGTCTACCTCTTCTCAAAACACTTCCAGTATATGAGGGAACTCTGCTACATTAAGTTCTCACGACAGAGATGCGTCTGTGCTCAGTTGGAAAGTGTAGGACGTGTCTGGGTAGCAACCAGTAAGTGTCTGATACAAGCCGCTAAGAGGGGATGCGGAGGAAGGTATCTGCTCAGGGAAGCTACTTCAGGTGCGTACTCATTCATAACAGTGTCTCTCCTTTGAGGATGAAGATAGAACAGGGAACGACTACGGGCACATTAGGTACTGTGAGTAAAGGGCATGCTAAGGCGCTTAAGCCTGCCAAACACATATTGGATGTTCACCACCAGTGCAGATCCGCACTTAGTTTCTGCGTCGAAAACGCTTCCTACACTGAGAGGGAAGTGTGCTTTAGGAGGGATTCACTGCAGTGTTACGTCTGTTAAAGAAGGAAGCTTTTGGGACTGACTCTGTGGTAACCCCAATAGGCGCACTTAGCTTTCCAGTCTCAGCCGTCTATCCGTTGGACTATAGCAAGTTCTGTTTAAGGGAAACTCCTTCATGCGGAATGTCACTTCTCACAGTGTCTTTCCAGTGGAGGAAAGAAGATAGAACAACGACGGACAGAGAGAACGTTGCAACCCGTGAGTGAAGTACAGGGTAAGGCACCTAAGCCTCTATGATGCATACTGGATGTTCAACACCTGGGATTTTCCACAATGTCTACCACTTCTCAAAACACTTCCAATATAGGAGGGAACTGTGCTACTGTAAGTTCTAATGACAGGGATGCATCTGTGCAAGGTTGAAAACTCGAGGATGTGTCTGGGTAGCAAACATGAAGTGTCTCATAAAGGCACCTTAGACTGGATGAGTAGTAGGTATCTGCTAGGGAAGCTACTTCAGTTTTGTACTCATTCATAACAGTGCTTCTCCTTGGAGGAATGAAGGAAGAACACGGACGGACTAGGGGCACAGTAGGTACTGTGAATAAAGGGCAGGCTATGAACCTTACGCCTGCCAACCACATATTGGATGTTCACCACCAGTGTTGATCCGCACATAGGTTCTGCGTCTAAAACGCTTCCAACACTGAGAGGGAAGTGTGCTTTAGGAGGGATTCACTGCAGTGTTACGTCTGTTAAAGAAGGATGGTTTTGGGACTGACTCGGTGGTAACCGCATTAGGCGCACATAGCTTTCCAGTCTCAGACGTCTAACCGTTAGACTATAGGAAGTTCTGTTTAAGGGAAACTCCTTCATGCGGAATGTCACTTCTCACAGTGTCTTTGCAGTGGAGAAAAGAAGATAGAACAAGGACGGACAGAGAGAACGATGCAAACCGTGATTGAAGTACAGGGTAAGCCTCGTAGGCCTCTATTATGCATACTGGTAGTTCAACACCGGAGATGTTCCACAGTGTCTACCTCTTCTCAAAACACTTCCAGTATATGAGGGAACTCTGCTACATTAAGTTCTCACGACAGAGATGCGTCTGTGCTCAGTTGGAAAGTGTAGGACGTGTCTGGGTAGCAACCAGTAAGTGTCTGATACAAGCCGCTAAGAGGGGATGCGCAGGAAGGTATCTGCTCAGGGAAGCTACTTCAGGTGCGTACTCATTCATAACAGTGTCTCTCCTTTGAGGATGAAGATAGAACAGGGAACGACTACGGGCACATTAGGTACTGTGAGTAAAGGGCATGCTAAGGCGCTTAAGCCTGCCAAACACATATTGGATGTTCACCACCAGTGCAGATCCGCACTTAGTTTCTGCGTCGAAAACGCTTCCTACACTGAGAGGGAAGTGTGCTTTAGGAGGGATTCACTGCAGTGTTACGTCTGTTAAAGAAGGAAGCTTTTGGGACTGACTCTGTGGTAACCCCAATAGGCGCACATAGCTTTCCAGTCTCAGCCGTCTATCCGTTGGACTATAGCAAGTTCTGTTTAAGGGAAACTCCTTCATGCGGAATGTCACTTCTCACAGTGTCTTTCCAGTGGAGGAAAGAAGATAGAACAACGACGGACAGAGAGAACGTTGCAACCCGTGAGTGAAGTACAGGGTAAGGCACCTAAGCCTCTATGATGCATACTGGATGTTCAACACCTGGGATTTTCCACAATGTCTACCACTTCTCAAAACACTTCCAATATAGGAGGGAACTGTGCTACCGTAAGTTCTAATGACAGGGATGCATCTGTGCAAGGTTGAAAACTCGAGGATGTGTCTGGGTAGCAAACATGAAGTGTCTCATAAAGGCACCTTAGACTGGATGCGTAGTAGGTATCTGGTAGGGAAGCTACTTCAGTTTTGTACTCATTCATAACAGTGCTTCTCCTTGGAGGAATGAAGGAAGAACACGGACGGACTAGGGGCACAGTAGGTACTGTGAATAAAGGGCAGGCTATGAACCTTACGCCTGCCAACCACATATTGGATGTTCACCACCAGTGTTGATCCGCACATAGGTTCTGCGTCTAAAACGCTTCCAACACTGAGAGGGAAGTGTGCTTTAGGAGGGATTCACTGCAGTGTTACGTCTGTTAAAGAAGGATGCTTTTGGGACTGACTCGGTGGTAACCGCATTAGGCCCACATAGCTTTCCAGTCTCAGACGTCTAACCGTTAGACTATAGGAAGTTCTGTTTAAGGGAAACTCCTTCATGCGGAATGTCACTTCTCACAGTGTCTTTGCAGTGGAGAAAAGAAGATAGAACAAGGACGGACAGAGAGAACGATGCAAACCGTGATTGAAGTACAGGGTAAGCCTCGTAGGCCTCTATTATGCATACTGGTAGTTCAACACCGGAGATGTTCCACAGTGTCTACCTCTTCTCAAAACACTTCCAGTATATGAGGGAACTCTGCTACATTAAGTTCTCACGACAGAGATGCGTCTGTGCTCAGTTGGAAAGTGTAGGACGTGTCTGGGTAGCAACCAGTAAGTGTCTGATACAAGCCGCTAAGAGGGGATGCGGAGGAAGGTATCTGCTCAGGGAAGCTACTTCAGGTGCGTACTCATTCATAACAGTGTCTCTCCTTTGAGGATGAAGATAGAACAGGGAACGACTACGGGCACATTAGGTACTGTGAGTAAAGGGCATGCTAAGGCGCTTAAGCCTGCCAAACACATATTGGATGTTCACCACCAGTGCAGATCCGCACTTAGTTTCTGCGTCGAAAACGCTTCCTACACTGAGAGGGAAGTGTGCTTTAGGAGGGATTCACTGCAGTGTTACGTCTGTTAAAGAAGGATGCTTTTGGGACTGACTCGGTGGTAACCGCATTAGGCGCACATAGCTTTCCAGTCTCAGACGTCTAACCGTTAGACTATAGGAAGTTCTGTTTAAGGGAAACTCCTTCATGCGGAATGTCACTTCTCACAGTGTCTTTGCAGTGGAGAAAAGAAGTTAGAACAAGGACGGACAGAGAGAACGATGCAAACCGTGATTGAAGTACAGGGTAAGCCTCGTAGGCCTCTATTATGCATACTGGTAGTTCAACACCGGAGATGTTCCACAGTGTCTACCTCTTCTCAAAACACTTCCAGTATATGAGGGAACTCTGCTACATTAAGTTCTCACGACAGAGATGCGTCTGTGCTCAGTTGGAAAGTGTAGGACGTGTCTGGGTAGCAACCAGTAAGTGTCTGATACAAGCCGCTAAGAGGGGATGCGGAGGAAGGTATCTGCTCAGGGAAGCTACTTCAGGTGCGTACTCATTCATAACAGTGTCTCTCCTTTGAGGATGAAGATAGAACAGGGAACGACTACGGGCACATTAGGTACTGTGAGTAAAGGGCATGCTAAGGCGCTTAAGCCTGCCAAACACATATTGGATGTTCACCACCAGTGCAGATCCGCACTTAGTTTCTGCGTCGAAAACGCTTCCTACACTGAGAGGGAAGTGTGCTTTAGGAGGGATTCACTGCAGTGTTACGTCTGTTAAAGAAGGAAGCTTTTGGGACTGACTCTGTGGTAACCCCAATAGGCGCACATAGCTTTCCAGTCTCAGCCGTCTATCCGTTGGACTATAGCAAGTTCTGTTTAAGGGAAACTCCTTCATGCGGAATGTCACTTCTCACAGTGTCTTTCCAGTGGAGGAAAGAAGATAGAACAACGACGGACAGAGAGAACGTTGCAACCCGTGAGTGAAGTACAGGGTAAGTCACCTAAGCCTCTATGATGCATACTGGATGTTCAACACCTGGGATTTTCCACAATGTCTACCACTTCTCAAAACACTTCCAATATAGGAGGGAACTGTGCTACTGTAAGTTCTAATGACAGGGATGCATCTGTGCAAGGTTGAAAACTCGAGGATGTGTCTGGGAAGCAAACATGAAGTGTCTCATAAAGGCACCTTAGACTGGATGCGTAGTAGGTATCTGCTAGGGAAGCTACTTCAGTTTTGTACTCATTCATAACAGTGCTTCTCCTTGGAGGAATGAAGGAAGAACACGGACGGACTAGGGGCACAGTAGGTACTGTGAATAAAGGGCAGGCTATGAACCTTACGCCTGCCAACCACATATTGGATGTTCACCACCAGTGTTGATCCGCACATAGGTTCTGCGTCTAAAACGCTTCCAACACTGAGAGGGAAGTGTGCTTTAGGAGGGATTCACTGCAGTGTTACGTCTGTTAAAGAAGGATGGTTTTGGGACTGACTCGGTGGTAACCGCATTAGGCGAACATAGCTTTCCAGTCTCAGACGTCTAACCGTTAGACTATAGGAAGTTCTGTTTAAGGGAAACTCCTTCATGCGGAATGTCACTTCTCACAGTGTCTTTGCAGTGGAGAAAAGAAGATAGAACAAGGACGGACAGAGAGAACGATGCAAACCGTGATTGAAGTACAGGGTAAGCCTCGTAGGCCTCTATTATGCATACTGGTAGTTCAACACCGGAGATGTTCCACAGTGTCTACCTCTTCTCAAAACACTTCCAGTATATGAGGGAACTCTGCTACATTAAGTTCTCACGACAGAGATGCGTCTGTGCTCAGTTGGAAAGTGTAGGACGTGTCTGGGTAGCAACCAGTAAGTGTCTGATACAAGCCGCTAAGAGGGGATGCGGAGGAAGGTATCTGCTCAGGGAAGCTACTTCAGGTGCGTACTCATTCATAACAGTGTCTCTCCTTTGAGGATGAAGATAGAACAGGGAACGACTACGGGCACATTAGGTACTGTGAGTAAAGGGCATGCTAAGGCGCTTAAGCCTGCCAAACACATATTGGATGTTCACCACCAGTGCAGATCCGCACTTAGTTTCTGCGTCGAAAACGCTTCCTACACTGAGAGGGAAGTGTGCTTTAGGAGGGATTCACTGCAGTGTTACGTCTGTTAAAGAAGGATGCTTTTGGGACTGACTCGGTGGTAACCGCATTAGGCGCACATAGCTTTCCAGTCTCAGACGTCTAACCGTTAGACTATAGGAAGTTCTGTTTAAGGGAAACTCCTTCATGCGGAATGTCACTTCTCACAGTGTCTTTGCAGTGGAGAAAAGAAGTTAGAACAAGGACGGACAGAGAGAACGATGCAAACCGTGATTGAAGTACAGGGTAAGCCTCGTAGGCCTCTATTATGCATACTGGTAGTTCAACACCGGAGATGTTCCACAGTGTCTACCTCTTCTCAAAACACTTCCAGTATATGAGGGAACTCTGCTACATTAAGTTCTCACGACAGAGATGCGTCTGTGCTCAGTTGGAAAGTGTAGGACGTGTCTGGGTAGCAACCAGTAAGTGTCTGATACAAGCCGCTAAGAGGGGATGCGGAGGAAGGTATCTGCTCAGGGAAGCTACTTCAGGTGCGTACTCATTCATAACAGTGTCTCTCCTTTGAGGATGAAGATAGAACAGGGAACGACTACGGGCACATTAGGTACTGTGAGTAAAGGGCATGCTAAGGCGCTTAAGCCTGCCAAACACATATTGGATGTTCACCACCAGTGCAGATCCGCACTTAGTTTCTGCGTCGAAAACGCTTCCTACACTGAGAGGGAAGTGTGCTTTAGGAGGGATTCACTGCAGTGTTACGTCTGTTAAAGAAGGAAGCTTTTGGGACTGACTCTGTGGTAACCCCAATAGGCGCACATAGCTTTCCAGTCTCAGCCGTCTATCCGTTGGACTATAGCAAGTTCTGTTTAAGGGAAACTCCTTCATGCGGAATGTCACTTCTCACAGTGTCTTTCCAGTGGAGGAAAGAAGATAGAACAACGACGGACAGAGAGAACGTTGCAACCCGTGAGTGAAGTACAGGGTAAGTCACCTAAGCCTCTATGATGCATACTGGATGTTCAACACCTGGGATTTTCCACAATGTCTACCACTTCTCAAAACACTTCCAATATAGGAGGGAACTGTGCTACTGTAAGTTCTAATGACAGGGATGCATCTGTGCAAGGTTGAAAACTCGAGGATGTGTCTGGGAAGCAAACATGAAGTGTCTCATAAAGGCACCTTAGACTGGATGCGTAGTAGGTATCTGCTAGGGAAGCTACTTCAGTTTTGTACTCATTCATAACAGTGCTTCTCCTTGGAGGAATGAAGGAAGAACACGGACGGACTAGGGGCACAGTAGGTACTGTGAATAAAGGGCAGGCTATGAACCTTACGCCTGCCAACCACATATTGGATGTTCACCACCAGTGTTGATCCGCACATAGGTTCTGCGTCTAAAACGCTTCCAACACTGAGAGGGAAGTGTGCTTTAGGAGGGATTCACTGCAGTGTTACGTCTGTTAAAGAAGGATGGTTTTGGGACTGACTCGGTGGTAACCGCATTAGGCGAACATAGCTTTCCAGTCTCAGACGTCTAACCGTTAGACTATAGGAAGTTCTGTTTAAGGGAAACTCCTTCATGCGGAATGTCACTTCTCACAGTGTCTTTGCAGTGGAGAAAAGAAGATAGAACAAGGACGGACAGAGAGAACGATGCAAACCGTGATTGAAGTACAGGGTAAGCCTCGTAGGCCTCTATTATGCATACTGGTAGTTCAACACCGGAGATGTTCCACAGTGTCTACCTCTTCTCAAAACACTTCCAGTATATGAGGGAACTCTGCTACATTAAGTTCTCACGACAGAGATGCGTCTGTGCTCAGTTGGAAAGTGTAGGACGTGTCTGGGTAGCAACCAGTAAGTGTCTGATACAAGCCGCTAAGAGGGGATGCGGAGGAAGGTATCTGCTCAGGGAAGCTACTTCAGGTGCGTACTCATTCATAACAGTGTCTCTCCTTTGAGGATGAAGATAGAACAGGGAACGACTACGGGCACATTAGGTACTGTGAGTAAAGGGCATGCTAAGGCGCTTAAGCCTGCCAAACACATATTGGATGTTCACCACCAGTGCAGATCCGCACTTAGTTTCTGCGTCGAAAACGCTTCCTACACTGAGAGGGAAGTGTGCTTTAGGAGGGATTCACTGCAGTGTTACGTCTGTTAAAGAAGGATGCTTTTGGGACTGACTCGGTGGTAACCGCATTAGGCGCACATAGCTTTCCAGTCTCAGACGTCTAACCGTTAGACTATAGGAAGTTCTGTTTAAGCGAAACTCCTTCATGCGGAATGTCACTTCTCACAGTGTCTTTGCAGTGGAGAAAAGAAGATAGAACAAGGACGGACAGAGAGAACGATGCAAACCGTGATTGAAGTACAGGGTAAGCCTCGTAGGCCTCTATTATGCATACTGGTAGTTCAACACCGGAGATGTTCCACAGTGTCTACCTCTTCTCAAAACACTTCCAGTATATGAGGGAACTCTGCTACATTAAGTTCTCACGACAGAGATGCGTCTGTGCTCAGTTGGAAAGTGTAGGACGTGTCTGGGTAGCAACCAGTAAGTGTCTGATACAAGCCGCTAAGAGGGGATGCGCAGGAAGGTATCTGCTCAGGGAAGCTACTTCAGGTGCGTACTCATTCATAACAGTGTCTCTCCTTTGAGGATGAAGATAGAACAGGGAACGACTACGGGCACATTAGGTACTGTGAGTAAAGGGCATGCTAAGGCGCTTAAGCCTGCCAAACACATATTGGATGTTCACCACCAGTGCAGATCCGCACTTAGTTTCTGCGTCGAAAACGCTTCCTACACTGAGAGGGAAGTGTGCTTTAGGAGGGATTCACTGCAGTGTTACGTCTGTTAAAGAAGGAAGCTTTTGGGACTGACTCTGTGGTAACCCCAATAGGCGCACATAGCTTTCCAGTCTCAGCCGTCTATCCGTTGGACTATAGCAAGTTCTGTTTAAGGGAAACTCCTTCATGCGGAATGTCACTTCTCACAGTGTCTTTCCAGTGGAGGAAAGAAGATAGAACAACGACGGACAGAGAGAACGTTGCAACCCGTGAGTGAAGTACAGGGTAAGGCACCTAAGCCTCTATGATGCATACTGGATGTTCAACACCTGGGATTTTCCACAATGTCTACCACTTCTCAAAACACTTCCAATATAGGAGGGAACTGTGCTACCGTAAGTTCTAATGACAGGGATGCATCTGTGCAAGGTTGAAAACTCGAGGATGTGTCTGGGTAGCAAACATGAAGTGTCTCATAAAGGCACCTTAGACTGGATGCGTAGTAGGTATCTGGTAGGGAAGCTACTTCAGTTTTGTACTCATTCATAACAGTGCTTCTCCTTGGAGGAATGAAGGAAGAACACGGACGGACTAGGGGCACAGTAGGTACTGTGAATAAAGGGCAGGCTATGAACCTTACGCCTGCCAACCACATATTGGATGTTCACCACCAGTGTTGATCCGCACATAGGTTGTGCGTCTAAAACGCTTCCAACACTGAGAGGGAAGTGTGCTTTAGGAGGGATTCACTGCAGTGTTACGTCTGTTAAAGAAGGATGCTTTTGGGACTGACTCGGTGGTAACCGCATTAGGCCCACATAGCTTTCCAGTCTCAGACGTCTAACCGTTAGACTATAGGAAGTTCTGTTTAAGGGAAACTCCTTCATGCGGAATGTCACTTCTCACAGTGTCTTTGCAGTGGAGAAAAGAAGATAGAACAAGGACGGACAGAGAGAACGATGCAAACCGTGATTGAAGTACAGGGTAAGCCTCGTAGGCCTCTATTATGCATACTGGTAGTTCAACACCGGAGATGTTCCACAGTGTCTACCTCTTCTCAAAACACTTCCAGTATATGAGGGAACTCTGCTACATTAAGTTCTCACGACAGAGATGCGTCTGTGCTCAGTTGGAAAGTGTAGGACGTGTCTGGGTAGCAACCAGTAAGTGTCTGATACAAGCCGCTAAGAGGGGATGCGGAGGAAGGTATCTGCTCAGGGAAGCTACTTCAGGTGCGTACTCATTCATAACAGTGTCTCTCCTTTGAGGATGAAGATAGAACAGGGAACGACTACGGGCACATTAGGTACTGTGAGTAAAGGGCATGCTAAGGCGCTTAAGCCTGCCAAACACATATTGGATGTTCACCACCAGTGCAGATCCGCACTTAGTTTCTGCGTCGAAAACGCTTCCTACACTGAGAGGGAAGTGTGCTTTAGGAGGGATTCACTGCAGTGTTACGTCTGTTAAAGAAGGATGCTTTTGGGACTGACTCGGTGGTAACCGCATTAGGCGCACATAGCTTTCCAGTCTCAGACGTCTAACCGTTAGACTATAGGAAGTTCTGTTTAAGGGAAACTCCTTCATGCGGAATGTCACTTCTCACAGTGTCTTTGCAGTGGAGAAAAGAAGATAGAACAAGGACGGACAGAGAGAACGATGCAAACCGTGATTGAAGTACAGGGTAAGCCTCGTAGGCCTCTATTATGCATACTGGTAGTTCAACACCGGAGATGTTCCACAGTGTCTACCTCTTCTCAAAACACTTCCAGTATATGAGGGAACTCTGCTACATTAAGTTCTCACGACAGAGATGCGTCTGTGCTCAGTTGGAAAGTGTAGGACGTGTCTGGGTAGCAACCAGTAAGTGTCTGATACAAGCCGCTAAGAGGGGATGCGGAGGAAGGTATCTGCTCAGGGAAGCTACTTCAGGTGCGTACTCATTCATAACAGTGTCTCTCCTTTGAGGATGAAGATAGAACAGGGAACGACTACGGGCACATTAGGTACTGTGAGTAAAGGGCATGCTAAGGCGCTTAAGCCTGCCAAACACATATTGGATGTTCACCACCAGTGCAGATCCGCACTTAGTTTCTGCGTCGAAAACGCTTCCTACACTGAGAGGGAAGTGTGCTTTAGGAGGGATTCACTGCAGTGTTACGTCTGTTAAAGAAGGAAGCTTTTGGGACTGACTCTGTGGTAACCCCAATAGGCGCACATAGCTTTCCAGTCTCAGCCGTCTATCCGTTGGACTATAGCAAGTTCTGTTTAAGGGAAACTCCTTCATGCGGAATGTCACTTCTCACAGTGTCTTTCCAGTGGAGGAAAGAAGATAGAACAACGACGGACAGAGAGAACGTTGCAACCCGTGAGTGAAGTACAGGGTAAGTCACCTAAGCCTCTATGATGCATACTGGATGTTCAACACCTGGGATTTTCCACAATGTCTACCACTTCTCAAAACACTTCCAATATAGGAGGGAACTGTGCTACTGTAAGTTCTAATGACAGGGATGCATCTGTGCAAGGTTGAAAACTCGAGGATGTGTCTGGGAAGCAAACATGAAGTGTCTCATAAAGGCACCTTAGACTGGATGCGTAGTAGGTATCTGCTAGGGAAGCTACTTCAGTTTTGTACTCATTCATAACAGTGCTTCTCCTTGGAGGAATGAAGGAAGAACACGGACGGACTAGGGGCACAGTAGGTACTGTGAATAAAGGGCAGGCTATGAACCTTACGCCTGCCAACCACATATTGGATGTTCACCACCAGTGTTGATCCGCACATAGGTTCTGCGTCTAAAACGCTTCCAACACTGAGAGGGAAGTGTGCTTTAGGAGGGATTCACTGCAGTGTTACGTCTGTTAAAGAAGGATGCTTTTGGGACTGACTCTGTGGTAACTGCATTAGGCGCACATAGCTTTCCAGTCTCAGACGTCTAACCGTTAGACTATAGGAAGTTCTGTTTAAGGGAAACTCCTTCATGCGGAATGTCACTTCTCACAGTGTCTTTGCAGTGGAGAAAAGAAGATAGAACAAGGACGGACAGAGAGAACGATGCAAACCGTGATTGAAGTACAGGGTAAGCCTCGTAGGCCTCTATTATGCATACTGGTAGTTCAACACCGGAGATGTTCCACAGTGTCTACCTCTTCTCAAAACACTTCCAGTATATGAGGGAACTCTGCTACATTAAGTTCTCACGACAGAGATGCGTCTGTGCTCAGTTGGAAAGTGTAGGACGTGTCTGGGTAGCAACCAGAAAGTGTCTGATACAAGCCGCTAAGAGGGGATGCGGAGGAAGGTATCTGCTCAGGGAAGCTACTTCAGGTGCGTACTCATTCATAACAGTGTCTCTCCTTTGAGGATGAAGATAGAACAGGGAACGACTATGGGCACATTAGGTACTGTGAGTAAAGGGCATGCTAAGGCGCTTAAGCCTGCCAAACACATATTGGATGTTCACCACCAGTGCAGATCCGCACTTAGTTTCTGCGTCGAAAACGCTTCCTACACTGAGAGGGAAGTGTGCTTTAGGAGGGATTCACTGCAGTGTTACGTCTGTTAAAGAAGGATGCTTTTGGGACTGACTCGGTGGTAACCGCATTAGGCGCACATAGCTTTCCAGTCTCAGACGTCTAACCGTTAGACTATAGGAAGTTCTGTTTAAGGGAAACTCCTTCATGCGGAATGTCACTTCTCACAGTGTCTTTGCAGTGGAGAAAAGAAGTTAGAACAAGGACGGACAGAGAGAACGATGCAAACCGTGATTGAAGTACAGGGTAAGCCTCGTAGGCCTCTATTATGCATACTGGTAGTTCAACACCGGAGATGTTCCACAGTGTCTACCTCTTCTCAAAACACTTCCAGTATATGAGGGAACTCTGCTACATTAAGTTCTCACGACAGAGATGCGTCTGTGCTCAGTTGGAAAGTGTAGGACGTGTCTGGGTAGCAACCAGTAAGTGTCTGATACAAGCCGCTAAGAGGGGATGCGGAGGAAGGTATCTGCTCAGGGAAGCTACTTCAGGTGCGTACTCATTCATAACAGTGTCTCTCCTTTGAGGATGAAGATAGAACAGGGAACGACTACGGGCACATTAGGTACTGTGAGTAAAGGGCATGCTAAGGCGCTTAAGCCTGCCAAACACATATTGGATGTTCACCACCAGTGCAGATCCGCACTTAGTTTCTGCGTCGAAAACGCTTCCTACACTGAGAGGGAAGTGTGCTTTAGGAGGGATTCACTGCAGTGTTACGTCTGTTAAAGAAGGAAGCTTTTGGGACTGACTCTGTGGTAACCCCAATAGGCGCACATAGCTTTCCAGTCTCAGCCGTCTATCCGTTGGACTATAGCAAGTTCTGTTTAAGGGAAACTCCTTCATGCGGAATGTCACTTCTCACAGTGTCTTTCCAGTGGAGGAAAGAAGATAGAACAACGACGGACAGAGAGAACGTTGCAACCCGTGAGTGAAGTACAGGGTAAGTCACCTAAGCCTCTATGATGCATACTGGATGTTCAACACCTGGGATTTTCCACAATGTCTACCACTTCTCAAAACACTTCCAATATAGGAGGGAACTGTGCTACCGTAAGTTCTAATGACAGGGATGCATCTGTGCAAGGTTGAAAACTCGAGGATGTGTCTGGGAAGCAAACATGAAGTGTCTCATAAAGGCACCTTAGACTGGATGCGTAGTAGGTATCTGCTAGGGAAGCTACTTCAGTTTTGTACTCATTCATAACAGTGCTTCTCCTTGGAGGAATGAAGGAAGAACACGGACGGACTAGGGGCACAGTAGGTACTGTGAATAAAGGGCAGGCTATGAACCTTACGCCTGCCAACCACATATTGGATGTTCACCACCAGTGTTGATCCGCACATAGGTTCTGCGTCTAAAACGCTTCCAACACTGAGAGGGAAGTGTGCTTTAGGAGGGATTCACTGCAGTGTTACGTCTGTTAAAGAAGGATGGTTTTGGGACTGACTCGGTGGTAACCGCATTAGGCGAACATAGCTTTCCAGTCTCAGACGTCTAACCGTTAGACTATAGGAAGTTCTGTTTAAGGGAAACTCCTTCATGCGGAATGTCACTTCTCACAGTGTCTTTGCAGTGGAGAAAAGAAGATAGAACAAGGACGGACAGAGAGAACGATGCAAACCGTGATTGAAGTACAGGGTAAGCCTCGTAGGCCTCTATTATGCATACTGGTAGTTCAACACCGGAGATGTTCCACAGTGTCTACCTCTTCTCAAAACACTTCCAGTATATGAGGGAACTCTGCTACATTAAGTTCTCACGACAGAGATGCGTCTGTGCTCAGTTGGAAAGTGTAGGACGTGTCTGGGTAGCAACCAGTAAGTGTCTGATACAAGCCGCTAAGAGGGGATGCGGAGGAAGGTATCTGCTCAGGGAAGCTACTTCAGGTGCGTACTCATTCATAACAGTGTCTCTCCTTTGAGGATGAAGATAGAACAGGGAACGACTACGGGCACATTAGGTACTGTGAGTAAAGGGCATGCTAAGGCGCTTAAGCCTGCCAAACACATATTGGATGTTCACCACCAGTGCAGATCCGCACTTAGTTTCTGCGTCGAAAACGCTTCCTACACTGAGAGGGAAGTGTGCTTTAGGAGGGATTCACTGCAGTGTTACGTCTGTTAAAGAAGGATGCTTTTGGGACTGACTCGGTGGTAACCGCATTAGGCGCACATAGCTTTCCAGTCTCAGACGTCTAACCGTTAGACTATAGGAAGTTCTGTTTAAGCGAAACTCCTTCATGCGGAATGTCACTTCTCACAGTGTCTTTGCAGTGGAGAAAAGAAGATAGAACAAGGACGGACAGAGAGAACGATGCAAACCGTGATTGAAGTACAGGGTAAGCCTCGTAGGCCTCTATTATGCATACTGGTAGTTCAACACCGGAGATGTTCCACAGTGTCTACCTCTTCTCAAAACACTTCCAGTATATGAGGGAACTCTGCTACATTAAGTTCTCACGACAGAGATGCGTCTGTGCTCAGTTGGAAAGTGTAGGACGTGTCTGGGTAGCAACCAGTAAGTGTCTGATACAAGCCGCTAAGAGGGGATGCGCAGGAAGGTATCTGCTCAGGGAAGCTACTTCAGGTGCGTACTCATTCATAACAGTGTCTCTCCTTTGAGGATGAAGATAGAACAGGGAACGACTACGGGCACATTAGGTACTGTGAGTAAAGGGCATGCTAAGGCGCTTAAGCCTGCCAAACACATATTGGATGTTCACCACCAGTGCAGATCCGCACTTAGTTTCTGCGTCGAAAACGCTTCCTACACTGAGAGGGAAGTGTGCTTTAGGAGGGATTCACTGCAGTGTTACGTCTGTTAAAGAAGGAAGCTTTTGGGACTGACTCTGTGGTAACCCCAATAGGCGCACATAGCTTTCCAGTCTCAGCCGTCTATCCGTTGGACTATAGCAAGTTCTGTTTAAGGGAAACTCCTTCATGCGGAATGTCACTTCTCACAGTGTCTTTGCAGTGGAGGAAAGAAGATAGAACAACGACGGACAGAGAGAACGTTGCAACCCGTGAGTGAAGTACAGGGTAAGGCACCTAAGCCTCTATGATGCATACTGGATGTTCAACACCTGGGATTTTCCACAATGTCTACCACTTCTCAAAACACTTCCAATATAGGAGGGAACTGTGCTACCGTAAGTTCTAATGACAGGGATGCATCTGTGCAAGGTTGAAAACTCGAGGATGTGTCTGGGTAGCAAACATGAAGTGTCTCATAAAGGCACCTTAGACTGGATGCGTAGTAGGTATCTGGTAGGGAAGCTACTTCAGTTTTGTACTCATTCATAACAGTGCTTCTCCTTGGAGGAATGAAGGAAGAACACGGACGGACTAGGGGCACAGTAGGTACTGTGAATAAAGGGCAGGCTATGAACCTTACGCCTGCCAACCACATATTGGATGTTCACCACCAGTGTTGATCCGCACATAGGTTCTGCGTCTAAAACGCTTCCAACACTGAGAGGGAAGTGTGCTTTAGGAGGGATTCACTGCAGTGTTACGTCTGTTAAAGAAGGATGCTTTTGGGACTGACTCGGTGGTAACCGCATTAGGCCCACATAGCTTTCCAGTCTCAGACGTCTAACCGTTAGACTATAGGAAGTTCTGTTTAAGGGAAACTCCTTCATGCGGAATGTCACTTCTCACAGTGTCTTTGCAGTGGAGAAAAGAAGATAGAACAAGGACGGACAGAGAGAACGATGCAAACCGTGATTGAAGTACAGGGTAAGCCTCGTAGGCCTCTATTATGCATACTGGTAGTTCAACACCGGAGATGTTCCACAGTGTCTACCTCTTCTCAAAACACTTCCAGTATATGAGGGAACTCTGCTACATTAAGTTCTCACGACAGAGATGCGTCTGTGCTCAGTTGGAAAGTGTAGGACGTGTCTGGGTAGCAACCAGTAAGTGTCTGATACAAGCCGCTAAGAGGGGATGCGGAGGAAGGTATCTGCTCAGGGAAGCTACTTCAGGTGCGTACTCATTCATAACAGTGTCTCTCCTTTGAGGATGAAGATAGAACAGGGAACGACTACGGGCACATTAGGTACTGTGAGTAAAGGGCATGCTAAGGCGCTTAAGCCTGCCAAACACATATTGGATGTTCACCACCAGTGCAGATCCGCACTTAGTTTCTGCGTCGAAAACGCTTCCTACACTGAGAGGGAAGTGTGCTTTAGGAGGGATTCACTGCAGTGTTACGTCTGTTAAAGAAGGATGCTTTTGGGACTGACTCGGTGGTAACCGCATTAGGCGCACATAGCTTTCCAGTCTCAGACGTCTAACCGTTAGACTATAGGAAGTTCTGTTTAAGGGAAACTCCTTCATGCGGAATGTCACTTCTCACAGTGTCTTTGCAGTGGAGAAAAGAAGATAGAACAAGGACGGACAGAGAGAACGATGCAAACCGTGATTGAAGTACAGGGTAAGCCTCGTAGGCCTCTATTATGCATACTGGTAGTTCAACACCGGAGATGTTCCACAGTGTCTACCTCTTCTCAAAACACTTCCAGTATATGAGGGAACTCTGCTACATTAAGTTCTCACGACAGAGATGCGTCTGTGCTCAGTTGGAAAGTGTAGGACGTGTCTGGGTAGCAACCAGTAAGTGTCTGATACAAGCCGCTAAGAGGGGATGCGGAGGAAGGTATCTGCTCAGGGAAGCTACTTCAGGTGCGTACTCATTCATAACAGTGTCTCTCCTTTGAGGATGAAGATAGAACAGGGAACGACTACGGGCACATTAGGTACTGTGAGTAAAGGGCATGCTAAGGCGCTTAAGCCTGCCAAACACATATTGGATGTTCACCACCAGTGCAGATCCGCACTTAGTTTCTGCGTCGAAAACGCTTCCTACACTGAGAGGGAAGTGTGCTTTAGGAGGGATTCACTGCAGTGTTACGTCTGTTAAAGAAGGAAGCTTTTGGGACTGACTCTGTGGTAACCCCAATAGGCGCACATAGCTTTCCAGTCTCAGCCGTCTATCCGTTGGACTATAGCAAGTTCTGTTTAAGGGAAACTCCTTCATGCGGAATGTCACTTCTCACAGTGTCTTTCCAGTGGAGGAAAGAAGATAGAACAACGACGGACAGAGAGAACGTTGCAACCCGTGAGTGAAGTACAGGGTAAGTCACCTAAGCCTCTATGATGCATACTGGATGTTCAACACCTGGGATTTTCCACAATGTCTACCACTTCTCAAAACACTTCCAATATAGTAGGGAACTGTGCTACTGTAAGTTCTAATGACAGGGATGCATCTGTGCAAGGTTGAAAACTCGAGGATGTGTCTGGGAAGCAAACATGAAGTGTCTCATAAAGGCACCTTAGACTGGATGCGTAGTAGGTATCTGCTAGGGAAGCTACTTCAGTTTTGTACTCATTCATAACAGTGCTTCTCCTTGGAGGAATGAAGGAAGAACACGGACGGACTAGGGGCACAGTAGGTACTGTGAATAAAGGGCAGGCTATGAACCTTACGCCTGCCAACCACATATTGGATGTTCACCACCAGTGTTGATCCGCACATAGGTTCTGCGTCTAAAACGCTTCCAACACTGAGAGGGAAGTGTGCTTTAGGAGGGATTCACTGCAGTGTTACGTCTGTTAAAGAAGGATGCTTTTGGGACTGACTCTGTGGTAACTGCATTAGGCGCACATAGCTTTCCAGTCTCAGACGTCTAACCGTTAGACTATAGGAAGTTCTGTTTAAGGGAAACTCCTTCATGCGGAATGTCACTTCTCACAGTGTCTTTGCAGTGGAGAAAAGAAGATAGAACAAGGACGGACAGAGAGAACGATGCAAACCGTGATTGAAGTACAGGGTAAGCCTCGTAGGCCTCTATTATGCATACTGGTAGTTCAACACCGGAGATGTTCCACAGTGTCTACCTCTTCTCAAAACACTTCCAGTATATGAGGGAACTCTGCTACATTAAGTTCTCACGACAGAGATGCGTCTGTGCTCAGTTGGAAAGTGTAGGACGTGTCTGGGTAGCAACCAGAAAGTGTCTGATACAAGCCGCTAAGAGGGGATGCGGAGGAAGGTATCTGCTCAGGGAAGCTACTTCAGGTGCGTACTCATTCATAACAGTGTCTCTCCTTTGAGGATGAAGATAGAACAGGGAACGACTATGGGCACATTAGGTACTGTGAGTAAAGGGCATGCTAAGGCGCTTAAGCCTGCCAAACACATATTGGATGTTCACCACCAGTGCAGATCCGCACTTAGTTTCTGCGTCGAAAACGCTTCCTACACTGAGAGGGAAGTGTGCTTTAGGAGGGATTCACTGCAGTGTTACGTCTGTTAAAGAAGGATGCTTTTGGGACTGACTCGGTGGTAACCGCATTAGGCGCACATAGCTTTCCAGTCTCAGACGTCTAACCGTTAGACTATAGGAAGTTCTGTTTAAGGGAAACTCCTTCATGCGGAATGTCACTTCTCACAGTGTCTTTGCAGTGGAGAAAAGAAGATAGAACAAGGACGGACAGAGAGAACGATGCAAACCGTGATTGAAGTACAGGGTAAGCCTCGTAGGCCTCTATTATGCATACTGGTAGTTCAACACCGGAGATGTTCCACAGTGTCTACCTCTTCTCAAAACACTCCAGTATATGAGGGAACTCTGCTACATTAAGTTCTCACGACAGAGATGCGTCTGTGCTCAGTTGGAAAGTGTAGGACGTGTCTGGGTAGCAACCAGTAAGTGTCTGATACAAGCCGCTAAGAGGGGATGCGGAGGAAGGTATCTGCTCAGGGAAGCTACTTCAGGTGCGTACTCATTCATAACAGTGTCTCTCCTTTGAGGATGAAGATAGAACAGGGAAAGACTACGGGCACATTAGGTACTGTGAGTAAAGGGCATGCTAAGGCGCTTAAGCCTGCCAAACACATATTGGATGTTCACCACCAGTGCAGATCCGCACTTAGTTTCTGCGTCGAAAACGCTTCCTACACTGAGAGGGAAGTGTGCTTTAGGAGGGATTCACTGCAGTGTTACGTCTGTTAAAGAAGGATGCTTTTGGGACTGACTCGGTGGTAACCGCATTAGGCGCACATAGCTTTCCAGTCTCAGACGTCTAACCGTTAGACTATAGGAAGTTCTGTTTAAGGGAAACTCCTTCATGCGGAATGTCACTTCTCACAGTGTCTTTGCAGTGGAGAAAAGAAGATAGAACAAGGACGGACAGAGAGAACGATGCAAACCGTGATTGAAGTACAGGGTAAGCCTCGTAGGCCTCTATTATGCATACTGGTAGTTCAACACCGGAGATGTTCCACAGTGTCTACCTCTTCTCAAAACACTTCCAGTATATGAGGGAACTCTGCTACATTAAGTTCTCACGACAGAGATGCGTCTGTGCTCAGTTGGAAAGTGTAGGACGTGTCTGGGTAGCAACCAGTAAGTGTCTGATACAAGCCGCTAAGAGGGGATGCGGAGGAAGGTATCTGCTCAGGGAAGCTACTTCAGGTGCGAACTCATTCATAAGAGTGTCTCTCCTTTGAGGATGAAGATAGAACAGGGAACGACTACGGGCACATTAGGTACTGTGAGTAAAGGGCATGCTAATGCGCTTAAGCCTGCCAAACACATATTGGATGTTCATCACCAGGGCAGATCCGCACTTAGTTTCTGCGTCGAAAACGCTTCCTACACTGAGAGGGAAGTGTGCTTTAGGAGGGATTCACTGCAGTGTTACGTCTGTTAAAGAAGGATGCTTTTGGGACTGACTCGGTGGTAACCGCATTAGGCGCACATAGCTTTCCAGTCTCAGACGTCTAACCGTTAGACTATAGGAAGTTCTGTTTAAGGGAAACTCCTTCATGCGGAATGTCACTTCTCACAGTGTCTTTGCAGTGGAGAAAAGAAGATAGAACAAGGACGGACAGAGAGAACGATGCAAACCGTGATTGAAGTACAGGGTAAGCCTCGTAGGCCTCTATTATGCATACTGGTAGTTCAACACCGGAGATGTTCCACAGTGTCTACCTCTTCTCAAAACACTTCCAGTATATGAGGGAACTCTGCTACATTAAGTTCTCACGACAGAGATGCGTCTGTGCTCAGTTGGAAAGTGTAGGACGTGTCTGGGTAGCAACCAGTAAGTGTCTGATACAAGCCGCTAAGAGGGGATGCGGAGGAAGGTATCTGCTCAGGGAAGCTACTTCAGGTGCGTACTCATTCATAAGAGTGTCTCTCCTTTGAGGATGAAGATAGAACAGGGAACGACTACGGGCACATTAGGTACTGTGAGTAAAGGGCATGCTAAGGCGCTTAAGCCTGCCAAACACATATTGGATGTTCACCACCAGTGCAGATCCGCACTTAGTTTCTGCGTCGAAAACGCTTCCAACACTGAGAGGGAAGTGTGCTTTAGGAGGGATTCACTGCAGTGTTACGTCTGTTAAAGAAGGAAGCTTTTGGGACTGACTCTGTGGTAACCCCAATAGGCGCACATAGCTTTCCAGTCTCAGCCGTCTATCCGTTGGACTATAGCAAGTTCTGTTTAAGGGAAACTCCTTCATGCGGAATGTCACTTCTCACAGTGTCTTTGCAGTGGAGGAAAGAAGATAGAACAACGACGGACAGAGAGAACGTTGCAACCCGTGAGTGAAGTACAGGGTAAGGCACCTAAGCCTCTATGATGCATACTGGATGTTCAACACCTGGGATTTTCCACAATGTCTACCACTTCTCAAAACACTTCCAATATAGGAGGGAACTGTGCTACCGTAAGTTCTAATGACAGGGATGCATCTGTGCAAGGTTGAAAACTCGAGGATGTGTCTGGGTAGCAAACATGAAGTGTCTCATAAAGGCACCTTAGACTGGATGCGTAGTAGGTATCTGCTAGGGAAGCTACTTCAGTTTTGTACTCATTCATAACAGTGCTTCTCCTTGGAGGAATGAAGGAAGAACACGGACGGACTAGGGTCACAGTAGGTACTGTGAATAAAGGGCAGGCTATGAACCTTACGCCTGCCAACCACATATTGGATGTTCACCACCAGTGTTGATCCGCACATAGGTTCTGCGTCTAAAACGCTTCCAACACTGAGAGGGAAGTGTGCTTTAGGAGGGATTCACTGCAGTGTTACGTCTGTTAAAGAAGGATGCTTTTGGGACTGACTCGGTGGTAACCGCATTAGGCGCACATAGCTTTCCAGTCTCAGACGTCTAACCGTTAGACTATAGGAAGTTCTGTTTAAGGGAAACTCCTTCATGCGGAATGTCACTTCTCACAGTGTCTTTGCAGTGGAGAAAAGAAGATAGAACAAGGACGGACAGAGAGAACGATGCAAGCCGTGATTGAAGTACAGGGTAAGCCTCGTAGGCCTCTATTATGCATACTGGTAGTTCAACACCGGAGATGTTCCACAGTGTCTACCTCTTCTCAAAACACTTCCAGTATATGAGGGAACTCTGCTACATTAAGTTCTCACGACAGAGATGCGTCTGTGCTCAGTTGGAAAGTGTAGGACGTGTCTGGGTAGCAACCAGTAAGTGTCTGATACAAGCCGCTAAGAGGGGATGCGGAGGAAGGTATCTGCTCAGGGAAGCTACTTCAGGTGCGTACTCATTCATAACAGTGTCTCTCCTTTGAGGATGAAGATAGAACAGGGAACGACTACGGGCACATTAGGTACTGTGAGTAAAGGGCATGCTAAGGCGCTTAAGCCTGCCAAACACATATTGGATGTTCACCACCAGTGCAGATCCGCACTTAGTTTCTGCGTCGAAAACGCTTCCTACACTGAGAGGGAAGTGTGCTTTAGGAGGGATTCACTGCAGTGTTACGTCTGTTAAAGAAGGAAGCTTTTGGGACTGACTCTGTGGTAACCCCAATAGGCGCACATAGCTTTCCAGTCTCAGCCGTCTATCCGTTGGACTATAGCAAGTTCTGTTTAAGGGAAACTCCTTCATGCGGAATGTCACTTCTCACAGTGTCTTTCCAGTGGAGGAAAGTAGATAGAACAACGACGGACAGAGAGAACGTTGCAACCCGTGAGTGAAGTACAGGGTAAGGCACCTAAGCCTCTATGATGCATACTGGATGTTCAACACCTGGGATTTTCCACAATGTCTACCACTTCTCAAAACACTTCCAATATAGGAGGGAACTGTGCTACCGTAAGTTCTAATGACAGGGATGCATCTGTGCAAGCTTGAAATCTCGAGGATGTGTCTGGGTAGCAAACATGAAGTGTCTCATAAAGGCACCTTAGACTGGATGCGTAGTAGGTATCTGCTTGGGAAGCTACTTCAGTTTTGTACTCATTCATAACAGTGCTTCTCCTTGGAGGAATGAAGGAAGAACACGGACGGACTAGGGGCACAGTAGGTACTGTGAATAAAGGGCAGGCTATGAACCTTACGCCTGCCAACCACATATTGGATGTTCACCACCAGTGTTGATCCGCACATAGGTTCTGCGTCTAAAACGCTTCCAACACTGAGAGGGAAGTGTGCTTTAGGAGGGATTCACTGCAGTGTTACGTCTGTTAAAGAAGGATGCTTTTGGGACTGACTCTGTGGTAACCGCATTAGGCGCACATAGCTTTCCAGTCTCAGACGTCTAACCGTTAGACTATAGGAAGTTCTGTTTAAGGGAAACTCCTTCATGCGGAATGTCACTTCTCACAGTGTCTTTGCAGTGGAGAAAAGAAGATAGAACAAGGATGGACAGAGAGAACGATGCAAACCGTGATTGAAGTACAGGGTAAGCCTCGTAGGCCTCTATTATGCATACTGGTAGTTCAACACCGGAGATGTTCCACAGTGTCTACCTCTTCTCAAAACACTTCCAGTATATGAGGGAACTCTGCTACATTAAGTTCTCACGACAGAGATGCGTCTGTGCTCAGTTGGAAAGTGTAGGACGTGTCTGGGTAGCAACCAGTAAGTGTCTGATACAAGCCGCTAAGAGGGGATGCGGAGGAAGGTATCTGCTCAGGGAAGCTACTTCAGGTGCGTACTCATTCATAACAGTGTCTCTCCTTTGAGGATGAAGATAGAACAGGGAACGACTACGGGCACATTAGGTACTGTGAGTAAAGGGCATGCTAAGGCGCTTAAGCCTGCCAAACACATATTGGATGTTCACCACCAGTGCAGATCCGCACTTAGTTTCTGTGTCGAAAACGCTTCCTACACTGAGAGGGAAGTGTGCTTTAGGAGGGATTCACTGCAGTGTTACGTCTGTTAAAGAAGGATGCTTTTGGGACTGACTCGGTGGTAACCGCATTAGGCGCACATAGCTTTCCAGTCTCAGACGTCTAACCGTTAGACTATAGGAAGTTCTGTTTAAGGGAAACTCCTTCATGCGGAATGTCACTTCTCACAGTGTCTTTGCAGTGGAGAAAAGAAGATAGAACAAGGACGGACAGAGAGAACGATGCAAACCGTGATTGAAGTACAGGGTAAGCCTCGTAGGCCTCTATTATGCATACTGGTAGTTCAACACCGGAGATGTTCCACAGTGTCTACCTCTTCTCAAAACACTTCCAGTATATGAGGGAACTCTGCTACATTAAGTTCTCACGACAGAGATGCGTCTGTGCTCAGTTGGAAAGTGTAGGACGTGTCTGGGTAGCAACCAGTAAGTGTCTGATACAAGCCGCTAAGAGGGGATGCGGAGGAAGGTATCTGCTCAGGGAAGCTACTTCAGGTGCGTACTCATTCATAACAGTGTCTCTCCTTTGAGGATGAAGATAGAACAGGGAACGACTACGGGCACATTAGGTACTGTGAGTAAAGGGCATGCTAAGGCGCTTAAGCCTGCCAAACACATATTGGATGTTCACCACCAGTGCAGATCCGCACTTAGTTTCTGCGTCGAAAACGCTTCCTACACTGAGAGGGAAGAGTGCTTTAGGAGGGATTCACTGCAGTGTTACGTCTGTTAAAGAAGGATGCTTTTGGGACTGACTCGGTGGTAACCGCATTAGGCGCACATAGCTTTCCAGTCTCAGACGTCTAACCGTTAGACTATAGGAAGTTCTGTTTAAGGGAAACTCCTTCATGCGGAATGTCACTTCTCACAGTGTCTTTCCAGTGGAGGAAAGAAGATAGAACAACGACGGACAGAGAGAACTTTGCAACCCGTGAGTGAAGTACAGGGTAAGGCACCTAAGCCTCTATGATGCATACTGGATGTTCAACACCTGGGATTTTCCACAATGTCTACCACTTCTCAAAACACTTCCAATATAGGAGGGAACTGTGCTACCGTAAGTTCTAATGACAGGGATGCATCTGTGCAAGGTTGAAAACTCGAGGATGTGTCTGGGTAGCAAACAAGAAGTGTTTCATAAAGGCACCTTAGACTGGATGCGTAGTAGGTATCTGCTAGGGAAGCTACTTCAGTTTTGTACTCATTCATAATAGTGCTTCTCCTTGGAGGAATGAAAGAAGAACACGGACGGACTAGGGGCACAGTAGGTACTGTGAATAAAGGACAGGCTATGAACCTTACGCCTGCCAACCACATATTGGATGTTCACCACCAGTGTTGATCCGCACATAGGTTCTGCGTCTAAAACGCTTCCAACACTGAGAGGGAAGTGTGCTTTCGGAGGGATTCACTGCAGTGTTACGTCTGTTAAAGAAGGATGCTTTTGGGACTGACTCTGTGGTAACCGCATTAGGCGCACATAGCTTTCCAGTCTCAGACGTCTAACCGTTAGACTATAGGAAGTTCTGTTTAAGGGAAACTCCTTCATGCGGAATGTCACTTCTCACAGTGTCTTTGCAGTGGAGAAAAGAAGATAGAACGAGGACGGACAGAGAGAACGATGCAAACCGTGATTGAAGTACAGGGTAATCCTCGTAGGCCTCTATTATGCATACTGGTAGTTCAACACTGGAGATGTTCCACAGTGTCTACCTCTTCTCAAAACACTCCAGTATATGAGGGAACTCTGCTACATTAAGTTCTCACGACAGAGATGCGTCTGTGCTCAGTTGGAAAGTGTAGGACGTGTCTGGGTAGCAACCAGTAAGTGTCTGATACAAGCCGCTAAGAGGGGATGCGGAGGAAGGTATCTGCTCAGGGAAGCTACTTCAGGTGCGTACTCATTCATAACAGTGTCTCTCCTTTGAGGATGAAGATAGAACAGGGAAAGACTACGGGCACATTAGGTACTGTGAGTAAAGGGCATGCTAAGGCGCTTAAGCCTGCCAAACACATATTGGATGTTCACCACCAGTGCAGATCCGCACTTAGTTTCTGCGTCCAAAACGCTTCCTACACTGAGAGGGAAGTGTGCTTTAGGAGGGATTCACTGCAGTGTTACGTCTGTTAAAGAAGGATGCTTTTGGGACTGACTCGGTGGTAACCGCATTAGGCGCACATAGCTTTCCAGTCTCAGACGTCTAACCGTTAGACTATAGGAAGTTCTGTTTAAGGGAAACTCCTTCATGCGGAATGTCACTTCTCACAGTGTCTTTGCAGTGGAGAAAAGAAGATAGAACAAGGACGGACAGAGAGAACGATGCAAACCGTGATTGAAGTACAGGGTAAGCCTCGTAGGCCTCTATTATGCATACTGGTAGTTCAACACCGGAGATGTTCCACAGTGTCTACCTCTTCTCAAAACACTTCCAGTATATGAGGGAACTCTGCTACATTAAGTTCTCACGACAGAGATGCGTCTGTGCTCAGTTGGAAAGTGTAGGACGTGTCTGGGTAGCAACCAGTAAGTGTCTGATACAAGCCGCTAAGAGGGGATGCGGAGGAAGGTATCTGCTCAGGGAAGCTACTTCAGGTGCGAACTCATTCATAAGAGTGTCTCTCCTTTGAGGATGAAGATAGAACAGGGAACGACTACGGGCACATTAGGTACTGTGAGTAAAGGGCATGCTAAGGCGCTTAAGCCTGCCAAACACATATTGGATGTTCACTACCAGTGCAGATCCGCACTTAGTTTCTGCGTCGAAAACGCTTCCTACACTGAGAGGGAAGTGTGCTTTAGGAGGGATTCACTGCAGTGTTACGTCTGTTAAAGAAGGATGCTTTTGGGACTGACTCGGTGGTAACCGCATTAGGCGCACATAGCTTTCCAGTCTCAGACGTCTAACCGTTAGACTATAGGAAGTTCTGTTTAAGGGAAACTCCTTCATGCGGAATGTCACTTCTCACAGTGTCTTTGCAGTGGAGAAAAGAAGATAGAACAAGGACGGACAGAGAGAACGATGCAAACCGTGATTGAAGTACAGGGTAAGCCTCGTAGGCCTCTATTATGCATACTGGTAGTTCAACACCGGAGATGTTCCACAGTGTCTACCTCTTCTCAAAACACTTCCAGTATATGAGGGAACTCTGCTACATTAAGTTCTCACGACAGAGATGCGTCTGTGCTCAGTTGGAAAGTGTAGGACGTGTCTGGGTAGCAACCAGTAAGTGTCTGATACAAGCCGCTAAGAGGGGATGCGGAGGAAGGTATCTGCTCAGGGAAGCTACTTCAGGTGCGTACTCATTCATAACAGTGTCTCTCCTTTGAGGATGAAGATAGAACAGGGAACGACGACGGGCACATTAGGTACTGTGAGTAAAGGGCATGCTAAGGCGCTTAAG
Organism: Neogale vison; assembly: GCF_020171115.1. NCBI lineage: Eukaryota > Metazoa > Chordata > Mammalia > Carnivora > Mustelidae > Neogale > Neogale vison. Next base: position 2,745,686 of record NW_025334856.1, read on the forward strand.
CCTGCCAAACACATATTGGATGTTCACCACCAGTGCAGATCCGCACTTAGTTTCTGCGTCGAAAACGCTTCCTACACTGAGAGGGAAGTGTGCTTTAGGAGGGATTCCCTGCAGTGTTACGTCTGTTAAAGAAGGATGCTTTTGGGACTGACTCGGTGGTAACCGCATTAGGCGCACATAGCTTTCCAGTCTCAGACGTCTAACCGTTAGACTATAGCAAGTTCTGTTTAAGGAATCTCCTTCATGCGGAATGTCACTTCTCACAGTGTCTTTGCAGTGGTGAAAAGAAGATAGAACAAGGACGGACAGAGAGAACGATGCAAACCGTGATTGAAGTACAGGGTAAGCCTCGTAGGCCTCTATTATGCATACTGGTAGTTCAACACCGGAGATGTTCCACAGTGTCTACCTCTTCTCAAAACACTTCCAGTATATGAGGGAACTCTGCTACATTAAGTTCTCACGACAGAGATGCGTCTGTGCTCAGTTGGAAAGTGTAGGACGTGTCTGGGTAGCAACCAGTAAGTGTCTGATACAAGCCGCTAAGAGGGGATGCGGAGGAAGGTATCTGCTCAGGGAAGCTACTTCAGGTGCGTACTCATTCATAACAGTGTCTCTCCTTTGAGGATGAAGATAGAACAGGGAACGACTACGGGCACATTAGGTACTGTGAGTAAAGGGCATGCTAAGGCGCTTAAGCCTGCCAAACACATATTGGATGTTCACCACCAGTGCAGATCCGCACTTAGTTTCTGTGTCGAAAACGCTTCCTACACTGAGAGGGAAGTGTGCTTTAGGAGGGATTCACTGCAGTGTTACGTCTGTTAAAGAAGGATGCTTTTGGGACTGACTCGGTGGTAACCGCATTAGGCGCACATAGCTTTCCAGTCTCAGACGTCTAACCGTTAGACTATAGGAAGTTCTGTTTAAGGGAAACTCCTTCATGCGGAATGTCACTTCTCACAGTGTCTTTGCAGTGGAGAAAAGAAGATAGAACAAGGACGGACAGAGAGAACGATGCAAACCGTGATTGAAGTACAGGGTAAGCCTCGTAGGCCTCTATTATGCATACTGGTAGTTCAACACCGGAGATGTTCCACAGTGTCTACCTCTTCTCAAAACACTTCCAGTATATGAGGGAACTCTGCTACATTAAGTTCTCACGAGAGAGATGCGTCTGTGCTCAGTTGGAAAGTGTTGGACGTGTCTGGGTAGCAACCAGTAAGTGTCTGATACAAGCCGCTAAGAGGGGATGTGGACGAAGGTATCTGCTCAGGGAAGCTACTTCAGTTGCGTACTCATTCATAACAGTGTCTCTCCTTTGAGGATGAAGATAGAACAGGGAACGACTACGGGCACATTAGGTACTGTGAGTAAAGGGCATGCTAAGGCGCTTAAGCCGGCCAAACACATATTGGATGTTCACCACCAGTGCAGATCCGCACTTAGTTTCTGCGTCGAAAACGCTTCCTACACTGAGAGGGAAGAGTGCTTTAGGAGGGATTCACTGCAGTGTTACGTCTGTTAAAGAAGGATGCTTTTGGGACTGACTCGGTGGTAACCGCATTAGGCGCACATAGCTTTCCAGTCTCAGACGTCTATCCGTTGGACTATAGCAAGTTCTGTTTAAGGGAAACTCCTTCATGCGGAATGTCACTTCTCACAGTGTCTTTCCAGTGGAGGAAAGTAGATAGAACAACGACGGACAGAGAGAACGTTGCAACCCGTGAGTGAAGTACAGGGTAAGGCACCTAAGCCTCTATGATGCATACTGGATGTTCAACACCTGGGATTTTCCACAATGTCTACCACTTCTCAAAACACTTCCAATATAGGAGGGAACTGTGCTACCGTAAGTTCTAATGACAGGGATGCATCTGTGCAAGCTTGAAATCCCGAGGATGTGTCTGGGTAGCAAAAATGAAGTGTCTCATAAAGGCACCTTAGACTGGATGCGTAGTAGGTATCTGCTTGGGAAGCTACTTCAGTTTTGTACTCATTCATAACAGTGCTTCTCCTTGGAGGAATGAAGGAAGAACACGGACGGACTAGGGGCACAGTAGGTACTGTGAATAAAGGGCAGGCTATGAACCTTACGCCTGCCAACCACATATTGGATGTTCACCACCAGTGTTGATCCGCACATAGGTTCTGCGTCTAAAACGCTTCCAACACTGAGAGGGAAGTGTGCTTTAGGAGGGATTCACTGCAGTGTTACGTCTGTTAAAGAAGGATGCTTTTGGGACTGACTCTGTGGTAACCGCATTAGGCGCACATAGCTTTCCAGTCTCAGACGTCTAACCGTTAGACTATAGGAAGTTCTGTTTAAGGGAAACTCCTTCATGCGGAATGTCACTTCTCACAGTGTCTTTGCAGTGGAGAAAAGAAGATAGAACAAGGACGGACAGAGAGAACGATGCAAACCGTGATTGAAGTACAGGGTAAGCCTCGTAGGCCTCTATTATGCATACTGGTAGTTCAACACCGGAGATGTTCCACAGTGTCTACCTCTTCTCAAAACACTTCCAGTATATGAGGGAACTCTGCTACATTAAGTTCTCACGACAGAGATGCGTCTGTGCTCAGTTGGAAAGTGTAGGACGTGTCTGGGTAGCAACCAGTAAGTGTCTGATACAAGCCGCTAAGAGGGGATGCGGAGGAAGGTATCTGCTCAGGGAAGCTACTTCAGGTGCGTACTCATTCATAACAGTGTCTCTCCTTTGAGGATGAAGATAGAACAGGGAACGACTACGGGCACATTAGGTACTGTGAGTAAAGGGCATGCTAAGGCGCTTAAGCCGGCCAAACACATATTGGATGTTCACCACCAGTGCAGATCCGCACTTAGTTTCTGCGTCGAAAACGCTTCCTACACTGAGAGGGAAGAGTGCTTTAGGAGGGATTCACTGCAGTGTTACGTCTGTTAAAGAAGGATGCTTTTGGGACTGACTCGGTGGTAACCGCATTAGGCGCACATAGCTTTCCAGTCTCAGACGTCTAACCGTTAGACTATAGGAAGTTCTGTTTAAGGGAAACTCCTTCATGCGGAATGTCACTTCTCACAGTGTCTTTCCAGTGGAGGAAAGAAGATAGAACAACGACGGACAGAGAGAACTTTGCAACCCGTGAGTGAAGTACAGGGTAAGGCACCTAAGCCTCTATGATGCATACTGGATGTTCAACACCTGGGATTTTCCACAATGTCTACCACTTCTCAAAACACTTCCAATATAGGAGGGAACTGTGCTACCGTAAGTTCTAATGACAGGGATGCATCTGTGCAAGGTTGAAAACTCGAGGATGTGTCTGGGTAGCAAACATGAAGTGTTTCATAAAGGCACCTTAGACTGGATGCGTAGTAGGTATCTGCTAGGGAAGCTACTTCAGTTTTGTACTCATTCATAACAGTGCTTCTCCTTGGAGGAATGAAAGAAGAACACGGACGGACTAGGGGCACAGTAGGTACTGTGAATAAAGGACAGGCTATGAACCTTACGCCTGCCAACCACATATTGGATGTTCACCACCAGTGTTGATCCGCACATAGGTTCTGCGTCTAAAACGCTTCCAACACTGAGAGGGAAGTGTGCTTTAGGAGGGATTCACTGCAGTGTTACGTCTGTTAAAGAAGGATGCTTTTGGGACTGACTCTGTGGTAACCGCATTAGGCGCACATAGCTTTCCAGTCTCAGACGTCTAACCGTTAGACTATAGGAAGTTCTGTTTAAGGGAAACTCCTTCATGCGGAATGTCACTTCTCACAGTGTCTTTGCAGTGGAGAAAAGAAGATAGAACGAGGACGGACAGAGAGAACGATGCAAACCGTGATTGAAGTACAGGGTAATCCTCGTAGGCCTCTATTATGCATACTGTAAGTTCAACACCGGAGATGTTCCACAGTGTCTACCTCTTCTCAAAACACTCCAGTATATGAGGGAACTCTGCTACATTAAGTTCTCACGACAGAGATGCGTCTGTGCTCAGTTGGAAAGTGTAGGACGTGTCTGGGTAGCAACCAGTAAGTGTCTGATACAAGCCGCTAAGAGGGGATGCGGAGGAAGGTATCTGCTCAGGGAAGCTACTTCAGGTGCGTACTCATTCATAACAGTGTCTCTCCTTTGAGGATGAAGATAGAACAGGGAAAGACTACGGGCACATTAGGTACTGTGAGTAAAGGGCATGCTAAGGCGCTTAAGCCTGCCAAACACATATTGGATGTTCACCACCAGTGCAGATCCGCACTTAGTTTCTGCGTCGAAAACGCTTCCTACACTGAGAGGGAAGTGTGCTTTAGGAGGGATTCACTGCAGTGTTACGTCTGTTAAAGAAGGATGCTTTTGGGACTGACTCGGTGGTAACCGCATTAGGCGCACATAGCTTTCCAGTCTCAGACGTCTAACCGTTAGACTATAGGAAGTTCTGTTTAAGGGAAACTCCTTCATGCGGAATGTCACTTCTCACAGTGTCTTTGCAGTGGAGAAAAGAAGATAGAACAAGGACGGACAGAGAGAACGATGCAAACCGTGATTGAAGTACAGGGTAAGCCTCGTAGGCCTCTATTATGCATACTGGTAGTTCAACACCGGAGATGTTCCACAGTGTCTACCTCTTCTCAAAACACTTCCAGTATATGAGGGAACTCTGCTACATTAAGTTCTCACGACAGAGATGCGTCTGTGCTCAGTTGGAAAGTGTAGGACGTGTCTGGGTAGCAACCAGTAAGTGTCTGATACAAGCCGCTAAGAGGGGATGCGGAGGAAGGTATCTGCTCAGGGAAGCTACTTCAGGTGCGTACTCATTCATAAGAGTGTCTCTCCTTTGAGGATGAAGATAGAACAGGGAACGACTACGGGCACATTAGGTACTGTGAGTAAAGGGCATGCTAAGGCGCTTAAGCCTGCCAAACACATATTGGATGTTCACCACCAGTGCAGATCCGCACTTAGTTTCTGCGTCGAAAACGCTTCCTACACTGAGAGGGAAGTGTGCTTTAGGAGGGATTCACTGCAGTGTTACGTCTGTTAAAGAAGGAAGCTTTTGGGACTGACTCTGTGGTAACCCCAATAGGCGCACATAGCTTTCCAGTCTCAGCCGTCTATCCGTTGGACTATAGCAAGTTCTGTTTAAGGGAAACTCCTTCATGCGGAATGTCACTTCTCACAGTGTCTTTGCAGTGGAGGAAAGAAGATAGAACAACGACGGACAGAGAGAACGTTGCAACCCGTGAGTGAAGTACAGGGTAAGGCACCTAAGCCTCTATGATGCATACTGGATGTTCAACACCTGGGATTTTCCACAATGTCTACCACTTCTCAAAACACTTCCAATATAGGAGGGAACTGTGCTACCGTAAGTTCTAATAACAGGGATGCATCTGTGCAAGGTTGAAAACTCGAGGATGTGTCTGGGTAGCAAACATGAAGTGTCTCATAAAGGCACCTTAGACTGGATGCGTAGTAGGTATCTGCTAGGGAAGCTACTTCAGTTTTGTACTCATTCATAACAGTGCTTCTCCTTGGAGGAATGAAGGAAGAACACGGACGGACTAGGGGCACAGTAGGTACTGTGAATAAAGGGCAGGCTATGAACCTTACGCCTGCCAACCACATATTGGATGTTCACCACCAGTGTTGATCCGCACATAGGTTCTGCGTCTAAAACGCTTCCAACACTGAGAGGGAAGTGTGCTTTAGGAGGGATTCACTGCAGTGTTACGTCTGTTAAAGAAGGATGCTTTTGGGACTGACTCGGTGGTAACCGCATTAGGCGCACATAGCTTTCCAGTCTCAGACGTCTAACCGTTAGACTATAGGAAGTTCTGTTTAAGGGAAACTCCTTCATGCGGAATGTCACTTCTCACAGTGTCTTTGCTGTGGAGAAAAGAAGATAGAACAAGGACGGACAGAAAGAACGATGCAAACCGTGATTGAAGTACAGGGTAAGCCTCGTAGGCCTCTATTATGCATACTGGTAGTTCAACACCGGAGATGTTCCACAGTGTCTACCTCTTCTCAAAACACTTCCAGTATATGAGGGAACTCTGCTACATTAAGTTCTCACGACAGAGATGGGTCTGTGCTCAGTTGGAAAGTGTAGGACGTGTCTGGGTAGCAACCAGTAAGTGTCTGATACAAGCCGCTAAGAGGGGATGCGGAGGAAGGTATCTGCTCAGGGAAGCTACTTCAGGTGCGTACTCATTCATAACAGTGTCTCTCCTTTGAGGATGAAGATAGAACAGGGAACGACTACGGGCACATTAGGTACTGTGAGTAAAGGGCATGCTAAGGCGCTTAAGCCTGCCAAACACATATTGGATGTTCACCACCAGTGCAGATCCGCACTTAGTTTCTGCGTCGAAAACGCTTCCTACACTGAGAGGGAAGTGTGCTTTAGGAGGGATTCACTGCAGTGTTACGTCTGTTAAAGAAGGATGCTTTTGGGACTGACTCGGTGGTAACCGCATTAGGCGCACATAGCTTTCCAGTCTCAGACGTCTAACCGTTAGACTATAGGAAGTTCTGTTTAAGGGAAACTCCTTCATGCGGAATGTCACTTCTCACAGTGTCTTTGCAGTGGAGAAAAGAAGATAGAACAAGGACGGACAGAGAGAACGATGCAAACCGTGATTGAAGTACAGGGTAAGCCTCGTAGGCCTCTATTATGCATACTGGTAGTTCAACACCGGAGATGTTCCACAGTGTCTACCTCTTCTCAAAACACTTCCAGTATATGAGGGAACTCTGCTACATTAAGTTCTCACGACAGAGATGCGTCTGTGCTCAGTTGGAAAGTGTAGGACGTGTCTGGGTAGCAACCAGTAAGTGTCTGATACAAGCCGCTAAGAGGGGATGCGGAGGAAGGTATCTGCTCAGGGAAGCTACTTCAGGTGCGTACTCATTCATAACAGTGTCTCTCCTTTGAGGATGAAGATAGAACAGGGAACGACTACGGGCACATTAGGTACTGTGAGTAAAGGGCATGCTAAGGCGCTTAAGCCTGCCAAACACATATTGGATGTTCACCACCAGTGCAGATCCGCACTTAGTTTCTGCGTCGAAAACGCTTCCTACACTGAGAGGGAAGTGTGCTTTAGGAGGGATTCACTGCAGTGTTACGTCTGTTAAAGAAGGAAGCTTTTGGGACTGACTCTGTGGTAACCCCAATAGGCGCACATAGCTTTCCAGTCTCAGCCGTCTATCCGTTGGACTATAGCAAGTTCTGTTTAAGGGAAACTCCTTCATGCGGAATGTCACTTCTCACAGTGTCTTTCCAGTGGAGGAAAGTAGATAGAACAACGACGGACAGAGAGAACGTTGCAACCCGTGAGTGAAGTACAGGGTAAGGCACCTAAGCCTCTATGATGCATACTGGATGTTCAACACCTGGGATTTTCCACAATGTCTACCACTTCTCAAAACACTTCCAATATAGGAGGGAACTGTGCTACCGTAAGTTCTAATGACAGGGATGCATCTGTGCAAGCTTGAAATCTCGAGGATGTGTCTGGGTAGCAAACATGAAGTGTCTCATAAAGGCACCTTAGACTGGATGCGTAGTAGGTATCTGCTTGGGAAGCTACTTCAGTTTTGTACTCATTCATAACAGTGCTTCTCCTTGGAGGAATGAAGGAAGAACACGGACGGACTAGGGGCACAGTAGGTACTGTGAATAAAGGGCAGGCTATGAACCTTACGCCTGCCAACCACATATTGGATGTTCACCACCAGTGTTGATCCGCACATAGGTTCTGCGTCTAAAACGCTTCCAACACTGAGAGGGAAGTGTGCTTTAGGAGGGATTCACTGCAGTGTTACGTCTGTTAAAGAAGGATGCTTTTGGGACTGACTCGGTGGTAACCGCATTAGGCGCACATAGCTTTCCAGTCTCAGACGTCTAACCGTTAGACTATAGGAAGTTCTGTTTAAGGGAAACTCCTTCATGCGGAATGTCACTTCTCACAGTGTCTTTGCAGTGGAGAAAAGAAGATAGAACAAGGATGGACAGAGAGAACGATGCAAACCGTGATTGAAGTACAGGGTAAGCCTCGTAGGCCTCTATTATGCATACTGGTAGTTCAACACCGGAGATGTTCCACAGTGTCTACCTCTTCTCAAAACACTTCCAGTATATGAGGGAACTCTGCTACATTAAGTTCTCACGACAGAGATGCGTCTGTGCTCAGTTGGAAAGTGTAGGACGTGTCTGGGTAGCAACCAGTAAGTGTCTGATACAAGCCGCTAAGAGGGGATGCGGAGGAAGGTATCTGCTCAGGGAAGCTACTTCAGGTGCGTACTCATTCATAACAGTGTCTCTCCTTTGAGGATGAAGATAGAACAGGGAACGACTACGGGCACATTAGGTACTGTGAGTAAAGGGCATGCTAAGGCGCTTAAGCCTGCCAAACACATATTGGATGTTCACCACCAGTGCAGATCCGCACTTAGTTTCTGTGTCGAAAACGCTTCCTACACTGAGAGGGAAGTGTGCTTTAGGAGGGATTCACTGCAGTGTTACGTCTGTTAAAGAAGGATGCTTTTGGGACTGACTCGGTGGTAACCGCATTAGGCGCACATAGCTTTCCAGTCTCAGACGTCTAACCGTTAGACTATAGGAAGTTCTGTTTAAGGGAAACTCCTTCATGCGGAATGTCACTTCTCACAGTGTCTTTGCAGTGGAGAAAAGAAGATAGAACAAGGACGGACAGAGAGAACGATGCAAACCGTGATTGAAGTACAGGGTAAGCCTCGTAGGCCTCTATTATGCATACTGGTAGTTCAACACCGGAGATGTTCCACAGTGTCTACCTCTTCTCAAAACACTTCCAGTATATGAGGGAACTCTGCTACATTAAGTTCTCACGACAGAGATGCGTCTGTGCTCAGTTGGAAAGTGTAGGACGTGTCTGGGTAGCAACCAGTAAGTGTCTGATACAAGCCGCTAAGAGGGGATGCGGAGGAAGGTATCTGCTCAGGGAAGCTACTTCAGGTGCGTACTCATTCATAAGAGTGTCTCTCCTTTGAGGATGAAGATAGAACAGGGAACGACTACGGGCACATTAGGTACTGTGAGTAAAGGGCATGCTAAGGCGCTTAAGCCTGCCAAACACATATTGGATGTTCACCACCAGTGCAGATCCGCACTTAGTTTCTGCGTCGAAAACGCTTCCTACACTGAGAGGGAAGAGTGCTTTAGGAGGGATTCACTGCAGTGTTACGTCTGTTAAAGAAGGATGCTTTTGGGACTGACTCGGTGGTAACCGCATTAGGCGCACATAGCTTTCCAGTCTCAGACGTCTAACCGTTGGACTATAGCAAGTTCTGTTTAAGGGAAACTCCTTCATGCGGAATGTCACTTCTCACAGTGTCTTTCCAGTGGAGGAAAGAAGATAGAACAACGACGGACAGAGAGAACTTTGCAACCCGTGAGTGAAGTACAGGGTAAGGCACCTAAGCCTCTATGATGCATACTGGATGTTCAACACCTGGGATTTTCCACAATGTCTACCACTTCTCAAAACACTTCCAATATAGGAGGGAACTGTGCTACCGTAAGTTCTAATGACAGGGATGCATCTGTGCAAGGTTGAAAACTCGAGGATGTGTCTGGGTAGCAAACATGAAGTGTTTCATAAAGGCACCTTAGACTGGATGCGTAGTAGGTATCTGCTAGGGAAGCTACTTCAGTTTTGTACTCATTCATAACAGTGCTTCTCCTTGGAGGAATGAAAGAAGAACACGGACGGACTAGGGGCACAGTAGGTACTGTGAATAAAGGACAGGCTATGAACCTTACGCCTGCCAACCACATATTGGATGTTCACCACCAGTGTTGATCCGCACATAGGTTCTGCGTCTAAAACGCTTCCAACACTGAGAGGGAAGTGTGCTTTAGGAGGGATTCACTGCAGTGTTACGTCTGTTAAAGAAGGATGCTTTTGGGACTGACTCTGTGGTAACCGCATTAGGCGCACATAGCTTTCCAGTCTCAGACGTCTAACCGTTAGACTATAGGAAGTTCTGTTTAAGGGAAACTCCTTCATGCGGAATGTCACTTCTCACAGTGTCTTTGCAGTGGAGAAAAGAAGATAGAACGAGGACGGACAGAGAGAACGATGCAAACCGTGATTGAAGTACAGGGTAATCCTCGTAGGCCTCTATTATGCATACTGGTAGTTCAACACTGGAGATGTTCCACAGTGTCTACCTCTTCTCAAAACACTCCAGTATATGAGGGAACTCTGCTACATTAAGTTCTCACGACAGAGATGCGTCTGTGCTCAGTTGGAAAGTGTAGGACGTGTCTGGGTAGCAACCAGTAAGTGTCTGATACAAGCCGCTAAGAGGGGATGCGGAGGAAGGTATCTGCTCAGGGAAGCTACTTCAGGTGCGTACTCATTCATAACAGTGTCTCTCCTTTGAGGATGAAGATAGAACAGGGAAAGACTACGGGCACATTAGGTACTGTGAGTAAAGGGCATGCTAAGGCGCTTAAGCCTGCCAAACACATATTGGATGTTCACCACCAGTGCAGATCCGCACTTAGTTTCTGCGTCGAAAACGCTTCCTACACTGAGAGGGAAGTGTGCTTTAGGAGGGATTCACTGCAGTGTTACGTCTGTTAAAGAAGGATGCTTTTGGGACTGACTCGGTGGTAACCGCATTAGGCGCACATAGCTTTCCAGTCTCAGACGTCTAACCGTTAGACTATAGGAAGTTCTGTTTAAGGGAAACTCCTTCATGCGGAATGTCACTTCTCACAGTGTCTTTGCAGTGGAGAAAAGAAGATAGAACAAGGACGGACAGAGAGAACGATGCAAACCGTGATTGAAGTACAGGGTAAGCCTCGTAGGCCTCTATTATGCATACTGGTAGTTCAACACCGGAGATGTTCCACAGTGTCTACCTCTTCTCAAAACACTTCCAGTATATGAGGGAACTCTGCTACATTAAGTTCTCACGACAGAGATGCGTCTGTGCTCAGTTGGAAAGTGTAGGACGTGTCTGGGTAGCAACCAGTAAGTGTCTGATACAAGCCGCTAAGAGGGGATGCGGAGGAAGGTATCTGCTCAGGGAAGCTACTTCAGGTGCGAACTCATTCATAAGAGTGTCTCTCCTTTGAGGATGAAGATAGAACAGGGAACGACTACGGGCACATTAGGTACTGTGAGTAAAGGGCATGCTAAGGCGCTTAAGCCTGCCAAACACATATTGGATGTTCACCACCAGTGCAGATCCGCACTTAGTTTCTGCGTCGAAAACGCTTCCTACACTGAGAGGGAAGTGTGCTTTAGGAGGGATTCACTGCAGTGTTACGTCTGTTAAAGAAGGAAGCTTTTGGGACTGACTCTGTGGTAACCCCAATAGGCGCACATAGCTTTCCAGTCTCAGCCGTCTATCCGTTGGACTATAGCAAGTTCTGTTTAAGGGAAACTCCTTCATGCGGAATGTCACTTCTCACAGTGTCTTTCCAGTGGAGGAAAGAAGATAGAACAACGACGGACAGAGAGAACGTTGCAACCCGTGAGTGAAGTACAGGGTAAGGCACCTAAGCCTCTATGATGCATACTGGATGTTCAACACCTGGGATTTTCCACAATGTCTACCACTTCTCAAAACACTTCCAATATAGGAGGGAACTGTGCTACTGTAAGTTCTAATGACAGGGATGCATCTGTGCAAGGTTGAAAACTCGAGGATGTGTCTGGGTAGCAAACATGAAGTGTCTCATAAAGGCACCTTAGACTGGATGCGTAGTAGGTATCTGCTAGGGAAGCTACTTCAGTTTTGTACTCATTCATAACAGTGCTTCTCCTTGGAGGAATGAAGGAAGAACACGGACGGACTAGGGGCACAGTAGGTACTGTGAATAAAGGGCAGGCTATGAACCTTACGCCTGCCAACCACATATTGGATGTTCACCACCAGTGTTGATCCGCACATAGGTTCTGCGTCTAAAACGCTTCCAACACTGAGAGGGAAGTGTGCTTTAGGAGGGATTCACTGCAGTGTTACGTCTGTTAAAGAAGGATGCTTTTGGGACTGACTCGGTGGTAACCGCATTAGGCGCACATAGCTTTCCAGTCTCAGACGTCTAACCGTTAGACTATAGGAAGTTCTGTTTAAGGGAAACTCCTTCATGCGGAATGTCACTTCTCACAGTGTCTTTGCAGTGGAGAAAAGAAGATAGAACAAGGACGGACAGAGAGAACGATGCAAACCGTGATTGAAGTACAGGGTAAGCCTCGTAGGCCTCTATTATGCATACTGGTAGTTCAACACCGGAGATGTTCCACAGTGTCTACCTCTTCTCAAAACACTTCCAGTATATGAGGGAACTCTGCTACATTAAGTTCTCACGACAGAGATGCGTCTGTGCTCAGTTGGAAAGTGTAGGACGTGTCTGGGTAGCAACCAGTAAGTGTCTGATACAAGCCGCTAAGAGGGGATGCGGAGGAAGGTATCTGCTCAGGGAAGCTACTTCAGGTGCGTACTCATTCATAACAGTGTCTCTCCTTTGAGGATGAAGATAGAACAGGGAACGACTACGGGCACATTAGGTACTGTGAGTAAAGGGCATGCTAAGGCGCTTAAGCCTGCCAAACACATATTGGATGTTCACCACCAGTGCAGATCCGCACTTAGTTTCTGCGTCGAAAACGCTTCCTACACTGAGAGGGAAGTGTGCTTTAGGAGGGATTCACTGCAGTGTTACGTCTGTTAAAGAAGGAAGCTTTTGGGACTGACTCTGTGGTAACCCCAATAGGCGCACATAGCTTTCCAGTCTCAGCCGTCTATCCGTTGGACTATAGCAAGTTCTGTTTAAGGGAAACTCCTTCATGCGGAATGTCACTTCTCACAGTGTCTTTGCAGTGGAGGAAAGAAGATAGAACAACGACGGACAGAGAGAACGTTGCAACCCGTGAGTGAAGTACAGGGTAAGGCACCTAAGCCTCTATGATGCATACTGGATGTTCAACACCTGGGATTTTCCACAATGTCTACCACTTCTCAAAACACTTCCAATATAGGAGGGAACTGTGCTACCGTAAGTTCTAATGACAGGGATGCATCTGTGCAAGGTTGAAAACTCGAGGATGTGTCTGGGTAGCAAACATGAAGTGTCTCATAAAGGCACCTTAGACTGGATGCGTAGTAGGTATCTGCTAGGGAAGCTACTTCAGTTTTGTACTCATTCATAACAGTGCTTCTCCTTGGAGGAATGAAGGAAGAACACGGACGGACTAGGGGCACAGTAGGTACTGTGAATAAAGGGCAGGCTATGAACCTTACGCCTGCCAACCACATATTGGATGTTCACCACCAGTGTTGATCCGCACATAGGTTCTGCGTCTAAAACGCTTCCAACACTGAGAGGGAAGTGTGCTTTAGGAGGGATTCACTGCAGTGTTACGTCTGTTAAAGAAGGATGCTTTTGGGACTGACTCGGTGGTAACCGCATTAGGCGCACATAGCTTTCCAGTCTCAGACGTCTAACCGTTAGACTATAGGAAGTTCTGTTTAAGGGAAACTCCTTCATGCGGAATGTCACTTCTCACAGTGTCTTTGCAGTGGAGAAAAGAAGATAGAACAAGGACGGACAGAGAGAACGATGCAAACCGTGATTGAAGTACAGGGTAAGCCTCGTAGGCCTCTATTATGCATACTGGTAGTTCAACACCGGAGATGTTCCACAGTGTCTAACTCTTCTCAAAACACTTCCAGTATATGTGGGAACTCTGCTACATTAAGTTCTCACGACAGAGATGCGTCTGTGCTCAGTTGGAAAGTGTAGGACGTGTCTGGGTAGCAACCAGTAAGTGTCTGATACAAGCCGCTAAGAGGGGATGCGGAGGAAGGTATCTGCTCAGGGAAGCTACTTCAGGTGCGTACTCATTCATAACAGTGTCTCTCCTTTGAGGATGAAGATAGAACAGGGAACGACTACGGGCACATTAGGTACTGTGAGTAAAGGGCATGCTAAGGCGCAAAGCCTGCCAAACACATATTGGATGTTCACCACCAGTGCAGATCCGCACTTAGTTTCTGCGTCGAAAACGCTTCCTACACTGAGAGGGAAGTGTGCTTTAGGAGGGATTCACTGCAGTGTTACGTCTGTTAAAGAAGGATGCTTTTGGGACTGACACGGTGGTAACCGAATTAGGCGCACATAGCTTTCCAGTCTCAGACGTCTAACCGTTAGACTATAGGAAGTTCTGTTTAAGGGAAACTCCTTCATGCGGAATGTCACTTCTCACAGTGTCTTTGCAGTGGAGAAAAGAAGATAGAACAAGGACGGACAGAGAGAACGATGCAAACCGTGATTGAAGTACAGGGTAAGCCTCGTAGGCCTCTATTATGCATACTGGTAGTTCAACACCGGAGATGTTCCACAGTGTCTAACTCTTCTCAAAACACTTCCAGTATATGAGGGAACTCTGCTACATTAAGTTCTCACGACAGAGATGCGTCTGTGCTCAGTTGGAAAGTGTAGGACGTGTCTGGGTAGTAACCAGTAAGTGTCTGATACAAGCCGCTAAGAGGGGATGCGGAGGAAGGTATCTGCTCAGGGAAGCTACTTCAGGTGCGTACTCATTCATAAGAGTGTCTCTCCTTTGAGGATGAAGATAGAACAGGGAACGACTACGGGCACATTAGGTACTGTGAGTAAAGGGCATGCTAAGGCGCTTAAGCCTGCCAAACACATATTGGATGTTCACCACCAGTGCAGATCCGCACTTAGTTTCTGCGTCGAAAACGCTTCCTACACTGAGAGGGAAGTGTGCTTTAGGAGGGATTCACTGCAGTGTTACGTCTGTTAAAGAAGGAAGCTTTTGGGACTGACTCTGTGGTAACCCCAATAGGCGCACATAGCTTTCCAGTCTCAGCCGTCTATCCGTTGGACTATAGCAAGTTCTGTTTAAGGGAAACTCCTTCATGCGGAATGTCACTTCTCACAGTGTCTTTGCAGTGGAGGAAAGAAGATAGAACAACGACGGACAGAGAGAACGTTGCAACCCGTGAGTGAAGTACAGGGTAAGGCACCTAAGCCTCTATGATGCATACTGGATGTTCAAAACCTGGGATTTTCCACAATGTCTACCACTTCTCAAAACACTTCCAATATAGGAGGGAACTGTGCTACCGTAAGTTCTAATGACAGGGATGCATCTGTGCAAGGTTGAAAACTCGAGGATGTGTCTGGGTAGCAAACATGAAGTGTCTCATAAAGGCACCTTAGACTGGATGCGTAGTAGGTATCTGCTAGGGAAGCTACTTCAGTTTTGTACTCATTCATAACAGTGCTTCTCCTTGGAGGAATGAAGGAAGAACACGGACGGACTAGGGGCACAGTAGGTACTGTGAATAAAGGGCAGGCTATGAACCTTACGCTGCCAACCACATATTGGTTGTTCAAAACCAGTGTTGATCCGCACATAGGTTCTGCGTCTAAAACGCTTCCACACTGAGAAGGAAGTGTGCTTTAGGAGGGATTCACTGCAGTGTTACATCTGTTAAAGAAGGATGCTTTTGGGACTGACTCGGTGGTAACCGCATTAGGCGCACATAGCTTTCCAGTCTCAGACGTCTAACCGTTAGACTATAGGAAGTTCTGTTTAAGGGAAACTCCTTCATGCGGAATGTCACTTCGCACAGTGTCTTTGCAGTGGAGAAAAGAAGATAGAACAAGGACGGACAGAGAGAACGATGCAAACCGTGATTGAAGTACAGGGTAAGCCTCGTAGGCCTCTATTATGCATACTGGTAGTTCAACACCGGAGATGTTCCACAGTGTCTAACTCTTCTCAAAACACTTCCAGTATTTGAGGGAACTCTGCTACATTAAGTTCTCACGACAGAGATGCGTCTGTGCTCAGTTGGAAAGTGTAGGACGTGTCTGGGTAGCAACCAGTAAGTGTCTGATACAAGCCGCTAAGAGGGGATGCGGAGGAAGGTATCTGCTCAGGGAAGCTACTTCAGGTGCGTACTCATTCATAACAGTGTCTCTCCTTTGAGGATGAAGATAGAACAGGGAACGACTACGGGCACATTAGGTACTGTGAGTAAAGGGCATGCTAAGGCGCTTAAGCCTGCCAAACACATATTGGATGTTCACCACCAGTGCAGATCCGCACTTAGTTTCTGCGTCGAAAACGCTTCCTACACTGAGAGGGAAGTGTGCTTTAGGAGGGATTCCCTGCAGTGTTACGTCTGTTAAAGAAGGATGCTTTTGGGACTGACTCGGTGGTAACCGCATTAGGCGCACATAGCTTTCCAGTCTCAGACGTCTAACCGTTAGACTATAGCAAGTTCTGTTTAAGGAATCTCCTTCATGCGGAATGTCACTTCTCACAGTGTCTTTGCAGTGGTGAAAAGAAGATAGAACAAGGACGGACAGAGAGAACGATGCAAACCGTGATTGAAGTACAGGGTAAGCCTCGTAGGCCTCTATTATGCATACTGGTAGTTCAACACCGGAGATGTTCCACAGTGTCTACCTCTTCTCAAAACACTTCCAGTATATGAGGGAACTCTGCTACATTAAGTTCTCACGACAGAGATGCGTCTGTGCTCAGTTGGAAAGTGTAGGACGTGTCTGGGTAGCAACCAGTAAGTGTCTGATACAAGCCGCTAAGAGGGGATGCGGAGGAAGGTATCTGCTCAGGGAAGCTACTTCAGGTGCGTACTCATTCATAACAGTGTCTCTCCTTTGAGGATGAAGATAGAACAGGGAACGACTACGGGCACATTAGGTACTGTGAGTAAAGGGCATGCTAAGGCGCTTAAGCCTGCCAAACACATATTGGATGTTCACCACCAGTGCAGATCCGCACTTAGTTTCTGTGTCGAAAACGCTTCCTACACTGAGAGGGAAGTGTGCTTTAGGAGGGATTCACTGCAGTGTTACGTCTGTTAAAGAAGGATGCTTTTGGGACTGACTCGGTGGTAACCGCATTAGGCGCACATAGCTTTCCAGTCTCAGACGTCTAACCGTTAGACTATAGGAAGTTCTGTTTAAGGGAAACTCCTTCATGCGGAATGTCACTTCTCACAGTGTCTTTGCAGTGGAGAAAAGAAGATAGAACAAGGACGGACAGAGAGAACGATGCAAACCGTGATTGAAGTACAGGGTAAGCCTCGTAGGCCTCTATTATGCATACTGGTAGTTCAACACCGGAGATGTTCCACAGTGTCTACCTCTTCTCAAAACACTTCCAGTATATGAGGGAACTCTGCTACATTAAGTTCTCACGAGAGAGATGCGTCTGTGCTCAGTTGGAAAGTGTTGGACGTGTCTGGGTAGCAACCAGTAAGTGTCTGATACAAGCCGCTAAGAGGGGATGTGGACGAAGGTATCTGCTCAGGGAAGCTACTTCAGTTGCGTACTCATTCATAACAGTGTCTCTCCTTTGAGGATGAAGATAGAACAGGGAACGACTACGGGCACATTAGGTACTGTGAGTAAAGGGCATGCTAAGGCGCTTAAGCCGGCCAAACACATATTGGATGTTCACCACCAGTGCAGATCCGCACTTAGTTTCTGCGTCGAAAACGCTTCCTACACTGAGAGGGAAGAGTGCTTTAGGAGGGATTCACTGCAGTGTTACGTCTGTTAAAGAAGGATGCTTTTGGGACTGACTCGGTGGTAACCGCATTAGGCGCACATAGCTTTCCAGTCTCAGACGTCTATCCGTTGGACTATAGCAAGTTCTGTTTAAGGGAAACTCCTTCATGCGGAATGTCACTTCTCACAGTGTCTTTCCAGTGGAGGAAAGTAGATAGAACAACGACGGACAGAGAGAACGTTGCAACCCGTGAGTGAAGTACAGGGTAAGGCACCTAAGCCTCTATGATGCATACTGGATGTTCAACACCTGGGATTTTCCACAATGTCTACCACTTCTCAAAACACTTCCAATATAGGAGGGAACTGTGCTACCGTAAGTTCTAATGACAGGGATGCATCTGTGCAAGCTTGAAATCCCGAGGATGTGTCTGGGTAGCAAAAATGAAGTGTCTCATAAAGGCACCTTAGACTGGATGCGTAGTAGGTATCTGCTTGGGAAGCTACTTCAGTTTTGTACTCATTCATAACAGTGCTTCTCCTTGGAGGAATGAAGGAAGAACACGGACGGACTAGGGGCACAGTAGGTACTGTGAATAAAGGGCAGGCTATGAACCTTACGCCTGCCAACCACATATTGGATGTTCACCACCAGTGTTGATCCGCACATAGGTTCTGCGTCTAAAACGCTTCCAACACTGAGAGGGAAGTGTGCTTTAGGAGGGATTCACTGCAGTGTTACGTCTGTTAAAGAAGGATGCTTTTGGGACTGACTCTGTGGTAACCGCATTAGGCGCACATAGCTTTCCAGTCTCAGACGTCTAACCGTTAGACTATAGGAAGTTCTGTTTAAGGGAAACTCCTTCATGCGGAATGTCACTTCTCACAGTGTCTTTGCAGTGGAGAAAAGAAGATAGAACAAGGACGGACAGAGAGAACGATGCAAACCGTGATTGAAGTACAGGGTAAGCCTCGTAGGCCTCTATTATGCATACTGGTAGTTCAACACCGGAGATGTTCCACAGTGTCTACCTCTTCTCAAAACACTTCCAGTATATGAGGGAACTCTGCTACATTAAGTTCTCACGACAGAGATGCGTCTGTGCTCAGTTGGAAAGTGTAGGACGTGTCTGGGTAGCAACCAGTAAGTGTCTGATACAAGCCGCTAAGAGGGGATGCGGAGGAAGGTATCTGCTCAGGGAAGCTACTTCAGGTGCGTACTCATTCATAACAGTGTCTCTCCTTTGAGGATGAAGATAGAACAGGGAACGACTACGGGCACATTAGGTACTGTGAGTAAAGGGCATGCTAAGGCGCTTAAGCCGGCCAAACACATATTGGATGTTCACCACCAGTGCAGATCCGCACTTAGTTTCTGCGTCGAAAACGCTTCCTACACTGAGAGGGAAGAGTGCTTTAGGAGGGATTCACTGCAGTGTTACGTCTGTTAAAGAAGGATGCTTTTGGGACTGACTCGGTGGTAACCGCATTAGGCGCACATAGCTTTCCAGTCTCAGACGTCTAACCGTTAGACTATAGGAAGTTCTGTTTAAGGGAAACTCCTTCATGCGGAATGTCACTTCTCACAGTGTCTTTCCAGTGGAGGAAAGAAGATAGAACAACGACGGACAGAGAGAACTTTGCAACCCGTGAGTGAAGTACAGGGTAAGGCACCTAAGCCTCTATGATGCATACTGGATGTTCAACACCTGGGATTTTCCACAATGTCTACCACTTCTCAAAACACTTCCAATATAGGAGGGAACTGTGCTACCGTAAGTTCTAATGACAGGGATGCATCTGTGCAAGGTTGAAAACTCGAGGATGTGTCTGGGTAGCAAACATGAAGTGTTTCATAAAGGCACCTTAGACTGGATGCGTAGTAGGTATCTGCTAGGGAAGCTACTTCAGTTTTGTACTCATTCATAACAGTGCTTCTCCTTGGAGGAATGAAAGAAGAACACGGACGGACTAGGGGCACAGTAGGTACTGTGAATAAAGGACAGGCTATGAACCTTACGCCTGCCAACCACATATTGGATGTTCACCACCAGTGTTGATCCGCACATAGGTTCTGCGTCTAAAACGCTTCCAACACTGAGAGGGAAGTGTGCTTTAGGAGGGATTCACTGCAGTGTTACGTCTGTTAAAGAAGGATGCTTTTGGGACTGACTCTGTGGTAACCGCATTAGGCGCACATAGCTTTCCAGTCTCAGACGTCTAACCGTTAGACTATAGGAAGTTCTGTTTAAGGGAAACTCCTTCATGCGGAATGTCACTTCTCACAGTGTCTTTGCAGTGGAGAAAAGAAGATAGAACGAGGACGGACAGAGAGAACGATGCAAACCGTGATTGAAGTACAGGGTAATCCTCGTAGGCCTCTATTATGCATACTGGAAGTTCAACACCGGAGATGTTCCACAGTGTCTACCTCTTCTCAAAACACTCCAGTATATGAGGGAACTCTGCTACATTAAGTTCTCACGACAGAGATGCGTCTGTGCTCAGTTGGAAAGTGTAGGACGTGTCTGGGTAGCAACCAGTAAGTGTCTGATACAAGCCGCTAAGAGGGGATGCGGAGGAAGGTATCTGCTCAGGGAAGCTACTTCAGGTGCGTACTCATTCATAACAGTGTCTCTCCTTTGAGGATGAAGATAGAACAGGGAAAGACTACGGGCACATTAGGTACTGTGAGTAAAGGGCATGCTAAGGCGCTTAAGCCTGCCAAACACATATTGGATGTTCACCACCAGTGCAGATCCGCACTTAGTTTCTGCGTCGAAAACGCTTCCTACACTGAGAGGGAAGTGTGCTTTAGGAGGGATTCACTGCAGTGTTACGTCTGTTAAAGAAGGATGCTTTTGGGACTGACTCGGTGGTAACCGCATTAGGCGCACATAGCTTTCCAGTCTCAGACGTCTAACCGTTAGACTATAGGAAGTTCTGTTTAAGGGAAACTCCTTCATGCGGAATGTCACTTCTCACAGTGTCTTTGCAGTGGAGAAAAGAAGATAGAACAAGGACGGACAGAGAGAACGATGCAAACCGTGATTGAAGTACAGGGTAAGCCTCGTAGGCCTCTATTATGCATACTGGTAGTTCAACACCGGAGATGTTCCACAGTGTCTACCTCTTCTCAAAACACTTCCAGTATATGAGGGAACTCTGCTACATTAAGTTCTCACGACAGAGATGCGTCTGTGCTCAGTTGGAAAGTGTAGGACGTGTCTGGGTAGCAACCAGTAAGTGTCTGATACAAGCCGCTAAGAGGGGATGCGGAGGAAGGTATCTGCTCAGGGAAGCTACTTCAGGTGCGAACTCATTCATAAGAGTGTCTCTCCTTTGAGGATGAAGATAGAACAGGGAACGACTACGGGCACATTAGGTACTGTGAGTAAAGGGCATGCTAAGGCGCTTAAGCCTGCCAAACACATATTGGATGTTCACCACCAGGGCAGATCCGCACTTAGTTTCTGCGTCGAAAACGCTTCCTACACTGAGAGGGAAGTGTGCTTTAGGAGGGATTCACTGCAGTGTTACGTCTGTTAAAGAAGGATGCTTTTGGGACTGACTCGGTGGTAACCGCATTAGGCGCACATAGCTTTCCAGTCTCAGACGTCTAACCGTTAGACTATAGGAAGTTCTGTTTAAGGGAAACTCCTTCATGCGGAATGTCACTTCTCACAGTGTCTTTGCAGTGGAGAAAAGAAGATAGAACAAGGACGGACAGAGAGAACGATGCAAACCGTGATTGAAGTACAGGGTAAGCCTCGTAGGCCTCTATTATGCATACTGGTAGTTCAACACCGGAGATGTTCCACAGTGTCTACCTCTTCTCAAAACACTTCCAGTATATGAGGGAACTCTGCTACATTAAGTTCTCACGACAGAGATGCGTCTGTGCTCAGTTGGAAAGTGTAGGACGTGTCTGGGTAGCAACCAGTAAGTGTCTGATACAAGCCGCTAAGAGGGGATGCGGAGGAAGGTATCTGCTCAGGGAAGCTACTTCAGGTGCGTACTCATTCATAAGAGTGTCTCTCCTTTGAGGATGAAGATAGAACAGGGAACGACTACGGGCACATTAGGTACTGTGAGTAAAGGGCATGCTAAGGCGCTTAAGCCTGCCAAACACATATTGGATGTTCACCACCAGTGCAGATCCGCACTTAGTTTCTGCGTCGAAAACGCTTCCTACACTGAGAGGGAAGTGTGCTTTAGGAGGGATTCACTGCAGTGTTACGTCTGTTAAAGAAGGAAGCTTTTGGGACTGACTCTGTGGTAACCCCAATAGGCGCACATAGCTTTCCAGTCTCAGCCGTCTATCCGTTGGACTATAGCAAGTTCTGTTTAAGGGAAACTCCTTCATGCGGAATGTCACTTCTCACAGTGTCTTTGCAGTGGAGGAAAGAAGATAGAACAACGACGGACAGAGAGAACGTTGCAACCCGTGAGTGAAGTACAGGGTAAGGCACCTAAGCCTCTATGATGCATACTGGATGTTCAACACCTGGGATTTTCCACAATGTCTACCACTTCTCAAAACACTTCCAATATAGGAGGGAACTGTGCTACCGTAAGTTCTAATAACAGGGATGCATCTGTGCAAGGTTGAAAACTCGAGGATGTGTCTGGGTAGCAAACATGAAGTGTCTCATAAAGGCACCTTAGACTGGATGCGTAGTAGGTATCTGCTAGGGAAGCTACTTCAGTTTTGTACTCATTCATAACAGTGCTTCTCCTTGGAGGAATGAAGGAAGAACACGGACGGACTAGGGGCACAGTAGGTACTGTGAATAAAGGGCAGGCTATGAACCTTACGCCTGCCAACCACATATTGGATGTTCACCACCAGTGTTGATCCGCACATAGGTTCTGCGTCTAAAACGCTTCCAACACTGAGAGGGAAGTGTGCTTTAGGAGGGATTCACTGCAGTGTTACGTCTGTTAAAGAAGGATGCTTTTGGGACTGACTCGGTGGTAACCGCATTAGGCGCACATAGCTTTCCAGTCTCAGACGTCTAACCGTTAGACTATAGGAAGTTCTGTTTAAGGGAAACTCCTTCATGCGGAATGTCACTTCTCACAGTGTCTTTGCTGTGGAGAAAAGAAGATAGAACAAGGACGGACAGAAAGAACGATGCAAACCGTGATTGAAGTACAGGGTAAGCCTCGTAGGCCTCTATTATGCATACTGGTAGTTCAACACCGGAGATGTTCCACAGTGTCTACCTCTTCTCAAAACACTTCCAGTATATGAGGGAACTCTGCTACATTAAGTTCTCACGACAGAGATGGGTCTGTGCTCAGTTGGAAAGTGTAGGACGTGTCTGGGTAGCAACCAGTAAGTGTCTGATACAAGCCGCTAAGAGGGGATGCGGAGGAAGGTATCTGCTCAGGGAAGCTACTTCAGGTGCGTACTCATTCATAACAGTGTCTCTCCTTTGAGGATGAAGATAGAACAGGGAACGACTACGGGCACATTAGGTACTGTGAGTAAAGGGCATGCTAAGGCGCTTAAGCCTGCCAAACACATATTGGATGTTCACCACCAGTGCAGATCCGCACTTAGTTTCTGCGTCGAAAACGCTTCCTACACTGAGAGGGAAGTGTGCTTTAGGAGGGATTCACTGCAGTGTTACGTCTGTTAAAGAAGGATGCTTTTGGGACTGACTCGGTGGTAACCGCATTAGGCGCACATAGCTTTCCAGTCTCAGACGTCTAACCGTTAGACTATAGGAAGTTCTGTTTAAGGGAAACTCCTTCATGCGGAATGTCACTTCTCACAGTGTCTTTGCAGTGGAGAAAAGAAGATAGAACAAGGACGGACAGAGAGAACGATGCAAACCGTGATTGAAGTACAGGGTAAGCCTCGTAGGCCTCTATTATGCATACTGGTAGTTCAACACCGGAGATGTTCCACAGTGTCTACCTCTTCTCAAAACACTTCCAGTATATGAGGGAACTCTGCTACATTAAGTTCTCACGACAGAGATGCGTCTGTGCTCAGTTGGAAAGTGTAGGACGTGTCTGGGTAGCAACCAGTAAGTGTCTGATACAAGCCGCTAAGAGGGGATGCGGAGGAAGGTATCTGCTCAGGGAAGCTACTTCAGGTGCGTACTCATTCATAACAGTGTCTCTCCTTTGAGGATGAAGATAGAACAGGGAACGACTACGGGCACATTAGGTACTGTGAGTAAAGGGCATGCTAAGGCGCTTAAGCCTGCCAAACACATATTGGATGTTCACCACCAGTGCAGATCCGCACTTAGTTTCTGCGTCGAAAACGCTTCCTACACTGAGAGGGAAGTGTGCTTTAGGAGGGATTCACTGCAGTGTTACGTCTGTTAAAGAAGGAAGCTTTTGGGACTGACTCTGTGGTAACCCCAATAGGCGCACATAGCTTTCCAGTCTCAGCCGTCTATCCGTTGGACTATAGCAAGTTCTGTTTAAGGGAAACTCCTTCATGCGGAATGTCACTTCTCACAGTGTCTTTCCAGTGGAGGAAAGTAGATAGAACAACGACGGACAGAGAGAACGTTGCAACCCGTGAGTGAAGTACAGGGTAAGGCACCTAAGCCTCTATGATGCATACTGGATGTTCAACACCTGGGATTTTCCACAATGTCTACCACTTCTCAAAACACTTCCAATATAGGAGGGAACTGTGCTACCGTAAGTTCTAATGACAGGGATGCATCTGTGCAAGCTTGAAATCTCGAGGATGTGTCTGGGTAGCAAACATGAAGTGTCTCATAAAGGCACCTTAGACTGGATGCGTAGTAGGTATCTGCTTGGGAAGCTACTTCAGTTTTGTACTCATTCATAACAGTGCTTCTCCTTGGAGGAATGAAGGAAGAACACGGACGGACTAGGGGCACAGTAGGTACTGTGAATAAAGGGCAGGCTATGAACCTTACGCCTGCCAACCACATATTGGATGTTCACCACCAGTGTTGATCCGCACATAGGTTCTGCGTCTAAAACGCTTCCAACACTGAGAGGGAAGTGTGCTTTAGGAGGGATTCACTGCAGTGTTACGTCTGTTAAAGAAGGATGCTTTTGGGACTGACTCGGTGGTAACCGCATTAGGCGCACATAGCTTTCCAGTCTCAGACGTCTAACCGTTAGACTATAGGAAGTTCTGTTTAAGGGAAACTCCTTCATGCGGAATGTCACTTCTCACAGTGTCTTTGCAGTGGAGAAAAGAAGATAGAACAAGGATGGACAGAGAGAACGATGCAAACCGTGATTGAAGTACAGGGTAAGCCTCGTAGGCCTCTATTATGCATACTGGTAGTTCAACACCGGAGATGTTCCACAGTGTCTACCTCTTCTCAAAACACTTCCAGTATATGAGGGAACTCTGCTACATTAAGTTCTCACGACAGAGATGCGTCTGTGCTCAGTTGGAAAGTGTAGGACGTGTCTGGGTAGCAACCAGTAAGTGTCTGATACAAGCCGCTAAGAGGGGATGCGGAGGAAGGTATCTGCTCAGGGAAGCTACTTCAGGTGCGTACTCATTCATAACAGTGTCTCTCCTTTGAGGATGAAGATAGAACAGGGAACGACTACGGGCACATTAGGTACTGTGAGTAAAGGGCATGCTAAGGCGCTTAAGCCTGCCAAACACATATTGGATGTTCACCACCAGTGCAGATCCGCACTTAGTTTCTGTGTCGAAAACGCTTCCTACACTGAGAGGGAAGTGTGCTTTAGGAGGGATTCACTGCAGTGTTACGTCTGTTAAAGAAGGATGCTTTTGGGACTGACTCGGTGGTAACCGCATTAGGCGCACATAGCTTTCCAGTCTCAGACGTCTAACCGTTAGACTATAGGAAGTTCTGTTTAAGGGAAACTCCTTCATGCGGAATGTCACTTCTCACAGTGTCTTTGCAGTGGAGAAAAGAAGATAGAACAAGGACGGACAGAGAGAACGATGCAAACCGTGATTGAAGTACAGGGTAAGCCTCGTAGGCCTCTATTATGCATACTGGTAGTTCAACACCGGAGATGTTCCACAGTGTCTACCTCTTCTCAAAACACTTCCAGTATATGAGGGAACTCTGCTACATTAAGTTCTCACGACAGAGATGCGTCTGTGCTCAGTTGGAAAGTGTAGGACGTGTCTGGGTAGCAACCAGTAAGTGTCTGATACAAGCCGCTAAGAGGGGATGCGGAGGAAGGTATCTGCTCAGGGAAGCTACTTCAGGTGCGTACTCATTCATAACAGTGTCTCTCCTTTGAGGATGAAGATAGAACAGGGAACGACTACGGGCACATTAGGTACTGTGAGTAAAGGGCATGCTAAGGCGCTTAAGCCGGCCAAACACATATTGGATGTTCACCACCAGTGCAGATCCGCACTTAGTTTCTGCGTCGAAAACGCTTCCTACACTGAGAGGGAAGAGTGCTTTAGGAGGGATTCACTGCAGTGTTACGTCTGTTAAAGAAGGATGCTTTTGGGACTGACTCGGTGGTAACCGCATTAGGCGCACATAGCTTTCCAGTCTCAGACGTCTAACCGTTGGACTATAGCAAGTTCTGTTTAAGGGAAACTCCTTCATGCGGAATGTCACTTCTCACAGTGTCTTTCCAGTGGAGGAAAGAAGATAGAACAACGACGGACAGAGAGAACTTTGCAACCCGTGAGTGAAGTACAGGGTAAGGCACCTAAGCCTCTATGATGCATACTGGATGTTCAACACCTGGGATTTTCCACAATGTCTACCACTTCTCAAAACACTTCCAATATAGGAGGGAACTGTGCTACCGTAAGTTCTAATGACAGGGATGCATCTGTGCAAGGTTGAAAACTCGAGGATGTGTCTGGGTAGCAAACATGAAGTGTTTCATAAAGGCACCTTAGACTGGATGCGTAGTAGGTATCTGCTAGGGAAGCTACTTCAGTTTTGTACTCATTCATAACAGTGCTTCTCCTTGGAGGAATGAAAGAAGAACACGGACGGACTAGGGGCACAGTAGGTACTGTGAATAAAGGACAGGCTATGAACCTTACGCCTGCCAACCACATATTGGATGTTCACCACCAGTGTTGATCCGCACATAGGTTCTGCGTCTAAAACGCTTCCAACACTGAGAGGGAAGTGTGCTTTAGGAGGGATTCACTGCAGTGTTACGTCTGTTAAAGAAGGATGCTTTTGGGACTGACTCTGTGGTAACCGCATTAGGCGCACATAGCTTTCCAGTCTCAGACGTCTAACCGTTAGACTATAGGAAGTTCTGTTTAAGGGAAACTCCTTCATGCGGAATGTCACTTCTCACAGTGTCTTTGCAGTGGAGAAAAGAAGATAGAACGAGGACGGACAGAGAGAACGATGCAAACCGTGATTGAAGTACAGGGTAATCCTCGTAGGCCTCTATTATGCATACTGGTAGTTCAACACTGGAGATGTTCCACAGTGTCTACCTCTTCTCAAAACACTCCAGTATATGAGGGAACTCTGCTACATTAAGTTCTCACGACAGAGATGCGTCTGTGCTCAGTTGGAAAGTGTAGGACGTGTCTGGGTAGCAACCAGTAAGTGTCTGATACAAGCCGCTAAGAGGGGATGCGGAGGAAGGTATCTGCTCAGGGAAGCTACTTCAGGTGCGTACTCATTCATAACAGTGTCTCTCCTTTGAGGATGAAGATAGAACAGGGAAAGACTACGGGCACATTAGGTACTGTGAGTAAAGGGCATGCTAAGGCGCTTAAGCCTGCCAAACACATATTGGATGTTCACCACCAGTGCAGATCCGCACTTAGTTTCTGCGTCGAAAACGCTTCCTACACTGAGAGGGAAGTGTGCTTTAGGAGGGATTCACTGCAGTGTTACGTCTGTTAAAGAAGGATGCTTTTGGGACTGACTCGGTGGTAACCGCATTAGGCGCACATAGCTTTCCAGTCTCAGACGTCTAACCGTTAGACTATAGGAAGTTCTGTTTAAGGGAAACTCCTTCATGCGGAATGTCACTTCTCACAGTGTCTTTGCAGTGGAGAAAAGAAGATAGAACAAGGACGGACAGAGAGAACGATGCAAACCGTGATTGAAGTACAGGGTAAGCCTCGTAGGCCTCTATTATGCATACTGGTAGTTCAACACCGGAGATGTTCCACAGTGTCTACCTCTTCTCAAAACACTTCCAGTATATGAGGGAACTCTGCTACATTAAGTTCTCACGACAGAGATGCGTCTGTGCTCAGTTGGAAAGTGTAGGACGTGTCTGGGTAGCAACCAGTAAGTGTCTGATACAAGCCGCTAAGAGGGGATGCGGAGGAAGGTATCTGCTCAGGGAAGCTACTTCAGGTGCGAACTCATTCATAAGAGTGTCTCTCCTTTGAGGATGAAGATAGAACAGGGAACGACTACGGGCACATTAGGTACTGTGAGTAAAGGGCATGCTAAGGCGCTTAAGCCTGCCAAACACATATTGGATGTTCACCACCAGTGCAGATCCGCACTTAGTTTCTGCGTCGAAAACGCTTCCTACACTGAGAGGGAAGTGTGCTTTAGGAGGGATTCACTGCAGTGTTACGTCTGTTAAAGAAGGAAGCTTTTGGGACTGACTCTGTGGTAACCCCAATAGGCGCACATAGCTTTCCAGTCTCAGCCGTCTATCCGTTGGACTATAGCAAGTTCTGTTTAAGGGAAACTCCTTCATGCGGAATGTCACTTCTCACAGTGTCTTTCCAGTGGAGGAAAGAAGATAGAACAACGACGGACAGAGAGAACGTTGCAACCCGTGAGTGAAGTACAGGGTAAGGCACCTAAGCCTCTATGATGCATACTGGATGTTCAACACCTGGGATTTTCCACAATGTCTACCACTTCTCAAAACACTTCCAATATAGGAGGGAACTGTGCTACTGTAAGTTCTAATGACAGGGATGCATCTGTGCAAGGTTGAAAACTCGAGGATGTGTCTGGGTAGCAAACATGAAGTGTCTCATAAAGGCACCTTAGACTGGATGCGTAGTAGGTATCTGCTAGGGAAGCTACTTCAGTTTTGTACTCATTCATAACAGTGCTTCTCCTTGGAGGAATGAAGGAAGAACACGGACGGACTAGGGGCACAGTAGGTACTGTGAATAAAGGGCAGGCTATGAACCTTACGCCTGCCAACCACATATTGGATGTTCACCACCAGTGTTGATCCGCACATAGGTTCTGCGTCTAAAACGCTTCCAACACTGAGAGGGAAGTGTGCTTTAGGAGGGATTCACTGCAGTGTTACGTCTGTTAAAGAAGGATGCTTTTGGGACTGACTCGGTGGTAACCGCATTAGGCGCACATAGCTTTCCAGTCTCAGACGTCTAACCGTTAGACTATAGGAAGTTCTGTTTAAGGGAAACTCCTTCATGCGGAATGTCACTTCTCACAGTGTCTTTGCAGTGGAGAAAAGAAGATAGAACAAGGACGGACAGAGAGAACGATGCAAACCGTGATTGAAGTACAGGGTAAGCCTCGTAGGCCTCTATTATGCATACTGGTAGTTCAACACCGGAGATGTTCCACAGTGTCTACCTCTTCTCAAAACACTTCCAGTATATGAGGGAACTCTGCTACATTAAGTTCTCACGACAGAGATGCGTCTGTGCTCAGTTGGAAAGTGTAGGACGTGTCTGGGTAGCAACCAGTAAGTGTCTGATACAAGCCGCTAAGAGGGGATGCGGAGGAAGGTATCTGCTCAGGGAAGCTACTTCAGGTGCGTACTCATTCATAACAGTGTCTCTCCTTTGAGGATGAAGATAGAACAGGGAACGACTACGGGCACATTAGGTACTGTGAGTAAAGGGCATGCTAAGGCGCTTAAGCCTGCCAAACACATATTGGATGTTCACCACCAGTGCAGATCCGCACTTAGTTTCTGCGTCGAAAACGCTTCCTACACTGAGAGGGAAGTGTGCTTTAGGAGGGATTCACTGCAGTGTTACGTCTGTTAAAGAAGGAAGCTTTTGGGACTGACTCTGTGGTAACCCCAATAGGCGCACATAGCTTTCCAGTCTCAGCCGTCTATCCGTTGGACTATAGCAAGTTCTGTTTAAGGGAAACTCCTTCATGCGGAATGTCACTTCTCACAGTGTCTTTGCAGTGGAGGAAAGAAGATAGAACAACGACGGACAGAGAGAACGTTGCAACCCGTGAGTGAAGTACAGGGTAAGGCACCTAAGCCTCTATGATGCATACTGGATGTTCAACACCTGGGATTTTCCACAATGTCTACCACTTCTCAAAACACTTCCAATATAGGAGGGAACTGTGCTACCGTAAGTTCTAATGACAGGGATGCATCTGTGCAAGGTTGAAAACTCGAGGATGTGTCTGGGTAGCAAACATGAAGTGTCTCATAAAGGCACCTTAGACTGGATGCGTAGTAGGTATCTGCTAGGGAAGCTACTTCAGTTTTGTACTCATTCATAACAGTGCTTCTCCTTGGAGGAATGAAGGAAGAACACGGACGGACTAGGGGCACAGTAGGTACTGTGAATAAAGGGCAGGCTATGAACCTTACGCCTGCCAACCACATATTGGATGTTCACCACCAGTGTTGATCCGCACATAGGTTCTGCGTCTAAAACGCTTCCAACACTGAGAGGGAAGTGTGCTTTAGGAGGGATTCACTGCAGTGTTACGTCTGTTAAAGAAGGATGCTTTTGGGACTGACTCGGTGGTAACCGCATTAGGCGCACATAGCTTTCCAGTCTCAGACGTCTAACCGTTAGACTATAGGAAGTTCTGTTTAAGGGAAACTCCTTC
Organism: Neogale vison; assembly: GCF_020171115.1. Classification (NCBI taxonomy): domain Eukaryota; kingdom Metazoa; phylum Chordata; class Mammalia; order Carnivora; family Mustelidae; genus Neogale; species Neogale vison. Next base: position 2,776,006 of record NW_025334856.1, read on the forward strand.
ATGCGGAATGTCACTTCTCACAGTGTCTTTGCAGTGGAGAAAAGAAGATAGAACAAGGACGGACAGAGAGAACGATGCAAACCGTGATTGAAGTACAGGGTAAGCCTCGTAGGCCTCTATTATGCATACTGGTAGTTCAACACCGGAGATGTTCCACAGTGTCTAACTCTTCTCAAAACACTTCCAGTATATGTGGGAACTCTGCTACATTAAGTTCTCACGACAGAGATGCGTCTGTGCTCAGTTGGAAAGTGTAGGACGTGTCTGGGTAGCAACCAGTAAGTGTCTGATACAAGCCGCTAAGAGGGGATGCGGAGGAAGGTATCTGCTCAGGGAAGCTACTTCAGGTGCGTACTCATTCATAACAGTGTCTCTCCTTTGAGGATGAAGATAGAACAGGGAACGACTACGGGCACATTAGGTACTGTGAGTAAAGGGCATGCTAAGGCGCAAAGCCTGCCAAACACATATTGGATGTTCACCACCAGTGCAGATCCGCACTTAGTTTCTGCGTCGAAAACGCTTCCTACACTGAGAGGGAAGTGTGCTTTAGGAGGGATTCACTGCAGTGTTACGTCTGTTAAAGAAGGATGCTTTTGGGACTGACACGGTGGTAACCGAATTAGGCGCACATAGCTTTCCAGTCTCAGACGTCTAACCGTTAGACTATAGGAAGTTCTGTTTAAGGGAAACTCCTTCATGCGGAATGTCACTTCTCACAGTGTCTTTGCAGTGGAGAAAAGAAGATAGAACAAGGACGGACAGAGAGAACGATGCAAACCGTGATTGAAGTACAGGGTAAGCCTCGTAGGCCTCTATTATGCATACTGGTAGTTCAACACCGGAGATGTTCCACAGTGTCTAACTCTTCTCAAAACACTTCCAGTATATGAGGGAACTCTGCTACATTAAGTTCTCACGACAGAGATGCGTCTGTGCTCAGTTGGAAAGTGTAGGACGTGTCTGGGTAGTAACCAGTAAGTGTCTGATACAAGCCGCTAAGAGGGGATGCGGAGGAAGGTATCTGCTCAGGGAAGCTACTTCAGGTGCGTACTCATTCATAAGAGTGTCTCTCCTTTGAGGATGAAGATAGAACAGGGAACGACTACGGGCACATTAGGTACTGTGAGTAAAGGGCATGCTAAGGCGCTTAAGCCTGCCAAACACATATTGGATGTTCACCACCAGTGCAGATCCGCACTTAGTTTCTGCGTCGAAAACGCTTCCTACACTGAGAGGGAAGTGTGCTTTAGGAGGGATTCACTGCAGTGTTACGTCTGTTAAAGAAGGAAGCTTTTGGGACTGACTCTGTGGTAACCCCAATAGGCGCACATAGCTTTCCAGTCTCAGCCGTCTATCCGTTGGACTATAGCAAGTTCTGTTTAAGGGAAACTCCTTCATGCGGAATGTCACTTCTCACAGTGTCTTTGCAGTGGAGGAAAGAAGATAGAACAACGACGGACAGAGAGAACGTTGCAACCCGTGAGTGAAGTACAGGGTAAGGCACCTAAGCCTCTATGATGCATACTGGATGTTCAAAACCTGGGATTTTCCACAATGTCTACCACTTCTCAAAACACTTCCAATATAGGAGGGAACTGTGCTACCGTAAGTTCTAATGACAGGGATGCATCTGTGCAAGGTTGAAAACTCGAGGATGTGTCTGGGTAGCAAACATGAAGTGTCTCATAAAGGCACCTTAGACTGGATGCGTAGTAGGTATCTGCTAGGGAAGCTACTTCAGTTTTGTACTCATTCATAACAGTGCTTCTCCTTGGAGGAATGAAGGAAGAACACGGACGGACTAGGGGCACAGTAGGTACTGTGAATAAAGGGCAGGCTATGAACCTTACGCTGCCAACCACATATTGGTTGTTCAAAACCAGTGTTGATCCGCACATAGGTTCTGCGTCTAAAACGCTTCCACACTGAGAAGGAAGTGTGCTTTAGGAGGGATTCACTGCAGTGTTACATCTGTTAAAGAAGGATGCTTTTGGGACTGACTCGGTGGTAACCGCATTAGGCGCACATAGCTTTCCAGTCTCAGACGTCTAACCGTTAGACTATAGGAAGTTCTGTTTAAGGGAAACTCCTTCATGCGGAATGTCACTTCGCACAGTGTCTTTGCAGTGGAGAAAAGAAGATAGAACAAGGACGGACAGAGAGAACGATGCAAACCGTGATTGAAGTACAGGGTAAGCCTCGTAGGCCTCTATTATGCATACTGGTAGTTCAACACCGGAGATGTTCCACAGTGTCTAACTCTTCTCAAAACACTTCCAGTATTTGAGGGAACTCTGCTACATTAAGTTCTCACGACAGAGATGCGTCTGTGCTCAGTTGGAAAGTGTAGGACGTGTCTGGGTAGCAACCAGTAAGTGTCTGATACAAGCCGCTAAGAGGGGATGCGGAGGAAGGTATCTGCTCAGGGAAGCTACTTCAGGTGCGTACTCATTCATAACAGTGTGTCTCCTTTGAGGATGAAGATAGAACAGGGAACGACTACGGGCACATTAGGTACTGTAAGTAAAGGGCATGCTAAGGCGCTTAAGCCTGCCAAACACATATTGGATGTTCACCACCAGTGCAGATCCGCACTTAGTTTCTGCGTCGAAAACGCTTCCTACACTGAGAGGGAAGTGTGCTTTAGGAGGGATTCCCTGCAGTGTTACGTCTGTTAAAGAAGGATGCTTTTGGGACTGACTCGGTGGTAACCACATTAGGCGCACATAGCTTTCCAGTCTCAGACGTCTAACCGTTAGACTATAGCAAGTTCTGTTTAAGGGAATCTCCTTCATGCGGAATGTCACTTCTCACAGTGTCTTTGCAGTGGAGAAAAGAAGATAGAACAAGGACGGACAGAGAGAACGATGCAAACCGTGATTGAAGTACAGGGTAAGCCTCGTAGGCCTCTATTATGCATACTGGTAGTTCAACACCGGAGATGTTCCACAGTGTCTACCTCTTCTCAAAACACTTCCAGTATATGAGGGAACTCTGCTACATTAAGTTCTCACGACAGAGATGCGTCTGTGCTCAGTTGGAAAGTGTAGGACGTGTCTGGGTAGCAACCAGTAAGTGTCTGATACAAGCCGCTAAGAGGGGATGCGGAGGAAGGTATCTGCTCAGGGAAGCTACTTCAGGTGCGTACTCATTCATAACAGTGTCTCTCCTTTGAGGATGAAGATAGAACAGGGAACGACTACGGGCACATTAGGTACTGTGAGTAAAGGGCATGCTAAGGCGCTTAAGCCTGCCAAACACATATTGGATGTTCACCACCAGTGCAGATCCGCACTTAGTTTCTGCGTCGAAAACGCTTCCTACACTGAGAGGGAAGTGTGCTTTAGGAGGGATTCACTGCAGTGTTACGTCTGTTAAAGAAGGAAGCTTTTGGGACTGACTCTGTGGTAACCCCAATAGGCGCACATAGCTTTCCAGTCTCAGCCGTCTATCCGTTGGACTATAGCAAGTTCTGTTTAAGGGAAACTCCTTCATGCGGAATGTCACTTCTCACAGTGCCTTTCCAGTGGAGGAAAGAAGATAGAACAACGACGGACAGAGAGAACGTTGCAACCCGTGAGTGAAGTACAGGGTAAGGCACCTAAGCCTCTATGATGCATACTGGATGTTCAACACCTGGGATTTTCCACAATGTCTACCACTTCTCAAAACACTTCCAATATAGGAGGGAACTGTGCTACCGTAAGTTCTAATGACAGGGATGCATCTGTGCAAGGTTGAAAACTCGAGGATGTGTCTGGGTAGCAAACTTGAAGTGTCTCATAAAGGCACCTTAGACTGGATGCGTAGGAGGTATCTGCTCAGGGAAGCTACTTCAGTTTTGTACTCATTCATAACAGTGCTTCTCCTTGGAGGAATGAAGGAAGAACACGGACGGACTAGGGGCACATTAGGTACTGTGAATAAAGGGCAGGCTATGAACCTTACGCCTGCCAACCACATATTGGATGTTCACCACCAGTGTTGATCCGCACATAGGTTCTGCGTCTAAAACGCTTCCAACACTGAGAGGGAAGTGTGCTTTTGAAAGGATTCACTGTAGTGTTACGTCTGTTAAAGAAGGATGCTTTTGGGACTGACTCTGTGGTAACCGCATTAGGCGCACATAGCTTTCCAGTCTCAGACGTCTAACCGTTAGACTATAGGAAGTTCTGTTTAAGGGAAACTCCTTCATGCGGAATGTCACTTCTCACAGTGTCTTTGCAGTGGAGAAAAGAAGATAGAACAAGGACGGACAGAGAGAACGATGCAAACCGTGATTGAAGTACAGGGTAAGCCTCGTAGGCCTCTATTATGCATACTGGTAGTTCAACACCGGAGATGTTCCACAGTGTCTATCTCTTCTCAAAACACTTCCAGTATATGAGGGAACTCTGCTACATTAAGTTCTCACGACAGAGATGCGTCTGTGCTCAGTTGGAAAGTGTAGGACGTGTCTGGGTAGCAACCAGTAAGTGTCTGATACAAGCCGCTAAGAGGGGATGCGGAGGAAGGTATCTGCTCAGGGAAGCTACTTCAGGTGCGTACTCATTCATAACAGTGTCTCTCCTTTGAGGATGAAGATAGAACAGGGAACGACTACGGGCACATTAGGTACTGTGAGTAAAGGGCATGCTAAGGCGCTTAAGCCTGCCAAACACATATTGGATGTTCACCACCAGTGCAGATCCGCACTTAGTTTCTGTGTCGAAAACGCTTCCTACACTGAGAGGGAAGTGTGCTTTAGGAGGGATTCACTGCAGTGTTCCGTCTGTTAAAGAAGGATGCTTTTGGGACTGACTCTGTGGTAACCGCATTAGGCGCACATAGCTTTCCAGTCTCAGACGTCTAACCGTTAGACTATAGGAAGTTCTGTTTAAGGGAAACTCCTTCATGCGGAATGTCACTTCTCACAGTGTCTTTGCAGTGGAGAAAAGAAGATAGAACAAGGACGGACAGAGAGAACGATGCAAACCGTGATTGAAGTACAGGGTAAGCCTCGTAGGCCTCTATTATGCATACTTGTAGTTCAACACCGGAGATGTTCCACAGTGTCTACCTCTTCTCAAAACACTTCCAGTATATGAGGGAACTCTGCTACATTAAGTTCTCACGACAGAGATGCGTCTGTGCTCAGTTGGAAAGTGTTGGACGTGTCTGGGTAGCATCCAGTAAGAATCTGATACAAGCCGCTAAGAGGGGATGTGGAGGAAGGTATCTGCTCAGGGAAGCTACTTCAGTTGCGTACTCATTCATAACAGTGTCTCTCCTTTGAGGATGAAGATAGAACAGGGAACGACTACGGGCACATTAGGTACTGTGAGTAAAGGGCATGCTAAGGCGCTTAAGCCGGCCAAACACATATTGGATGTTCACCACCAGTGCAGATTCGCACTTAGTTTCTGCGTCGAAAACGCTTCCTACACTGAGAGGGAAGAGTGCTTTAGGAGGGATTCACTGCAGTGTTACGTCTGTTAAAGAAGGATGCTTTTGGGACTGACTCGGTGGTAACCCCATTAGGCGCACATAGCTTTCCAGTCTCAGACGTCTATCCGTTGGACTATAGCAAGTTCTGTTTAAGGGAAACTCCTTCATGCGGAATGTCACTTCTCACAGTGTCTTTCCAGTGGAGGAAAGAAGATAGAACAACGACGGACAGAGAGAACGTTGCAACCCTTGAGTGAAGTACAGTGTAAGGCACCTAATCCTCTATGATGCATACTGGATGTTCAACACCTGGGATTTTCCACAATGTCTACCACTTCTCAAAACACTTCCAATATAGGAGGGAACTGTGCTACCGTAAGTTCTAATGATAGGGATGCATCTGTGCAAGGTTGAAAACTCGAGGATGTGTCTGGGTAGCAAACATGAAGTGTCTCATAAAGGCACCTTAGACTGGATGCGTAGGAGGTATCTGCTCAGGGAAGCTACTTCAGTTTTGTACTCATTCATAACAGTGCTTCTCCTTGGAGGAATGAAGGAAGAACACGGACGGACTAGGGGCACAGTAGGTACTGTGAATAAAGGGCAGGCTATGAACCTTACGCCTGCCAACCACATATTGGATGTTCACCACCAGTGTTGATCCGCACATAGGTTCTGCGTCTAAAACGCTTCCAACACTGAGAGGGAAGTGTGCTTTAGGAGGGATTCACTGCAGTGTTACGTCTGTTAAAGAAGGATGCTTTTGGGACTGACTCTGTGGTAACCGCATTAGGCGCACATAGCTTTCCAGTCTCAGACGTCTAAATGTTAGACTATAGGAAGTTCAGTTTAAGGGAAACTCCTTCATGCGGAATGTCACTTCTCACAGTGTCTTTGCAGTGGAGAAAAGAAGATAGAACAAGGACGGACAGAGAGAACGATGCAAACCGTGATTGAAGTACAGGGTAAGCCTCGTAGGCCTCTATTATGCATACTGGTAGTTCAACACCGGAGATGTTCCACAGTGTCTACCTCTTCTCAAAACACTTCCAGTATATGAGGGAACTCTGCTACATTAAGTTCTCACGACAGAGATGCGTCTGTGCTCAGTTGGAAAGTGTAGGACGTGTCTGGGTAGCAACCAGTAAGTGTCTGATACAAGCCGCTAAGAGGGGATGCGGAGGAAGGTATCTGCTCAGGGAAGCTACTTCAGGTGCGTTCTCATTCATAAGAGTGTCTCTCCTTTGAGGATGAAGATAGAACAGGGAACGACTACGGGCACATTAGGTACTGTGATTAAAGGGCATGCTAAGGCGCTTAAGCCTGCCAAACACATATTGGATGTTCACCACCAGTGCAGATCCGCACTTAGTTTCTGCGTCGAAAACGCTTCCTACACTGAGAGGGTAGTGTGCTTTAGGAGGGATTCACTGCAGTGTTACGTCTGTTAAAGAAGGAAGCTTTTGGGACTGACTCTGTGGTAACCCCAATAGGCGCACATAGCTTTCCAGTCTCAGCCGTCTATCCGTTGGACTATAGCAAGTTCTGTTTAAGGGAAACTCCTTCATGCGGAATGTCACTTCTCACAGTGTCTTTGCAGTGGAGGAAAGAAGATAGAACAACGACGGACAGAGAGAACGTTGCAACCCGTGAGTGAAGTACAGGGTAAGGCACCTAAGCCTCTATGATGCATACTGGATGTTCAACACCTGGGATTTTCCACAATGTCTACCACTTCTCAAAACACTTCCAATATAGGAGGGAACTGTGCTACCGTAAGTTCTAATGACAGGGATGCATCTGTGCAAGGTTGAAAACTCGAGGATGTGTCTGGGTAGCAAACATGAAGTGTCTCATAAAGGCACCTTAGACTGGATGCGTTGTAGGTATCTGCTAGGGAAGCTACTTCAGTTTTGTACTCATTCATAACAGTGCTTCTCCTTGGAGGAATGAAGGAAGAACACGGACGGACTAGGGGCACAGTAGGTACTGTGAATAAAGGGCAGGCTATGAACCTTACGCCTGCCAACCACATATTGGATGTTCACCACCAGTGTTGATCCGCACATAGGTTCTGCGTCTAAAACGCTTCCAACACTGAGAGGGAAGTGTGCTTTAGGAGGGATTCACTGCAGTGTTACGTCTGTTAAAGAAGGATGCTTTTGGGACTGACTCTGTGGTAACCGCATTAGGCGCACATAGCTTTCCAGTCTCAGACGTCTAACCGTTAGACTATAGGAAGTTCTGTTTAAGGGAAACTCCTTCATGCGGAATGTCACTTCTCACAGTGTCTTTGCAGTGGAGAAAAGAAGATAGAACAAGGACGGACAGAGAGAACGATGCAAACCGTGATTGAAGTACAGGGTAAGCCTCGTAGGCCTCTATTATGCATACTGGTAGTTCAACACCGGAGATGTTCCACAGTGTCTACCTCTTCTCAAAACACTTCCAGTATATGAGGGAACTCTGCTACATTAAGTTCTCACGACAGAGATGCGTCTGTGCTCAGTTGGAAAGTGTAGGACGTGTCTGGGTAGCAACCAGTAAGTGTCTGATACAAGCCGCTAAGAGGGGATGCGGAGGAAGGTATCTGCTCAGGGAAGCTACTTCAGGTGCGTACTCATTCATAACAGTGTCTCTCCTTTGAGGATGAAGATAGAACAGGGAACGACTACGGGCACATTAGGTACTGTGAGTAAAGGGCATGCTAAGGCGCTTAAGCCTGCCAAACACATATTGGATGTTCACCACCAGTGCAGATCCGCACTTAGTTTCTGCGTCGAAAACGCTTCCTACACTGAGAGGGAAGTGTGCTTTAGGAGGGATTCACTGCAGTGTTACGTCTGTTAAAGAAGGAAGCTTTTGGGACTGACTCTGTGGTAACCCCAATAGGCGCACATAGCTTTCCAGTCTCAGCCGTCTATCCGTTGGACTATAGCAAGTTCTGTTTAAGGGAAACTCCTTCATGCGGAATGTCACTTCTCACAGTGTCTTTGCAGTGGAGGAAAGAAGATAGAACAACGACGGACAGAGAGAACGTTGCAACCCGTGAGTGAAGTACAGGGTAAGGCACCTAAGCCTCTATGATGCATACTGGATGTTCAAAACCTGGGATTTTCCACAATGTCTACCACTTCTCAAAACACTTCCAATATAGGAGGGAACTGTGCTACCGTAAGTTCTAATGACAGGGATGCATCTGTGCAAGGTTGAAAACTCGAGGATGTGTCTGGGTAGCAAACATGAAGTGTCTCATAAAGGCACCTTAGACTGGATGCGTAGTAGGTATCTGCTAGGGAAGCTACTTCAGTTTTGTACTCATTCATAACAGTGCTTCTCCTTGGAGGAATGAAGGAAGAACACGGACGGACTAGGGGCACAGTAGGTACTGTGAATAAAGGGCAGGCTATGAACCTTACGCCTGCCAACCACATATTGGATGTTCACCACCAGTGTTGATCCGCACATAGGTTCTGCGTCTAAAACGCTTCCAACACTGAGAGGGAAGTGTGCTTTAGGAGGGATTCACTGCAGTGTTACGTCTGTTAAAGAAGGATGCTTTTGGGACTGACTCTGTGGTAACCCCAATAGGCGCACATAGCTTTCCAGTCTCAGACGTCTAACCGTTAGACTATAGGAAGTTCTGTTTAAGGGAAACTCCTTCATGCGGAATGTCACTTCTCACAGTGTCTTTGCAGTGGAGAAAAGAAGATAGAACAAGGACGGACAGAGAGAACGATGCAAACCGTGATTGAAGTACAGGGTAAGCCTCGTAGGCCTCTATTATGCATACTGGTAGTTCAACACCGGAGATGTTCCACAGTGTCTACCTCTTCTCAAAACACTTCCAGTATATGAGGGAACTCTGCTACATTAAGTTCTCACGACAGAGATGCGTCTGTGCTCAGTTGGAAAGTGTAGGACGTGTCTGGGTAGCAACCAGTAAGTGTCTGATACAAGCCGCTAAGAGGGGATGCGGAGGAAGGTATCTGCTCAGGGAAGCTACTTCAGGTGCGTACTCATTCATAACAGTGTCTCTCCTTTGAGGATGAAGATAGAACAGGGAACGACTACGGGCACATTAGGTACTGTGAGTAAAGGGCATGCTAAGGCGCTTAAGCCTGCCAAACACATATTGGATGTTCACCACCAGTGCAGATCCGCACTTAGTTTCTGCGTCGAAAACGCTTCCTACACTGAGAGGGAAGTGTGCTTTAGGAGGGATTCCCTGCAGTGTTACGTCTGTTAAAGAAGGATGCTTTTGGGACTGACTCGGTGGTAACCGCATTAGGCGCACATAGCTTTCCAGTCTCAGACGTCTAACCGTTAGACTATAGCAAGTTCTGTTTAAGGGAAACTCCTTCATGCGGAATGTCACTTCTCACAGTGTCTTTGCAGTGGAGAAAAGAAGATAGAACAAGGACGGACAGAGAGAACGATGCAAACCATGATTGAAGTACAGGGTAAGCCTCGTAGGCCTCTATTATGCATACTGGTAGTTCAACACCGGAGATGTTCCACAGTGTCTACCTCTTCTCAAAACACTTCCAGTATATGAGGGAACTCTGCTACATTAAGTTCTCACGACAGAGATGCGTCTGTGCTCAGTTGGAAAGTGTAGGACGTGTCTGGGTAGCAACCAGTAAGTGTCTGATACAAGCCGCTAAGAGGGGATGCGGAGGAAGGTATCTGCTCAGGGAAGCTACTTCAGGTGCGTACTCATTCATAAGAGTGTCTCTCCTTTGAGGATGAAGATAGAACAGGGAACGCCTACGGGCACATTAGGTACTGTGAGTAAAGGGCATGCTAAGGCGCTTAAGCCTGCCAAACACATATTGGATGTTCACCACCAGTGCAGATCCGCACTTAGTTTCTGCGTCGAAAACGCTTCCTACACTGAGAGGGAAGTGTGCTTTAGGAGGGATTCACTGCAGTGTTACGTCTGTTAAAGAAGGAAGCTTTTGGGACTGACTCTGTGGTAACCCCAATAGGCGCACATAGCTTTCCAGTCTCAGCCGTCTATCCATTGGACTATAGCAAGTTCTGTTTAAGGGAAACTCCTTCATGCGGAATGTCACTTCTCACAGTGTCTTTCCAGTGGAGAAAAGTAGATAGAACAACGACGGACAGAGAGAACGTTGCAACCCGTGAGTGAAGTACAGGGTAAGGCACCTAAGCCTCTATGATGCATACTGGATGTTCAACACCTGGGATTTTCCACAATGTCTACCACTTCTCAAAACACTTCCAATATAGGAGGGAACTGTGCTACCGTAAGTTCTAATGACAGGGATGCATCTGTGCAAGCTTGAAATCTCGAGGATGTGTCTGGGTAGCAAACATGAAGTGTCTCATAAAGGCACCTTAGACTGGATGCGTAGTAGGTATCTGCTTGGGAAGCTACTTCAGTTTTGTACTCATTCATAACAGTGCTTCTCCTTGGAGGAATGAAGGAAGAACACGGACGGACTAGGGGCACAGTAGGTACTGTGAATAAAGGGCAGGCTATGAACCTTACGCCTGCCAACCACATATTGGATGTTCACCACCAGTGTTGATCCGCACATAGGTTCTGCGTCTAAAACGCTTCCAACACTGAGAGGGAAGTGTGCTTTAGGAGGGATTCACTGCAGTGTTACGTCTGTTAAAGAAGGATGCTTTTGGGACTGACTCGGTGGTAACCGCATTAGGCGCACATAGCTTTCCAGTCTCAGACGTCTAACCGTTAGACTATAGGAAGTTCTGTTTAAGGGAAACTCCTTCATGCGGAATGTCACTTCTCACAGTGTCTTTGCAGTGGAGAAAAGAAGATAGAACAAGGACGGACAGAGAGAACGATGCAAACCGTGATTGAAGTACAGGGTAAGCCTCGTAGGCCTCTATTATGCATACTGGTAGTTCAACACCGGAGATGTTCCACAGTGTCTACCTCTTCTCAAAACACTTCCAGTATATGAGGGAACTCTGCTACATTAAGTTCTCACGACAGAGATGCGTCTGTGCTCAGTTGGAAAGTGTAGGACGTGTCTGGGTAGCAACCAGTAAGTGTCTGATACAAGCCGCTAAGAGGGGATGCGGAGGAAGGTATCTGCTCAGGGAAGCTACTTCAGGTGCGTACTCATTCATAAGAGTGTCTCTCCTTTGAGGATGAAGATAGAACAGGGAACGACTACGGGCACATTAGGTACTGTGAGTAAAGGGCATGCTAAGGCGCTTAAGCCTGCCAAACACATATTGGATGTTCACCACCAGTGCAGATCCGCACTTAGTTTCTGCGTCGAAAACGCTTCCTACACTGAGAGGGAAGTGTGCTTTAGGAGGGATTCACTGCAGTGTTACGTCTGTTAAAGAAGGATGCTTTTGGGACTGACTCGGTGGTAACCGCATTAGGCGCACATAGCTTTCCAGTCTCAGACGTCTAACCGTTAGACTATAGGAAGTTCTGTTTAAGGGAAACTCCTTCATGCGGAATGTCACTTCTCACAGTGTCTTTGCAGTGGAGAAAAGAAGATAGAACAAGGACGGACAGAGAGAACGATGCAAACCGTGATTGAAGTACAGGGTAAGCCTCGTAGGCCTCTATTATGCATACTGGTAGTTCAACACCGGAGATGTTCCACAGTGTCTACCTCTTCTCAAAACACTTCCAGTATATGAGGGAACTCTGCTACATTAAGTTCTCACGACAGAGATGCGTCTGTGCTCAGTTGGAAAGTGTAGGACGTGTCTGGGTAGCAACCAGTAAGTGTCTGATACAAGCCGCTAAGAGGGGATGCGGAGGAAGGTATCTGCTCAGGGAAGCTACTTCAGGTGCGTACTCATTCATAACAGTGTCTCTCCTTTGAGGATGAAGATAGAACAGGGAACGACTACGGGCACATTAGGTACTGTGAGTAAAGGGCATGCTAAGGCGCTTAAGCCTGCCAAACACATATTGGATGTTCACCACCAGTGCAGATCCGCACTTAGTTTCTGCGTCGAAAACGCTTCCTACACTGAGAGGGAAGTGTGCTTTAGGAGGGATTCACTGCAGTGTTACGTCTGTTAAAGAAGGAAGCTTTTGGGACTGACTCTGTGGTAACCCCAATAGGCGCACATAGCTTTCCAGTCTCAGCCGTCTATCCGTTGGACTATAGCAAGTTCTGTTTAAGGGAAACTCCTTCATGCGGAATGTCACTTCTCACAGTGTCTTTGCAGTGGAGGAAAGAAGATAGAACAACGACGGACAGAGAGAACGTTGCAACCCGTGAGTGAAGTACAGGGTAAGGCACCTAAGCCTCTATGATGCATACTGGATGTTCAACACCTGGGATTTTCCACAATGTCTACCACTTCTCAAAACACTTCCAATATAGGAGGGAACTGTGCTACCGTAAGTTCTAATGACAGGGATGCATCTGTGCAAGGTTGAAAACTCGAGGATGTGTCTGGGTAGCAAACATGAAGTGTCTCATAAAGGCACCTTAGACTGGATGCGTAGTAGGTATCTGCTAGGGAAGCTACTTCAGTTTTGTACTCATTCATAACAGTGCTTCTCCTTGGAGGAATGAAGGAAGAACACGGACGGACTAGGGGCACAGTAGGTACTGTGAATAAAGGGCAGGCTATGAACCTTACGCCTGCCAACCACATATTGGATGTTCACCACCAGTGTTGATCCGCACATAGGTTCTGCGTCTAAAACGCTTCCAACACTGAGAGGGAAGTGTGCTTTAGGAGGGATTCACTGCAGTGTTACGTCTGTTAAAGAAGGATGCTTTTGGGACTGACTCTGTGGTAACCGCATTAGGCGCACATAGCTTTCCAGTCTCAGACGTCTAACCGTTAGACTATAGGAAGTTCTGTTTAAGGGAAACTCCTTCATGCGGAATGTCACTTCTCACAGTGTCTTTGCAGTGGAGAAAAGAAGATAGAACAAGGACGGACAGAGAGAACGATGCAAACCGTGATTGAAGTACAGGGTAAGCCTCGTAGGCCTCTATTATGCATACTGGTAGTTCAACACCGGAGATGTTCCACAGTGTCTACCTCTTCTCAAAACACTTCCAGTATATGAGGGAACTCTGCTACATTAAGTTCTCACGACAGAGATGCGTCTGTGCTCAGTTGGAAAGTGTAGGACGTGTCTGGGTAGCAACCAGTAAGTGTCTGATACAAGCCGCTAAGAGGGGATGCGGAGGAAGGTATCTGCTCAGGGAAGCTACTTCAGGTGCGTACTCATTCATAAGAGTGTCTCTCCTTTGAGGATGAAGATAGAACAGGGAACGACTACGGGCACATTAGGTACTGTGAGTAAAGGGCATGCTAAGGCGCTTAAGCCTGCCAAACACATATTGGATGTTCCCCACCAGTGCAGATCCGCACTTAGTTTCTGCGTCGAAAACGCTTCCTACACTGAGAGGGAAGTGTGCTTTAGGAGGGATTCACTGCAGTGTTACGTCTGTTATAGAAGGATGCTTTTGGGACTGACTCGGTGGTAACCGCATTATGCGCAAATAGCTTTCCAGTCTCAGACGTCTAACCGTTAGACTATAGGAAGTTCTGTTTAAGGGAAACTCCTTCATGCGGAATGTCACTTCTCACAGTGTCTTTGCAGTGGAGAAAAGAAGATAGAACAAGGACGGACAGAGAGAACGATGCAAACCGTGATTGAAGTACAGGGTAAGCCTCGTAGGCCTCTATTATGCATACTGGTAGTTCAACACCGGAGATGTTCCACAGTGTCTACCTCTTCTCAAAACACTTCCAGTATATGAGGGAACTCTGCTACATTAAGTTCTCACGACAGAGATGCGTCTGTGCTCAGTTGGAAAGTGTAGGACGTGTCTGGGTAGCAACCAGTAAGTGTCTGATACAAGCCGCTAAGAGGGGATGCGGAGGAAGGTATCTGCTCAGGGAAGCTACTTCAGGTGCGTACTCATTCATAACAGTGTCTCTCCTTTGAGGATGAAGATAGAACAGGGAACGACTACGGGCACATTAGGTACTGTGAGTAAAGTGCATGGTAAGGCGCTTAAGACTGCCAAACACATATTGGATGTTCACCACCAGTGCAGATCCGCACTTAGTTTCTCCGTCGAAAACGCTTCCTACACTGAGAGGGAAGTGTGCTTTAGGAGGGATTCACTGCAGTGTTACGTCTGTTAAAGAAGGATGCTTTTGGGACTGACTCGGTGGTAACCGCATTAGGCGCACATAGCTTTCCAGTCTCAGACGTCTAACCGTTAGACTATAGGAAGTTCTGTTTAAGGGAAACTCCTTCATGCGGAATGTCACTTCTCACAGTGTCTTTGCAGTGGAGAAAAGAAGATAGAACAAGGACGGACAGAGAGAACGATGCAAACCGTGATTGAAGTACAGGGTAAGCCTCGTAGGCCTCTATTATGCATACTGGTAGTTCAACACCGGAGATGTTCCACAGTGTCTACCTCTTCTCAAAACACTTCCAGTATATGAGGGAACTCTGCTACATTAAGTTCTCACGACAGAGATGCGTCTGTGCTCAGTTGGAAAGTGTAGGACGTGTCTGGGTAGCAACCAGTAAGTGTCTGATACAAGCCGCTAAGAGGGGATGCGGAGGAAGGTATCTGCTCAGGGAAGCTACTTCAGGTGCGTACTCATTCATAAGAGTGTCTCTCCTTTGAGGATGAAGATAGAACAGGGAACGCCTACGGGCACATTAGGTACTGTGAGTAAAGGGCATGCTAAGGCGCTTAAGCCTGCCAAACACATATTGGATGTTCACCACCAGTGCAGATCCGCACTTAGTTTCTGCGTCGAAAACGCTTCCTACACTGAGAGGGAAGTGTGCTTTAGGAGGGATTCACTGCAGTGTTACGTCTGTTAAAGAAGGAAGCTTTTGGGACTGACTCTGTGGTAACCCCAATAGGCGCACATAGCTTTCCAGTCTAAGCCGTCTATCCGTTGGACTATAGCAAGTTCTGTTTAAGGGAAACTCCTTCATGCGGAATGTCACTTCTCACAGTGTCTTTCCAGTGGAGGAAAGAAGATAGAACAACGACGGACAGAGAGAACGTTGCAACCCGTGAGTGAAGTACAGGGTAAGGCACCTAAGCCTCTATGATGCATACTGGATGTTCAACACCTGGGATTTTCCACAATGTCTACCACTTCTCAAAACACTTCCAATATAGGAGGGAACTGTGCTACCATAAATTCTAATGACAGGGATGCATCTGTGCAAGGTTGAAAACTCGAGGTAGTGTCTGGGTAGCAAACATGAAGTGTCTCATAAAGGCACCTTAGACTGGATGCGTAGGAGGTATCTGCTCAGGGAAGCTACTTCAGTTTTGGACTCATTCATAACAGTGCTTCTCCTTGGAGGAATGAAGGAAGAACACGGACGGACTAGGGGCACAGAAGGTACTGTGAATAAAGGGCAGGCTATGAACCTTACGCCTGCCAACCACATATTGGATGTTCACCACCAGTGTTGATCCGCACATAGGTTCTGCGTCTAAAACGCTTCCAACACTGAGAGGGAAGTGTGCTTTAGGAGGGATTCACTGCAGTGTTACGTCTGTTAAAGAAGGATGCTTTTGGGACTGACTCTGTGGTAACCGCATTAGGCGCACATAGCTTTCCAGTCTCAGACGTCTAACCGTTAGACTATAGGAAGTTCTGTTTAAGGGAAACTCCTTCATGCGGAATGTCACTTCTCACAGTGTCTTTGCAGTGGAGAAAAGAAGATAGAACAAGGACGGACAGAGAGCACGATGCAAACCGTGATTGAAGTACAGGGTAAGCCTCGTAGGCCTCTATTATGCATACTGGTAGTTCAACACCGGAGATGTTCCACAGTGTCTAACTCTTCTCAAAACACTTCCAGTATATGAGGGAACTCTGCTACATTAAGTTCTCACGACAGAGATGCGTCTGTGCTCAGTTGGAAAGTGTAAGACGTGTCTGGGTAGCAACCAGTAAGTGTCTGATACAAGCCGCTAAGAGGGGATGCGGAGGAAGGTATCTGCTCAGGGAAGCTACTTCAGGTGCGTACTCATTCATAACAGTGTCTCTCCTTTGAGGATGAAGATAGAACAGGGAACGACTACGGGCACATTAGGTACTGTGAGTAAAGGGCATGCTAAGGCGCTTAAGCCTGCCAAACACATATTGGATGTTCACCACCAGTGCAGATCCGCACTTAGTTTCTGCGTCGAAAACGCTTCCTACACTGAGAGGGAAGTGTGCTTTAGGAGGGATTCACTGCAGTGTTACGTCTGTTAAAGAAGGAAGCTTTTGGGACTGACTCTGTGGTAACCCCAATAGGCGCACATAGCTTTCCAGTCTCAGCCGTCTATCCGTTGGACTATAGCAAGTTCTGTTTAAGGGAAACTCCTTCATGCGGAATGTCACTTCTCACAGTGTCTTTCCAGTGGAGGAAAGAAGATAGAACAACGACGGACAGAGAGAACGTTGCAGCCCGTGAGTGAAGTACAGGGTAAGGCACCTAAGCCTCTATGATGCATACTGGATGTTCAACACCTGGGATTTTCCACAATGTCTACCACTTCTCAAAACAATTCCAATATAGGAGGGAACTGTGCTACCGTAAGTTCTAATGACAGGGATGCATCTGTGCAAGGTTGAAAACTCGAGGATGTGTCTGGGTAGCAAACATGAAGTGTCTCATAAAGGCACCTTAGACTGGATGCGTAGTAGGTATCTGCTAGGGAAGCTACTTCAGTTTTGTACTCATTCATAACAGTGCTTCTCCTTGGAGGAATGAAGGAAGAACACGGACGGACTAGGGGCACAGTAGGTACTGTGAATAAAGGGCAGGCTATGAACCTTACGCCTGCCAACCACATATTGGATGTTCACCACCAGTGTTGATCCGCACATAGGTTCTGCGTCTAAAACGCTTCCAACACTGAGAGGGAAGTGTGCTTTAGGAGGGATTCACTGCAGTGTTACGTCTGTTAAAGAAGGATGCTTTTGGGACTGACTCTGTGGTAACCGCATTAGGCGCACATAGCTTTCCAGTCTCAGACGTCTAACCGTTAGACTATAGGAAGTTCTGTTTAAGGGAAACTCCTTCATGCGGAATGTCACTTCTCACAGTGTCTTTGCAGTGGAGAAAAGAAGATAGAACAAGGACGGACAGAGAGAACGATGCAAACCGTGATTGAAGTACAGGGTAAGCCTCGTAGGCCTCTATTATGCATACTGGTAGTTCAACACCGGAGATGTTCCACAGTGTCTACCTCTTCTCAAAACACTTCCAGTATATGAGGGAACTCTGCTACATTAAGTTCTCACGACAGAGATGCGTCTGTGCTCAGTTGGAAAGTGTAGGACGTGTCTGGGTAGCAACCAGTAAGTGTCTGATACAAGCCGCTAAGAGGGGATGCGGAGGAAGGTATCTGCTCAGGGAAGCTACTTCAGGTGCGTACTCATTCATAACAGTGTCTCTCCTTTGAGGATGAAGATAGAACAGGGAACGACTACGGGCACATTAGGTACTGTGAGTAAAGGGCATGCTAAGGCGCTTAAGCCTGCCAAACACATATTGGATGTTCACCACCAGTGCAGATCCGCACTTAGTTTCTGCGTCGAAAACGCTTCCTATACTGAGAGGGAAGTGTGCTTTAGGAGGGATTCACTGCAGTGTTACGTCTGTTATAGAAGGATGCTTTTGGGACTGACTCGGTGGTAACCGCATTATGCGCAAATAGCTTTCCAGTCTCAGACGTCTAACCGTTAGACTATAGGAAGTTCTGTTTAAGGGAAACTCCTTCATGCGGAATGTCACTTCTCACAGTGTCTTTGCAGTGGAGAAAAAAAGATAGAACAAGGACGGACAGAGAGAACGATGCAAACCGTGATTGAAGTACAGGGTAAGCCTCGTAGGCCTGTATTATGCATACTGGTAGTTCAACACCGGAGATGTTCCACAGTGTCTACCTCTTCTCAAAACACTTCCAGTATATGAGGGAACTCTGCTACATTAAGTTCTCACGACAGAGATGCGTCTGTGCTCAGTTGGAAAGTGTAGGACGTGTCTGGGTAGCAACCAGTAAGTGTCTGATACAAGCCGCTAAGAGGGGATGCGGAGGAAGGTATCTGCTCAGGGAAGCTACTTCAGGTGCGTACTCATTCATAACAGTGTCTCTCCTTTGAGGATGAAGATAGAACAGGGAACGACTACGGGCACATTAGGTACTGTGAGTAAAGTGCATGGTAAGGCGCTTAAGACTGCCAAACACATATTGGATGTTCACCACCAGTGCAGATCCGCACTTAGTTTCTCCGTCGAAAACGCTTCCTACACTGAGAGGGAAGTGTGCTTTAGGAGGGATTCACTGCAGTGTTACGTCTGTTAAAGAAGGATGCTTTTGGGACTGACTCGGTGGTAACCGCATTAGGCGCACATAGCTTTCCAGTCTCAGACGTCTAACCGTTAGACTATAGGAAGTTCTGTTTAAGGGAAACTCCTTCATGCGGAATGTCACTTCTCACAGTGTCTTTGCAGTGGAGAAAAGAAGATAGAACAAGGACGGACAGAGAGAACGATGCAAACCGTGATTGAAGTACAGGGTAAGCCTCGTAGGCCTCTATTATGCATACTGGTAGTTCAACACCGGAGATGTTCCACAGTGTCTACCTCTTCTCAAAACACTTCCAGTATATGAGGGAACTCTGCTACATTAAGTTCTCACGACAGAGATGCGTCTGTGCTCAGTTGGAAAGTGTAGGACGTGTCTGGGTAGCAACCAGTAAGTGTCTGATACAAGCCGCTAAGAGGGGATGCGGAGGAAGGTATCTGCTCAGGGAAGCTACTTCAGGTGCGTACTCATTCATAAGAGTGTCTCTCCTTTGAGGATGAAGATAGAACAGGGAACGCCTACGGGCACATTAGGTACTGTGAGTAAAGGGCATGCTAAGGCGCTTAAGCCTGCCAAACACATATTGGATGTTCACCACCAGTGCAGATCCGCACTTAGTTTCTGCGTCGAAAACGCTTCCTACACTGAGAGGGAAGTGTGCTTTAGGAGGGATTCACTGCAGTGTTACGTCTGTTAAAGAAGGAAGCTTTTGGGACTGACTCTGTGGTAACCCCAATAGGCGCACATAGCTTTCCAGTCTAAGCCGTCTATCCGTTGGACTATAGCAAGTTCTGTTTAAGGGAAACTCCTTCATGCGGAATGTCACTTCTCACAGTGTCTTTCCAGTGGAGGAAAGAAGATAGAACAACGACGGACAGAGAGAACGTTGCAACCCGTGAGTGAAGTACAGGGTAAGGCACCTAAGCCTCTATGATGCATACTGGATGTTCAACACCTGGGATTTTCCACAATGTCTACCACTTCTCAAAACACTTCCAATATAGGAGGGAACTGTGCTACCATAAATTCTAATGACAGGGATGCATCTGTGCAAGGTTGAAAACTCGAGGTAGTGTCTGGGTAGCAAACATGAAGTGTCTCATAAAGGCACCTTAGACTGGATGCGTAGGAGGTATCTGCTCAGGGAAGCTACTTCAGTTTTGGACTCATTCATAACAGTGCTTCTCCTTGGAGGAATGAAGGAAGAACACGGACGGACTAGGGGCACAGAAGGTACTGTGAATAAAGGGCAGGCTATGAACCTTACGCCTGCCAACCACATATTGGATGTTCACCACCAGTGTTGATCCGCACATAGGTTCTGCGTCTAAAACGCTTCCAACACTGAGAGGGAAGTGTGCTTTAGGAGGGATTCACTGCAGTGTTACGTCTGTTAAAGAAGGATGCTTTTGGGACTGACTCTGTGGTAACCGCATTAGGCGCACATAGCTTTCCAGTCTCAGACGTCTAACCGTTAGACTATAGGAAGTTCTGTTTAAGGGAAACTCCTTCATGCGGAATGTCACTTCTCACAGTGTCTTTGCAGTGGAGAAAAGAAGATAGAACAAGGACGGACAGAGAGAACGATGCAAACCGTGATTGAAGTACAGGGTAAGCCTCGTAGGCCTCTATTATGCATACTGGTAGTTCAACACCGGAGATGTTCCACAGTGTCTACCTCTTCTCAAAACACTTCCAGTATATGAGGGAACTCTGCTACATTAAGTTCTCACGACAGAGATGCGTCTGTGCTCAGTTGGAAAGTGTAGGACGTGTCTGGGTAGCAACCAGTAAGTGTCTGATACAAGCCGCTAAGAGGGGATGCGGAGGAAGGTATCTGCTCAGGGAAGCTACTTCAGGTGCGTACTCATTCATAAGAGTGTCTCTCCTTTGAGGATGAAGATAGAACAGGGAACGACTACGGGCACATTAGGTACTGTGAGTAAAGGGCATGCTAAGGCGCTTAAGCCTGCCAAACACATATTGGATGTTCCCCACCAGTGCAGATCCGCACTTAGTTTCTGCGTCGAAAACGCTTCCTACACTGAGAGGGAAGTGTGCTTTAGGAGGGATTCACTGCAGTGTTACGTCTGTTATAGAAGGATGCTTTTGGGACTGACTCGGTGGTAACCGCATTATGCGCAAATAGCTTTCCAGTCTCAGACGTCTAACCGTTAGACTATAGGAAGTTCTGTTTAAGGGAAACTCCTTCATGCGGAATGTCACTTCTCACAGTGTCTTTGCAGTGGAGAAAAGAAGATAGAACAAGGACGGACAGAGAGAACGATGCAAACCGTGATTGAAGTACAGGGTAAGCCTCGTAGGCCTCTATTATGCATACTGGTAGTTCAACACCGGAGATGTTCCACAGTGTCTACCTCTTCTCAAAACACTTCCAGTATATGAGGGAACTCTGCTACATTAAGTTCTCACGACAGAGATGCGTCTGTGCTCAGTTGGAAAGTGTAGGACGTGTCTGGGTAGCAACCAGTAAGTGTCTGATACAAGCCGCTAAGAGGGGATGCGGAGGAAGGTATCTGCTCAGGGAAGCTACTTCAGGTGCGTACTCATTCATAACAGTGTCTCTCCTTTGAGGATGAAGATAGAACAGGGAACGACTACGGGCACATTAGGTACTGTGAGTAAAGTGCATGGTAAGGCGCTTAAGACTGCCAAACACATATTGGATGTTCACCACCAGTGCAGATCCGCACTTAGTTTCTCCGTCGAAAACGCTTCCTACACTGAGAGGGAAGTGTGCTTTAGGAGGGATTCACTGCAGTGTTACGTCTGTTAAAGAAGGATGCTTTTGGGACTGACTCGGTGGTAACCGCATTAGGCGCACATAGCTTTCCAGTCTCAGACGTCTAACCGTTAGACTATAGGAAGTTCTGTTTAAGGGAAACTCCTTCATGCGGAATGTCACTTCTCACAGTGTCTTTGCAGTGGAGAAAAGAAGATAGAACAAGGACGGACAGAGAGAACGATGCAAACCGTGATTGAAGTACAGGGTAAGCCTCGTAGGCCTCTATTATGCATACTGGTAGTTCAACACCGGAGATGTTCCACAGTGTCTACCTCTTCTCAAAACACTTCCAGTATATGAGGGAACTCTGCTACATTAAGTTCTCACGACAGAGATGCGTCTGTGCTCAGTTGGAAAGTGTAGGACGTGTCTGGGTAGCAACCAGTAAGTGTCTGATACAAGCCGCTAAGAGGGGATGCGGAGGAAGGTATCTGCTCAGGGAAGCTACTTCAGGTGCGTACTCATTCATAAGAGTGTCTCTCCTTTGAGGATGAAGATAGAACAGGGAACGCCTACGGGCACATTAGGTACTGTGAGTAAAGGGCATGCTAAGGCGCTTAAGCCTGCCAAACACATATTGGATGTTCACCACCAGTGCAGATCCGCACTTAGTTTCTGCGTCGAAAACGCTTCCTACACTGAGAGGGAAGTGTGCTTTAGGAGGGATTCACTGCAGTGTTACGTCTGTTAAAGAAGGAAGCTTTTGGGACTGACTCTGTGGTAACCCCAATAGGCGCACATAGCTTTCCAGTCTAAGCCGTCTATCCGTTGGACTATAGCAAGTTCTGTTTAAGGGAAACTCCTTCATGCGGAATGTCACTTCTCACAGTGTCTTTCCAGTGGAGGAAAGAAGATAGAACAACGACGGACAGAGAGAACGTTGCAACCCGTGAGTGAAGTACAGGGTAAGGCACCTAAGCCTCTATGATGCATACTGGATGTTCAACACCTGGGATTTTCCACAATGTCTACCACTTCTCAAAACACTTCCAATATAGGAGGGAACTGTGCTACCATAAATTCTAATGACAGGGATGCATCTGTGCAAGGTTGAAAACTCGAGGTAGTGTCTGGGTAGCAAACATGAAGTGTCTCATAAAGGCACCTTAGACTGGATGCGTAGGAGGTATCTGCTCAGGGAAGCTACTTCAGTTTTGGACTCATTCATAACAGTGCTTCTCCTTGGAGGAATGAAGGAAGAACACGGACGGACTAGGGGCACAGAAGGTACTGTGAATAAAGGGCAGGCTATGAACCTTACGCCTGCCAACCACATATTGGATGTTCACCACCAGTGTTGATCCGCACATAGGTTCTGCGTCTAAAACGCTTCCAACACTGAGAGGGAAGTGTGCTTTAGGAGGGATTCACTGCAGTGTTACGTCTGTTAAAGAAGGATGCTTTTGGGACTGACTCTGTGGTAACCGCATTAGGCGCACATAGCTTTCCAGTCTCAGACGTCTAACCGTTAGACTATAGGAAGTTCTGTTTAAGGGAAACTCCTTCATGCGGAATGTCACTTCTCACAGTGTCTTTGCAGTGGAGAAAAGAAGATAGAACAAGGACGGACAGAGAGCACGATGCAAACCGTGATTGAAGTACAGGGTAAGCCTCGTAGGCCTCTATTATGCATACTGGTAGTTCAACACCGGAGATGTTCCACAGTGTCTAACTCTTCTCAAAACACTTCCAGTATATGAGGGAACTCTGCTACATTAAGTTCTCACGACAGAGATGCGTCTGTGCTCAGTTGGAAAGTGTAAGACGTGTCTGGGTAGCAACCAGTAAGTGTCTGATACAAGCCGCTAAGAGGGGATGCGGAGGAAGGTATCTGCTCAGGGAAGCTACTTCAGGTGCGTACTCATTCATAACAGTGTCTCTCCTTTGAGGATGAAGATAGAACAGGGAACGACTACGGGCACATTAGGTACTGTGAGTAAAGGGCATGCTAAGGCGCTTAAGCCTGCCAAACACATATTGGATGTTCACCACCAGTGCAGATCCGCACTTAGTTTCTGCGTCGAAAACGCTTCCTACACTGAGAGGGAAGTGTGCTTTAGGAGGGATTCACTGCAGTGTTACGTCTGTTAAAGAAGGAAGCTTTTGGGACTGACTCTGTGGTAACCCCAATAGGCGCACATAGCTTTCCAGTCTCAGCCGTCTATCCGTTGGACTATAGCAAGTTCTGTTTAAGGGAAACTCCTTCATGCGGAATGTCACTTCTCACAGTGTCTTTCCAGTGGAGGAAAGAAGATAGAACAACGACGGACAGAGAGAACGTTGCAGCCCGTGAGTGAAGTACAGGGTAAGGCACCTAAGCCTCTATGATGCATACTGGATGTTCAACACCTGGGATTTTCCACAATGTCTACCACTTCTCAAAACAATTCCAATATAGGAGGGAACTGTGCTACCGTAAGTTCTAATGACAGGGATGCATCTGTGCAAGGTTGAAAACTCGAGGATGTGTCTGGGTAGCAAACATGAAGTGTCTCATAAAGGCACCTTAGACTGGATGCGTAGTAGGTATCTGCTAGGGAAGCTACTTCAGTTTTGTACTCATTCATAACAGTGCTTCTCCTTGGAGGAATGAAGGAAGAACACGGACGGACTAGGGGCACAGTAGGTACTGTGAATAAAGGGCAGGCTATGAACCTTACGCCTGCCAACCACATATTGGATGTTCACCACCAGTGTTGATCCGCACATAGGTTCTGCGTCTAAAACGCTTCCAACACTGAGAGGGAAGTGTGCTTTAGGAGGGATTCACTGCAGTGTTACGTCTGTTAAAGAAGGATGCTTTTGGGACTGACTCTGTGGTAACCGCATTAGGCGCACATAGCTTTCCAGTCTCAGACGTCTAACCGTTAGACTATAGGAAGTTCTGTTTAAGGGAAACTCCTTCATGCGGAATGTCACTTCTCACAGTGTCTTTGCAGTGGAGAAAAGAAGATAGAACAAGGACGGACAGAGAGAACGATGCAAACCGTGATTGAAGTACAGGGTAAGCCTCGTAGGCCTCTATTATGCATACTGGTAGTTCAACACCGGAGATGTTCCACAGTGTCTACCTCTTCTCAAAACACTTCCAGTATATGAGGGAACTCTGCTACATTAAGTTCTCACGACAGAGATGCGTCTGTGCTCAGTTGGAAAGTGTAGGACGTGTCTGGGTAGCAACCAGTAAGTGTCTGATACAAGCCGCTAAGAGGGGATGCGGAGGAAGGTATCTGCTCAGGGAAGCTACTTCAGGTGCGTACTCATTCATAACAGTGTCTCTCCTTTGAGGATGAAGATAGAACAGGGAACGACTACGGGCACATTAGGTACTGTGAGTAAAGGGCATGCTAAGGCGCTTAAGCCTGCCAAACACATATTGGATGTTCACCACCAGTGCAGATCCGCACTTAGTTTCTGCGTCGAAAACGCTTCCTATACTGAGAGGGAAGTGTGCTTTAGGAGGGATTCACTGCAGTGTTACGTCTGTTATAGAAGGATGCTTTTGGGACTGACTCGGTGGTAACCGCATTATGCGCAAATAGCTTTCCAGTCTCAGACGTCTAACCGTTAGACTATAGGAAGTTCTGTTTAAGGGAAACTCCTTCATGCGGAATGTCACTTCTCACAGTGTCTTTGCAGTGGAGAAAAAAAGATAGAACAAGGACGGACAGAGAGAACGATGCAAACCGTGATTGAAGTACAGGGTAAGCCTCGTAGGCCTGTATTATGCATACTGGTAGTTCAACACCGGAGATGTTCCACAGTGTCTACCTCTTCTCAAAACACTTCCAGTATATGAGGGAACTCTGCTACATTAAGTTCTCACGACAGAGATGCGTCTGTGCTCAGTTGGAAAGTGTAGGACGTGTCTGGGTAGCAACCAGTAAGTGTCTGATACAAGCCGCTAAGAGGGGATGCGGAGGAAGGTATCTGCTCAGGGAAGCTACTTCAGGTGCGTACTCATTCATAACAGTGTCTCTCCTTTGAGGATGAAGATAGAACAGGGAACGACTACGGGCACATTAGGTACTGTGAGTAAAGTGCATGGTAAGGCGCTTAAGACTGCCAAACACATATTGGATGTTCACCACCAGTGCAGATCCGCACTTAGTTTCTCCGTCGAAAACGCTTCCTACACTGAGAGGGAAGTGTGCTTTAGGAGGGATTCACTGCAGTGTTACGTCTGTTAAAGAAGGATGCTTTTGGGACTGACTCGGTGGTAACCGCATTAGGCGCACATAGCTTTCCAGTCTCAGACGTCTAACCGTTAGACTATAGGAAGTTCTGTTTAAGGGAAACTCCTTCATGCGGAATGTCACTTCTCACAGTGTCTTTGCAGTGGAGAAAAGAAGATAGAACAAGGACGGACAGAGAGAACGATGCAAACCGTGATTGAAGTACAGGGTAAGCCTCGTAGGCCTCTATTATGCATACTGGTAGTTCAACACCGGAGATGTTCCACAGTGTCTACCTCTTCTCAAAACACTTCCAGTATATGAGGGAACTCTGCTACATTAAGTTCTCACGACAGAGATGCGTCTGTGCTCAGTTGGAAAGTGTAGGACGTGTCTGGGTAGCAACCAGTAAGTGTCTGATACAAGCCGCTAAGAGGGGATGCGGAGGAAGGTATCTGCTCAGGGAAGCTACTTCAGGTGCGTACTCATTCATAAGAGTGTCTCTCCTTTGAGGATGAAGATAGAACAGGGAACGCCTACGGGCACATTAGGTACTGTGAGTAAAGGGCATGCTAAGGCGCTTAAGCCTGCCAAACACATATTGGATGTTCACCACCAGTGCAGATCCGCACTTAGTTTCTGCGTCGAAAACGCTTCCTACACTGAGAGGGAAGTGTGCTTTAGGAGGGATTCACTGCAGTGTTACGTCTGTTAAAGAAGGAAGCTTTTGGGACTGACTCTGTGGTAACCCCAATAGGCGCACATAGCTTTCCAGTCTAAGCCGTCTATCCGTTGGACTATAGCAAGTTCTGTTTAAGGGAAACTCCTTCATGCGGAATGTCACTTCTCACAGTGTCTTTCCAGTGGAGGAAAGAAGATAGAACAACGACGGACAGAGAGAACGTTGCAACCCGTGAGTGAAGTACAGGGTAAGGCACCTAAGCCTCTATGATGCATACTGGATGTTCAACACCTGGGATTTTCCACAATGTCTACCACTTCTCAAAACACTTCCAATATAGGAGGGAACTGTGCTACCATAAATTCTAATGACAGGGATGCATCTGTGCAAGGTTGAAAACTCGAGGTAGTGTCTGGGTAGCAAACATGAAGTGTCTCATAAAGGCACCTTAGACTGGATGCGTAGGAGGTATCTGCTCAGGGAAGCTACTTCAGTTTTGGACTCATTCATAACAGTGCTTCTCCTTGGAGGAATGAAGGAAGAACACGGACGGACTAGGGGCACAGAAGGTACTGTGAATAAAGGGCAGGCTATGAACCTTACGCCTGCCAACCACATATTGGATGTTCACCACCAGTGTTGATCCGCACATAGGTTCTGCGTCTAAAACGCTTCCAACACTGAGAGGGAAGTGTGCTTTAGGAGGGATTCACTGCAGTGTTACGTCTGTTAAAGAAGGATGCTTTTGGGACTGACTCTGTGGTAACCGCATTAGGCGCACATAGCTTTCCAGTCTCAGACGTCTAACCGTTAGACTATAGGAAGTTCTGTTTAAGGGAAACTCCTTCATGCGGAATGTCACTTCTCACAGTGTCTTTGCAGTGGAGAAAAGAAGATAGAACAAGGACGGACAGAGAGAACGATGCAAACCGTGATTGAAGTACAGGGTAAGCCTCGTAGGCCTCTATTATGCATACTGGTAGTTCAACACCGGAGATGTTCCACAGTGTCTACCTCTTCTCAAAACACTTCCAGTATATGAGGGAACTCTGCTACATTAAGTTCTCACGACAGAGATGCGTCTGTGCTCAGTTGGAAAGTGTAGGACGTGTCTGGGTAGCAACCAGTAAGTGTCTGATACAAGCCGCTAAGAGGGGATGCGGAGGAAGGTATCTGCTCAGGGAAGCTACTTCAGGTGCGTACTCATTCATAAGAGTGTCTCTCCTTTGAGGATGAAGATAGAACAGGGAACGACTACGGGCACATTAGGTACTGTGAGTAAAGGGCATGCTAAGGCGCTTAAGCCTGCCAAACACATATTGGATGTTCCCCACCAGTGCAGATCCGCACTTAGTTTCTGCGTCGAAAACGCTTCCTACACTGAGAGGGAAGTGTGCTTTAGGAGGGATTCACTGCAGTGTTACGTCTGTTATAGAAGGATGCTTTTGGGACTGACTCGGTGGTAACCGCATTATGCGCAAATAGCTTTCCAGTCTCAGACGTCTAACCGTTAGACTATAGGAAGTTCTGTTTAAGGGAAACTCCTTCATGCGGAATGTCACTTCTCACAGTGTCTTTGCAGTGGAGAAAAGAAGATAGAACAAGGACGGACAGAGAGAACGATGCAAACCGTGATTGAAGTACAGGGTAAGCCTCGTAGGCCTCTATTATGCATACTGGTAGTTCAACACCGGAGATGTTCCACAGTGTCTACCTCTTCTCAAAACACTTCCAGTATATGAGGGAACTCTGCTACATTAAGTTCTCACGACAGAGATGCGTCTGTGCTCAGTTGGAAAGTGTAGGACGTGTCTGGGTAGCAACCAGTAAGTGTCTGATACAAGCCGCTAAGAGGGGATGCGGAGGAAGGTATCTGCTCAGGGAAGCTACTTCAGGTGCGTACTCATTCATAACAGTGTCTCTCCTTTGAGGATGAAGATAGAACAGGGAACGACTACGGGCACATTAGGTACTGTGAGTAAAGTGCATGGTAAGGCGCTTAAGACTGCCAAACACATATTGGATGTTCACCACCAGTGCAGATCCGCACTTAGTTTCTCCGTCGAAAACGCTTCCTACACTGAGAGGGAAGTGTGCTTTAGGAGGGATTCACTGCAGTGTTACGTCTGTTAAAGAAGGATGCTTTTGGGACTGACTCGGTGGTAACCGCATTAGGCGCACATAGCTTTCCAGTCTCAGACGTCTAACCGTTAGACTATAGGAAGTTCTGTTTAAGGGAAACTCCTTCATGCGGAATGTCACTTCTCACAGTGTCTTTGCAGTGGAGAAAAGAAGATAGAACAAGGACGGACAGAGAGAACGATGCAAACCGTGATTGAAGTACAGGGTAAGCCTCGTAGGCCTCTATTATGCATACTGGTAGTTCAACACCGGAGATGTTCCACAGTGTCTACCTCTTCTCAAAACACTTCCAGTATATGAGGGAACTCTGCTACATTAAGTTCTCACGACAGAGATGCGTCTGTGCTCAGTTGGAAAGTGTAGGACGTGTCTGGGTAGCAACCAGTAAGTGTCTGATACAAGCCGCTAAGAGGGGATGCGGAGGAAGGTATCTGCTCAGGGAAGCTACTTCAGGTGCGTACTCATTCATAAGAGTGTCTCTCCTTTGAGGATGAAGATAGAACAGGGAACGCCTACGGGCACATTAGGTACTGTGAGTAAAGGGCATGCTAAGGCGCTTAAGCCTGCCAAACACATATTGGATGTTCACCACCAGTGCAGATCCGCACTTAGTTTCTGCGTCGAAAACGCTTCCTACACTGAGAGGGAAGTGTGCTTTAGGAGGGATTCACTGCAGTGTTACGTCTGTTAAAGAAGGAAGCTTTTGGGACTGACTCTGTGGTAACCCCAATAGGCGCACATAGCTTTCCAGTCTAAGCCGTCTATCCGTTGGACTATAGCAAGTTCTGTTTAAGGGAAACTCCTTCATGCGGAATGTCACTTCTCACAGTGTCTTTCCAGTGGAGGAAAGAAGATAGAACAACGACGGACAGAGAGAACGTTGCAACCCGTGAGTGAAGTACAGGGTAAGGCACCTAAGCCTCTATGATGCATACTGGATGTTCAACACCTGGGATTTTCCACAATGTCTACCACTTCTCAAAACACTTCCAATATAGGAGGGAACTGTGCTACCATAAATTCTAATGACAGGGATGCATCTGTGCAAGGTTGAAAACTCGAGGTAGTGTCTGGGTAGCAAACATGAAGTGTCTCATAAAGGCACCTTAGACTGGATGCGTAGGAGGTATCTGCTCAGGGAAGCTACTTCAGTTTTGGACTCATTCATAACAGTGCTTCTCCTTGGAGGAATGAAGGAAGAACACGGACGGACTAGGGGCACAGAAGGTACTGTGAATAAAGGGCAGGCTATGAACCTTACGCCTGCCAACCACATATTGGATGTTCACCACCAGTGTTGATCCGCACATAGGTTCTGCGTCTAAAACGCTTCCAACACTGAGAGGGAAGTGTGCTTTAGGAGGGATTCACTGCAGTGTTACGTCTGTTAAAGAAGGATGCTTTTGGGACTGACTCTGTGGTAACCGCATTAGGCGCACATAGCTTTCCAGTCTCAGACGTCTAACCGTTAGACTATAGGAAGTTCTGTTTAAGGGAAACTCCTTCATGCGGAATGTCACTTCTCACAGTGTCTTTGCAGTGGAGAAAAGAAGATAGAACAAGGACGGACAGAGAGCACGATGCAAACCGTGATTGAAGTACAGGGTAAGCCTCGTAGGCCTCTATTATGCATACTGGTAGTTCAACACCGGAGATGTTCCACAGTGTCTAACTCTTCTCAAAACACTTCCAGTATATGAGGGAACTCTGCTACATTAAGTTCTCACGACAGAGATGCGTCTGTGCTCAGTTGGAAAGTGTAAGACGTGTCTGGGTAGCAACCAGTAAGTGTCTGATACAAGCCGCTAAGAGGGGATGCGGAGGAAGGTATCTGCTCAGGGAAGCTACTTCAGGTGCGTACTCATTCATAACAGTGTCTCTCCTTTGAGGATGAAGATAGAACAGGGAACGACTACGGGCACATTAGGTACTGTGAGTAAAGGGCATGCTAAGGCGCTTAAGCCTGCCAAACACATATTGGATGTTCACCACCAGTGCAGATCCGCACTTAGTTTCTGCGTCGAAAACGCTTCCTACACTGAGAGGGAAGTGTGCTTTAGGAGGGATTCACTGCAGTGTTACGTCTGTTAAAGAAGGAAGCTTTTGGGACTGACTCTGTGGTAACCCCAATAGGCGCACATAGCTTTCCAGTCTCAGCCGTCTATCCGTTGGACTATAGCAAGTTCTGTTTAAGGGAAACTCCTTCATGCGGAATGTCACTTCTCACAGTGTCTTTCCAGTGGAGGAAAGAAGATAGAACAACGACGGACAGAGAGAACGTTGCAGCCCGTGAGTGAAGTACAGGGTAAGGCACCTAAGCCTCTATGATGCATACTGGATGTTCAACACCTGGGATTTTCCACAATGTCTACCACTTCTCAAAACAATTCCAATATAGGAGGGAACTGTGCTACCGTAAGTTCTAATGACAGGGATGCATCTGTGCAAGGTTGAAAACTCGAGGATGTGTCTGGGTAGCAAACATGAAGTGTCTCATAAAGGCACCTTAGACTGGATGCGTAGTAGGTATCTGCTAGGGAAGCTACTTCAGTTTTGTACTCATTCATAACAGTGCTTCTACTTGGAGGAATGAAGGAAGAACACGGACGGACTAGGGGCACAGTAGGTACTGTGAATAAAGGGCAGGCTATGAACCTTACGCCTGCCAACCACATATTGGATGTTCACCACCAGTGTTGATCCGCACATAGGTTCTGCGTCTAAAACGCTTCCAACACTGAGAGGGAAGTGTGCTTTAGGAGGGATTCACTGCAGTGTTACGTCTGTTAAAGAAGGATGCTTTTGGGACTGACTCTGTGGTAACCGCATTAGGCGCACATAGCTTTCCAGTCTCAGACGTCTAACCGTTAGACTATAGGAAGTTCTGTTTAAGGGAAACTCCTTCATGCGGAATGTCACTTCTCACAGTGTCTTTGCAGTGGAGAAAAGAAGATAGAACAAGGACGGACAGAGAGAACGATGCAAACCGTGATTGAAGTACAGGGTAAGCCTCGTAGGCCTCTATTATGCATACTGGTAGTTCAACACCGGAGATGTTCCACAGTGTCTACCTCTTCTCAAAACACTTCCAGTATATGAGGGAACTCTGCTACATTAAGTTCTCACGACAGAGATGCGTCTGTGCTCAGTTGGAAAGTGTAGGACGTGTCTGGGTAGCAACCAGTAAGTGTCTGATACAAGCCGCTAAGAGGGGATGCGGAGGAAGGTATCTGCTCAGGGAAGCTACTTCAGGTGCGTACTCATTCATAACAGTGTCTCTCCTTTGAGGATGAAGATAGAACAGGGAACGACTACGGGCACATTAGGTACTGTGAGTAAAGGGCATGCTAAGGCGCTTAAGCCTGCCAAACACATATTGGATGTTCACCACCAGTGCAGATCCGCACTTAGTTTCTGCGTCGAAAACGCTTCCTACACTGAGAGGGAAGTGTGCTTTAGGAGGGATTCACTGCAGTGTTACGTCTGTTATAGAAGGATGCTTTTGGGACTGACTCGGTGGTAACCGCATTATGCGCAAATAGCTTTCCAGTCTCAGACGTCTAACCGTTAGACTATAGGAAGTTCTGTTTAAGGGAAACTCCTTCATGCGGAATGTCACTTCTCACAGTGTCTTTGCAGTGGAGAAAAAAAGATAGAACAAGGACGGACAGAGAGAACGATGCAAACCGTGATTGAAGTACAGGGTAAGCCTCGTAGGCCTGTATTATGCATACTGGTAGTTCAACACCGGAGATGTTCCACAGTGTCTACCTCTTCTCAAAACACTTCCAGTATATGAGGGAACTCTGCTACATTAAGTTCTCACGACAGAGATGCGTCTGTGCTCAGTTGGAAAGTGTAGGACGTGTCTGGGTAGCAACCAGTAAGTGTCTGATACAAGCCGCTAAGAGGGGATGCGGAGGAAGGTATCTGCTCAGGGAAGCTACTTCAGGTGCGTACTCATTCATAACAGTGTCTCTCCTTTGAGGATGAAGATAGAACAGGGAACGACTACGGGCACATTAGGTACTGTGAGTAAAGTGCATGGTAAGGCGCTTAAGACTGCCAAACACATATTGGATGTTCACCACCAGTGCAGATCCGCACTTAGTTTCTCCGTCGAAAACGCTTCCTACACTGAGAGGGAAGTGTGCTTTAGGAGGGATTCACTGCAGTGTTACGTCTGTTAAAGAAGGATGCTTTTGGGACTGACTCGGTGGTAACCGCATTAGGCGCACATAGCTTTCCAGTCTCAGACGTCTAACCGTTAGACTATAGGAAGTTCTGTTTAAGGGAAACTCCTTCATGCGGAATGTCACTTCTCACAGTGTCTTTGCAGTGGAGAAAAGAAGATAGAACAAGGACGGACAGAGAGAACGATGCAAACCGTGATTGAAGTACAGGGTAAGCCTCGTAGGCCTCTATTATGCATACTGGTAGTTCAACACCGGAGATGTTCCACAGTGTCTACCTCTTCTCAAAACACTTCCAGTATATGAGGGAACTCTGCTACATTAAGTTCTCACGACAGAGATGCGTCTGTGCTCAGTTGGAAAGTGTAGGACGTGTCTGGGTAGCAACCAGTAAGTGTCTGATACAAGCCGCTAAGAGGGGATGCGGAGGAAGGTATCTGCTCAGGGAAGCTACTTCAGGTGCGTACTCATTCATAAGAGTGTCTCTCCTTTGAGGATGAAGATAGAACAGGGAACGCCTACGGGCACATTAGGTACTGTGAGTAAAGGGCATGCTAAGGCGCTTAAGCCTGCCAAACACATATTGGATGTTCACCACCAGTGCAGATCCGCACTTAGTTTCTGCGTCGAAAACGCTTCCTACACTGAGAGGGAAGTGTGCTTTAGGAGGGATTCACTGCAGTGTTACGTCTGTTAAAGAAGGAAGCTTTTGGGACTGACTCTGTGGTAACCCCAATAGGCGCACATAGCTTTCCAGTCTAAGCCGTCTATCCGTTGGACTATAGCAAGTTCTGTTTAAGGGAAACTCCTTCATGCGGAATGTCACTTCTCACAGTGTCTTTCCAGTGGAGGAAAGAAGATAGAACAACGACGGACAGAGAGAACGTTGCAACCCGTGAGTGAAGTACAGGGTAAGGCACCTAAGCCTCTATGATGCATACTGGATGTTCAACACCTGGGATTTTCCACAATGTCTACCACTTCTCAAAACACTTCCAATATAGGAGGGAACTGTGCTACCATAAATTCTAATGACAGGGATGCATCTGTGCAAGGTTGAAAACTCGAGGTAGTGTCTGGGTAGCAAACATGAAGTGTCTCATAAAGGCACCTTAGACTGGATGCGTAGGAGGTATCTGCTCAGGGAAGCTACTTCAGTTTTGGACTCATTCATAACAGTGCTTCTCCTTGGAGGAATGAAGGAAGAACACGGACGGACTAGGGGCACAGAAGGTACTGTGAATAAAGGGCAGGCTATGAACCTTACGCCTGCCAACCACATATTGGATGTTCACCACCAGTGTTGATCCGCACATAGGTTCTGCGTCTAAAACGCTTCCAACACTGAGAGGGAAGTGTGCTTTAGGAGGGATTCACTGCAGTGTTACGTCTGTTAAAGAAGGATGCTTTTGGGACTGACTCTGTGGTAACCGCATTAGGCGCACATAGCTTTCCAGTCTCAGACGTCTAACCGTTAGACTATAGGAAGTTCTGTTTAAGGGAAACTCCTTCATGCGGAATGTCACTTCTCACAGTGTCTTTGCAGTGGAGAAAAGAAGATAGAACAAGGACGGACAGAGAGCACGATGCAAACCGTGATTGAAGTACAGGGTAAGCCTCGTAGGCCTCTATTATGCATACTGGTAGTTCAAAACCGGAGATGTTCCACAGTGTCTAACTCTTCTCAAAACACTTCCAGTATATGAGGGAACTCTGCTACATTAAGTTCTCACGACAGAGATGCGTCTGTGCTCAGTTGGAAAGTGTAAGACGTGTCTGGGTAGCAACCAGTAAGTGTCTGATACAAGCCGCTAAGAGGGGATGCGGAGGAAGGTATCTGCTCAGGGAAGCTACTTCAGGTGCGTACTCATTCATAACAGTGTCTCTCCTTTGAGGATGAAGATAGAACAGGGAACGACTACGGGCACATTAGGTACTGTGAGTAAAGGGCATGCTAAGGCGCTTAAGCCTGCCAAACACATATTGGATGTTCACCACCAGTGCAGATCCGCACTTAGTTTCTGCGTCGAAAACGCTTCCTACACTGAGAGGGAAGTGTGCTTTAGGAGGGATTCACTGCAGTGTTACGTCTGTTAAAGAAGGAAGCTTTTGGGACTGACTCTGTGGTAACCCCAATAGGCGCACATAGCTTTCCAGTCTCAGCCGTCTATCCGTTGGACTATAGCAAGTTCTGTTTAAGGGAAACTCCTTCATGCGGAATATCACTTCTCACAGTGTCTTTCCAGTGGAGGAAAGAAGATAGAACAACGACGGACAGAGAGAACGTTGCAGCCCGTGAGTGAAGTACAGGGTAAGGCACCTAAGCCTCTATGATGCATACTGGATGTTCAACACCTGGGATTTTCCACAATGTCTACCACTTCTCAAAACACTTCCAATATAGGAGGGAACTGTGCTACCGTAAGTTCTAATGACAGGGATGCATCTGTGCAAGGTTGAAAACTCGAGGATGTGTCTGGGTAGCAAACATGAAGTGTCTCATAAAGGCACCTTAGACTGGATGCGTAGTAGGTATCTGCTAGGGAAGCTACTTCAGTTTTGTACTCATTCATAACAGTGCTTCTCCTTGGAGGAATGAAGGAAGAACACGGACGGACTAGGGGCACACTAGGTACTGTGAATAAAGGGCAGGCTATGAACCTTACGCCTGCCAACCACATATTGGATGTTCACCACCAGTGTTGATCCGCACATAGGTTCTGCGTCTAAAACGCTTCCAACACTGAGAGGGAAGTGTGCTTTAGGAGGGATTCACTGCAGTGTTACGTCTGTTAAAGAAGGATGCTTTTGGGACTGACTCTGTGGTAACCGCATTAGGCGCACATAGCTTTCCAGTCTCAGACGTCTAACCGTTAGACTATAGGAAGTTCTGTTTAGGGGAAACTCCTTCATGCGGAATGTCACTTCTCACAGTGTCTTTGCAGTGGAGAAAAGAAGATAGAACAAGGACGGACAGAGAGAACGATGCAAACCGTGATTGAAGTACAGGGTAAGCCTCGTAGGCCTCTATTATGCATACTGGTAGTTCAACACCGGAGATGTTCCACAGTGTCTACCTCTTCTCAAAACACTTCCAGTATATGAGGGAACTCTCCTACATTAAGTTCTCACGACAGAGATGCGTCTGTGCTCAGTTGGAAAGTGTAGGACGTGTCTGGGTAGCAACCAGTAAGTGTCTGATACAAGCCGCTAAGAGGGGATGCGGAGGAAGGTATCTGCTCAGGGAAGCTACTTCAGGTGCGTACTCATTCATAACAGTGTCTCTCCTTTGAGGATGAAGATAGAACAGGGAACGACTACGGGCACATTAGGTACTGTGAGTAAAGGGCATGCTAAGGCGCTTAAGCCTGCCAAACACATATTGGATGTTCACCACCAGTGCAGATCCGCACTTAGTTTCTGCGTCGAAAACGCTTCCTACACTGAGAGGGAAGTGTGCTTTAGGAGGGATTCACTGCAGTGTTACGTCTGTTAAAGAAGGATGCTTTTGGGACTGACTCGGTGGTAACCGCATTAGGCGCACATAGCTTTCCAGTCTCAGACGTCTAACCGTTAGACTATAGGAAGTTCTGTTTAAGGGAAACTCCTTCATGCGGAATGTCACTTCTCACAGTGTCTTTGCAGTGGAGAAAAGAAGATAGAACAAGGACGGACAGAGAGAACGATGCAAACCGTGATTGAAGTACAGGGTAAGCCTCGTAGGCCTCTATTATGCATACTGGTAGTTCAACACCGGAGATGTTCCACAGTGTCTACCTCTTCTCAAAACACTTCCAGTATATGAGGGAACTCTGCTACATTAAGTTCTCACGACAGAGATGCGTCTGTGCTCAGTTGGAAAGTGTAGGACGTGTCTGGGTAGCAACCAGTAAGTGTCTGATACAAGCCGCTAAGAGGGGATGCGGAGGAAGGTATCTGCTCAGGGAAGCTACTTCAGGTGCGTACTCATTCATAACAGTGTCTCTCCTTTGAGGATGAAGATAGAACAGGGAACGACTACGGGCACATTAGGTACTGTGAGTAAAGGGCATGCTAAGGCGCTTAAGCCTGCCAAACACATATTGGATGTTCACCACCAGTGCAGATCCGCACTTAGTTTCTGCGTCGAAAACGCTTCCTACACTGAGAGGGAAGTGTGCTTTAGGAGGGATTCACTGCAGTGTTACGTCTGTTAAAGAAGGAAGCTTTTGGGACTGACTCTGTGGTAACCCCAATAGGCGCACATAGCTTTCCAGTCTCAGCCGTCTATCCGTTGGACTATAGCAAGTTCTGTTTAAGGGAAACTCCTTCATGCGGAATGTCACTTCTCACAGTGTCTTTGCAGTGGAGGAAAGAAGATAGAACAACGACGGACAGAGAGAACGTTGCAACCCGTGAGTGAAGTACAGGGTAAGGCACCTAAGCCTCTATGATGCATACTGGATGTTCAACACCTGGGATTTTCCACAATGTCTACCACTTCTCAAAACACTTCCAATATAGGAGGGAACTGTGCTACCGTAAGTTCTAATGACAGGGATGCATCTGTGCAAGGTTGAAAACTCGAGGATGTGTCTGGGTAGCAAACATGAAGTGTCTCATAAAGGCACCTTAGACTGGATGCGTAGTAGGTATCTGCTAGGGAAGCTACTTCAGTTTTGTACTCATTCATAACAGTGCTTCTCCTTGGAGGAATGAAGGAAGAACACGGACGGACTAGGGGCACAGTAGGTACTGTGAATAAAGGGCAGGCTATGAACCTTACGCCTGCCAACCACATATTGGATGTTCACCACCAGTGTTGATCCGCACATAGGTTCTGCGTCTAAAACGCTTCCAACACTGAGAGGGAAGTGTGCTTTAGGAGGGATTCACTGCAGTGTTACGTCTGTTAAAGAAGGATGCTTTTGGGACTGACTCTGTGGTAACCGCATTAGGCGCACATAGCTTTCCAGTCTCAGACGTCTAACCGTTAGACTATAGGAAGTTCTGTTTAAGGGAAACTCCTTCATGCGGAATGTCACTTCTCACAGTGTCTTTGCAGTGGAGAAAAGAAGATAGAACAAGGACGGACAGAGAGAACGATGCAAACCGTGATTGAAGTACAGGGTAAGCCTCGTAGGCCTCTATTATGCATACTGGTAGTTCAACACCGGAGATGTTCCACAGTGTCTACCTCTTCTCAAAACACTTCCAGTATATGAGGGAACTCTGCTACATTAAGTTCTCACGACAGAGATGCGTCTGTGCTCAGTTGGAAAGTGTAGGACGTGTCTGGGTAGCAACCAGTAAGTGTCTGATACAAGCCGCTAAGAGGGGATGCGGAGGAAGGTATCTGCTCAGGGAAGCTACTTCAGGTGCGTACTCATTCATAACAGTGTCTCTCCTTTGAGGATGAAGATAGAACAGGGAACGACTACGGGCACATTAGGTACTGTGAGTAAAGGGCATGCTAAGGCGCTTAAGCCTGCCAAACACATATTGGATGTTCACCACCAGTGCAGATCCGCACTTAGTTTCTGCGTCGAAAACGCTTCCTACACTGAGAGGGAAGTGTGCTTTAGGAGGGATTCACTGCAGTGTTACGTCTGTTAAAGAAGGAAGCTTTTGGGACTGACTCTGTGGTAACCCCAATAGGCGCACATAGCTTTCCAGTCTCAGCCGTCTATCCGTTGGACTATAGCAAGTTCTGTTTAAGGGAAACTCCTTCATGCGGAATGTCACTTCTCACAGTGTCTTTGCAGTGGAGGAAAGAAGATAGAACAACGACGGACAGAGAGAACGTTGCAACCCGTGAGTGAAGTACAGGGTAAGGCACCTAAGCCTCTATGATGCATACTGGATGTTCAACACCTGGGATTTTCCACAATGTCTACCACTTCTCAAAACACTTCCAATATAGGAGGGAACTGTGCTACCGTAAGTTCTAATGACAGGGATGCATCTGTGCAAGGTTGAAAACTCGAGGATGTGTCTGGGTAGCAAACATGAAGTGTCTCATAAAGGCACCTTAGACTGGATGCGTAGTAGGTATCTGCTAGGGAAGCTACTTCAGTTTTGTACTCATTCATAACAGTGCTTCTCCTTGGAGGAATGAAGGAAGAACACGGACGGACTAGGGGCACAGTAGGTACTGTGAATAAAGGGCAGGCTATGAACCTTACGCCTGCCAACCACATATTGGATGTTCACCACCAGTGTTGATCCGCACATAGGTTCTGCGTCTAAAACGCTTCCAACACTGAGAGGGAAGTGTGCTTTAGGAGGGATTCACTGCAGTGTTACGTCTGTTAAAGAAGGATGCTTTTGGGACTGACTCTGTGGTAACCGCATTAGGCGCACATAGCTTTCCAGTCTCAGACGTCTAACCGTTAGACTATAGGAAGTTCTGTTTAAGGGAAACTCCTTCATGCGGAATGTCACTTCTCACAGTGTCTTTGCAGTGGAGAAAAGAAGATAGAACAAGGACGGACAGAGAGAACGATGCAAACCGTGATTGAAGTACAGGGTAAGCCTCGTAGGCCTCTATTATGCATACTGGTAGTTCAACACCGGAGATGTTCCACAGTGTCTACCTCTTCTCAAAACACTTCCAGTATATGAGGGAACTCTGCTACATTAAGTTCTCACGACAGAGATGCGTCTGTGCTCAGTTGGAAAGTGTAGGACGTGTCTGGGTAGCAACCAGTAAGTGTCTGATACAAGCCGCTAAGAGGGGATGCGGAGGAAGGTATCTGCTCAGGGAAGCTACTTCAGGTGCGTACTCATTCATAACAGTGTCTCTCCTTTGAGGATGAAGATAGAACAGGGAACGACTACGGGCACATTAGGTACTGTGAGTAAAGGGCATGCTAAGGCGCTTAAGCCTGCCAAACACATATTGGATGTTCACCACCAGTGCAGATCCGCACTTAGTTTCTGCGTCGAAAACGCTTCCTACACTGAGAGGGAAGTGTGCTTTAGGAGGGATTCACTGCAGTGTTACGTCTGTTATAGAAGGATGCTTTTGGGACTGACTCGGTGGTAACCGCATTATGCGCAAATAGCTTTCCAGTCTCAGACGTCTAACCGTTAGACTATAGGAAGTTCTGTTTAAGGGAAACTCCTTCATGCGGAATGTCACTTCTCACAGTGTCTTTGCAGTGGAGAAAAGAAGATAGAACAAGGACGGACAGAGAGAACGATGCAAACCGTGATTGAAGTACAGGGTAAGCCTCGTAGGCCTGTATTATGCATACTGGTAGTTCAACACCGGAGATGTTCCACAGTGTCTACCTCTTCTCAAAACACTTCCAGTATATGAGGGAACTCTGCTACATTAAGTTCTCACGACAGAGATGCGTCTGTGCTCAGTTGGAAAGTGTAGGACGTGTCTGGGTAGCAACCAGTAAGTGTCTGATACAAGCCGCTAAGAGGGGATGCGGAGGAAGGTATCTGCTCAGGGAAGCTACTTCAGGTGCGTACTCATTCATAACAGTGTCTCTCCTTTGAGGATGAAGATAGAACAGGGAACGACTACGGGCACATTAGGTACTGTGAGTAAAGTGCATGGTAAGGCGCTTAAGACTGCCAAACACATATTGGATGTTCACCACCAGTGCAGATCCGCACTTAGTTTCTCCGTCGAAAACGCTTCCTACACTGAGAGGGAAGTGTGCTTTAGGAGGGATTCACTGCAGTGTTACGTCTGTTAAAGAAGGATGCTTTTGGGACTGACTCGGTGGTAACCGCATTAGGCGCACATAGCTTTCCAGTCTCAGACGTCTAACCGTTAGACTATAGGAAGTTCTGTTTAAGGGAAACTCCTTCATGCGGAATGTCACTTCTCACAGTGTCTTTGCAGTGGAGAAAAGAAGATAGAACAAGGACGGACAGAGAGAACGATGCAAACCGTGATTGAAGTACAGGGTAAGCCTCGTAGGCCTCTATTATGCATACTGGTAGTTCAACACCGGAGATGTTCCACAGTGTCTACCTCTTCTCAAAACACTTCCAGTATATGAGGGAACTCTGCTACATTAAGTTCTCACGACAGAGATGCGTCTGTGCTCAGTTGGAAAGTGTAGGACGTGTCTGGGTAGCAACCAGTAAGTGTCTGATACAAGCCGCTAAGAGGGGATGCGGAGGAAGGTATCTGCTCAGGGAAGCTACTTCAGGTGCGTACTCATTCATAAGAGTGTCTCTCCTTTGAGGATGAAGATAGAACAGGGAACGCCTACGGGCACATTAGGTACTGTGAGTAAAGGGCATGCTAAGGCGCTTAAGCCTGCCAAACACATATTGGATGTTCACCACCAGTGCAGATCCGCACTTAGTTTCTGCGTCGAAAACGCTTCCTACACTGAGAGGGAAGTGTGCTTTAGGAGGGATTCACTGCAGTGTTACGTCTGTTAAAGAAGGAAGCTTTTGGGACTGACTCTGTGGTAACCCCAATAGGCGCACATAGCTTTCCAGTCTAAGCCGTCTATCCGTTGGACTATAGCAAGTTCTGTTTAAGGGAAACTCCTTCATGCGGAATGTCACTTCTCACAGTGTCTTTCCAGTGGAGGAAAGAAGATAGAACAACGACGGACAGAGAGAACGTTGCAACCCGTGAGTGAAGTACAGGGTAAGGCACCTAAGCCTCTATGATGCATACTGGATGTTCAACACCTGGGATTTTCCACAATGTCTACCACTTCTCAAAACACTTCCAATATAGGAGGGAACTGTGCTACCATAAATTCTAATGACAGGGATGCATCTGTGCAAGGTTGAAAACTCGAGGTAGTGTCTGGGTAGCAAACATGAAGTGTCTCATAAAGGCACCTTAGACTGGATGCGTAGGAGGTATCTGCTCAGGGAAGCTACTTCAGTTTTGGACTCATTCATAACAGTGCTTCTCCTTGGAGGAATGAAGGAAGAACACGGACGGACTAGGGGCACAGAAGGTACTGTGAATAAAGGGCAGGCTATGAACCTTACGCCTGCCAACCACATATT
Source organism: Neogale vison (assembly GCF_020171115.1). NCBI lineage: Eukaryota > Metazoa > Chordata > Mammalia > Carnivora > Mustelidae > Neogale > Neogale vison. Next base: position 2,817,765 of record NW_025334856.1, read on the forward strand.
GGATGTTCACCACCAGTGTTGATCCGCACATAGGTTCTGCGTCTAAAACGCTTCCAACACTGAGAGGGAAGTGTGCTTTAGGAGGGATTCACTGCAGTGTTACGTCTGTTAAAGAAGGATGCTTTTGGGACTGACTCTGTGGTAACCGCATTAGGCGCACATAGCTTTCCAGTCTCAGACGTCTAACCGTTAGACTATAGGAAGTTCTGTTTAAGGGAAACTCCTTCATGCGGAATGTCACTTCTCACAGTGTCTTTGCAGTGGAGAAAAGAAGATAGAACAAGGACGGACAGAGAGCACGATGCAAACCGTGATTGAAGTACAGGGTAAGCCTCGTAGGCCTCTATTATGCATACTGGTAGTTCAACACCGGAGATGTTCCACAGTGTCTAACTCTTCTCAAAACACTTCCAGTATATGAGGGAACTCTGCTACATTAAGTTCTCACGACAGAGATGCGTCTGTGCTCAGTTGGAAAGTGTAAGACGTGTCTGGGTAGCAACCAGTAAGTGTCTGATACAAGCCGCTAAGAGGGGATGCGGAGGAAGGTATCTGCTCAGGGAAGCTACTTCAGGTGCGTACTCATTCATAACAGTGTCTCTCCTTTGAGGATGAAGATAGAACAGGGAACGACTACGGGCACATTAGGTACTGTGAGTAAAGGGCATGCTAAGGCGCTTAAGCCTGCCAAACACATATTGGATGTTCACCACCAGTGCAGATCCGCACTTAGTTTCTGCGTCGAAAACGCTTCCTACACTGAGAGGGAAGTGTGCTTTAGGAGGGATTCACTGCAGTGTTACGTCTGTTAAAGAAGGAAGCTTTTGGGACTGACTCTGTGGTAACCCCAATAGGCGCACATAGCTTTCCAGTCTCAGCCGTCTATCCGTTGGACTATAGCAAGTTCTGTTTAAGGGAAACTCCTTCATGCGGAATGTCACTTATCACAGTGTCTTTCCAGTGGAGGAAAGAAGATAGAACAACGACGGACAGAGAGAACGTTGCAGCCCGTGAGTGAAGTACAGGGTAAGGCACCTAAGCCTCTATGATGCATACTGGATGTTCAACACCTGGGATTTTCCACAATGTCTACCACTTCTCAAAACACTTCCAATATAGGAGGGAACTGTGCTACCGTAAGTTCTAATGACAGGGATGCATCTGTGCAAGGTTGAAAACTCGAGGATGTGTCTGGGTAGCAAACATGAAGTGTCTCATAAAGGCACCTTAGACTGGATGCGTAGTAGGTATCTGCTAGGGAAGCTACTTCAGTTTTGTACTCATTCATAACAGTGCTTCTCCTTGGAGGAATGAAGGAAGAACACGGACGGACTAGGGGCACAGTAGGTACTGTGAATAAAGGGCAGGCTATGAACCTTACGCCTGCCAACCACATATTGGATGTTCACCACCAGTGTTGATCCGCACATAGGTTCTGCGTCTAAAACGCTTCCAACACTGAGAGGGAAGTGTGCTTTAGGAGGGATTCACTGCAGTGTTACGTCTGTTAAAGAAGGATGCTTTTGGGACTGACTCGGTGGTAACCGCATTAGGCGCACATAGCTTTCCAGTCTCAGACGTCTAACCGTTAGACTATAGGAAGTTCTGTTTAAGGGAAACTCCTTCATGCGGAATGTCACTTCTCACAGTGTCTTTGCAGTGGAGAAAAGAAGATAGAACAAGGACGGACAGAGAGAACGATGCAAACCGTGATTGAAGTACAGGGTAAGCCTCGTAGGCCTCTATTATGCATACTGGTAGTTCAACACCGGAGATGTTCCACAGTGTCTACCTCTTCTCAAAACACTTCCAGTATATGAGGGAACTCTGCTACATTAAGTTCTCACGACAGAGATGCGTCTGTGCTCAGTTGGAAAGTGTAGGACGTGTCTGGGTAGCAACCAGTAAGTGTCTGATACAAGCCGCTAAGAGGGGATGCGGAGGAAGGTATCTGCTCAGGGAAGCTACTTCAGGTGCGTACTCATTCATAAGAGTGTCTCTCCTTTGAGGATGAAGATAGAACAGGGAACGCCTACGGGCACATTAGGTACTGTGAGTAAAGGGCATGCTAAGGCGCTTAAGCCTGCCAAACACATATTGGATGTTCACCACCAGTGCAGATCCGCACTTAGTTTCTGCGTCGAAAACGCTTCCTACACTGAGAGGGAAGTGTGCTTTAGGAGGGATTCACTGCAGTGTTACGTCTGTTAAAGAAGGAAGCTTTTGGGACTGACTCTGTGGTAACCCCAATAGGCGCACATAGCTTTCCAGTCTAAGCCGTCTATCCGTTGGACTATAGCAAGTTCTGTTTAAGGGAAACTCCTTCATGCGGAATGTCACTTCTCACAGTGTCTTTCCAGTGGAGGAAAGAAGATAGAACAACGACGGACAGAGAGAACGTTGCAACCCGTGAGTGAAGTACAGGGTAAGGCACCTAAGCCTCTATGATGCATACTGGATGTTCAACACCTGGGATTTTCCACAATGTCTACCACTTCTCAAAACACTTCCAATATAGGAGGGAACTGTGCTACCATAAATTCTAATGACAGGGATGCATCTGTGCAAGGTTGAAAACTCGAGGTAGTGTCTGGGTAGCAAACATGAAGTGTCTCATAAAGGCACCTTAGACTGGATGCGTAGGAGGTATCTGCTCAGGGAAGCTACTTCAGTTTTGGACTCATTCATAACAGTGCTTCTCCTTGGAGGAATGAAGGAAGAACACGGACGGACTAGGGGCACAGAAGGTACTGTGAATAAAGGGCAGGCTATGAACCTTACGCCTGCCAACCACATATTGGATGTTCACCACCAGTGTTGATCCGCACATAGGTTCTGCGTCTAAAACGCTTCCAACACTGAGAGGGAAGTGTGCTTTAGGAGGGATTCACTGCAGTGTTACGTCTGTTAAAGAAGGATGCTTTTGGGACTGACTCTGTGGTAACCGCATTAGGCGCACATAGCTTTCCAGTCTCAGACGTCTAACCGTTAGACTATAGGAAGTTCTGTTTAAGGGAAACTCCTTCATGCGGAATGTCACTTCTCACAGTGTCTTTGCAGTGGAGAAAAGAAGATAGAACAAGGACGGACAGAGAGCACGATGCAAACCGTGATTGAAGTACAGGGTAAGCCTCGTAGGCCTCTATTATGCATACTGGTAGTTCAACACCGGAGATGTTCCACAGTGTCTAACTCTTCTCAAAACACTTCCAGTATATGAGGGAACTCTGCTACATTAAGTTCTCACGACAGAGATGCGTCTGTGCTCAGTTGGAAAGTGTAAGACGTGTCTGGGTAGCAACCAGTAAGTGTCTGATACAAGCCGCTAAGAGGGGATGCGGAGGAAGGTATCTGCTCAGGGAAGCTACTTCAGGTGCGTACTCATTCATAACAGTGTCTCTCCTTTGAGGATGAAGATAGAACAGGGAACGACTACGGGCACATTAGGTACTGTGAGTAAAGGGCATGCTAAGGCGCTTAAGCCTGCCAAACACATATTGGATGTTCACCACCAGTGCAGATCCGCACTTAGTTTCTGCGTCGAAAACGCTTCCTACACTGAGAGGGAAGTGTGCTTTAGGAGGGATTCACTGCAGTGTTACGTCTGTTAAAGAAGGAAGCTTTTGGGACTGACTCTGTGGTAACCCCAATAGGCGCACATAGCTTTCCAGTCTCAGCCGTCTATCCGTTGGACTATAGCAAGTTCTGTTTAAGGGAAACTCCTTCATGCGGAATGTCACTTCTCACAGTGTCTTTCCAGTGGAGGAAAGAAGATAGAACAACGACGGACAGAGAGAACGTTGCAGCCCGTGAGTGAAGTACAGGGTAAGGCACCTAAGCCTCTATGATGCATACTGGATGTTCAACACCTGGGATTTTCCACAATGTCTACCACTTCTCAAAACAATTCCAATATAGGAGGGAACTGTGCTACCGTAAGTTCTAATGACAGGGATGCATCTGTGCAAGGTTGAAAACTCGAGGATGTGTCTGGGTAGCAAACATGAAGTGTCTCATAAAGGCACCTTAGACTGGATGCGTAGTAGGTATCTGCTAGGGAAGCTACTTCAGTTTTGTACTCATTCATAACAGTGCTTCTCCTTGGAGGAATGAAGGAAGAACACGGACGGACTAGGGGCACAGTAGGTACTGTGAATAAAGGGCAGGCTATGAACCTTACGCCTGCCAACCACATATTGGATGTTCACCACCAGTGTTGATCCGCACATAGGTTCTGCGTCTAAAACGCTTCCAACACTGAGAGGGAAGTGTGCTTTAGGAGGGATTCACTGCAGTGTTACGTCTGTTAAAGAAGGATGCTTTTGGGACTGACTCTGTGGTAACCGCATTAGGCGCACATAGCTTTCCAGTCTCAGACGTCTAACCGTTAGACTATAGGAAGTTCTGTTTAAGGGAAACTCCTTCATGCGGAATGTCAGTTCTCACAGTGTCTTTGCAGTGGAGAAAAGAAGATAGAACAAGGACGGACAGAGAGAACGATGCAAACCGTGATTGAAGTACAGGGTAAGCCTCGTAGGCCTCTATTATGCATACTGGTAGTTCAACACCGGAGATGTTCCACAGTGTCTACCTCTTCTCAAAACACTTCCAGTATATGAGGGAACTCTGCTACATTAAGTTCTCACGACAGAGATGCGTCTGTGCTCAGTTGGAAAGTGTAGGACGTGTCTGGGTAGCAACCAGTAAGTGTCTGATACAAGCCGCTAAGAGGGGATGCGGAGGAAGGTATCTGCTCAGGGAAGCTACTTCAGGTGCGTACTCATTCATAACAGTGTCTCTCCTTTGAGGATGAAGATAGAACAGGGAACGACTACGGGCACATTAGGTACTGTGAGTAAAGGGCATGCTAAGGCGCTTAAGCCTGCCAAACACATATTGGATGTTCACCACCAGTGCAGATCCGCACTTAGTTTCTGCGTCGAAAACGCTTCCTATACTGAGAGGGAAGTGTGCTTTAGGAGGGATTCACTGCAGTGTTACGTCTGTTATAGAAGGATGCTTTTGGGACTGACTCGGTGGTAACCGCATTATGCGCAAATAGCTTTCCAGTCTCAGACGTCTAACCGTTAGACTATAGGAAGTTCTGTTTAAGGGAAACTCCTTCATGCGGAATGTCACTTCTCACAGTGTCTTTGCAGTGGAGAAAAAAAGATAGAACAAGGACGGACAGAGAGAACGATGCAAACCGTGATTGAAGTACAGGGTAAGCCTCGTAGGCCTGTATTATGCATACTGGTAGTTCAACACCGGAGATGTTCCACAGTGTCTACCTCTTCTCAAAACACTTCCAGTATATGAGGGAACTCTGCTACATTAAGTTCTCACGACAGAGATGCGTCTGTGCTCAGTTGGAAAGTGTAGGACGTGTCTGGGTAGCAACCAGTAAGTGTCTGATACAAGCCGCTAAGAGGGGATGCGGAGGAAGGTATCTGCTCAGGGAAGCTACTTCAGGTGCGTACTCATTCATAACAGTGTCTCTCCTTTGAGGATGAAGATAGAACAGGGAACGACTACGGGCACATTAGGTACTGTGAGTAAAGTGCATGGTAAGGCGCTTAAGACTGCCAAACACATATTGGATGTTCACCACCAGTGCAGATCCGCACTTAGTTTCTCCGTCGAAAACGCTTCCTACACTGAGAGGGAAGTGTGCTTTAGGAGGGATTCACTGCAGTGTTACGTCTGTTAAAGAAGGATGCTTTTGGGACTGACTCGGTGGTAACCGCATTAGGCGCACATAGCTTTCCAGTCTCAGACGTCTAACCGTTAGACTATAGGAAGTTCTGTTTAAGGGAAACTCCTTCATGCGGAATGTCACTTCTCACAGTGTCTTTGCAGTGGAGAAAAGAAGATAGAACAAGGACGGACAGAGAGAACGATGCAAACCGTGATTGAAGTACAGGGTAAGCCTCGTAGGCCTCTATTATGCATACTGGTAGTTCAACACCGGAGATGTTCCACAGTGTCTACCTCTTCTCAAAACACTTCCAGTATATGAGGGAACTCTGCTACATTAAGTTCTCACGACAGAGATGCGTCTGTGCTCAGTTGGAAAGTGTAGGACGTGTCTGGGTAGCAACCAGTAAGTGTCTGATACAAGCCGCTAAGAGGGGATGCGGAGGAAGGTATCTGCTCAGGGAAGCTACTTCAGGTGCGTACTCATTCATAAGAGTGTCTCTCCTTTGAGGATGAAGATAGAACAGGGAACGCCTACGGGCACATTAGGTACTGTGAGTAAAGGGCATGCTAAGGCGCTTAAGCCTGCCAAACACATATTGGATGTTCACCACCAGTGCAGATCCGCACTTAGTTTCTGCGTCGAAAACGCTTCCTACACTGAGAGGGAAGTGTGCTTTAGGAGGGATTCACTGCAGTGTTACGTCTGTTAAAGAAGGAAGCTTTTGGGACTGACTCTGTGGTAACCCCAATAGGCGCACATAGCTTTCCAGTCTAAGCCGTCTATCCGTTGGACTATAGCAAGTTCTGTTTAAGGGAAACTCCTTCATGCGGAATGTCACTTCTCACAGTGTCTTTCCAGTGGAGGAAAGAAGATAGAACAACGACGGACAGAGAGAACGTTGCAACCCGTGAGTGAAGTACAGGGTAAGGCACCTAAGCCTCTATGATGCATACTGGATGTTCAACACCTGGGATTTTCCACAATGTCTACCACTTCTCAAAACACTTCCAATATAGGAGGGAACTGTGCTACCATAAATTCTAATGACAGGGATGCATCTGTGCAAGGTTGAAAACTCGAGGTAGTGTCTGGGTAGCAAACATGAAGTGTCTCATAAAGGCACCTTAGACTGGATGCGTAGGAGGTATCTGCTCAGGGAAGCTACTTCAGTTTTGGACTCATTCATAACAGTGCTTCTCCTTGGAGGAATGAAGGAAGAACACGGACGGACTAGGGGCACAGAAGGTACTGTGAATAAAGGGCAGGCTATGAACCTTACGCCTGCCAACCACATATTGGATGTTCACCACCAGTGTTGATCCGCACATAGGTTCTGCGTCTAAAACGCTTCCAACACTGAGAGGGAAGTGTGCTTTAGGAGGGATTCACTGCAGTGTTACGTCTGTTAAAGAAGGATGCTTTTGGGACTGACTCTGTGGTAACCGCATTAGGCGCACATAGCTTTCCAGTCTCAGACGTCTAACCGTTAGACTATAGGAAGTTCTGTTTAAGGGAAACTCCTTCATGCGGAATGTCACTTCTCACAGTGTCTTTGCAGTGGAGAAAAGAAGATAGAACAAGGACGGACAGAGAGAACGATGCAAACCGTGATTGAAGTACAGGGTAAGCCTCGTAGGCCTCTATTATGCATACTGGTAGTTCAACACCGGAGATGTTCCACAGTGTCTACCTCTTCTCAAAACACTTCCAGTATATGAGGGAACTCTGCTACATTAAGTTCTCACGACAGAGATGCGTCTGTGCTCAGTTGGAAAGTGTAGGACGTGTCTGGGTAGCAACCAGTAAGTGTCTGATACAAGCCGCTAAGAGGGGATGCGGAGGAAGGTATCTGCTCAGGGAAGCTACTTCAGGTGCGTACTCATTCATAAGAGTGTCTCTCCTTTGAGGATGAAGATAGAACAGGGAACGACTACGGGCACATTAGGTACTGTGAGTAAAGGGCATGCTAAGGCGCTTAAGCCTGCCAAACACATATTGGATGTTCCCCACCAGTGCAGATCCGCACTTAGTTTCTGCGTCGAAAACGCTTCCTACACTGAGAGGGAAGTGTGCTTTAGGAGGGATTCACTGCAGTGTTACGTCTGTTATAGAAGGATGCTTTTGGGACTGACTCGGTGGTAACCGCATTATGCGCAAATAGCTTTCCAGTCTCAGACGTCTAACCGTTAGACTATAGGAAGTTCTGTTTAAGGGAAACTCCTTCATGCGGAATGTCACTTCTCACAGTGTCTTTGCAGTGGAGAAAAGAAGATAGAACAAGGACGGACAGAGAGAACGATGCAAACCGTGATTGAAGTACAGGGTAAGCCTCGTAGGCCTCTATTATGCATACTGGTAGTTCAACACCGGAGATGTTCCACAGTGTCTACCTCTTCTCAAAACACTTCCAGTATATGAGGGAACTCTGCTACATTAAGTTCTCACGACAGAGATGCGTCTGTGCTCAGTTGGAAAGTGTAGGACGTGTCTGGGTAGCAACCAGTAAGTGTCTGATACAAGCCGCTAAGAGGGGATGCGGAGGAAGGTATCTGCTCAGGGAAGCTACTTCAGGTGCGTACTCATTCATAACAGTGTCTCTCCTTTGAGGATGAAGATAGAACAGGGAACGACTACGGGCACATTAGGTACTGTGAGTAAAGTGCATGGTAAGGCGCTTAAGACTGCCAAACACATATTGGATGTTCACCACCAGTGCAGATCCGCACTTAGTTTCTCCGTCGAAAACGCTTCCTACACTGAGAGGGAAGTGTGCTTTAGGAGGGATTCACTGCAGTGTTACGTCTGTTAAAGAAGGATGCTTTTGGGACTGACTCGGTGGTAACCGCATTAGGCGCACATAGCTTTCCAGTCTCAGACGTCTAACCGTTAGACTATAGGAAGTTCTGTTTAAGGGAAACTCCTTCATGCGGAATGTCACTTCTCACAGTGTCTTTGCAGTGGAGAAAAGAAGATAGAACAAGGACGGACAGAGAGAACGATGCAAACCGTGATTGAAGTACAGGGTAAGCCTCGTAGGCCTCTATTATGCATACTGGTAGTTCAACACCGGAGATGTTCCACAGTGTCTACCTCTTCTCAAAACACTTCCAGTATATGAGGGAACTCTGCTACATTAAGTTCTCACGACAGAGATGCGTCTGTGCTCAGTTGGAAAGTGTAGGACGTGTCTGGGTAGCAACCAGTAAGTGTCTGATACAAGCCGCTAAGAGGGGATGCGGAGGAAGGTATCTGCTCAGGGAAGCTACTTCAGGTGCGTACTCATTCATAAGAGTGTCTCTCCTTTGAGGATGAAGATAGAACAGGGAACGCCTACGGGCACATTAGGTACTGTGAGTAAAGGGCATGCTAAGGCGCTTAAGCCTGCCAAACACATATTGGATGTTCACCACCAGTGCAGATCCGCACTTAGTTTCTGCGTCGAAAACGCTTCCTACACTGAGAGGGAAGTGTGCTTTAGGAGGGATTCACTGCAGTGTTACGTCTGTTAAAGAAGGAAGCTTTTGGGACTGACTCTGTGGTAACCCCAATAGGCGCACATAGCTTTCCAGTCTAAGCCGTCTATCCGTTGGACTATAGCAAGTTCTGTTTAAGGGAAACTCCTTCATGCGGAATGTCACTTCTCACAGTGTCTTTCCAGTGGAGGAAAGAAGATAGAACAACGACGGACAGAGAGAACGTTGCAACCCGTGAGTGAAGTACAGGGTAAGGCACCTAAGCCTCTATGATGCATACTGGATGTTCAACACCTGGGATTTTCCACAATGTCTACCACTTCTCAAAACACTTCCAATATAGGAGGGAACTGTGCTACCATAAATTCTAATGACAGGGATGCATCTGTGCAAGGTTGAAAACTCGAGGTAGTGTCTGGGTAGCAAACATGAAGTGTCTCATAAAGGCACCTTAGACTGGATGCGTAGGAGGTATCTGCTCAGGGAAGCTACTTCAGTTTTGGACTCATTCATAACAGTGCTTCTCCTTGGAGGAATGAAGGAAGAACACGGACGGACTAGGGGCACAGAAGGTACTGTGAATAAAGGGCAGGCTATGAACCTTACGCCTGCCAACCACATATTGGATGTTCACCACCAGTGTTGATCCGCACATAGGTTCTGCGTCTAAAACGCTTCCAACACTGAGAGGGAAGTGTGCTTTAGGAGGGATTCACTGCAGTGTTACGTCTGTTAAAGAAGGATGCTTTTGGGACTGACTCTGTGGTAACCGCATTAGGCGCACATAGCTTTCCAGTCTCAGACGTCTAACCGTTAGACTATAGGAAGTTCTGTTTAAGGGAAACTCCTTCATGCGGAATGTCACTTCTCACAGTGTCTTTGCAGTGGAGAAAAGAAGATAGAACAAGGACGGACAGAGAGCACGATGCAAACCGTGATTGAAGTACAGGGTAAGCCTCGTAGGCCTCTATTATGCATACTGGTAGTTCAACACCGGAGATGTTCCACAGTGTCTAACTCTTCTCAAAACACTTCCAGTATATGAGGGAACTCTGCTACATTAAGTTCTCACGACAGAGATGCGTCTGTGCTCAGTTGGAAAGTGTAAGACGTGTCTGGGTAGCAACCAGTAAGTGTCTGATACAAGCCGCTAAGAGGGGATGCGGAGGAAGGTATCTGCTCAGGGAAGCTACTTCAGGTGCGTACTCATTCATAACAGTGTCTCTCCTTTGAGGATGAAGATAGAACAGGGAACGACTACGGGCACATTAGGTACTGTGAGTAAAGGGCATGCTAAGGCGCTTAAGCCTGCCAAACACATATTGGATGTTCACCACCAGTGCAGATCCGCACTTAGTTTCTGCGTCGAAAACGCTTCCTACACTGAGAGGGAAGTGTGCTTTAGGAGGGATTCACTGCAGTGTTACGTCTGTTAAAGAAGGAAGCTTTTGGGACTGACTCTGTGGTAACCCCAATAGGCGCACATAGCTTTCCAGTCTCAGCCGTCTATCCGTTGGACTATAGCAAGTTCTGTTTAAGGGAAACTCCTTCATGCGGAATGTCACTTCTCACAGTGTCTTTCCAGTGGAGGAAAGAAGATAGAACAACGACGGACAGAGAGAACGTTGCAGCCCGTGAGTGAAGTACAGGGTAAGGCACCTAAGCCTCTATGATGCATACTGGATGTTCAACACCTGGGATTTTCCACAATGTCTACCACTTCTCAAAACAATTCCAATATAGGAGGGAACTGTGCTACCGTAAGTTCTAATGACAGGGATGCATCTGTGCAAGGTTGAAAACTCGAGGATGTGTCTGGGTAGCAAACATGAAGTGTCTCATAAAGGCACCTTAGACTGGATGCGTAGTAGGTATCTGCTAGGGAAGCTACTTCAGTTTTGTACTCATTCATAACAGTGCTTCTCCTTGGAGGAATGAAGGAAGAACACGGACGGACTAGGGGCACAGTAGGTACTGTGAATAAAGGGCAGGCTATGAACCTTACGCCTGCCAACCACATATTGGATGTTCACCACCAGTGTTGATCCGCACATAGGTTCTGCGTCTAAAACGCTTCCAACACTGAGAGGGAAGTGTGCTTTAGGAGGGATTCACTGCAGTGTTACGTCTGTTAAAGAAGGATGCTTTTGGGACTGACTCTGTGGTAACCGCATTAGGCGCACATAGCTTTCCAGTCTCAGACGTCTAACCGTTAGACTATAGGAAGTTCTGTTTAAGGGAAACTCCTTCATGCGGAATGTCACTTCTCACAGTGTCTTTGCAGTGGAGAAAAGAAGATAGAACAAGGACGGACAGAGAGAACGATGCAAACCGTGATTGAAGTACAGGGTAAGCCTCGTAGGCCTCTATTATGCATACTGGTAGTTCAACACCGGAGATGTTCCACAGTGTCTACCTCTTCTCAAAACACTTCCAGTATATGAGGGAACTCTGCTACATTAAGTTCTCACGACAGAGATGCGTCTGTGCTCAGTTGGAAAGTGTAGGACGTGTCTGGGTAGCAACCAGTAAGTGTCTGATACAAGCCGCTAAGAGGGGATGCGGAGGAAGGTATCTGCTCAGGGAAGCTACTTCAGGTGCGTACTCATTCATAACAGTGTCTCTCCTTTGAGGATGAAGATAGAACAGGGAACGACTACGGGCACATTAGGTACTGTGAGTAAAGGGCATGCTAAGGCGCTTAAGCCTGCCAAACACATATTGGATGTTCACCACCAGTGCAGATCCGCACTTAGTTTCTGCGTCGAAAACGCTTCCTACACTGAGAGGGAAGTGTGCTTTAGGAGGGATTCACTGCAGTGTTACGTCTGTTATAGAAGGATGCTTTTGGGACTGACTCGGTGGTAACCGCATTATGCGCAAATAGCTTTCCAGTCTCAGACGTCTAACCGTTAGACTATAGGAAGTTCTGTTTAAGGGAAACTCCTTCATGCGGAATGTCACTTCTCACAGTGTCTTTGCAGTGGAGAAAAAAAGATAGAACAAGGACGGACAGAGAGAACGATGCAAACCGTGATTGAAGTACAGGGTAAGCCTCGTAGGCCTGTATTATGCATACTGGTAGTTCAACACCGGAGATGTTCCACAGTGTCTACCTCTTCTCAAAACACTTCCAGTATATGAGGGAACTCTGCTACATTAAGTTCTCACGACAGAGATGCGTCTGTGCTCAGTTGGAAAGTGTAGGACGTGTCTGGGTAGCAACCAGTAAGTGTCTGATACAAGCCGCTAAGAGGGGATGCGGAGGAAGGTATCTGCTCAGGGAAGCTACTTCAGGTGCGTACTCATTCATAACAGTGTCTCTCCTTTGAGGATGAAGATAGAACAGGGAACGACTACGGGCACATTAGGTACTGTGAGTAAAGTGCATGGTAAGGCGCTTAAGACTGCCAAACACATATTGGATGTTCACCACCAGTGCAGATCCGCACTTAGTTTCTCCGTCGAAAACGCTTCCTACACTGAGAGGGAAGTGTGCTTTAGGAGGGATTCACTGCAGTGTTACGTCTGTTAAAGAAGGATGCTTTTGGGACTGACTCGGTGGTAACCGCATTAGGCGCACATAGCTTTCCAGTCTCAGACGTCTAACCGTTAGACTATAGGAAGTTCTGTTTAAGGGAAACTCCTTCATGCGGAATGTCACTTCTCACAGTGTCTTTGCAGTGGAGAAAAGAAGATAGAACAAGGACGGACAGAGAGAACGATGCAAACCGTGATTGAAGTACAGGGTAAGCCTCGTAGGCCTCTATTATGCATACTGGTAGTTCAACACCGGAGATGTTCCACAGTGTCTACCTCTTCTCAAAACACTTCCAGTATATGAGGGAACTCTGCTACATTAAGTTCTCACGACAGAGATGCGTCTGTGCTCAGTTGGAAAGTGTAGGACGTGTCTGGGTAGCAACCAGTAAGTGTCTGATACAAGCCGCTAAGAGGGGATGCGGAGGAAGGTATCTGCTCAGGGAAGCTACTTCAGGTGCGTACTCATTCATAAGAGTGTCTCTCCTTTGAGGATGAAGATAGAACAGGGAACGCCTACGGGCACATTAGGTACTGTGAGTAAAGGGCATGCTAAGGCGCTTAAGCCTGCCAAACACATATTGGATGTTCACCACCAGTGCAGATCCGCACTTAGTTTCTGCGTCGAAAACGCTTCCTACACTGAGAGGGAAGTGTGCTTTAGGAGGGATTCACTGCAGTGTTACGTCTGTTAAAGAAGGAAGCTTTTGGGACTGACTCTGTGGTAACCCCAATAGGCGCACATAGCTTTCCAGTCTAAGCCGTCTATCCGTTGGACTATAGCAAGTTCTGTTTAAGGGAAACTCCTTCATGCGGAATGTCACTTCTCACAGTGTCTTTCCAGTGGAGGAAAGAAGATAGAACAACGACGGACAGAGAGAACGTTGCAACCCGTGAGTGAAGTACAGGGTAAGGCACCTAAGCCTCTATGATGCATACTGGATGTTCAACACCTGGGATTTTCCACAATGTCTACCACTTCTCAAAACACTTCCAATATAGGAGGGAACTGTGCTACCATAAATTCTAATGACAGGGATGCATCTGTGCAAGGTTGAAAACTCGAGGTAGTGTCTGGGTAGCAAACATGAAGTGTCTCATAAAGGCACCTTAGACTGGATGCGTAGGAGGTATCTGCTCAGGGAAGCTACTTCAGTTTTGGACTCATTCATAACAGTGCTTCTCCTTGGAGGAATGAAGGAAGAACACGGACGGACTAGGGGCACAGAAGGTACTGTGAATAAAGGGCAGGCTATGAACCTTACGCCTGCCAACCACATATTGGATGTTCACCACCAGTGTTGATCCGCACATAGGTTCTGCGTCTAAAACGCTTCCAACACTGAGAGGGAAGTGTGCTTTAGGAGGGATTCACTGCAGTGTTACGTCTGTTAAAGAAGGATGCTTTTGGGACTGACTCTGTGGTAACCGCATTAGGCGCACATAGCTTTCCAGTCTCAGACGTCTAACCGTTAGACTATAGGAAGTTCTGTTTAAGGGAAACTCCTTCATGCGGAATGTCACTTCTCACAGTGTCTTTGCAGTGGAGAAAAGAAGATAGAACAAGGACGGACAGAGAGCACGATGCAAACCGTGATTGAAGTACAGGGTAAGCCTCGTAGGCCTCTATTATGCATACTGGTAGTTCAAAACCGGAGATGTTCCACAGTGTCTAACTCTTCTCAAAACACTTCCAGTATATGAGGGAACTCTGCTACATTAAGTTCTCACGACAGAGATGCGTCTGTGCTCAGTTGGAAAGTGTAAGACGTGTCTGGGTAGCAACCAGTAAGTGTCTGATACAAGCCGCTAAGAGGGGATGCGGAGGAAGGTATCTGCTCAGGGAAGCTACTTCAGGTGCGTACTCATTCATAACAGTGTCTCTCCTTTGAGGATGAAGATAGAACAGGGAACGACTACGGGCACATTAGGTACTGTGAGTAAAGGGCATGCTAAGGCGCTTAAGCCTGCCAAACACATATTGGATGTTCACCACCAGTGCAGATCCGCACTTAGTTTCTGCGTCGAAAACGCTTCCTACACTGAGAGGGAAGTGTGCTTTAGGAGGGATTCACTGCAGTGTTACGTCTGTTAAAGAAGGAAGCTTTTGGGACTGACTCTGTGGTAACCCCAATAGGCGCACATAGCTTTCCAGTCTCAGCCGTCTATCCGTTGGACTATAGCAAGTTCTGTTTAAGGGAAACTCCTTCATGCGGAATATCACTTCTCACAGTGTCTTTCCAGTGGAGGAAAGAAGATAGAACAACGACGGACAGAGAGAACGTTGCAGCCCGTGAGTGAAGTACAGGGTAAGGCACCTAAGCCTCTATGATGCATACTGGATGTTCAACACCTGGGATTTTCCACAATGTCTACCACTTCTCAAAACACTTCCAATATAGGAGGGAACTGTGCTACCGTAAGTTCTAATGACAGGGATGCATCTGTGCAAGGTTGAAAACTCGAGGATGTGTCTGGGTAGCAAACATGAAGTGTCTCATAAAGGCACCTTAGACTGGATGCGTAGTAGGTATCTGCTAGGGAAGCTACTTCAGTTTTGTACTCATTCATAACAGTGCTTCTCCTTGGAGGAATGAAGGAAGAACACGGACGGACTAGGGGCACACTAGGTACTGTGAATAAAGGGCAGGCTATGAACCTTACGCCTGCCAACCACATATTGGATGTTCACCACCAGTGTTGATCCGCACATAGGTTCTGCGTCTAAAACGCTTCCAACACTGAGAGGGAAGTGTGCTTTAGGAGGGATTCACTGCAGTGTTACGTCTGTTAAAGAAGGATGCTTTTGGGACTGACTCTGTGGTAACCGCATTAGGCGCACATAGCTTTCCAGTCTCAGACGTCTAACCGTTAGACTATAGGAAGTTCTGTTTAGGGGAAACTCCTTCATGCGGAATGTCACTTCTCACAGTGTCTTTGCAGTGGAGAAAAGAAGATAGAACAAGGACGGACAGAGAGAACGATGCAAACCGTGATTGAAGTACAGGGTAAGCCTCGTAGGCCTCTATTATGCATACTGGTAGTTCAACACCGGAGATGTTCCACAGTGTCTACCTCTTCTCAAAACACTTCCAGTATATGAGGGAACTCTCCTACATTAAGTTCTCACGACAGAGATGCGTCTGTGCTCAGTTGGAAAGTGTAGGACGTGTCTGGGTAGCAACCAGTAAGTGTCTGATACAAGCCGCTAAGAGGGGATGCGGAGGAAGGTATCTGCTCAGGGAAGCTACTTCAGGTGCGTACTCATTCATAACAGTGTCTCTCCTTTGAGGATGAAGATAGAACAGGGAACGACTACGGGCACATTAGGTACTGTGAGTAAAGGGCATGCTAAGGCGCTTAAGCCTGCCAAACACATATTGGATGTTCACCACCAGTGCAGATCCGCACTTAGTTTCTGCGTCGAAAACGCTTCCTACACTGAGAGGGAAGTGTGCTTTAGGAGGGATTCACTGCAGTGTTACGTCTGTTAAAGAAGGATGCTTTTGGGACTGACTCGGTGGTAACCGCATTAGGCGCACATAGCTTTCCAGTCTCAGACGTCTAACCGTTAGACTATAGGAAGTTCTGTTTAAGGGAAACTCCTTCATGCGGAATGTCACTTCTCACAGTGTCTTTGCAGTGGAGAAAAGAAGATAGAACAAGGACGGACAGAGAGAACGATGCAAACCGTGATTGAAGTACAGGGTAAGCCTCGTAGGCCTCTATTATGCATACTGGTAGTTCAACACCGGAGATGTTCCACAGTGTCTACCTCTTCTCAAAACACTTCCAGTATATGAGGGAACTCTGCTACATTAAGTTCTCACGACAGAGATGCGTCTGTGCTCAGTTGGAAAGTGTAGGACGTGTCTGGGTAGCAACCAGTAAGTGTCTGATACAAGCCGCTAAGAGGGGATGCGGAGGAAGGTATCTGCTCAGGGAAGCTACTTCAGGTGCGTACTCATTCATAACAGTGTCTCTCCTTTGAGGATGAAGATAGAACAGGGAACGACTACGGGCACATTAGGTACTGTGAGTAAAGGGCATGCTAAGGCGCTTAAGCCTGCCAAACACATATTGGATGTTCACCACCAGTGCAGATCCGCACTTAGTTTCTGCGTCGAAAACGCTTCCTACACTGAGAGGGAAGTGTGCTTTAGGAGGGATTCACTGCAGTGTTACGTCTGTTAAAGAAGGAAGCTTTTGGGACTGACTCTGTGGTAACCCCAATAGGCGCACATAGCTTTCCAGTCTCAGCCGTCTATCCGTTGGACTATAGCAAGTTCTGTTTAAGGGAAACTCCTTCATGCGGAATGTCACTTCTCACAGTGTCTTTGCAGTGGAGGAAAGAAGATAGAACAACGACGGACAGAGAGAACGTTGCAACCCGTGAGTGAAGTACAGGGTAAGGCACCTAAGCCTCTATGATGCATACTGGATGTTCAACACCTGGGATTTTCCACAATGTCTACCACTTCTCAAAACACTTCCAATATAGGAGGGAACTGTGCTACCGTAAGTTCTAATGACAGGGATGCATCTGTGCAAGGTTGAAAACTCGAGGATGTGTCTGGGTAGCAAACATGAAGTGTCTCATAAAGGCACCTTAGACTGGATGCGTAGTAGGTATCTGCTAGGGAAGCTACTTCAGTTTTGTACTCATTCATAACAGTGCTTCTCCTTGGAGGAATGAAGGAAGAACACGGACGGACTAGGGGCACAGTAGGTACTGTGAATAAAGGGCAGGCTATGAACCTTACGCCTGCCAACCACATATTGGATGTTCACCACCAGTGTTGATCCGCACATAGGTTCTGCGTCTAAAACGCTTCCAACACTGAGAGGGAAGTGTGCTTTAGGAGGGATTCACTGCAGTGTTACGTCTGTTAAAGAAGGATGCTTTTGGGACTGACTCTGTGGTAACCGCATTAGGCGCACATAGCTTTCCAGTCTCAGACGTCTAACCGTTAGACTATAGGAAGTTCTGTTTAAGGGAAACTCCTTCATGCGGAATGTCACTTCTCACAGTGTCTTTGCAGTGGAGAAAAGAAGATAGAACAAGGACGGACAGAGAGAACGATGCAAACCGTGATTGAAGTACAGGGTAAGCCTCGTAGGCCTCTATTATGCATACTGGTAGTTCAACACCGGAGATGTTCCACAGTGTCTACCTCTTCTCAAAACACTTCCAGTATATGAGGGAACTCTGCTACATTAAGTTCTCACGACAGAGATGCGTCTGTGCTCAGTTGGAAAGTGTAGGACGTGTCTGGGTAGCAACCAGTAAGTGTCTGATACAAGCCGCTAAGAGGGGATGCGGAGGAAGGTATCTGCTCAGGGAAGCTACTTCAGGTGCGTACTCATTCATAACAGTGTCTCTCCTTTGAGGATGAAGATAGAACAGGGAACGACTACGGGCACATTAGGTACTGTGAGTAAAGGGCATGCTAAGGCGCTTAAGCCTGCCAAACACATATTGGATGTTCACCACCAGTGCAGATCCGCACTTAGTTTCTGCGTCGAAAACGCTTCCTACACTGAGAGGGAAGTGTGCTTTAGGAGGGATTCACTGCAGTGTTACGTCTGTTATAGAAGGATGCTTTTGGGACTGACTCGGTGGTAACCGCATTATGCGCAAATAGCTTTCCAGTCTCAGACGTCTAACCGTTAGACTATAGGAAGTTCTGTTTAAGGGAAACTCCTTCATGCGGAATGTCACTTCTCACAGTGTCTTTGCAGTGGAGAAAAGAAGATAGAACAAGGACGGACAGAGAGAACGATGCAAACCGTGATTGAAGTACAGGGTAAGCCTCGTAGGCCTGTATTATGCATACTGGTAGTTCAACACCGGAGATGTTCCACAGTGTCTACCTCTTCTCAAAACACTTCCAGTATATGAGGGAACTCTGCTACATTAAGTTCTCACGACAGAGATGCGTCTGTGCTCAGTTGGAAAGTGTAGGACGTGTCTGGGTAGCAACCAGTAAGTGTCTGATACAAGCCGCTAAGAGGGGATGCGGAGGAAGGTATCTGCTCAGGGAAGCTACTTCAGGTGCGTACTCATTCATAACAGTGTCTCTCCTTTGAGGATGAAGATAGAACAGGGAACGACTACGGGCACATTAGGTACTGTGAGTAAAGTGCATGGTAAGGCGCTTAAGACTGCCAAACACATATTGGATGTTCACCACCAGTGCAGATCCGCACTTAGTTTCTCCGTCGAAAACGCTTCCTACACTGAGAGGGAAGTGTGCTTTAGGAGGGATTCACTGCAGTGTTACGTCTGTTAAAGAAGGATGCTTTTGGGACTGACTCGGTGGTAACCGCATTAGGCGCACATAGCTTTCCAGTCTCAGACGTCTAACCGTTAGACTATAGGAAGTTCTGTTTAAGGGAAACTCCTTCATGCGGAATGTCACTTCTCACAGTGTCTTTGCAGTGGAGAAAAGAAGATAGAACAAGGACGGACAGAGAGAACGATGCAAACCGTGATTGAAGTACAGGGTAAGCCTCGTAGGCCTCTATTATGCATACTGGTAGTTCAACACCGGAGATGTTCCACAGTGTCTACCTCTTCTCAAAACACTTCCAGTATATGAGGGAACTCTGCTACATTAAGTTCTCACGACAGAGATGCGTCTGTGCTCAGTTGGAAAGTGTAGGACGTGTCTGGGTAGCAACCAGTAAGTGTCTGATACAAGCCGCTAAGAGGGGATGCGGAGGAAGGTATCTGCTCAGGGAAGCTACTTCAGGTGCGTACTCATTCATAAGAGTGTCTCTCCTTTGAGGATGAAGATAGAACAGGGAACGCCTACGGGCACATTAGGTACTGTGAGTAAAGGGCATGCTAAGGCGCTTAAGCCTGCCAAACACATATTGGATGTTCACCACCAGTGCAGATCCGCACTTAGTTTCTGCGTCGAAAACGCTTCCTACACTGAGAGGGAAGTGTGCTTTAGGAGGGATTCACTGCAGTGTTACGTCTGTTAAAGAAGGAAGCTTTTGGGACTGACTCTGTGGTAACCCCAATAGGCGCACATAGCTTTCCAGTCTAAGCCGTCTATCCGTTGGACTATAGCAAGTTCTGTTTAAGGGAAACTCCTTCATGCGGAATGTCACTTCTCACAGTGTCTTTCCAGTGGAGGAAAGAAGATAGAACAACGACGGACAGAGAGAACGTTGCAACCCGTGAGTGAAGTACAGGGTAAGGCACCTAAGCCTCTATGATGCATACTGGATGTTCAACACCTGGGATTTTCCACAATGTCTACCACTTCTCAAAACACTTCCAATATAGGAGGGAACTGTGCTACCATAAATTCTAATGACAGGGATGCATCTGTGCAAGGTTGAAAACTCGAGGTAGTGTCTGGGTAGCAAACATGAAGTGTCTCATAAAGGCACCTTAGACTGGATGCGTAGGAGGTATCTGCTCAGGGAAGCTACTTCAGTTTTGGACTCATTCATAACAGTGCTTCTCCTTGGAGGAATGAAGGAAGAACACGGACGGACTAGGGGCACAGAAGGTACTGTGAATAAAGGGCAGGCTATGAACCTTACGCCTGCCAACCACATATTGGATGTTCACCACCAGTGTTGATCCGCACATAGGTTCTGCGTCTAAAACGCTTCCAACACTGAGAGGGAAGTGTGCTTTAGGAGGGATTCACTGCAGTGTTACGTCTGTTAAAGAAGGATGCTTTTGGGACTGACTCTGTGGTAACCGCATTAGGCGCACATAGCTTTCCAGTCTCAGACGTCTAACCGTTAGACTATAGGAAGTTCTGTTTAAGGGAAACTCCTTCATGCGGAATGTCACTTCTCACAGTGTCTTTGCAGTGGAGAAAAGAAGATAGAACAAGGACGGACAGAGAGCACGATGCAAACCGTGATTGAAGTACAGGGTAAGCCTCGTAGGCCTCTATTATGCATACTGGTAGTTCAACACCGGAGATGTTCCACAGTGTCTAACTCTTCTCAAAACACTTCCAGTATATGAGGGAACTCTGCTACATTAAGTTCTCACGACAGAGATGCGTCTGTGCTCAGTTGGAAAGTGTAAGACGTGTCTGGGTAGCAACCAGTAAGTGTCTGATACAAGCCGCTAAGAGGGGATGCGGAGGAAGGTATCTGCTCAGGGAAGCTACTTCAGGTGCGTACTCATTCATAACAGTGTCTCTCCTTTGAGGATGAAGATAGAACAGGGAACGACTACGGGCACATTAGGTACTGTGAGTAAAGGGCATGCTAAGGCGCTTAAGCCTGCCAAACACATATTGGATGTTCACCACCAGTGCAGATCCGCACTTAGTTTCTGCGTCGAAAACGCTTCCTACACTGAGAGGGAAGTGTGCTTTAGGAGGGATTCACTGCAGTGTTACGTCTGTTAAAGAAGGAAGCTTTTGGGACTGACTCTGTGGTAACCCCAATAGGCGCACATAGCTTTCCAGTCTCAGCCGTCTATCCGTTGGACTATAGCAAGTTCTGTTTAAGGGAAACTCCTTCATGCGGAATGTCACTTCTCACAGTGTCTTTCCAGTGGAGGAAAGAAGATAGAACAACGACGGACAGAGAGAACGTTGCAGCCCGTGAGTGAAGTACAGGGTAAGGCACCTAAGCCTCTATGATGCATACTGGATGTTCAACACCTGGGATTTTCCACAATGTCTACCACTTCTCAAAACACTTCCAATATAGGAGGGAACTGTGCTACCGTAAGTTCTAATGACAGGGATGCATCTGTGCAAGGTTGAAAACTCGAGGATGTGTCTGGGTAGCAAACATGAAGTGTCTCATAAAGGCACCTTAGACTGGATGCGTAGTAGGTATCTGCTAGGGAAGCTACTTCAGTTTTGTACTCATTCATAACAGTGCTTCTCCTTGGAGGAATGAAGGAAGAACACGGACGGACTAGGGGCACAGTAGGTACTGTGAATAAAGGGCAGGCTATGAACCTTACGCCTGCCAACCACATATTGGATGTTCACCACCAGTGTTGATCCGCACATAGGTTCTGCGTCTAAAACGCTTCCAACACTGAGAGGGAAGTGTGCTTTAGGAGGGATTCACTGCAGTGTTACGTCTGTTAAAGAAGGATGCTTTTGGGACTGACTCTGTGGTAACCGCATTAGGCGCACATAGCTTTCCAGTCTCAGACGTCTAACCGTTAGACTATAGGAAGTTCTGTTTAAGGGAAACTCCTTCATGCGGAATGTCAGTTCTCACAGTGTCTTTGCAGTGGAGAAAAGAAGATAGAACAAGGACGGACAGAGAGAACGATGCAAACCGTGATTGAAGTACAGGGTAAGCCTCGTAGGCCTCTATTATGCATACTGGTAGTTCAACACCGGAGATGTTCCACAGTGTCTACCTCTTCTCAAAACACTTCCAGTATATGAGGGAACTCTGCTACATTAAGTTCTCACGACAGAGATGCGTCTGTGCTCAGTTGGAAAGTGTAGGACGTGTCTGGGTAGCAACCAGTAAGTGTCTGATACAAGCCGCTAAGAGGGGATGCGGAGGAAGGTATCTGCTCAGGGAAGCTACTTCAGGTGCGTACTCATTCATAACAGTGTCTCTCCTTTGAGGATGAAGATAGAACAGGGAACGACTACGGGCACATTAGGTACTGTGAGTAAAGGGCATGCTAAGGCGCTTAAGCCTGCCAAACACATATTGGATGTTCACCACCAGTGCAGATCCGCACTTAGTTTCTGCGTCGAAAACGCTTCCTACACTGAGAGGGAAGTGTGCTTTAGGAGGGATTCACTGCAGTGTTACGTCTGTTATAGAAGGATGCTTTTGGGACTGACTCGGTGGTAACCGCATTATGCGCAAATAGCTTTCCAGTCTCAGACGTCTAACCGTTAGACTATAGGAAGTTCTGTTTAAGGGAAACTCCTTCATGCGGAATGTCACTTCTCACAGTGTCTTTGCAGTGGAGAAAAAAAGATAGAACAAGGACGGACAGAGAGAACGATGCAAACCGTGATTGAAGTACAGGGTAAGCCTCGTAGGCCTGTATTATGCATACTGGTAGTTCAACACCGGAGATGTTCCACAGTGTCTACCTCTTCTCAAAACACTTCCAGTATATGAGGGAACTCTGCTACATTAAGTTCTCACGACAGAGATGCGTCTGTGCTCAGTTGGAAAGTGTAGGACGTGTCTGGGTAGCAACCAGTAAGTGTCTGATACAAGCCGCTAAGAGGGGATGCGGAGGAAGGTATCTGCTCAGGGAAGCTACTTCAGGTGCGTACTCATTCATAACAGTGTCTCTCCTTTGAGGATGAAGATAGAACAGAGAACGACTACGGGCACATTAGGTACTGTGAGTAAAGTGCATGGTAAGGCGCTTAAGACTGCCAAACACATATTGGATGTTCACCACCAGTGCAGATCCGCACTTAGTTTCTCCGTCGAAAACGCTTCCTACACTGAGAGGGAAGTGTGCTTTAGGAGGGATTCACTGCAGTGTTACGTCTGTTAAAGAAGGATGCTTTTGGGACTGACTCGGTGGTAACCGCATTAGGCGCACATAGCTTTCCAGTCTCAGACGTCTAACCGTTAGACTATAGGAAGTTCTGTTTAAGGGAAACTCCTTCATGCGGAATGTCACTTCTCACAGTGTCTTTGCAGTGGAGAAAAGAAGATAGAACAAGGACGGACAGAGAGAACGATGCAAACCGTGATTGAAGTACAGGGTAAGCCTCGTAGGCCTCTATTATGCATACTGGTAGTTCAACACCGGAGATCTTCCACAGTGTCTACCTCTTCTCAAAACACTTCCAGTATATGAGGGAACTCTGCTACATTAAGTTCTCACGACAGAGATGCGTCTGTGCTCAGTTGGAAAGTGTAGGACGTGTCTGGGTAGCAACCAGTAAGTGTCTGATACAAGCCGCTAAGAGGGGATGCGCAGGAAGGTATCTGCTCAGGGAAGCTACTTCAGGTGCGTACTCATTCATAACAGTGTCTCTCCTTTGAGGATGAAGATAGAACAGGGAACGCCTACGGGCACATTAGGTACTGTGAGTAAAGGGCATGCTAAGGCGCTTAAGCCTGCCAAACACATATTGGATGTTCACCACCAGTGCAGATCCGCACTTAGTTTCTGCGTCGAAAACGCTTCCTACACTGAGAGGGAAGTGTGCTTTAGGAGGGATTCACTGCAGTGTTACGTCTGTTAAAGAAGGAAGCTTTTGGGACTGACTCTGTGGTAACCCCAATAGGCGCACATAGCTTTCCAGTCTAAGCCGTCTATCCGTTGGACTATAGCAAGTTCTGTTTAAGGGAAACTCCTTCATGCGGAATGTCACTTCTCACAGTGTCTTTCCAGTGGAGGAAAGAAGATAGAACAACGACGGACAGAGAGAACGTTGCAACCCGTGAGTGAAGTACAGGGTAAGGCACCTAAGCCTCTATGATGCATACTGGATGTTCAACACCTGGGATTTTCCACAATGTCTACCACTTCTCAAAACACTTCCAATATAGGAGGGAACTGTGCTACCATAAATTCTAATGACAGGGATGCATCTGTGCAAGGTTGAAAACTCGAGGTAGTGTCTGGGTAGCAAACATGAAGTGTCTCATAAAGGCACCTTAGACTGGATGCGTAGGAGGTATCTGCTCAGGGAAGCTACTTCAGTTTTGGACTCATTCATAACAGTGCTTCTCCTTGGAGGAATGAAGGAAGAACACGGACGGACTAGGGGCACAGAAGGTACTGTGAATAAAGGGCAGGCTATGAACCTTACGCCTGCCAACCACATATTGGATGTTCACCACCAGTGTTGATCCGCACATAGGTTCTGCGTCTAAAACGCTTCCAACACTGAGAGGGAAGTGTGCTTTAGGAGGGATTCACTGCAGTGTTACGTCTGTTAAAGAAGGATGCTTTTGGGACTGACTCTGTGGTAACCGCATTAGGCGCACATAGCTTTCCAGTCTCAGACGTCTAACCGTTAGACTATAGGAAGTTCTGTTTAAGGGAAACTCCTTCATGCGGAATGTCACTTCTCACAGTGTCTTTGCAGTGGAGAAAAGAAGATAGAACAAGGACGGACAGAGAGCACGATGCAAACCGTGATTGAAGTACAGGGTAAGCCTCGTAGGCCTCTATTATGCATACTGGTAGTTCAACACCGGAGATGTTCCACAGTGTCTAACTCTTCTCAAAACACTTCCAGTATATGAGGGAACTCTGCTACATTAAGTTCTCACGACAGAGATGCGTCTGTGCTCAGTTGGAAAGTGTAAGACGTGTCTGGGTAGCAACCAGTAAGTGTCTGATACAAGCCGCTAAGAGGGGATGCGGAGGAAGGTATCTGCTCAGGGAAGCTACTTCAGGTGCGTACTCATTCATAACAGTGTCTCTCCTTTGAGGATGAAGATAGAACAGGGAACGACTACGGGCACATTAGGTACTGTGAGTAAAGGGCATGCTAAGGCGCTTAAGCCTGCCAAACACATATTGGATGTTCACCACCAGTGCAGATCCGCACTTAGTTTCTGCGTCGAAAACGCTTCCTACACTGAGAGGGAAGTGTGCTTTAGGAGGGATTCACTGCAGTGTTACGTCTGTTAAAGAAGGAAGCTTTTGGGACTGACTCTGTGGTAACCCCAATAGGCGCACATAGCTTTCCAGTCTCAGCCGTCTATCCGTTGGACTATAGCAAGTTCTGTTTAAGGGAAACTCCTTCATGCGGAATATCACTTCTCACAGTGTCTTTCCAGTGGAGGAAAGAAGATAGAACAACGACGGACAGAGAGAACGTTGCAGCCCGTGAGTGAAGTACAGGGTAAGGCACCTAAGCCTCTATGATGCATACTGGATGTTCAACACCTGGGATTTTCCACAATGTCTACCACTTCTCAAAACACTTCCAATATAGGAGGGAACTGTGCTACCGTAAGTTCTAATGACAGGGATGCATCTGTGCAAGGTTGAAAACTCGAGGATGTGTCTGGGTAGCAAACATGAAGTGTCTCATAAAGGCACCTTAGACTGGATGCGTAGTAGGTATCTGCTAGGGAAGCTACTTCAGTTTTGTACTCATTCATAACAGTGCTTCTCCTTGGAGGAATGAAGGAAGAACACGGACGGACTAGGGGCACACTAGGTACTGTGAATCAAGGGCAGGCTATGAACCTTACGCCTGCCAACCACATATTGGATGTTCACCACCAGTGTTGATCCGCACATAGGTTCTGCGTCTAAAACGCTTCCAACACTGAGAGGGAAGTGTGCTTTAGGAGGGATTCACTGCAGTGTTACGTCTGTTAAAGAAGGATGCTTTTGGGACTGACTCTGTGGTAACCGCATTAGGCGCACATAGCTTTCCAGTCTCAGACGTCTAACCGTTAGACTATAGGAAGTTCTGTTTAGGGGAAACTCCTTCATGCGGAATGTCACTTCTCACAGTGTCTTTGCAGTGGAGAAAAGAAGATAGAACAAGGACGGACAGAGAGAACGATGCAACCCGTGAGTGAAGTACAGGGTAAGCCTCGTAGGCCTCTATTATGCATACTGGTAGTTCAACACCGGAGATGTTCCACAGTGTCTACCTCTTCTCAAAACACTTCCAGTATATGAGGGAACTCTGCTACATTAAGTTCTCACGACAGAGATGCGTCTGTGCTCAGTTGGAAAGTGTAGGACGTGTCTGGGTAGCAACCAGTAAGTGTCTGATACAAGCCGCTAAGAGGGGATGCGGAGGAAGGTATCTGCTCAGGGAAGCTACTTCAGGTGCGTACTCATTCATAACAGTGTCTCTCCTTTGAGGATGAAGATAGAACAGGGAACGACTACGGGCACATTAGGTACTGTGAGTAAAGGGCATGCTAAGGCGCTTAAGCCTGCCAAACACATATTGGATGTTCACCACCAGTGCAGATCCGCACTTAGTTTCTGCGTCGAAAACGCTTCCTACACTGAGAGGGAAGTGTGCTTTAGGAGGGATTCACTGCAGTGTTACGTCTGTTATAGAAGGATGCTTTTGGGACTGACTTGGTGGTAACCGCATTATGCGCAAATAGCTTTCCAGTCTCAGACGTCTAACCGTTAGACTATAGGAAGTTCTGTTTAAGGGAAACTCCTTCATGCGGAATGTCACTTCTCACAGTGTCTTTGCAGTGGAGAAAAGAAGATAGAACAAGGACGGACAGAGAGAACGATGCAAACCGTGATTGAAGTACAGGGTAAGCCTCGTAGGCCTCTATTATGCATACTGGTAGTTCAACACCGGAGATGTTCCACAGTGTCTACCTCTTCTCAAAACACTTCCAGTATATGAGGGAACTCTGCTACATTAAGTTCTCACGACAGAGATGCGTCTGTGCTCAGTTGGAAAGTGTAGGACGTGTCTGGGTAGCAACCAGTAAGTGTCTGATACAAGCCGCTAAGAGGGGATGCGGAGGAAGGTATCTGCTCAGGGAAGCTACTTCAGGTGCGTACTCATTCATAAGAGTGTCTCTCCTTTGAGGATGAAGATAGAACAGGGAACGACTACGGGCACATTAGGTACTGTGAGTAAAGGGCATGCTAAGGCGCTTAAGCCTGCCAAACACATATTGGATGTTCACCACCAGTGCAGATCCGCACTTAGTTTCTGCGTCGAAAACGCTTCCTACACTGAGAGGGAAGTGTGCTTTAGGAGGGATTCACTGCAGTGTTACGTCTGTTAAAGAAGGAAGCTTTTGGGACTGACTCTGTGGTAACCCCAATAGGCGCACATAGCTTTCCAGTCTCAGCCGTCTATCCGTTGGACTATAGCAAGTTCTGTTTAAGGGAAACTCCTTCATGCGGAATGTCACTTCTCACAGTGTCTTTCCAGTGGAGGAAAGAAGATAGAACAACGATGGACAGAGAGAACGTTGCAACCCGTGAGTGAAGTACAGGGTAAGGCACCTAAGCCTCTATGATGCATACTGGATGTTCAACACCTGGGATTTTCCACAATGTCTACCACTTCTCAAAACACTTCCAATATAGGAGGGAACTGTGCTACCGTAAGATCTAATGACAGGGATGCATCTGTGCAAGGTTGAAAACTCGAGGATGTGTCTGGGTAGCAAACATGAAGTGTCTCATAAAGGACCTTAGACTGGATGCGTAGGAGGTATCTGCTCAGGGAAGCCACTTCAGTTTTGTACTCATTCATAACAGTGCTTCTCCTTGGAGGAATGAAGGAAGAACACAGACGGACTAGGGGCACATTAGGTACTGTGAATAAAGGGCAGGCTATGAACCTTACGCCTGCCAACCACATATTGGATGTTCACCACCAGTGCAGATCCGCACTTAGTTTCTGCGTCGAAAACGCTTCCTACACTGAGAGGGAAGTGTGCTTTAGGAGGGATTCACTGCAGTGTTACGTCTGTTAAAGAAGGAAGCTTTTGGGACTGACTCTGTGGTAACCCCAATAGGCGCACATAGCTTTCCAGTCTCAGCCGTCTATCCGTTGGACTATAGCAAGTTCTGTTTAAGGGAAACTCCTTCATGCGGAATGTCACTTCTCACAGTGTCTTTCCAGTGGAGGAAAGAAGATAGAACAACGACGGACAGAGAGAACGTTGCAACCCTTCAGTGAAGTACAGTGTAAGGCACCTAAGCCTCTATGATGCATACTGGATGTTCAACACCTGGGATTTTCCACAATGTCTACCACTTCTCAAAACACTTCCAATATAGGAGGGAACTGTGCTACCGTAAGTTCTAATGACAGGGATGCATCTGTGCAAGGTTGAAAACTCGAGGATGTGTCTGGGTAGCAAACATGAAGTGTCTCATAAAGGCACCTTAGACTGGATGCGTAGTAGGTATCTGCTAGGGAAGCTACTTCAGTTTTGTACTCATTCATAACAGTGCTTCTCCTTGGAGGAATGAAGGAAGAACACGGACGGACTAGGGGCACAGTAGGTACTGTGAATAAAGGGCAGGCTATGAACCTTACGCCTGCCAACCACATATTGGATGTTCACCACCAGTGTTGATCCGCACATAGGTTCTGCGTCTAAAACGCTTCCAACACTGAGAGGGAAGTGTGCTTTAGGAGGGATTCACTGCAGTGTTACGTCTGTTAAAGAAGGATGCTTTTGGGACTGACTCGGTGGTAACCGCATTAGGCGCACATAGCTTTCCAGTCTCAGACGTCTAACCGTTAGACTATAGGAAGTTCTGTTTAAGGGAAACTCCTTCATGCGGAATGTCACTTCTCACAGTGTCTTTGCAGTGGAGAAAAGAAGATAGAACAAGGACGGACAGAGAGAACGATGCAAACCGTGATTGAAGTACAGGGTAAGCCTCGTAGGCCTCTATTATGCATACTGGTAGTTCAACACCGGAGATGTTCCACAGTGTCTACCTCTTCTCAAAACACTTCCAGTATATGAGGGAACTCTGCTACATTAAGTTCTCACGACAGAGATGCGTCTGTGCTCAGTTGGAAAGTGTAGGACGTGTCTGGGTAGCAACCAGTAAGTGTCTGATACAAGCCGCTAAGAGGGGATGCGGAGGAAGGTATCTGCTCAGGGAAGCTACTTCAGGTGCGTACTCATTCATAACAGTGTCTCTCCTTTGAGGATGAAGATAGAACAGGGAACGACTACGGGCACATTAGGTACTGTGAGTAAAGGGCATGCTAAGGCGCTTAAGCCTGCCAAACACATATTGGATGTTCACCACCAGTGCAGATCCGCACTTAGTTTCTGCGTCGAAAACGCTTCCTACACTGAGAGGGAAGTGTGCTTTAGGAGGGATTCACTGCAGTGTTACGTCTGTTAAAGAAGGAAGCTTTTGGGACTGACTCTGTGGTAACCCCAATAGGCGCACATAGCTTTCCAGTCTCAGCCGTCTATCCGTTGGACTATAGCAAGTTCTGTTTAAGGGAAACTCCTTCATGCGGAATGTCACTTCTCACAGTGTCTTTCCAGTGGAGGAAAGAAGATAGAACAACGAAGGACAGAGAGAACGTTGCAACCCTTGAGTGAAGTACAGTGTAAGGCACCTAAGCCTCTATGATGCATACTGGATGTTCAACACCTGGGATTTTCCACAATGTCTACCACTTCTCAAAACACTTCCAATATAGGAGGGAACTGTGCTACCGTAAGTTCTAATGACAGGGATGCATCTGTGCAAGGTTGAAAACTCGAGGATGTGTCTGGGTAGCAAACATGAAGTGTCTCATAAAGGCACCTTAGAATGGATGCGTAGGAGGTATCTGCTCAGGGAAGCTACTTCAGTTTTGTACTCATTCATAACAGTGCTTCTCCTTGTAGTAATGAAGGAAGAACACGGACGGACTAGGGGCACAGTAGGTACTGTGAATAAAGGGCAGGCTATGAACCATACGCCTGCCAACCACATATTGGATGTTCACCACCAGTGTTGATCCGCACATAGGTTCTGCGTCTAAAACGCTTCCAACACTGAGAGGGAAGTGTGCTTTAGGAGGGATTCACTGCAGTGTTACGTCTGTTAAAGAAGGATGCTTTTGGGACTGACTCTGTGGTAACCGCATTAGGCGCACATAGCTTTCCAGTCTCAGACGTCTAACCGTTAGACTATAGGAAGTTCTGTTTAAGGGAAACTCCTTCATGCGGAATGTCACTTTTAACAGTGTCTTTGCAGTGGAGAAAAGAAGATAGAACAAGGACGGACAGAGAGAACGATGCAAACCGTGATTGAAGTACAGGGTAAGCCTCGTAGGCCTCTATTATGCATACTGGTAGTTCAACACCGGAGATGTTCCACAGTGTCTACCTCTTCTCAAAACACTTCCAGTATATGAGGGAACTCTGCTACATTAAGTTCTCACGACAGAGATGCGTCTGTGCTCAGTTGGAAATGTAGGACGTGTCTGGGTAGCAACCAGTAAGTGTCTGATACAAGCCGCTAAGAGGGGATGCGGAGGAAGGTATCTGCTCAGGGAAGCTACTTCAGGTGCGTACTCATTCATAACAGTGTCTCTCCTTTGAGGATGAAGATAGAACAGGGAACGACTATGGGCACATTAGGTACTGTGAGTAAAGGGCATGCTAAGGCGCTTAAGCCTGCCAAACACATATTGGATGTTCACCACCAGTGCAGATCCGCACTTAGTTTCTGCGTCGAAAACGCTTCCTACACTGAGAGGGAAGTGTGCTTTAGGAGGGATTCACTGCAGTGTTACGTCTGTTAAAGAAGGATGCTTTTGGGACTGACTCGGTGGTAACCGCATTAGGCGCACATAGCTTTCCAGTCTCAGACGTCTAACCGTTAGACTATAGGAAGTTCTGTTTAAGGGAAACTCCTTCATGCGGAATGTCACTTCTCACAGTGTCTTTGCAGTGGAGAAAAGAAGATAGAACAAGGACGGACAGAGAGAACGATGCAAACCGTGATTGAAGTACAGGGTAAGCCTCGTAGGCCTCTATTATGCATACTGGTAGTTCAACACCGGAGATGTTCCACAGTGTCTACCTCTTCTCAAAACACTTCCAGTATATGAGGGAACTCTGCTACATTAAGTTCTCACGACAGAGATGCGTCTGTGCTCAGTTGGAAAGTGTAGGACGTGTCTGGGTAGCAACCAGTAAGTGTCTGATACAAGCCGCTAAGAGGGGATGCGGAGGAAGGTATCTGCTCAGGGAAGCTACTTCAGGTGCGTACTCATTCATAAGAGTGTCTCTCCTTTGAGGATGAAGATAGAACAGGGAACGACTACGGGCACATTAGGTACTGTGAGTAAAGGGCATGCTAAGGCGCTTAAGCCTGCCAAACACATATTGGATGTTCACCACCAGAGCAGATCCGCACTTAGTTTCTGCGTCGAAAACGCTTCCTACACTGAGAGGGAAGTGTGCTTTAGGAGGGATTCACTGCAGTGTTACGTCTGTTAAAGAAGGAAGCTTTTGGGACTGACTCTGTGGTAACCCCAATAGGCGCACATAGCTTTCCAGTCTCAGCCGTCTATCCGTTGGACTATAGCAAGTTCTGTTTAAGGGAAACTCCTTCATGCGGAATGTCACTTCTCACAGTGTCTTTCCAGTGGAGGAAAGAAGATAGAACAACGACGGACAGAGAGAACGTTGCAACCCGTGATTGAAGTACAGGGTAAGGCACCTAAGCCTCTATGATGCATACTGGTAGTTCAACACCGGAGATGTTCCACAATGTCTACCACTTCTCAAAACACTTCCAATATAGGAGGGAACTGTGCTACCGTAAGTTCTAATGACAGGGATGCATCTGTGCAAGGTTGAAAACTCGAGGATGTGTCTGGGTAGCAAACATGAAGTGTCTCATAAAGGCACCTTAGACTGGATGCGTAGTAGGTATCTGCTAGGGAAGCTACTTCAGTTTTGTACTCATTCATAACAGTGCTTCTCCTTGGAGGAATGAAGGAAGAACACGGACGGACTAGGGGCACAGTAGGTACTGTGAATAAAGGGCAGGCTATGAACCTTACGCCTGCCAACCACATATTGGATGTTCACCACCAGTGTTGATCCGCACATAGGTTCTGCGTCTAAAACGCTTCCAACACTGAGAGGGAAGTGTGCTTTAGGAGGGATTCACTGCAGTGTTACGTCTGTTAAAGAAGGATGCTTTTGGGACTGACTCTGTGGTAACCGCATTAGGCGCACATAGCTTTCCAGTCTCAGACGTCTAACCGTTAGACTATAGGAAGTTCTGTTTAAGGGAAACTCCTTCATGCGGAATGTCACTTCTCACAGTGTCTTTGCAGTGGAGAAAAGAAGATAGAACAAGGACGGACAGAGAGAACGATGCAAACCGTGATTGAAGTACAGGGTAAGCCTCGTAGGCCTCTATTATGCATACTGGTAGTTCAACACCGGAGATGTTCCACAGTGTCTACCTCTTCTCAAAACACTTCCAGTATATGAGGGAACTCTGCTACATTAAGTTCTCACGACAGAGATGCGTCTGTGCTCAGTTGGAAAGTGTAGGACGTGTCAGGGTAGCAACCAGTAAGTGTCTGATACAAGCCGCTAAGAGGGGATGCGGAGGAAGGTATCTGCTCAGGGAAGCTACTTCAGGTGCGTACTCATTCATAAGAGTGTCTCTCCTTTGAGGATGAAGATAGAACAGGGAACGACTAAGGGCACATTAGGTACTGTGAGTAAAGGGCATGCTAAGGCGCTTAAGCCTGCCAAACACATATTGGATGTTCACCACCAGTGCAGATCCGCACTTAGTTTCTGCGTCGAAAACGCTTCCTACACTGAGAGGGAAGTGTGCTTTAGGAGGGATTCACTGCAGTGTTACGTCTGTTAAAGAAGGATGCTTTTGGGACTGACTCGGTGGTAACCGCATTAGGCGCACATAGCTTTCCAGTCTCAGACGTCTAACCGTTAGACTATAGCAAGTTCTGTTTAAGGGAATCTCCTTCATGCGGAATGTCACTTCTCACAGTGTCTTTGCAGTGGAGAAAAGAAGATAGAACAAGGACGGACAGAGAGAACGATGCAAACCGTGATTGAAGTACAGGGTAAGCCTCGTAGGCCTCTATTATGCATACTGGTAGTTCAACACCGGAGATGTTCCACAGTGTCTACCTCTTCTCAAAACACTTCCAGTATATGAGGGAACTCTGCTACATTAAGTTCTCACGACAGAGATGCGTCTGTGCTCAGTTGGAAAGTGTAGGACGTGTCTGGGTAGCAACCAGTAAGTGTCTGATACAAGCCGCTAAGAGGGGATGCGGAGGAAGGTATCTGCTCAGGGAAGCTACTTCAGGTGCGTACTCATTCATAACAGTGTCTCTCCTTTGAGGATGAAGATAGAACAGGGAACGACTACGGGCACATTAGGTACTGTGAGTAAAGGGCATGCTAAGGCGCTTAAGCCTGCCAAACACATATTGGATGTTCACCACCAGTGCAGATCCGCACTTAGTTTCTGCGTCGAAAACGCTTCCTACACTGAGAGGGAAGTGTGCTTTAGGAGGGATTCACTGCAGTGTTACGTCTGTTAAAGAAGGAAGCTTTTGGGACTGACTCTGTGGTAACCCCAATAGGCGCACATAGCTTTCCAGTCTCAGCCGTCTATCCGTTGGACTATAGCAAGTTCTGTTTAAGGGAAACTCCTTCATGCGGAATGTCACTTCTCACAGTGTCTTTCCAGTGGAGGAAAGAAGATAGAACAACGACGGACAGAGAGAACGTTGCAACCCGTGAGTGAAGTACAGTGTAAGGCACCTAAGCCTCTATGATGCATACTGGATGTTCAACACCTGGGATTTTCCACAATGTCTACCACTTCTCAAAACACTTCCAATATAGAGGGAACTGTGCTACCGTAAGTTCTAATGACAGGGATGCATCTGTGCAAGGTTGAAAACTCGAGGATGTGTCTGGGTAGCAAACATGAAGTGTCTCATAAAGGCACCTTAGACTGGATGCGTAGGAGGTATCTGCTCAGGGAAGCTACTTCAGTTTTGTACTCATTCATAACAGTGCTTCTCCTTGTAGTAATGAAGGAAGAACACGGACGGACTAGGGGCACAGTAGGTACTGTGAATAAAGGGCAGGCTATGAACCATACGCCTGCCAACCACATATTGGATGTTCACCACCAGTGTTGATCCGCACATAGGTTCTGCGTCTAAAACGCTTCCAACACTGAGAGGGAAGTGTGCTTTAGGAGGGATTCACTGCAGTGTTACGTCTGTTAAAGAAGGATGCTTTTGGGACTGACTCTGTGGTAACCGCATTAGGCGCACATAGCTTTCCAGTCTCAGACGTCTAACCGTTAGACTATAGGAAGTTCTGTTTAAGGGAAACTCCTTCATGCGGAATGTCACTTCTCACAGTGTCTTTGCAGTGGAGAAAAGAAGATAGAACAAGGACGGACAGAGAGAACGATGCAAACCGTGATTGAAGTACAGGGTAAGCCTCGTAGGCCTCTATTATGCATACTGGTAGTTCAACACCGGAGATGTTCCACAGTGTCTACCTCTTCTCAAAACACTTCCAGTATATGAGGGAACTCTGCTACATTAAGTTCTCACGACAGAGATGCGTCTGTGCTCAGTTGGAAATGTAGGACGTGTCTGGGTAGCAACCAGTAAGTGTCTGATACAAGCCGCTAAGAGGGGATGCGGAGGAAGGTATCTGCTCAGGGAAGCTACTTCAGGTGCGTACTCATTCATAACAGTGTCTCTCCTTTGAGGATGAAGATAGAACAGGGAACGACTACGGGCACATTAGGTACTGTGAGTAAAGGGCATGCTAAGGCGCTTAAGCCTGCCAAACACATATTGGATGTTCACCACCAGTGCAGATCCGCACTTAGTTTCTGCGTCGAAAACGCTTCCTACACTGAGAGGGAAGTGTGCTTTAGGAGGGATTCACTGCAGTGTTACGTCTGTTAAAGAAGGATGCTTTTGGGACTGACTCGGTGGTAACCGCATTAGGCGCACATAGCTTTCCAGTCTCAGACGTCTAACCGTTAGACTATAGGAAGTTATGTTTAAGGGAAACTCCTTCATGCGGAATGTCACTTCTCACAGTGTCTTTTCAGTGGAGAAAAGAAGATAGAACAAGGACGGACAGAGAGAACGATGCAAACCGTGATTGAAGTACAGGGTAAGCCTCGTAGGCCTCTATTATGCATACTGGTAGTTCAACACCGGAGATGTTCCACAGTGTCTACCTCTTCTCAAAACACTTCCAGTATATGAGGGAACTCTGCTACATTAAGTTCTCACGACAGAGATGCGTCTGTGCTCAGTTGGAAAGTGTAGGACGTGTCTGGGTAGCAACCAGTAAGTGTCTGATACAAGCCGCTAAGAGGGGATGCGGAGGAAGGTATCTGCTCAGGGAAGCTACTTCAGGTGCGTACTCATTCATAAGAGTGTCTCTCCTTTGAGGATGAAGATAGAACAGGGAACGACTACGGGCACATTAGGTACTGTGAGTAAAGGGCATGCTAAGGCGCTTAAGCCTGCCAAACACATATTGGATGTTCACCACCAGTGCAGATCCGCACTTAGTTTCTGCGTCGAAAACGCTTCCTACACTGAGAG
Source organism: Neogale vison (assembly GCF_020171115.1). Taxonomy (NCBI): domain Eukaryota; kingdom Metazoa; phylum Chordata; class Mammalia; order Carnivora; family Mustelidae; genus Neogale; species Neogale vison. Next base: position 2,853,518 of record NW_025334856.1, read on the forward strand.
GGAAGTGTGCTTTAGGAGGGATTCACTGCAGTGTTACGTCTGTTAAAGAAGGAAGCTTTTGGGACTGACTCTGTGGTAACCCCAATAGGCGCACATAGCTTTCCAGTCTCAGCCGTCTATCCGTTGGACTATAGCAAGTTCTGTTTAAGGGAAACTCCTTCATGCGGAATGTCACTTCTCACAGTGTCTTTCCAGTGGAGGAAAGAAGATAGAACAACGACGGACAGAGAGAACGTTGCAACCCGTGAGTGAAGTACAGGGTAAGGCACCTAAGCCTCTATGATGCATACTGGATGTTCAACACCTGGGATTTTCCACAATGTCTACCACTTCTCAAAACACTTCCAATATAGGAGGGAACTGTGCTACCGTAAGTTCTAATGACAGGGATGCATCTGTGCAAGGTTGAAAACTCGAGGATGTGTCTGGGTAGCAAACATGAAGTGTCTCATAAAGGCACCTTAGACTGGATGCGTAGTAGGTATCTGCTAGGGAAGCTACTTCAGTTTTGTACTCATTCATAACAGTGCTTCTCCTTGGAGGAATGAAGGAAGAACACGGACGGACTAGGGGCACAGTAGGTACTGTGAATAAAGGGCAGGCTATGAACCTTACGCCTGCCAACCACATATTGGATGTTCACCACCAGTGTTGATCCGCACATAGGTTCTGCGTCTAAAACGCTTCCAACACTGAGAGGGAAGTGTGCTTTAGGAGGGATTCACTGCAGTGTTACGTCTGTTAAAGAAGGATGCTTTTGGGACTGACTCGGTGGTAACCGCATTAGGCGCACATAGCTTTCCAGTCTCAGACGTCTAACCGTTAGACTATAGGAAGTTCTGTTTAAGGGAAACTCCTTCATGCGGAATGTCACTTCTCACAGTGTCTTTGCAGTGGAGAAAAGAAGATAGAACAAGGACGGACAGAGAGAACGATGCAAACCGTGATTGAAGTACAGGGTAAGCCTCGTAGGCCTCTATTATGCATACTGGTAGTTCAACACCGGAGATGTTCCACAGTGTCTACCTCTTCTCAAAACACTTCCAGTATATGAGGGAACTCTGCTACATTAAGTTCTCACGACAGAGATGCGTCTGTGCTCAGTTGGAAAGTGTAGGACGTGTCTGGGTAGCAACCAGTAAGTGTCTGATACAAGCCGCTAAGAGGGGATGCGGAGGAAGGTATCTGCTCAGGGAAGCTACTTCAGGTGCGTACTCATTCATAACAGTGTCTCTCCTTTGAGGATGAAGATAGAACAGGGAACGACTACGGGCACATTAGGTACTGTGAGTAAAGGGCATGCTAAGGCGCTTAAGCCTGCCAAACACATATTGGATGTTCACCACCAGTGCAGATCCGCACTTAGTTTCTGCGTCGAAAACGCTTCCTACACTGAGAGGGAAGTGTGCTTTAGGAGGGATTCACTGCAGTGTTACGTCTGTTAAAGAAGGATGCTTTTGGGACTGACTCGGTGGTAACCGCATTAGGCGCACATAGCTTTCCAGTCTCAGACGTCTAACCGTTAGACTATAGCAAGTTCTGTTTAAGGGAATCTCCTTCATGCGGAATGTCACTTCTCACAGTGTCTTTGCAGTGGAGAAAAGAAGATAGAACAAGGACGGACAGAGAGAACGATGCAAACCGTGATTGAAGTACAGGGTAAGCCTCGTAGGCCTCTATTATGCATACTGGTAGTTCAACACCGGAGATGTTCCACAGTGTCTACCTCTTCTCAAAACACTTCCAGTATATGAGGGAACTCTGCTACATTAAGTTCTCACGACAGAGATGCGTCTGTGCTCAGTTGGAAAGTGTAGGACGTGTCTGGGTAGCAACCAGTAAGTGTCTGATACAAGCCGCTAAGAGGGGATGCGGAGGAAGGTATCTGCTCAGGGAAGCTACTTCAGGTGCGTACTCATTCATAAGAGTGTCTCTCCTTTGAGGATGAAGATAGAACAGGGAACGACTACGGGCACATTAGGTACTGTGAGTAAAGGGCATGCTAAGGCGCTTAAGCCTGCCAAACACATATTGGATGTTCACCACCAGTGCAGATCCGCACTTAGTTTCTGCGTCGAAAACGCTTCCTACACTGAGAGGGAAGTGTGCTTTAGGAGGGATTCACTGCAGTGTTACGTCTGTTAAAGAAGGAAGCTTTTGGGACTGACTCTGTGGTAACCCCAATAGGCGCACATAGCTTTCCAGTCTCAGCCGTCTATCCGTTGGACTATAGCAAGTTCTGTTTAAGGGAAACTCCTTCATGCGGAATGTCACTTCTCACAGTGTCTTTGCAGTGGAGGAAAGAAGATAGAACAACGACGGACAGAGAGAACGTTGCAACCCGTGAGTGAAGTACAGGGTAAGGCACCTAAGCCTCTATGATGCATACTGGATGTTCAACACCTGGGATTTTCCACAATGTCTACCACTTCTCAAAACACTTCCAATATAGGAGGGAACTGTGCTACCGTAAGTTCTAATGACAGGGATGCATCTGTGCAAGGTTGAAAACTCGAGGATGTGTCTGGGTAGCAAACATGAAGTGTCTCATAAAGGCACCTTAGACTGGATGCGTAGTAGGTATCTGCTAGGGAAGCTACTTCAGTTTTGTACTCATTCATAACAGTGCTTCTCCTTGGAGGAATGAAGGAAGAACACGGACGGACTAGGGGCACAGTAGGTACTGTGAATAAAGGGCAGGCTATGAACCTTACGCCTGCCAACCACATATTGGATGTTCACCACCAGTGTTGATCCGCACATAGGTTCTGCGTCTAAAAGGCTTCCAACACTGCGAGGGAAGTGTGCTTTAGGAGGGATTCACTGCAGTGTTACGTCTGTTAAAGAAGGATGCTTTTGGGACTGACTCTGTGGTAACCGCATTAGGCGCACATAGCTTTCCAGTCTCAGACGTCTAACCGTTAGACTATAGGAAGTTCTGTTTAAGGGAAACTCCTTCATGCGGAATGTCACTTCTCACAGTGTCTTTGCAGTGGAGAAAAGAAGATAGAACAAGGACGGACAGAGAGAACGATGCAAACCGTGATTGAAGTACAGGGTAAGCCTCGTAGGCCTCTATTATGCATACTGGTAGTTCAACACCGGAGATGTTCCACAGTGTCTACCTCTTCTCAAAACACTTCCAGTATATGAGGGAACTCTGCTACATTAAGTTCTCACGACAGAGATGCGTCTGTGCTCAGTTGGAAAGTGTAGGACGTGTCTGGGTAGCAACCAGTAAGTGTCTGATACAAGCCGCTAAGAGGGGATGCGGAGGAAGGTATCTGCTCAGGGAAGCTACTTCAGGTGCGTACTCATTCATAACAGTGTCTCTCCTTTGAAGATGAAGATAGAACAGGGAACGACTACGGGCACATTAGGTACTGTGAGTAAAGGGCATGCTAAGGCGCTTAAGCCTGCCAAACACATATTGGATGTTCACCACCAGTGCAGATCCGCACTTAGTTTCTGCGTCGAAAACGCTTCCTACACTGAGAGGGAAGTGTGCTTTAGGAGGGATTCACTGCAGTGTTACGTCTGTTAAAGAAGGATGCTTTTGGGACTGACTCGGTGGTAACCGCATTAGGCGCACATAGCTTTCCAGTCTCAGACGTCTAACCGTTAGACTATAGCAAGTTCTGTTTAAGGGAATCTCCTTCATGCGGAATGTCACTTCTCACAGTGTCTTTGCAGTGGAGAAAAGAAGATAGAACAAGGACGGACAGAGAGAACGATGCAAACCGTGATTGAAGTACAGGGTAAGCCTCGTAGGCCTCTATTATGCATACTGGTAGTTCAACACCGGAGATGTTCCACAGTGTCTACCTCTTCTCAAAACACTTCCAGTATATGAGGGAACTCTGCTACATTAAGTTCTCACGACAGAGATGCGTCTGTGCTCAGTTGGAAAGTGTAGGACGTGTCTGGGTAGCAACCAGTAAGTGTCTGATACAAGCCGCTAAGAGGGGATGCGGAGGAAGGTATCTGCTCAGGGAAGCTACTTCAGGTGCGTACTCATTCATAACAGTGTCTCTCCTTTGAGGATGAAGATAGAACAGGGAACGACTACGGGCACATTAGGTACTGTGAGTAAAGGGCATGCTAAGGCGCATAAGCCTGCCAAACACATATTGGATGTTCACCACCAGTGCAGATCCGCACTTAGTTTCTGCGTCGAAAACGCTTCCTACACTGAGAGGGAAGTGTGCTTTAGGAGGGATTCACTGCAGTGTTACGTCTGTTAAAGAAGGAAGCTTTTGGGACTGACTCTGTGGTAACCCCAATAGGCGCACATAGCTTTCCAGTCTCAGCCATCTATCCGTTGGACTATAGCAAGTTCTGTTTAAGGGAAACTCCTTCATGCGGAATGTCACTTCTCACAGTGTCTTTCCAGTGGAGGAAAGAAGATAGAACAACGACGGACAGAGAGAACGTTGCAACCCGTGAGTGAAGTACAGGGTAAGGCACCTAAGCCTCTATGATGCATACTGGATGTTCAACACCTGGGATTTTCCACAAAGTCTACCACTTCTCAAAACACTTCCAATATAGGAGGGAACGGTGCTACCGTAAGTTCTAATGACAGGGATGCATCTGTGCAAGGTTGAAAACTCGAGGATGTCTGGGTAGCAAACATGAAGTGTCTCATAAAGGCACCTTAGACTGGATGCGTAGTAGGTATCTGCTAGGGAAGCTACTTCAGTTTTGTACTCATTCATAACAGTGCTTCTCCTTGGAGGAATGAAGGAAGAACACGGACGGACTAGGGGCACAGTAGGTACTGTGAATAAAGGGCAGGCTATGAACCTTACGCCTGCCAACCACATATTGGATGTTCACCACCAGTGTTGATCCGCACATAGGTTCTGCGTCTAAAACGCTTCCAACACTGAGAGGGAAGTGTGCTTTAGGAGGGATTCACTGCAGTGTTACCTCTGTTAAAGAAGGATGCTTTTGGGACTGACTCTGTGGTAACCGCATTAGGCGCACATAGCTTTCCAGTCTCAGACGTCTAACCGTTAGACTATAGGAAGTTCTGTTTAAGGGAAACTCCTTCATGCGGAATGTCAGTTCTCACAGTGTCTTTGCAGTGGAGAAAAGAAGATAGAACAAGGACGGACAGAGAGAACGATGCAAACCGTGATTGAAGTACAGGGTAAGCCTCGTAGGCCTCTATTATGCATACTGGTAGTTCAACACCGGAGATGTTCCACAGTGTCTACCTCTTCTCAAAACACTTCCAGTATATGAGGGAACTCTGCTACATTAAGTTCTCACGACAGAGATGCGTCTGTGCTCAGTTGGAAAGTGTAGGACGTGTCTGGGTAGCAACCAGTAAGTGTCTGATACAAGCCGCTAAGAGGGGATGCGGAGGAAGGTATCTGCTCAGGGAAGCTACTTCAGGTGCGTACTCATTCATAACAGTGTCTCTCCTTTGAGGATGAAGATAGAACAGGGAACGACTACGGGCACATTAGGTACTGTGAGTAAAGGGCATGCTAAGGCGCTTAAGCCTGCCAAACACATATTGGATGTTCACCACCAGTGCAGATCCGCACTTAGTTTCTGCGTCGAAAACGCTTCCTACACTGAGAGGGAAGTGTGCTTATGAGGGATTCACTGCAGTGTTACGTCTGTTAAAGAAGGATGGTTTTGGGACTGACTCGGTGGTAACCGCATTAGGCGCACATAGCTTTCCAGTCTCAGACGTCTAACCGTTAGACTATAGCAAGTTCTGTTTAAGGGAATCTCCTTCATGCGGAATGTCACTTCTCACAGTGTCTTTGCAGTGGAGAAAAGAAGATAGAACAAGGACGGACAGAGAGAACGATGCAAACCGTGATTGAAGTACAGGGTAAGCCTCGTAGGCCTCTATTATGCATACTGGTAGTTCAACACCGGAGATGTTCCACAGTGTCTACCTCTTCTCAAAACACTTCCAGTATATGAGGGAACTCTGCTACATTAAGTTCTCACGACAGAGATGCGTCTGTGCTCAGTTGGAAAGTGTAGGACGTGTCTGGGTAGCAACCAGTAAGTGTCTGATACAAGCCGCTAAGAGGGGATGCGGAGGAAGGTATCTGCTCAGGGAAGCTACTTCAGGTGCGTACTCATTCATAACAGTGTCTCTCCTTTGAGGATGAAGATAGAACAGGGAACGACTACGGGCACATTAGGTACTGTGAGTAAAGGGCATGCTAAGGCGCATAAGCCTGCCAAACACATATTGGATGTTCACCACCAGTGCAGATCCGCACTTAGTTTCTGCGTCGAAAACGCTTCCTACACTGAGAGGGAAGTGTGCTTTAGGAGGGATTCACTGCAGTGTTACGTCTGTTAAAGAAGGAAGCTTTTGGGACTGACTCTGTGGTAACCCCAATAGGCGCACATAGCTTTCCAGTCTCAGCCATCTATCCGTTGGACTATAGCAAGTTCTGTTTAAGGGAAACTCCTTCATGCGGAATGTCACTTCTCACAGTGTCTTTCCAGTGGAGGTAAGAAGATAGAACAACGACGGACAGAGAGAACGTTGCAACCCGTGAGTGAAGTACAGGGTAAGGCACCTAAGCCTCTATGATGCATACTGGATGTTCAACACCTGGGATTTTCCACAAAGTCTACCACTTCTCAAAACACTTCCAATATAGGAGGGAACGGTGCTACCGTAAGTTCTAATGACAGGGATGCATCTGTGCAAGGTTGAAAACTCGAGGATGTCTGGGTAGCAAACATGAAGTGTCTCATAAAGGCACCTTAGACTGGATGCGTAGTAGGTATCTGCTAGGGAAGCTACTTCAGTTTTGTACTCATTCATAACAGTGCTTCTCCTTGGAGGAATGAAGGAAGAACACGGACGGACTAGGGGCACAGTAGGTACTGTGAATAAAGGGCAGGCTATGAACCTTACGCCTGCCAACCACATATTGGATGTTCACCACCAGTGTTGATCCGCACATAGGTTCTGCGTCTAAAACGCTTCCAACACTGAGAGGGAAGTGTGCTTTAGGAGGGATTCACTGCAGTGTTACGTCTGTTAAAGAAGGATGCTTTTGGGACTGACTCTGTGGTAACCGCATTAGGCGCACATAGCTTTCCAGTCTCAGACGTCTAACCGTTAGACTATAGGAAGTTCTGTTTAAGGGAAACTCCTTCATGCGGAATGTCAGTTCTCACAGTGTCTTTGCAGTGGAGAAAAGAAGATAGAACAAGGACGGACAGAGAGAACGATGCAAACCGTGATTGAAGTACAGGGTAAGCCTCGTAGGCCTCTATTATGCATATTGGTAGTTCAACACCGGAGATTTTCCACAGTGTCTACCTCTTCTCAAAACACTTCCAGTATATGAGGGAACTCTGCTACATTAAGTTCTCACGACAGAGATGCGTCTGTGCTCAGTTGGAAAGTGTAGGACGTGTCTGGGTAGCAACCAGTAAGTGTCTGATACAAGCCGCTAAGAGGGGATGCGGAGGAAGGTATCTGCTCAGGGAAGCTACTTCAGGTGCGTACTCATTCATAACAGTGTCTCTCCTTTGAGGATGAAGATAGAACAGGGAACGACTACGGGCACATTAGGTACTGTGAGTAAAGGGCATGCTAAGGCGCTTAAGCCTGCCAAACACATATTGGATGTTCACCACCAGTGCAGATCCGCACTTAGTTTCTGCGTCGAAAACGCTTCCTACACTGAGAGGGAAGTGTGCTTTAGGAGGGATTCACTGCAGTGTTACGTCTGTTAAAGAAGGATGGTTTTGGGACTGACTCGGTGGTAACCGCATTAGGCGCACATAGCTTTCCAGTCTCAGACGTCTAACCGTTAGACTATAGGAAGTTCTGTTTAAGGGAAACTCCTTCATGCGGAATGTCACTTCTCACAGTGTCTTTGCAGTGGAGAAAAGAAGATAGAACAAGGACGGACAGAGAGAACGATGCAAACCGTGATTGAAGTACAGGGTAAGCCTCGTAGGCCTCTATTATGCATACTGGTAGTTCAACACCGGAGATGTTCCACAGTGTCTACCTCTTCTCAAAACACTTCCAGTATATGAGGGAACTCTGCTACATTAAGTTCTCACGACAGAGATGCGTCTGTGCTCAGTTGGAAAGTGTAGGACGTGTCTGGGTAGCAACCAGTAAGTGTCTGATACAAGCCGCTAAGAGGGGATGCGCAGGAAGGTATCTGCTCAGGGAAGCTACTTCAGGTGCGTACTCATTCATAAGAGTGTCTCTCCTTTGAGGATGAAGATAGAACAGGGAACGACTACGGGCACATTAGGTACTGTGAGTAAAGGGCATGCTAAGGCGCTTAAGCCTGCCAAACACATATTGGATGTTCACCACCAGTGCAGATCCGCACTTAGTTTCTGCGTCGAAAACGCTTCCTACACTGAGAGGGAAGTGTGCTTTAGGAGGGATTCACTGCAGTGTTACGTCTGTTAAAGAAGGAAGCTTTTGGGACTGACTCTGTGGTAACCCCAATAGGCGCACATAGCTTTCCAGTCTCAGCCGTCTATCCGTTGGACTATAGCAAGTTCTGTTTAAGGGAAACTCCTTCATGCGGAATGTCACTTCTCACAGTGTCTTTCCAGTGGAGGAAAGAAGATAGAACAACGACGGACAGAGAGAACGTTGCAACCCTTCAGTGAAGTACAGTGTAAGGCACCTAAGCCTCTATGATGCATACTGGATGTTCAACACCTGGGATTTTCCACAATGTCTACCATTTCTCAAAACACTTCCAATATAGGAGGGAACTGTGCTACCGTAAGTTCTAATGACAGGGATGCATCTGTGCAAGGTTGAAAACTCGAGGATGTGTCTGGGTAGCAAACATGAAGTGTCTCATAAAGGCACCTTAGACTGGATGCGTAGTAGGTATCTGCTAGGGAAGCTACTTCAGTTTTGTACTCATTCATAACAGTGCTTCTCCTTGGAGGAATGAAGGAAGAACACGGACGGACTAGGGGCACAGTAGGTACTGTGAATAAAGGGCAGGCTATGAACCTTACGCCTGCCAACCACATATTGGATGTTCACCACCAGTGTTGATCCGCACATAGGTTCTGCGTCTAAAACGCTTCCAACACTGAGAGGGAAGTGTGCTTTAGGAGGGATTCACTGCAGTGTTACGTCTGTTAAAGAAGGATGCTTTTGGGACTGACTCGGTGGTAACCGCATAAGGCGCACATAGCTTTCCAGTCTCAGACGTCTAACCGTTAGACTATAGGAAGTTCTGTTTAAGGGAAACTCCTTCATGCGGAATGTCACTTTTAACAGTGTCTTTGCAGTGGAGAAAAGAAGATAGAACAAGGACGGACAGAGAGAACGATGCAAACCGTGATTGAAGTACAGGGTAAGCCTCGTAGGCCTCTATTATGCATACTGGTAGTTCAACACCGGAGATGTTCCACAGTGTCTACCTCTTCTCAAAACACTTCCAGTATATGAGGGAACTCTGCTACATTAAGTTCTCACGACAGAGATGCGTCTGTGCTCAGTTGGAAATGTAGGACGTGTCTGGGTAGCAACCAGTAAGTGTCTGATACAAGCCGCTAAGAGGGGATGCGGAGGAAGGTATCTGCTCAGGGAAGCTACTTCAGGTGCGTACTCATTCATAACAGTGTCTCTCCTTTGAGGATGAAGATAGAACAGGGAACGACTATGGGCACATTAGGTACTGTGAGTAAAGGGCATGCTAAGGCGCTTAAGCCTGCCAAACACATATTGGATGTTCACCACCAGTGCAGATCCGCACTTAGTTTCTGCGTCGAAAACGCTTCCTACACTGAGAGGGAAGTGTGCTTTAGGAGGGATTCACTGCAGTGTTACGTCTGTTAAAGAAGGATGCTTTTGGGACTGACTCGGTGGTAACCGCATTAGGCGCACATAGCTTTCCAGTCTCAGACGTCTAACCGTTAGACTATAGGAAGTTCTGTTTAAGGGAAACTCCTTCATGCGGAATGTCACTTCTCACAGTGTCTTTGCAGTGGAGAAAAGAAGATAGAACAAGGACGGACAGAGAGAACGATGCAAACCGTGATTGAAGTACAGGGTAAGCCTCGTAGGCCTCTATTATGCATACTGGTAGTTCAACACCGGAGATGTTCCACAGTGTCTACCTCTTCTCAAAACACTTCCAGTATATGAGGGAACTCTGCTACATTAAGTTCTCACGACAGAGATGCGTCTGTGCTCAGTTGGAAAGTGTAGGACGTGTCTGGGTAGCAACCAGTAAGTGTCTGATACAAGCCGCTAAGAGGGGATGCGGAGGAAGGTATCTGCTCAGGGAAGCTACTTCAGGTGCGTACTCATTCATAACAGTGTCTCTCCTTTGAGGATGAAGATAGAACAGGGAACGACTACGGGCACATTAGGTACTGTGAGTAAAGGGCATGCTAAGGCGCTTAAGCCTGCCAAACACATATTGGATGTTCACCACCAGTGCAGATCCGCACTTAGTTTCTGCGTCGAAAACGCTTCCTACACTGAGAGGGAAGTGTGCTTTAGGAGGGATTCACTGCAGTGTTACGTCTGTTAAAGAAGGAAGCTTTTGGGACTGACTCTGTGGTAACCCCAATAGGCGCACATAGCTTTCCAGTCTCAGCCGTCTATCCGTTGGACTATAGCAAGTTCTGTTTAAGGGAAACTCCTTCATGCGGAAAGTCACTTCTCACAGTGTCTTTCCAGTGGAGGAAAGAAGATAGAACAACGACGGACAGAGAGAACGTTGCAACCCGTGAGTGAAGTACAGGGTAAGGCACCTAAGCCTCTATGATGCATACTGGATGTTCAACACCTGGGATTTTCCACAATGTCTACCACTTCTCAAAACACTTCCAATATAGGAGGGAACTGTGCTACCGTAAGTTCTAATGACAGGGATGCATCTGTGCAAGGTTGAAAACTCGAGGATGTGTCTGGGTAGCAAACATGAAGTGTCTCATAAAGGCACCTTAGACTGGATGCGTAGTAGGTATCTGCTAGGGAAGCTACTTCAGTTTTGTACTCATTCATAACAGTGCTTCTCCTTGGAGGAATGAAGGAAGAACACGGACGGACTAGGGGCACAGTAGGTACTGTGAATAAAGGGCAGGCTATGAACCTTACGCCTGCCAACCACATATTGGATGTTCACCACCAGTGTTGATCCGCACATAGGTTCTGCGTCTAAAACGCTTATAACACTGAGAGGGAAGTGTGCTTTAGGAGGGATTCACTGCAGTGTTACGTCTGTTAAAGAAGGATGCTTTTGGGACTGACTCTGTGGTAACCGCATTAGGCGCACATAGCTTTCCAGTCTCAGACGTCTAACCGTTAGACTATAGGAAGTTCTGTTTAAGGGAAACTCCTTCATGCGGAATGTCACTTCTCACAGTGTCTTTGCAGTGGAGAAAAGAAGATAGAACAAGGACGGACAGAGAGAACGATGCAAACCGTGATTGAAGTACAGGGTAAGCCTCGTAGGCCTCTATTATGCATACTGGTAGTTCAACACCGGAGATGTTCCACAGTGTCTACCTCTTCTCAAAACACTTCCAGTATATGAGGGAACTCTGCTACATTAAGTTCTCACGACAGAGATGCGTCTGTGCTCAGTTGGAAAGTGTAGGACGTGTCAGGGTAGCAACCAGTAAGTGTCTGATACAAGCCGCTAAGAGGGGATGCGGAGGAAGGTATCTGCTCAGGGAAGCTACTTCAGGTGCGTACTCATTCATAACAGTGTCTCTCCTTTGAGGATGAAGATAGAACAGGGAACGACTACGGGCACATTAGGTACTGTGAGTAAAGGGCATGCTAAGGCGCTTAAGCCTGCCAAACACATATTGGATGTTCACCACCAGTGCAGATCCGCACTTAGTTTCTGCGTCGAAAACGCTTCCTACACTGAGAGGGAAGTGTGCTTTAGGAGGGATTCACTGCAGTGTTACGTCTGTTAAAGAAGGAAGCTTTTGGGACTGACTCTGTGGTAACCCCAATAGGCGCACATAGCTTTCCAGTCTCAGCCGTCTATCCGTTGGACTATAGCAAGTTCTGTTTAAGGGAAACTCCTTCATGCGGAATGTCACTTCTCACAGTGTCTTTCCAGTGGAGGAAAGAAGATAGAACAACGACGGACAGAGAGAACGTTGCAACCCTTGAGTGAAGTACAGTGTAAGGCACCTAAGCCTCTATGATGCATACTGGATGTTCAACACCTGGGATTTTCCACAATGTCTACCACTTCTCAAAACACTTCCAATATAGGAGGGAACTGTGCTACCGTAAGTTCTAATGACAGGGATGCATCTGTGCAAGGTTGAAAACTCGAGGATGTGTCTGGGTAGCAAACATGAAGTGTCTCATAAAGGCACCTTAGACTGGATGCGTAGGAGGTATCTGCTCAGGGAAGCTACTTCAGTTTTGTACTCATTCATAACAGTGCTTCTCCTTGTAGTAATGAAGGAAGAACACGGACGGACTAGGGGCACAGTAGGTACTGTGAATAAAGGGCAGGCTATGAACCATACGCCTGCCAACCACATATTGGATGTTCACCACCAGTGTTGATCCGCACATAGGTTCTGCGTCTAAAACGCTTCCAACACTGAGAGGGAAGTGTGCTTTAGGAGGGATTCACTGCAGTGTTACGTCTGTTAAAGAAGGATGCTTTTGGGACTGACTCGGTGGTAACCGCATAGGCGCACATAGCTTTCCAGTCTCAGACGTCTAACCGTTAGACTATAGGAAGTTCTGTTTAAGGGAAACTCCTTCATGCGGAATGTCACTTCTCACAGTGTCTTTGCAGTGGAGAAAAGAAGATAGAACAAGGACGGACAGAGAGAACGATGCAAACCGTGATTGAATTACAGGGTAAGCCTCGTAGGCCTCTATTATGCATACTGGTAGTTCAACACCGGAGATGTTCCACAGTGTCTACCTCTTCTCAAAACACTTCCAGTATATGAGGGAACTCTGCTACATTAAGTTCTCACGACAGAGATGCGTCTGTGCTCAGTTGGAAAGTGTAGGACGTGTCTGGGTAGCAACCAGTAAGTGTCTGATACAAGCCGCTAAGAGGGGATGCGGAGGAAGGTATCTGCTCAGGGAAGCTACTTCAGGTGCGTACTCATTCATAACAGTGTCTCTCCTTTGAGGATGAAGATAGAACAGGGAACGACTACGGGCACATTAGGTACTGTGAGTAAAGGGCATGCTAAGGCGCTTAAGCCTGCCAAACACATATTGGATGTTCACAACCAGTGCAGATCCGCACTTAGTTTCTGCGTCGAAAACGCTTCCTACACTGAGAGGGAAGTGTGCTTTAGGAGGGATTCACTGCAGTGTTACGTCTGTTAAAGAAGGATGCTTTTGGGACTGACTCGGTGGTAACCGCATTAGGCGCACATAGCTTTCCAGTCTCAGACGTCTAACCGTTAGACTATAGGAAGTTATGTTTAAGGGAAACTCCTTCATGCGGAATGTCACTTCTCACAGTGTCTTTGCAGTGGAGAAAAGAAGATAGAACAAGGACGGACAGAGAGAACGATGCAAACCGTGATTGAAGTACAGGGTAAGCCTCGTAGGCCTCTATTATGCATACTGGTAGTTCAACACCGGAGATGTTCCACAGTGTCTACCTCTTCTCAAAACACTTCCAGTATATGAGGGAACTCTGCTACATTAAGTTCTCACGACAGAGATGCGTCTGTGCTCAGTTGGAAAGTGTAGGACGTGTCTGGGTAGCAACCAGTAAGTGTCTGATACAAGCCGCTAAGAGGGGATGCGGAGGAAGGTATCTGCTCAGGGAAGCTACTTCAGGTGTGTACTCATTCATAAGAGTGTCTCTCCTTTGAGGATGAAGATAGAACAGGGAACGACTACGGGCACATTAGGTACTGTGAGTAAAGGGCATGCTAAGGCGCTTAAGCCTGCCAAACACATATTGGATGTTCACCACCAGTGCAGATCCGCACTTAGTTTCTGCGTCGAAAACGCTTCCTACACTGAGAGGGAAGTGTGCTTTAGGAGGGATTCACTGCAGTGTTACGTCTGTTAAAGAAGGAAGCTTTTGGGACTGACTCTGTCGTAACCCCAATAGGCGCACATAGCTTTCCAGTCTCAGCCGTCTATCCGTTGGACTATAGCAAGTTCTGTTTAAGGGAAACTCCTTCATGCGGAATGTCACTTCTCACAGTGTCTTTCCAGTGGAGGAAAGAAGATAGAACAACGACGGACAGAGAGAACGTTGCAACCCGTGAGTGAAGTACAGGGTAAGGCACCTAAGCCTCTATGATGCATACTGGATGTTCAACACCTGGGATTTTCCACAATGTCTACCACTTCTCAAAACACTTCCAATATAGGAGGGAACTGTGCTACCGTAAGTTCTAATGACAGGGATGCATCTGTGCAAGGTTGAAAACTCGAGGATGTGTCTGGGTAGCAAACATGAAGTGTCTCATAAAGGCACCTTAGAATGGATGCGTAGTAGGTATCTGCTAGGGAAGCTACTTCAGTTTTGTACTCATTCATAACAGTGCTTCTCCTTGGAGGAATGAAGGAAGAACACGGACGGACTAGGGGCACAGTAGGTACTGTGAATAAAGGGCAGGCTATGAACCTTACGCCTGCCAACCACATATTGGATGTTCACCACCACTGTTGATCCGCACATAGGTTCTGCGTCTAAAACGCTTCCAACACTGAGAGGGAAGTGTGCTTTAGGAGGGATTCACTGCAGTGTTACGTCTGTTAAAGAAGGATGCTTTTGGGACTGACTCGGTGGTAACCGCATTAGGCGCACATAGCTTTCCAGTCTCAGACGTCTAACCGTTAGACTATAGCAAGTTCTGTTTAAGGGAATCTCCTTCATGCGGAATGTCACTTCTCACAGTGTCTTTGCAGTGGAGAAAAGAAGATAGAACAAGGACGGACAGAGAGAACGATGCAAACCGTGATTGAAGTACAGGGTAAGCCTCGTAGGCCTCTATTATGCATACTGGTAGTTCAACACCGGAGATGTTCCACAGTGTCTACCTCTTCTCAAAACACTTCCAGTATATGAGGGAACTCTGCTACATTAAGTTCTCACGACAGAGATGCGTCTGTGCTCAGTTGGAAAGTGTAGGACGTGTCTGGGTAGCAACCAGTAAGTGTCTGATACAAGCCGCTAAGAGGGGATGCGGAGGAAGGTATCTGCTCAGGGAAGCTACTTCAGGTGCGTACTCATTCATAACAGTGTCTCTCCTTTGAGGATGAAGATAGAACAGGGAACGACTACGGGCACATTAGGTACTGTGAGTAAAGGGCATGCTAAGGCGCTTAAGCCTGCCAAACACATATTGGATGTTCACCACCAGTGCAGATCCGCACTTAGTTTCTGCGTCGAAAACGCTTCCTACACTGAGAGGGAAGTGTGCTTTAGGAGGGATTCACTGCAGTGTTACCTCTGTTAAAGAAGGAAGCTTTTGGGACTGACTCTGTGGTAACCCCAATAGGCGCACATAGCTTTCCAGTCTCAGCCGTCTATCCGTTGGACTATAGCAAGTTCTGTTTAAGGGAAACTCCTTCATGCGGAATGTCACTTCTCACAGTGTCTTTCCAGTGGAGGAAAGAAGATAGAACAACGACGGACAGAGAGAACGTTGCAACCCGTGAGTGAAGTACAGGGTAAGGCACCTAAGCCTCTATGATGCATACTGGATGTTCAACACCTGGGATTTTCCACAATGTCTACCACTTCTCAAAACACTTCCAATATAGGAGGGAACGGTGCTACCGTAAGTTCTAATGACAGGGATGCATCTGTGCAAGGTTGAAAACTCGAGGATGTCTGGGTAGCAAACATGAAGTGTCTCATAAAGGCACCTTAGACTGGATGCGTAGTAGGTATCTGCTAGGGAAGCTACTTCAGTTTTGTACTCATTCATAACAGTGCTTCTCCTTGGAGGAATGAAGGAAGAACACGGACGGACTAGGGGCACAGTAGGTACTGTGAATAAAGGGCAGGCTATGAACCTTACGCCTGCCAACCACATATTGGATGTTCACCACCAGTGTTGATCCGCACATAGGTTCTGCGTCTAAAACGCTTCCAACACTGAGAGGGAAGTGTGCTTTAGGAGGGATTCACTGCAGTGTTACGTCTGTTAAAGAAGGATGCTTTTGGGACTGACTCTGTGGTAACCGCATTAGGCGCACATAGCTTTCCAGTCTCAGACGTCTAACCGTTAGACTATAGGAAGTTCTGTTTAAGGGAAACTCCATCATGCGGAATGTCACTTCTCACAGTGTCTTTGCAGTGGAGAAAAGAAGATAGAACAAGGACGGACAGAGAGAACGATGCAAACCGTGATTGAAGTACAGGGTAAGCCTCGTAGGCCTCTATTATGCATATTGGTAGTTCAACACCGGAGATTTTCCACAGTGTCTACCTCTTCTCAAAACACTTCCAGTATATGAGGGAACTCTGCTACATTAAGTTCTCACGACAGAGATGCGTCTGTGCTCAGTTGGAAATGTAGGACGTGTCTGGGTAGCAACCAGTAAGTGTCTGATACAAGCCGCTAAGAGGGGATGCGGAGGAAGGTATCTGCTCAGGGAAGCTACTTCAGGTGCGTACTCATTCATAACAGTGTCTCTCCTTTGAGGATGAAGATAGAACAGGGAACGACTACGGGCACATTAGGTACTGTGAGTAAAGGGCATGCTAAGGCGCTTAAGCCTGCCAAACACATATTGGATGTTCACCACCAGAGCAGATCCGCACTTAGTTTCTGCGTCGAAAACGCTTCCTACACTGAGAGGGAAGTGTGCTTTAGGAGGGATTCACTGCAGTGTTACGTCTGTTAAAGAAGGATGGTTTTGGGACTGAGTCGGTGGTAACCGCATTAGGCGCACATAGCTTTCCAGTCTCAGACGTCTAACCGTTAGACTATAGGAAGTTCTGTTTAAGGGAAACTCCTTCATGCGGAATGTCACTTCTCACAGTGTCTTTGCAGTGGAGAAAGGAAGATAGAACAAGGACGGACAGAGAGAACGATGCAAACCGTGATTGAAGTACAGGGTAAGCCTCGTAGGCCTCTATTATGCATACTGGTA
Source organism: Neogale vison (assembly GCF_020171115.1). Classification (NCBI taxonomy): domain Eukaryota; kingdom Metazoa; phylum Chordata; class Mammalia; order Carnivora; family Mustelidae; genus Neogale; species Neogale vison. The sequence goes on from NW_025334856.1 coordinate 2,870,595, forward strand.
GTTCAACACCGGAGATGTTCCACAGTGTCTACCTCTTCTCAAAACACTTCCAGTATATGAGGGAACTCTGCTACATTAAGTTCTCACGACAGAGATGCGTCTGTGCTCAGTTGGAAAGTGTAGGACGTGTCTGGGTAGCAACCAGTAAGTGTCTGATACAAGCCGCTAAGAGGGGATGCGCAGGAAGGTATCTGCTCAGGGAAGCTACTTCAGGTGCGTACTCATTCATAAGAGTGTCTCTCCTTTGAGGATGAAGATAGAACAGGGAACGACTACGGGCACATTAGGTACTGTGAGTAAAGGGCATGCTAAGGCGCTTAAGCCTGCCAAACACATATTGGATGTTCACCACCAGTGCAGATCCGCACTTAGTTTCTGCGTCGAAAACGCTTCCTACACTGAGAGGGAAGTGTGCTTTAGGAGGGATTCACTGCAGTGTTACGTCTGTTAAAGAAGGAAGCTTTTGGGACTGACTCTGTGGTAACCCCAATAGGCGCACATAGCTTTCCAGTCTCAGCCGTCTATCCGTTGGACTATAGCAAGTTCTGTTTAAGGGAAACTCCTTCATGCGGAATGTCACTTCTCACAGTGTCTTTCCAGTGGAGGAAAGAAGATAGAACAACGACGGACAGAGAGAACGTTGCAACCCTTCAGTGAAGTACAGTGTAAGGCACCTAAGCCTCTATGATGCATACTGGATGTTCAACACCTGGGATTTTCCACAATGTCTACCACTTCTCAAAACACTTCCAATATAGGAGGGAACTGTGCTACCGTAAGTTCTAATGACAGGGATGCATCTGTGCAAGGTTGAAAACTCGAGGATGTGTCTGGGTAGCAAACATGAAGTGTCTCATAAAGGCACCTTAGACTGGATGCGTAGTAGGTATCTGCTAGGGAAGCTACTTCAGTTTTATACTCATTCATAACAGTGCTTCTCCTTGGAGGAATGAAGGAAGAACACGGACGGACTTGGGGCACAGTAGGTACTGTGAATAAAGGGCAGGCTATGAACCTTACGCCTGCCAACCACATATTGGATGTTCACCACCAGTGTTGATCCGCACATAGGTTCTGCGTCTAAAACGCTTCCAACACTGAGAGGGAAGTGTGCTTTAGGAGGGATTCACTGCAATGTTACGTCTGTTAAAGAAGGATGCTTTTGGGACTGACTCGGTGGTAACCGCATTAGGCGCACATAGCTTTCCAGTCTCAGACGTCTAACCGTTAGACTATAGGAAGTTCTGTTTAAGGGAAACTCCTTCATGCGGAATGTCAGTTCTCACAGTGTCTTTGCAGTGGAGAAAAGAAGATAGAACAAGGACGGACAGAGAGAACGATGCAAACCGTGATTGAAGTACAGGGTAAGCCTCGTAGGCCTCTATTATGCATACTGGTAGTTCAACACCGGAGATTTTCCACAGTGTCTACCTCTTCTCAAAACACTTCCAGTATATGAGGGAACTCTGCTACATTAAGTTCTCACGACAGAGATGCATCTGTGCTCAGTTGGAAATGTAGGACGTGTCTGGGTAGCAACCAGTAAGTGTCTGATACAAGCCGCTAAGAGGGGATGCGGAGGAAGGTATCTGCTCAGGGAAGCTACTTCAGGTGCGTACTCATTCATAACAGTGTCTCTCCTTTGAGGATGAAGATAGAACAGGGAACGACTACGGGCACATTAGGTACTGTGAGTAAAGGGCATGCTAAGGCGCTTAAGCCTGCCAAACACATATTGGATGTTCACCACCAGTGCAGATCCTCACTTAGTTTCTGCGTCGAAAACGCTTCCTACACTGAGAGGGAAGTGTGCTTTAGGAGGGATTCACTGCAGTGTTACGTCTGTTAAAGAAGGATGCTTTTGGGACTGACTCGGTGGTAACCGCATTAGGCGCACATAGCTTTCCAGTCTCAGACGTCTAACCGTTAGACTATAGGAAGTTCTGTTTAAGGGAAACTCCTTCATGCGGAATGTCACTTCTCACAGTGTCTTTGCAGTGGAGAAAAGAAGATAGAACAAGGACGGACAGAGAGAACGATGCAAACCGTGATTGAAGTACAGGGTAAGCCTCGTAGGCCTCTATTATGCATACTGGTAGTTCAACACCGGAGATGTTCCACAGTGTCTACCTCTTCTCAAAACACTTCCAGTATATGAGGGAACTCTGCTACATTAAGTTCTCACGACAGAGATGCGTCTGTGCTCAGTTGGAAAGTGTAGGCCGTGTCTGGGTAGCAACCAGTAAGTGTCTGATACAAGCCGCTAAGAGGGGATGCGGAGGAAGGTATCTGCTCAGGGAAGCTACTTCAGGTGCGTACTCATTCATAACAGTGTCTCTCCTTTGAGGATGAAGATAGAACAGGGAACGACTACGGGCACATTAGGTACTGTGAGTAAAGGGCATGCTAAGGCGCATAAGCCTGCCAAACACATATTGGATGTTCACCACCAGTGCAGATCCGCACTTAGTTTCTGCGTCGAAAACGCTTCCTACACTGAGAGGGAAGTGTGCTTTAGGAGGGATTCACTGCAGTGTTACGTCTGTTAAAGAAGGAAGCTTTTGGGACTGACTCTGTGGTAACCCCAATAGGCGCACATAGCTTTCCAGTCTCAGCCATCTATCCGTTGGACTATAGCAAGTTCTGTTTAAGGGAAACTCCTTCATGCGGAATGTCACTTCTCACAGTGTCTTTCCAGTGGAGGAAAGAAGATAGAACAACGACGGACAGAGAGAACGTTGCAACCCGTGAGTGAAGTACAGGGTAAGGCACCTAAGCCTCTATGATGCATACTGGATGTTCAACACCTGGGATTTTCCACAAAGTCTACCACTTCTCAAAACACTTCCAATATAGGAGGGAACGGTGCTACCGTAAGTTCTAATGACAGGGATGCATCTGTGCAAGGTTGAAAACTCGAGGATGTCTGGGTAGCAAACATGAAGTGTCTCATAAAGGCACCTTAGACTGGATGCGTAGTAGGTATCTGCTAGGGAAGCTACTTCAGTTTTGTACTCATTCATAACAGTGCTTCTCCTTGGAGGAATGAAGGAAGAACACGGACGGACTAGGGGCACAGTAGGTACTGTGAATAAAGGGCAGGCTATGAACCTTACGCCTGCCAACCACATATTGGATGTTCACCACCAGTGTTGATCCGCACATAGGTTCTGCGTCTAAAACGCTTCCAACACTGAGAGGGAAGTGTGCTTTAGGAGGGATTCACTGCAGTGTTACCTCTGTTAAAGAAGGATGCTTTTGGGACTGACTCTGTGGTAACCGCATTAGGCGCACATAGCTTTCCAGTCTCAGACGTCTAACCGTTAGACTATAGGAAGTTCTGTTTAAGGGAAACTCCTTCATGCGGAATGTCAGTTCTCACAGTGTCTTTGCAGTGGAGAAAAGAAGATAGAACAAGGACGGACAGAGAGAACGATGCAAACCGTGATTGAAGTACAGGGTAAGCCTCGTAGGCCTCTATTATGCATACTGGTAGTTCAACACCGGAGATGTTCCACAGTGTCTACCTCTTCTCAAAACACTTCCAGTATATGAGGGAACTCTGCTACATTAAGTTCTCACGACAGAGATGCGTCTGTGCTCAGTTGGAAAGTGTAGGACGTGTCTGGGTAGCAACCAGTAAGTGTCTGATACAAGCCGCTAAGAGGGGATGCGGAGGAAGGTATCTGCTCAGGGAAGCTACTTCAGGTGCGTACTCATTCATAACAGTGTCTCTCCTTTGAGGATGAAGATAGAACAGGGAACGACTACGGGCACATTAGGTACTGTGAGTAAAGGGCATGCTAAGGCGCTTAAGCCTGCCAAACACATATTGGATGTTCACCACCAGTGCAGATCCGCACTTAGTTTCTGCGTCGAAAACGCTTCCTACACTGAGAGGGAAGTGTGCTTATGAGGGATTCACTGCAGTGTTACGTCTGTTAAAGAAGGATGGTTTTGGGACTGACTCGGTGGTAACCGCATTAGGCGCACATAGCTTTCCAGTCTCAGACGTCTAACCGTTAGACTATAGCAAGTTCTGTTTAAGGGAATCTCCTTCATGCGGAATGTCACTTCTCACAGTGTCTTTGCAGTGGAGAAAAGAAGATAGAACAAGGACGGACAGAGAGAACGATGCAAACCGTGATTGAAGTACAGGGTAAGCCTCGTAGGCCTCTATTATGCATACTGGTAGTTCAACACCGGAGATGTTCCACAGTGTCTACCTCTTCTCAAAACACTTCCAGTATATGAGGGAACTCTGCTACATTAAGTTCTCACGACAGAGATGCGTCTGTGCTCAGTTGGAAAGTGTAGGACGTGTCTGGGTAGCAACCAGTAAGTGTCTGATACAAGCCGCTAAGAGGGGATGCGGAGGAAGGTATCTGCTCAGGGAAGCTACTTCAGGTGCGTACTCATTCATAACAGTGTCTCTCCTTTGAGGATGAAGATAGAACAGGGAACGACTACGGGCACATTAGGTACTGTGAGTAAAGGGCATGCTAAGGCGCATAAGCCTGCCAAACACATATTGGATGTTCACCACCAGTGCAGATCCGCACTTAGTTTCTGCGTCGAAAACGCTTCCTACACTGAGAGGGAAGTGTGCTTTAGGAGGGATTCACTGCAGTGTTACGTCTGTTAAAGAAGGAAGCTTTTGGGACTGACTCTGTGGTAACCCCAATAGGCGCACATAGCTTTCCAGTCTCAGCCATCTATCCGTTGGACTATAGCAAGTTCTGTTTAAGGGAAACTCCTTCATGCGGAATGTCACTTCTCACAGTGTCTTTCCAGTGGAGGTAAGAAGATAGAACAACGACGGACAGAGAGAACGTTGCAACCCGTGAGTGAAGTACAGGGTAAGGCACCTAAGCCTCTATGATGCATACTGGATGTTCAACACCTGGGATTTTCCACAAAGTCTACCACTTCTCAAAACACTTCCAATATAGGAGGGAACGGTGCTACCGTAAGTTCTAATGACAGGGATGCATCTGTGCAAGGTTGAAAACTCGAGGATGTCTGGGTAGCAAACATGAAGTGTCTCATAAAGGCACCTTAGACTGGATGCGTAGTAGGTATCTGCTAGGGAAGCTACTTCAGTTTTGTACTCATTCATAACAGTGCTTCTCCTTGGAGGAATGAAGGAAGAACACGGACGGACTAGGGGCACAGTAGGTACTGTGAATAAAGGGCAGGCTATGAACCTTACGCCTGCCAACCACATATTGGATGTTCACCACCAGTGTTGATCCGCACATAGGTTCTGCGTCTAAAACGCTTCCAACACTGAGAGGGAAGTGTGCTTTAGGAGGGATTCACTGCAGTGTTACGTCTGTTAAAGAAGGATGCTTTTGGGACTGACTCTGTGGTAACCGCATTAGGCGCACATAGCTTTCCAGTCTCAGACGTCTAACCGTTAGACTATAGGAAGTTCTGTTTAAGGGAAACTCCTTCATGCGGAATGTCAGTTCTCACAGTGTCTTTGCAGTGGAGAAAAGAAGATAGAACAAGGACGGACAGAGAGAACGATGCAAACCGTGATTGAAGTACAGGGTAAGCCTCGTAGGCCTCTATTATGCATATTGGTAGTTCAACACCGGAGATTTTCCACAGTGTCTACCTCTTCTCAAAACACTTCCAGTATATGAGGGAACTCTGCTACATTAAGTTCTCACGACAGAGATGCGTCTGTGCTCAGTTGGAAAGTGTAGGACGTGTCTGGGTAGCAACCAGTAAGTGTCTGATACAAGCCGCTAAGAGGGGATGCGGAGGAAGGTATCTGCTCAGGGAAGCTACTTCAGGTGCGTACTCATTCATAACAGTGTCTCTCCTTTGAGGATGAAGATAGAACAGGGAACGACTACGGGCACATTAGGTACTGTGAGTAAAGGGCATGCTAAGGCGCTTAAGCCTGCCAAACACATATTGGATGTTCACCACCAGTGCAGATCCGCACTTAGTTTCTGCGTCGAAAACGCTTCCTACACTGAGAGGGAAGTGTGCTTTAGGAGGGATTCACTGCAGTGTTACGTCTGTTAAAGAAGGATGGTTTTGGGACTGACTCGGTGGTAACCGCATTAGGCGCACATAGCTTTCCAGTCTCAGACGTCTAACCGTTAGACTATAGGAAGTTCTGTTTAAGGGAAACTCCTTCATGCGGAATGTCACTTCTCACAGTGTCTTTGCAGTGGAGAAAAGAAGATAGAACAAGGACGGACAGAGAGAACGATGCAAACCGTGATTGAAGTACAGGGTAAGCCTCGTAGGCCTCTATTATGCATACTGGTAGTTCAACACCGGAGATGTTCCACAGTGTCTACCTCTTCTCAAAACACTTCCAGTATATGAGGGAACTCTGCTACATTAAGTTCTCACGACAGAGATGCGTCTGTGCTCAGTTGGAAAGTGTAGGACGTGTCTGGGTAGCAACCAGTAAGTGTCTGATACAAGCCGCTAAGAGGGGATGCGCAGGAAGGTATCTGCTCAGGGAAGCTACTTCAGGTGCGTACTCATTCATAAGAGTGTCTCTCCTTTGAGGATGAAGATAGAACAGGGAACGACTACGGGCACATTAGGTACTGTGAGTAAAGGGCATGCTAAGGCGCTTAAGCCTGCCAAACACATATTGGATGTTCACCACCAGTGCAGATCCGCACTTAGTTTCTGCGTCGAAAACGCTTCCTACACTGAGAGGGAAGTGTGCTTTAGGAGGGATTCACTGCAGTGTTACGTCTGTTAAAGAAGGAAGCTTTTGGGACTGACTCTGTGGTAACCCCAATAGGCGCACATAGCTTTCCAGTCTCAGCCGTCTATCCGTTGGACTATAGCAAGTTCTGTTTAAGGGAAACTCCTTCATGCGGAATGTCACTTCTCACAGTGTCTTTCCAGTGGAGGAAAGAAGATAGAACAACGACGGACAGAGAGAACGTTGCAACCCTTCAGTGAAGTACAGTGTAAGGCACCTAAGCCTCTATGATGCATACTGGATGTTCAACACCTGGGATTTTCCACAATGTCTACCATTTCTCAAAACACTTCCAATATAGGAGGGAACTGTGCTACCGTAAGTTCTAATGACAGGGATGCATCTGTGCAAGGTTGAAAACTCGAGGATGTGTCTGGGTAGCAAACATGAAGTGTCTCATAAAGGCACCTTAGACTGGATGCGTAGTAGGTATCTGCTAGGGAAGCTACTTCAGTTTTGTACTCATTCATAACAGTGCTTCTCCTTGGAGGAATGAAGGAAGAACACGGACGGACTAGGGGCACAGTAGGTACTGTGAATAAAGGGCAGGCTATGAACCTTACGCCTGCCAACCACATATTGGATGTTCACCACCAGTGTTGATCCGCACATAGGTTCTGCGTCTAAAACGCTTCCAACACTGAGAGGGAAGTGTGCTTTAGGAGGGATTCACTGCAGTGTTACGTCTGTTAAAGAAGGATGCTTTTGGGACTGACTCGGTGGTAACCGCATAAGGCGCACATAGCTTTCCAGTCTCAGACGTCTAACCGTTAGACTATAGGAAGTTCTGTTTAAGGGAAACTCCTTCATGCGGAATGTCACTTTTAACAGTGTCTTTGCAGTGGAGAAAAGAAGATAGAACAAGGACGGACAGAGAGAACGATGCAAACCGTGATTGAAGTACAGGGTAAGCCTCGTAGGCCTCTATTATGCATACTGGTAGTTCAACACCGGAGATGTTCCACAGTGTCTACCTCTTCTCAAAACACTTCCAGTATATGAGGGAACTCTGCTACATTAAGTTCTCACGACAGAGATGCGTCTGTGCTCAGTTGGAAATGTAGGACGTGTCTGGGTAGCAACCAGTAAGTGTCTGATACAAGCCGCTAAGAGGGGATGCGGAGGAAGGTATCTGCTCAGGGAAGCTACTTCAGGTGCGTACTCATTCATAACAGTGTCTCTCCTTTGAGGATGAAGATAGAACAGGGAACGACTATGGGCACATTAGGTACTGTGAGTAAAGGGCATGCTAAGGCGCTTAAGCCTGCCAAACACATATTGGATGTTCACCACCAGTGCAGATCCGCACTTAGTTTCTGCGTCGAAAACGCTTCCTACACTGAGAGGGAAGTGTGCTTTAGGAGGGATTCACTGCAGTGTTACGTCTGTTAAAGAAGGATGCTTTTGGGACTGACTCGGTGGTAACCGCATTAGGCGCACATAGCTTTCCAGTCTCAGACGTCTAACCGTTAGACTATAGGAAGTTCTGTTTAAGGGAAACTCCTTCATGCGGAATGTCACTTCTCACAGTGTCTTTGCAGTGGAGAAAAGAAGATAGAACAAGGACGGACAGAGAGAACGATGCAAACCGTGATTGAAGTACAGGGTAAGCCTCGTAGGCCTCTATTATGCATACTGGTAGTTCAACACCGGAGATGTTCCACAGTGTCTACCTCTTCTCAAAACACTTCCAGTATATGAGGGAACTCTGCTACATTAAGTTCTCACGACAGAGATGCGTCTGTGCTCAGTTGGAAAGTGTAGGACGTGTCTGGGTAGCAACCAGTAAGTGTCTGATACAAGCCGCTAAGAGGGGATGCGGAGGAAGGTATCTGCTCAGGGAAGCTACTTCAGGTGCGTACTCATTCATAACAGTGTCTCTCCTTTGAGGATGAAGATAGAACAGGGAACGACTACGGGCACATTAGGTACTGTGAGTAAAGGGCATGCTAAGGCGCTTAAGCCTGCCAAACACATATTGGATGTTCACCACCAGTGCAGATCCGCACTTAGTTTCTGCGTCGAAAACGCTTCCTACACTGAGAGGGAAGTGTGCTTTAGGAGGGATTCACTGCAGTGTTACGTCTGTTAAAGAAGGAAGCTTTTGGGACTGACTCTGTGGTAACCCCAATAGGCGCACATAGCTTTCCAGTCTCAGCCGTCTATCCGTTGGACTATAGCAAGTTCTGTTTAAGGGAAACTCCTTCATGCGGAAAGTCACTTCTCACAGTGTCTTTCCAGTGGAGGAAAGAAGATAGAACAACGACGGACAGAGAGAACGTTGCAACCCGTGAGTGAAGTACAGGGTAAGGCACCTAAGCCTCTATGATGCATACTGGATGTTCAACACCTGGGATTTTCCACAATGTCTACCACTTCTCAAAACACTTCCAATATAGGAGGGAACTGTGCTACCGTAAGTTCTAATGACAGGGATGCATCTGTGCAAGGTTGAAAACTCGAGGATGTGTCTGGGTAGCAAACATGAAGTGTCTCATAAAGGCACCTTAGACTGGATGCGTAGTAGGTATCTGCTAGGGAAGCTACTTCAGTTTTGTACTCATTCATAACAGTGCTTCTCCTTGGAGGAATGAAGGAAGAACACGGACGGACTAGGGGCACAGTAGGTACTGTGAATAAAGGGCAGGCTATGAACCTTACGCCTGCCAACCACATATTGGATGTTCACCACCAGTGTTGATCCGCACATAGGTTCTGCGTCTAAAACGCTTATAACACTGAGAGGGAAGTGTGCTTTAGGAGGGATTCACTGCAGTGTTACGTCTGTTAAAGAAGGATGCTTTTGGGACTGACTCTGTGGTAACCGCATTAGGCGCACATAGCTTTCCAGTCTCAGACGTCTAACCGTTAGACTATAGGAAGTTCTGTTTAAGGGAAACTCCTTCATGCGGAATGTCACTTCTCACAGTGTCTTTGCAGTGGAGAAAAGAAGATAGAACAAGGACGGACAGAGAGAACGATGCAAACCGTGATTGAAGTACAGGGTAAGCCTCGTAGGCCTCTATTATGCATACTGGTAGTTCAACACCGGAGATGTTCCACAGTGTCTACCTCTTCTCAAAACACTTCCAGTATATGAGGGAACTCTGCTACATTAAGTTCTCACGACAGAGATGCGTCTGTGCTCAGTTGGAAAGTGTAGGACGTGTCAGGGTAGCAACCAGTAAGTGTCTGATACAAGCCGCTAAGAGGGGATGCGGAGGAAGGTATCTGCTCAGGGAAGCTACTTCAGGTGCGTACTCATTCATAACAGTGTCTCTCCTTTGAGGATGAAGATAGAACAGGGAACGACTACGGGCACATTAGGTACTGTGAGTAAAGGGCATGCTAAGGCGCTTAAGCCTGCCAAACACATATTGGATGTTCACCACCAGTGCAGATCCGCACTTAGTTTCTGCGTCGAAAACGCTTCCTACACTGAGAGGGAAGTGTGCTTTAGGAGGGATTCACTGCAGTGTTACGTCTGTTAAAGAAGGAAGCTTTTGGGACTGACTCTGTGGTAACCCCAATAGGCGCACATAGCTTTCCAGTCTCAGCCGTCTATCCGTTGGACTATAGCAAGTTCTGTTTAAGGGAAACTCCTTCATGCGGAATGTCACTTCTCACAGTGTCTTTCCAGTGGAGGAAAGAAGATAGAACAACGACGGACAGAGAGAACGTTGCAACCCTTGAGTGAAGTACAGTGTAAGGCACCTAAGCCTCTATGATGCATACTGGATGTTCAACACCTGGGATTTTCCACAATGTCTACCACTTCTCAAAACACTTCCAATATAGGAGGGAACTGTGCTACCGTAAGTTCTAATGACAGGGATGCATCTGTGCAAGGTTGAAAACTCGAGGATGTGTCTGGGTAGCAAACATGAAGTGTCTCATAAAGGCACCTTAGACTGGATGCGTAGGAGGTATCTGCTCAGGGAAGCTACTTCAGTTTTGTACTCATTCATAACAGTGCTTCTCCTTGTAGTAATGAAGGAAGAACACGGACGGACTAGGGGCACAGTAGGTACTGTGAATAAAGGGCAGGCTATGAACCATACGCCTGCCAACCACATATTGGATGTTCACCACCAGTGTTGATCCGCACATAGGTTCTGCGTCTAAAACGCTTCCAACACTGAGAGGGAAGTGTGCTTTAGGAGGGATTCACTGCAGTGTTACGTCTGTTAAAGAAGGATGCTTTTGGGACTGACTCGGTGGTAACCGCATAGGCGCACATAGCTTTCCAGTCTCAGACGTCTAACCGTTAGACTATAGGAAGTTCTGTTTAAGGGAAACTCCTTCATGCGGAATGTCACTTCTCACAGTGTCTTTGCAGTGGAGAAAAGAAGATAGAACAAGGACGGACAGAGAGAACGATGCAAACCGTGATTGAATTACAGGGTAAGCCTCGTAGGCCTCTATTATGCATACTGGTAGTTCAACACCGGAGATGTTCCACAGTGTCTACCTCTTCTCAAAACACTTCCAGTATATGAGGGAACTCTGCTACATTAAGTTCTCACGACAGAGATGCGTCTGTGCTCAGTTGGAAAGTGTAGGACGTGTCTGGGTAGCAACCAGTAAGTGTCTGATACAAGCCGCTAAGAGGGGATGCGGAGGAAGGTATCTGCTCAGGGAAGCTACTTCAGGTGCGTACTCATTCATAACAGTGTCTCTCCTTTGAGGATGAAGATAGAACAGGGAACGACTACGGGCACATTAGGTACTGTGAGTAAAGGGCATGCTAAGGCGCTTAAGCCTGCCAAACACATATTGGATGTTCACAACCAGTGCAGATCCGCACTTAGTTTCTGCGTCGAAAACGCTTCCTACACTGAGAGGGAAGTGTGCTTTAGGAGGGATTCACTGCAGTGTTACGTCTGTTAAAGAAGGATGCTTTTGGGACTGACTCGGTGGTAACCGCATTAGGCGCACATAGCTTTCCAGTCTCAGACGTCTAACCGTTAGACTATAGGAAGTTATGTTTAAGGGAAACTCCTTCATGCGGAATGTCACTTCTCACAGTGTCTTTGCAGTGGAGAAAAGAAGATAGAACAAGGACGGACAGAGAGAACGATGCAAACCGTGATTGAAGTACAGGGTAAGCCTCGTAGGCCTCTATTATGCATACTGGTAGTTCAACACCGGAGATGTTCCACAGTGTCTACCTCTTCTCAAAACACTTCCAGTATATGAGGGAACTCTGCTACATTAAGTTCTCACGACAGAGATGCGTCTGTGCTCAGTTGGAAAGTGTAGGACGTGTCTGGGTAGCAACCAGTAAGTGTCTGATACAAGCCGCTAAGAGGGGATGCGGAGGAAGGTATCTGCTCAGGGAAGCTACTTCAGGTGTGTACTCATTCATAAGAGTGTCTCTCCTTTGAGGATGAAGATAGAACAGGGAACGACTACGGGCACATTAGGTACTGTGAGTAAAGGGCATGCTAAGGCGCTTAAGCCTGCCAAACACATATTGGATGTTCACCACCAGTGCAGATCCGCACTTAGTTTCTGCGTCGAAAACGCTTCCTACACTGAGAGGGAAGTGTGCTTTAGGAGGGATTCACTGCAGTGTTACGTCTGTTAAAGAAGGAAGCTTTTGGGACTGACTCTGTCGTAACCCCAATAGGCGCACATAGCTTTCCAGTCTCAGCCGTCTATCCGTTGGACTATAGCAAGTTCTGTTTAAGGGAAACTCCTTCATGCGGAATGTCACTTCTCACAGTGTCTTTCCAGTGGAGGAAAGAAGATAGAACAACGACGGACAGAGAGAACGTTGCAACCCGTGAGTGAAGTACAGGGTAAGGCACCTAAGCCTCTATGATGCATACTGGATGTTCAACACCTGGGATTTTCCACAATGTCTACCACTTCTCAAAACACTTCCAATATAGGAGGGAACTGTGCTACCGTAAGTTCTAATGACAGGGATGCATCTGTGCAAGGTTGAAAACTCGAGGATGTGTCTGGGTAGCAAACATGAAGTGTCTCATAAAGGCACCTTAGAATGGATGCGTAGTAGGTATCTGCTAGGGAAGCTACTTCAGTTTTGTACTCATTCATAACAGTGCTTCTCCTTGGAGGAATGAAGGAAGAACACGGACGGACTAGGGGCACAGTAGGTACTGTGAATAAAGGGCAGGCTATGAACCTTACGCCTGCCAACCACATATTGGATGTTCACCACCACTGTTGATCCGCACATAGGTTCTGCGTCTAAAACGCTTCCAACACTGAGAGGGAAGTGTGCTTTAGGAGGGATTCACTGCAGTGTTACGTCTGTTAAAGAAGGATGCTTTTGGGACTGACTCGGTGGTAACCGCATTAGGCGCACATAGCTTTCCAGTCTCAGACGTCTAACCGTTAGACTATAGCAAGTTCTGTTTAAGGGAATCTCCTTCATGCGGAATGTCACTTCTCACAGTGTCTTTGCAGTGGAGAAAAGAAGATAGAACAAGGACGGACAGAGAGAACGATGCAAACCGTGATTGAAGTACAGGGTAAGCCTCGTAGGCCTCTATTATGCATACTGGTAGTTCAACACCGGAGATGTTCCACAGTGTCTACCTCTTCTCAAAACACTTCCAGTATATGAGGGAACTCTGCTACATTAAGTTCTCACGACAGAGATGCGTCTGTGCTCAGTTGGAAAGTGTAGGACGTGTCTGGGTAGCAACCAGTAAGTGTCTGATACAAGCCGCTAAGAGGGGATGCGGAGGAAGGTATCTGCTCAGGGAAGCTACTTCAGGTGCGTACTCATTCATAACAGTGTCTCTCCTTTGAGGATGAAGATAGAACAGGGAACGACTACGGGCACATTAGGTACTGTGAGTAAAGGGCATGCTAAGGCGCTTAAGCCTGCCAAACACATATTGGATGTTCACCACCAGTGCAGATCCGCACTTAGTTTCTGCGTCGAAAACGCTTCCTACACTGAGAGGGAAGTGTGCTTTAGGAGGGATTCACTGCAGTGTTACCTCTGTTAAAGAAGGAAGCTTTTGGGACTGACTCTGTGGTAACCCCAATAGGCGCACATAGCTTTCCAGTCTCAGCCGTCTATCCGTTGGACTATAGCAAGTTCTGTTTAAGGGAAACTCCTTCATGCGGAATGTCACTTCTCACAGTGTCTTTCCAGTGGAGGAAAGAAGATAGAACAACGACGGACAGAGAGAACGTTGCAACCCGTGAGTGAAGTACAGGGTAAGGCACCTAAGCCTCTATGATGCATACTGGATGTTCAACACCTGGGATTTTCCACAATGTCTACCACTTCTCAAAACACTTCCAATATAGGAGGGAACGGTGCTACCGTAAGTTCTAATGACAGGGATGCATCTGTGCAAGGTTGAAAACTCGAGGATGTCTGGGTAGCAAACATGAAGTGTCTCATAAAGGCACCTTAGACTGGATGCGTAGTAGGTATCTGCTAGGGAAGCTACTTCAGTTTTGTACTCATTCATAACAGTGCTTCTCCTTGGAGGAATGAAGGAAGAACACGGACGGACTAGGGGCACAGTAGGTACTGTGAATAAAGGGCAGGCTATGAACCTTACGCCTGCCAACCACATATTGGATGTTCACCACCAGTGTTGATCCGCACATAGGTTCTGCGTCTAAAACGCTTCCAACACTGAGAGGGAAGTGTGCTTTAGGAGGGATTCACTGCAGTGTTACGTCTGTTAAAGAAGGATGCTTTTGGGACTGACTCTGTGGTAACCGCATTAGGCGCACATAGCTTTCCAGTCTCAGACGTCTAACCGTTAGACTATAGGAAGTTCTGTTTAAGGGAAACTCCATCATGCGGAATGTCACTTCTCACAGTGTCTTTGCAGTGGAGAAAAGAAGATAGAACAAGGACGGACAGAGAGAACGATGCAAACCGTGATTGAAGTACAGGGTAAGCCTCGTAGGCCTCTATTATGCATATTGGTAGTTCAACACCGGAGATTTTCCACAGTGTCTACCTCTTCTCAAAACACTTCCAGTATATGAGGGAACTCTGCTACATTAAGTTCTCACGACAGAGATGCGTCTGTGCTCAGTTGGAAATGTAGGACGTGTCTGGGTAGCAACCAGTAAGTGTCTGATACAAGCCGCTAAGAGGGGATGCGGAGGAAGGTATCTGCTCAGGGAAGCTACTTCAGGTGCGTACTCATTCATAACAGTGTCTCTCCTTTGAGGATGAAGATAGAACAGGGAACGACTACGGGCACATTAGGTACTGTGAGTAAAGGGCATGCTAAGGCGCTTAAGCCTGCCAAACACATATTGGATGTTCACCACCAGAGCAGATCCGCACTTAGTTTCTGCGTCGAAAACGCTTCCTACACTGAGAGGGAAGTGTGCTTTAGGAGGGATTCACTGCAGTGTTACGTCTGTTAAAGAAGGATGGTTTTGGGACTGAGTCGGTGGTAACCGCATTAGGCGCACATAGCTTTCCAGTCTCAGACGTCTAACCGTTAGACTATAGGAAGTTCTGTTTAAGGGAAACTCCTTCATGCGGAATGTCACTTCTCACAGTGTCTTTGCAGTGGAGAAAGGAAGATAGAACAAGGACGGACAGAGAGAACGATGCAAACCGTGATTGAAGTACAGGGTAAGCCTCGTAGGCCTCTATTATGCATACTGGTAGTTCAACACCGGAGATGTTCCACAGTGTCTACCTCTTCTCAAAACACTTCCAGTATATGAGGGAACTCTGCTACATTAAGTTCTCACGACAGAGATGCGTCTGTGCTCAGTTGGAAAGTGTAGGACGTGTCTGGGTAGCAACCAGTAAGTGTCTGATACAAGCCGCTAAGAGGGGATGCGCAGGAAGGTATCTGCTCAGGGAAGCTACTTCAGGTGCGTACTCATTCATAAGAGTGTCTCTCCTTTGAGGATGAAGATAGAACAGGGAACGACTACGGGCACATTAGGTACTGTGAGTAAAGGGCATGCTAAGGCGCTTAAGCCTGCCAAACACATATTGGATGTTCACCACCAGTGCAGATCCGCACTTAGTTTCTGCGTCGAAAACGCTTCCTACACTGAGAGGGAAGTGTGCTTTAGGAGGGATTCACTGCAGTGTTACGTCTGTTAAAGAAGGAAGCTTTTGGGACTGACTCTGTGGTAACCCCAATAGGCGCACATAGCTTTCCAGTCTCAGCCGTCTATCCGTTGGACTATAGCAAGTTCTGTTTAAGGGAAACTCCTTCATGCGGAATGTCACTTCTCACAGTGTCTTTCCAGTGGAGGAAAGAAGATAGAACAACGACGGACAGAGAGAACGTTGCAACCCTTCAGTGAAGTACAGTGTAAGGCACCTAAGCCTCTATGATGCATACTGGATGTTCAACACCTGGGATTTTCCACAATGTCTACCACTTCTCAAAACACTTCCAATATAGGAGGGAACTGTGCTACCGTAAGTTCTAATGACAGGGATGCATCTGTGCAAGGTTGAAAACTCGAGGATGTGTCTGGGTAGCAAACATGAAGTGTCTCATAAAGGCACCTTAGACTGGATGCGTAGTAGGTATCTGCTAGGGAAGCTACTTCAGTTTTATACTCATTCATAACAGTGCTTCTCCTTGGAGGAATGAAGGAAGAACACGGACGGACTTGGGGCACAGTAGGTACTGTGAATAAAGGGCAGGCTATGAACCTTACGCCTGCCAACCACATATTGGATGTTCACCACCAGTGTTGATCCGCACATAGGTTCTGCGTCTAAAACGCTTCCAACACTGAGAGGGAAGTGTGCTTTAGGAGGGATTCACTGCAATGTTACGTCTGTTAAAGAAGGATGCTTTTGGGACTGACTCGGTGGTAACCGCATTAGGCGCACATAGCTTTCCAGTCTCAGACGTCTAACCGTTAGACTATAGGAAGTTCTGTTTAAGGGAAACTCCTTCATGCGGAATGTCAGTTCTCACAGTGTCTTTGCAGTGGAGAAAAGAAGATAGAACAAGGACGGACAGAGAGAACGATGCAAACCGTGATTGAAGTACAGGGTAAGCCTCGTAGGCCTCTATTATGCATACTGGTAGTTCAACACCGGAGATTTTCCACAGTGTCTACCTCTTCTCAAAACACTTCCAGTATATGAGGGAACTCTGCTACATTAAGTTCTCACGACAGAGATGCATCTGTGCTCAGTTGGAAATGTAGGACGTGTCTGGGTAGCAACCAGTAAGTGTCTGATACAAGCCGCTAAGAGGGGATGCGGAGGAAGGTATCTGCTCAGGGAAGCTACTTCAGGTGCGTACTCATTCATAACAGTGTCTCTCCTTTGAGGATGAAGATAGAACAGGGAACGACTACGGGCACATTAGGTACTGTGAGTAAAGGGCATGCTAAGGCGCTTAAGCCTGCCAAACACATATTGGATGTTCACCACCAGTGCAGATCCTCACTTAGTTTCTGCGTCGAAAACGCTTCCTACACTGAGAGGGAAGTGTGCTTTAGGAGGGATTCACTGCAGTGTTACGTCTGTTAAAGAAGGATGCTTTTGGGACTGACTCGGTGGTAACCGCATTAGGCGCACATAGCTTTCCAGTCTCAGACGTCTAACCGTTAGACTATAGGAAGTTCTGTTTAAGGGAAACTCCTTCATGCGGAATGTCACTTCTCACAGTGTCTTTGCAGTGGAGAAAAGAAGATAGAACAAGGACGGACAGAGAGAACGATGCAAACCGTGATTGAAGTACAGGGTAAGCCTCGTAGGCCTCTATTATGCATACTGGTAGTTCAACACCGGAGATGTTCCACAGTGTCTACCTCTTCTCAAAACACTTCCAGTATATGAGGGAACTCTGCTACATTAAGTTCTCACGACAGAGATGCGTCTGTGCTCAGTTGGAAAGTGTAGGCCGTGTCTGGGTAGCAACCAGTAAGTGTCTGATACAAGCCGCTAAGAGGGGATGCGGAGGAAGGTATCTGCTCAGGGAAGCTACTTCAGGTGCGTACTCATTCATAACAGTGTCTCTCCTTTGAGGATGAAGATAGAACAGGGAACGACTACGGGCACATTAGGTACTGTGAGTAAAGGGCATGCTAAGGCGCTTAAGCCTGCCAAACACATATTGGATGTTCACCACCAGTGCAGATCCGCACTTAGTTTCTGCGTCGAAAACGCTTCCTACACTGAGAGGGAAGTGTGCTTTAGGAGGGATTCACTGCAGTGTTACGTCTGTTAAAGAAGGAAGCTTTTGGGACTGACTCTGTGGTAACCCCAATAGGCGCACATAGCTTTCCAGTCTCAGCCGTCTATCCGTTGGACTATAGCAAGTTCTGTTTAAGGGAAACTCCTTCACGCAGAATGTCACTTCTCACAGTGTCTTTCCAGTGGAGGAAAGAAGATAGAACAACGACGGACAGAGAGAACGTTGCAACCCGTGAGTGAAGTACAGGGTAAGGCACCTAAGCCTCTATGATGCATACTGGATGTTCAACACCTGGGATTTTCCACAATGTCTACCACTTCTCAAAACACTTCCAATATAGGAGGGAACTGTGCTACCGTAAGTTCTAATGACAGGGATGCATCTGTGCAAGGTTGAAAACTCGAGGATGTGTCTGGGTAGCAAACATGAAGTGTCTCATAAAGGCACCTTAGACTGGATGCGTAGTAGGTATCTGCTAGGGAAGCTACTTCAGTTTTGTACTCATTCATAACAGTGCTTCTCCTTGGAGGAATGAAGGAAGAACACGGACGGACTAGGGGCACAGTAGGTACTGTGAATAAAGGGCAGGCTATGAACCTTACGCCTGCCAACCACATATTGGATGTTCACCACCAGTGTTGATCCGCACATAGGTTCTGCGTCTAAAACGCTTATAACACTGAGAGGGAAGTGTGCTTTAGGAGGGATTCACTGCAGTGTTACGTCTGTTAAAGAAGGATGCTTTTGGGACTGACTCTGTGGTAACCGCATTAGGCGCACATAGCTTTCCAGTCTCAGACGTCTAACCGTTAGACTATAGGAAGTTCTGTTTAAGGGAAACTCCTTCATGCGGAATGTCACTTCTCACAGTGTCTTTGCAGTGGAGAAAAGAAGATAGAACAAGGACGGACAGAGAGAACGATGCAAACCGTGATTGAAGTACAGGGTAAGCCTCGTAGGCCTCTATTATGCATACTGGTAGTTCAACACCGGAGATGTTCCACAGTGTCTACCTCTTCTCAAAACACTTCCAGTATATGAGGGAACTCTGCTACATTAAGTTCTCACGACAGAGATGCGTCTGTGCTCAGTTGGAAAGTGTAGGACGTGTCAGGGTAGCAACCAGTAAGTGTCTGATACAAGCCGCTAAGAGGGGATGCGGAGGAAGGTATCTGCTCAGGGAAGCTACTTCAGGTGCGTACTCATTCATAACAGTGTCTCTCCTTTGAGGATGAAGATAGAACAGGGAACGACTACGGGCACATTAGGTACTGTGAGTAAAGGGCATGCTAAGGCGCTTAAGCCTGCCAAACACATATTGGATGTTCACCACCAGTGCAGATCCGCACTTAGTTTCTGCGTCGAAAACGCTTCCTACACTGAGAGGGAAGTGTGCTTTAGGAGGGATTCACTGCAGTGTTACGTCTGTTAAAGAAGGAAGCTTTTGGGACTGACTCTGTGGTAACCCCAATAGGCGCACATAGCTTTCCAGTCTCAGCCGTCTATCCGTTGGACTATAGCAAGTTCTGTTTAAGGGAAACTCCTTCATGCGGAATGTCACTTCTCACAGTGTCTTTCCAGTGGAGGAAAGAAGATAGAACAACGACGGACAGAGAGAACGTTGCAACCCTTGAGTGAAGTACAGTGTAAGGCACCTAAGCCTCTATGATGCATACTGGATGTTCAACACCTGGGATTTTCCACAATGTCTACCACTTCTCAAAACACTTCCAATATAGGAGGGAACTGTGCTACCGTAAGTTCTAATGACAGGGATGCATCTGTGCAAGGTTGAAAACTCGAGGATGTGTCTGGGTAGCAAACATGAAGTGTCTCATAAAGGCACCTTAGACTGGATGCGTAGGAGGTATCTGCTCAGGGAAGCTACTTCAGTTTTGTACTCATTCATAACAGTGCTTCTCCTTGTAGTAATGAAGGAAGAACACGGACGGACTAGGGGCACAGTAGGTACTGTGAATAAAGGGCAGGCTATGAACCATACGCCTGCCAACCACATATTGGATGTTCACCACCAGTGTTGATCCGCACATAGGTTCTGCGTCTAAAACGCTTCCAACACTGAGAGGGAAGTGTGCTTTAGGAGGGATTCACTGCAGTGTTACGTCTGTTAAAGAAGGATGCTTTTGGGACTGACTCGGTGGTAACCGCATTAGGCGCACATAGCTTTCCAGTCTCAGACGTCTAACCGTTAGACTATAGGAAGTTCTGTTTAAGGGAAACTCCTTCATGCGGAATGTCACTTCTCACAGTGTCTTTGCAGTGGAGAAAAGAAGATAGAACAAGGACGGACAGAGAGAACGATGCAAACCGTGATTGAATTACAGGGTAAGCCTCGTAGGCCTCTATTATGCATACTGGTAGTTCAACACCGGAGATGTTCCACAGTGTCTACCTCTTCTCAAAACACTTCCAGTATATGAGGGAACTCTGCTACATTAAGTTCTCACGACAGAGATGCGTCTGTGCTCAGTTGGAAAGTGTAGGACGTGTCTGGGTAGCAACCAGTAAGTGTCTGATACAAGCCGCTAAGAGGGGATGCGGAGGAAGGTATCTGCTCAGGGAAGCTACTTCAGGTGCGTACTCATTCATAACAGTGTCTCTCCTTTGAGGATGAAGATAGAACAGGGAACGACTACGGGCACATTAGGTACTGTGAGTAAAGGGCATGCTAAGGCGCTTAAGCCTGCCAAACACATATTGGATGTTCACCACCAGTGCAGATCCGCACTTAGTTTCTGCGTCGAAAACGCTTCCTACACTGAGAGGGAAGTGTGCTTTAGGAGGGATTCACTGCAGTGTTACGTCTGTTAAAGAAGGATGCTTTTGGGACTGACTCGGTGGTAACCGCATTAGGCGCACATAGCTTTCCAGTCTCAGACGTCTAACCGTTAGACTATAGGAAGTTATGTTTAAGGGAAACTCCTTCATGCGGAATGTCACTTCTCACAGTGTCTTTGCAGTGGAGAAAAGAAGATAGAACAAGGACGGACAGAGAGAACGATGCAAACCGTGATTGAAGTACAGGGTAAGCCTCGTAGGCCTCTATTATGCATACTGGTAGTTCAACACCGGAGATGTTCCACAGTGTCTACCTCTTCTCAAAACACTTCCAGTATATGAGGGAACTCTGCTACATTAAGTTCTCACGACAGAGATGCGTCTGTGCTCAGTTGGAAAGTGTAGGACGTGTCTGGGTAGCAACCAGTAAGTGTCTGATACAAGCCGCTAAGAGGGGATGCGGAGGAAGGTATCTGCTCAGGGAAGCTACTTCAGGTGTGTACTCATTCATAAGAGTGTCTCTCCTTTGAGGATGAAGATAGAACAGGGAACGACTACGGGCACATTAGGTACTGTGAGTAAAGGGCATGCTAAGGCGCTTAAGCCTGCCAAACACATATTGGATGTTCACCACCAGTGCAGATCCGCACTTAGTTTCTGCGTCGAAAACGCTTCCTACACTGAGAGGGAAGTGTGCTTTAGGAGGGATTCACTGCAGTGTTACGTCTGTTAAAGAAGGAAGCTTTTGGGACTGACTCTGTGGTAACCCCAATAGGCGCACATAGCTTTCCAGTCTCAGCCGTCTATCCGTTGGACTATAGCAAGTTCTGTTTAAGGGAAACTCCTTCATGCGGAATGTCACTTCTCACAGTGTCTTTGCAGTGGAGGAAAGAAGATAGAACAACGACGGACAGAGAGAACGTTGCAACCCGTGAGTGAAGTACAGGGTAAGGCACCTAAGCCTCTATGATGCATACTGGATGTTCAACACCTGGGATTTTCCACAATGTCTACCACTTCTCAAAACACTTCCAATATAGGAGGGAACTGTGCTACCGTAAGTTCTAATGACAGGGATGCATCTGTGCAAGGTTGAAAACTCGAGGATGTGTCTGGGTAGCAAACATGAAGTGTCTCATAAAGGCACCTTAGACTGGATGCGTAGTAGGTATCTGCTAGGGAAGCTACTTCAGTTTTGTACTCATTCATAACAGTGCTTCTCCTTGGAGGAATGAAGGAAGAACACGGACGGACTAGGGGCACAGTAGGTACTGTGAATAAAGGGCAGGCTATGAACCTTACGCCTGCCAACCACATATTGGATGTTCACCACCACTGTTGATCCGCACATAGGTTCTGCGTCTAAAACGCTTCCAACACTGAGAGGGAAGTGTGCTTTAGGAGGGATTCACTGCAGTGTTACGTCTGTTAAAGAAGGATGCTTTTGGGACTGACTCGGTGGTAACCGCATTAGGCGCACATAGCTTTCCAGTCTCAGACGTCTAACCGTTAGACTATAGCAAGTTCTGTTTAAGGGAATCTCCTTCATGCGGAATGTCACTTCTCACAGTGTCTTTGCAGTGGAGAAAAGAAGATAGAACAAGGACGGACAGAGAGAACGATGCAAACCATGATTGAAGTACAGGGTAAGCCTCGTAGGCCTCTATTATGCATACTGGTAGTTCAACACCGGAGATGTTCCACAGTGTCTACCTCTTCTCAAAACACTTCCAGTATATGAGGGAACTCTGCTACATTAAGTTCTCACGACAGAGATGCGTCTGTGCTCAGTTGGAAAGTGTAGGACGTGTCTGGGTAGCAACCAGTAAGTGTCTGATACAAGCCGCTTAGAGGGGATGCGGAGGAAGGTATCTGCTCAGGGAAGCTACTTCAGGTGCGTACTCATTCATAACAGTGTCTCTCCTTTGAGGATGAAGATAGAACAGGGAACGACTACGGGCACATTAGGTACTGTGAGTAAAGGGCATGCTAAGGCGCTTAAGCCTGCCAAACACATATTGGATGTTCACCACCAGTGCAGATCCGCACTTAGTTTCTGCGTCGAAAACGCTTCCTACACTGAGAGGGAAGTGTGCTTTAGGAGGGATTCACTGCAGTGTTACGTCTGTTAAAGAAGGAAGCTTTTGGGACTGACTCTGTGGTAACCCCAATAGGCGCACATAGCTTTCCAGTCTCAGCCGTCTATCCGTTGGACTATAGCAAGTTCTGTTTAAGGGAAACTCCTTCATGCGGAATGTCACTTCTCACAGTGTCTTTCCAGTGGAGGAAAGAAGATAGAACAACGACGGACAGAGAGAACGTTGCAACCCGTGAGTGAAGTACAGGGTAAGGCACCTAAGCCTCTATGATGCATACTGGATGTTCAACACCTGGGATTTTCCACAATGTCTACCACTTCTCAAAACACTTCCAATATAGGAGGGAACGGTGCTACCGTAAGTTCTAATGACAGGGATGCATCTGTGCAAGGTTGAAAACTCGAGGATGTCTGGGTAGCAAACATGAAGTGTCTCATAAAGGCACCTTAGACTGGATGCGTAGTAGGTATCTGCTAGGGAAGCTACTTCAGTTTTGTACTCATTCATAACAGTGCTTCTCCTTGGAGGAATGAAGGAAGAACACGGACGGACTAGGGGCACAGTAGGTACTGTGAATAAAGGGCAGGCTATGAACCTTACGCCTGCCAACCACATATTGGATGTTCACCACCAGTGTTGATCCGCACATAGGTTCTGCGTCTAAAACGCTTCCAACACTGAGAGGGAAGTGTGCTTTAGGAGGGATTCACTGCAGTGTTACGTCTGTTAAAGAAGGATGCTTTTGGGACTGACTCTGTGGTAACCGCATTAGGCGCACATAGCTTTCCAGTCTCAGACGTCTAACCGTTAGACTATAGGAAGTTCTGTTTAAGGGAAACTCCTTCATGCGGAATGTCACTTCTCACAGTGTCTTTGCAGTGGAGAAAAGAAGATAGAACAAGGACGGACAGAGAGAACGATGCAAACCGTGATTGAAGTACAGGGTAAGCCTCGTAGGCCTCTATTATGCATATTGGTAGTTCAACACCGGAGATTTTCCACAGTGTCTACCTCTTCTCAAAACACTTCCAGTATATGAGGGAACTCTGCTACATTAAGTTCTCACGACAGAGATGCGTCTGTGCTCAGTTGGAAATGTAGGACGTGTCTGGGTAGCAACCAGTAAGTGTCTGATACAAGCCGCTAAGAGGGGATGCGGAGGAAGGTATCTGCTCAGGGAAGCTACTTCAGGTGCGTACTCATTCATAACAGTGTCTCTCCTTTGAGGATGAAGATAGAACAGGGAACGACTACGGGCACATTAGGTACTGTGAGTAAAGGGCATGCTAAGGCGCTTAAGCCTGCCAAACACATATTGGATGTTCACCACCAGAGCAGATCCGCACTTAGTTTCTGCGTCGAAAACGCTTCCTACACTGAGAGGGAAGTGTGCTTTAGGAGGGATTCACTGCAGTGTTACGTCTGTTAAAGAAGGATGGTTTTGGGACTGAGTCGGTGGTAACCGCATTAGGCGCACATAGCTTTCCAGTCTCAGACGTCTAACCGTTAGACTATAGGAAGTTCTGTTTAAGGGAAACTCCTTCATGCGGAATGTCACTTCTCACAGTGTCTTTGCAGTGGAGAAAAGAAGATAGAACAAGGACGGACAGAGAGAACGATGCAAACCGTGATTGAAGTACAGGGTAAGCCTCGTAGGCCTCTATTATGCATACTGGTAGTTCAACACCGGAGATGTTCCACAGTGTCTACCTCTTCTCAAAACACTTCCAGTATATGAGGGAACTCTGCTACATTAAGTTCTCACGACAGAGATGCGTCTGTGCTCAGTTGGAAAGTGTAGGACGTGTCTGGGTAGCAACCAGTAAGTGTCTGATACAAGCCGCTAAGAGGGGATGCGCAGGAAGGTATCTGCTCAGGGAAGCTACTTCAGGTGCGTACTCATTCATAAGAGTGTCTCTCCTTTGAGGATGAAGATAGAACAGGGAACGACTACGGGCACATTAGGTACTGTGAGTAAAGGGCATGCTAAGGCGCTTAAGCCTGCCAAACACATATTGGATGTTCACCACCAGTGCAGATCCGCACTTAGTTTCTGCGTCGAAAACGCTTCCTACACTGAGAGGGAAGTGTGCTTTAGGAGGGATTCACTGCAGTGTTACGTCTGTTAAAGAAGGAAGCTTTTGGGACTGACTCTGTGGTAACCCCAATAGGCGCACATAGCTTTCCAGTCTCAGCCGTCTATCCGTTGGACTATAGCAAGTTCTGTTTAAGGGAAACTCCTTCATGCGGAATGTCACTTCTCACAGTGTCTTTCCAGTGGAGGAAAGAAGATAGAACAACGACGGACAGAGAGAACGTTGCAACCCTTCAGTGAAGTACAGTGTAAGGCACCTAAGCCTCTATGATGCATACTGGATGTTCAACACCTGGGATTTTCCACAATGTCTACCACTTCTCAAAACACTTCCAATATAGGAGGGAACTGTGCTACCGTAAGTTCTAATGACAGGGATGCATCTGTGCAAGGTTGAAAACTCGAGGATGTGTCTGGGTAGCAAACATGAATTGTCTCATAAAGGCACCTTAGACTGGATGCGTAGTAGGTATCTGCTAGGGAAGCTACTTCAGTTTTATACTCATTCATAACAGTGCTTCTCCTTGGAGGAATGAAGGAAGAACACGGACGGACTTGGGGCACAGTAGGTACTGTGAATAAAGGGCAGGCTATGAACCTTACGCCTGCCAACCACATATTGGATGTTCACCACCAGTGTTGATCCGCACATAGGTTCTGCGTCTAAAACGCTTCCAACACTGAGAGGGAAGTGTGCTTTAGGAGGGATTCACTGCAGTGTTACGTCTGTTAAAGAAGGATGCTTTTGGGACTGACTCGGTGGTAACCGCATTAGGCGCACATAGCTTTCCAGTCTCAGACGTCTAACCGTTAGACTATAGGAAGTTCTGTTTAAGGGAAACTCCTTCATGCGGAATGTCAGTTCTCACAGTGTCTTTGCAGTGGAGAAAAGAAGATAGAACAAGGACGGACAGAGAGAACGATGCAAACCGTGATTGAAGTACAGGGTAAGCCTCGTAGGCCTCTATTATGCATACTGGTAGTTCAACACCGGAGATTTTCCACAGTGTCTACCTCTTCTCAAAACACTTCCAGTATATGAGGGAACTCTGCTACATTAAGTTCTCACGACAGAGATGCATCTGTGCTCAGTTGGAAATGTAGGACGTGTCTGGGTAGCAACCAGTAAGTGTCTGATACAAGCCGCTAAGAGGGGATGCGGAGGAAGGTATCTGCTCAGGGAAGCTACTTC
Source organism: Neogale vison (assembly GCF_020171115.1). NCBI lineage: Eukaryota > Metazoa > Chordata > Mammalia > Carnivora > Mustelidae > Neogale > Neogale vison. The sequence goes on from NW_025334856.1 coordinate 2,896,678, forward strand.
AGGTGCGTACTCATTCATAACAGTGTCTCTCCTTTGAGGATGAAGATAGAACAGGGAACGACTACGGGCACATTAGGTACTGTGAGTAAAGGGCATGCTAAGGCGCTTAAGCCTGCCAAACACATATTGGATGTTCACCACCAGTGCAGATCCTCACTTAGTTTCTGCGTCGAAAACGCTTCCTACACTGAGAGGGAAGTGTGCTTTAGGAGGGATTCACTGCAGTGTTACGTCTGTTAAAGAAGGATGCTTTTGGGACTGACTCGGTGGTAACCGCATTAGGCGCACATAGCTTTCCAGTCTCAGACGTCTAACCGTTAGACTATAGGAAGTTCTGTTTAAGGGAAACTCCTTCATGCGGAATGTCACTTCTCACAGTGTCTTTGCAGTGGAGAAAAGAAGATAGAACAAGGACGGACAGAGAGAACGATGCAAACCGTGATTGAAGTACAGGGTAAGCCTCGTAGGCCTCTATTATGCATACTGGTAGTTCAACACCGGAGATGTTCCACAGTGTCTACCTCTTCTCAAAACACTTCCAGTATATGAGGGAACTCTGCTACATTAAGTTCTCACGACAGAGATGCGTCTGTGCTCAGTTGGAAAGTGTAGGCCGTGTCTGGGTAGCAACCAGTAAGTGTCTGATACAAGCCGCTAAGAGGGGATGCGGAGGAAGGTATCTGCTCAGGGAAGCTACTTCAGGTGCGTACTCATTCATAACAGTGTCTCTCCTTTGAGGATGAAGATAGAACAGGGAACGACTACGGGCACATTAGGTACTGTGAGTAAAGGGCATGCTAAGGCGCTTAAGCCTGCCAAACACATATTGGATGTTCACCACCAGTGCAGATCCGCACTTAGTTTCTGCGTCGAAAACGCTTCCTACACTGAGAGGGAAGTGTGCTTTAGGAGGGATTCACTGCAGTGTTACGTCTGTTAAAGAAGGAAGCTTTTGGGACTGACTCTGTGGTAACCCCAATAGGCGCACATAGCTTTCCAGTCTCAGCCGTCTATCCGTTGGACTATAGCAAGTTCTGTTTAAGGGAAACTCCTTCACGCAGAATGTCACTTCTCACAGTGTCTTTCCAGTGGAGGAAAGAAGATAGAACAACGACGGACAGAGAGAACGTTGCAACCCGTGAGTGAAGTACAGGGTAAGGCACCTAAGCCTCTATGATGCATACTGGATGTTCAACACCTGGGATTTTCCACAATGTCTACCACTTCTCAAAACACTTCCAATATAGGAGGGAACTGTGCTACCGTAAGTTCTAATGACAGGGATGCATCTGTGCAAGGTTGAAAACTCGAGGATGTGTCTGGGTAGCAAACATGAAGTGTCTCATAAAGGCACCTTAGACTGGATGCGTAGTAGGTATCTGCTAGGGAAGCTACTTCAGTTTTGTACTCATTCATAACAGTGCTTCTCCTTGGAGGAATGAAGGAAGAACACGGACGGACTAGGGGCACAGTAGGTACTGTGAATAAAGGGCAGGCTATGAACCTTACGCCTGCCAACCACATATTGGATGTTCACCACCAGTGTTGATCCGCACATAGGTTCTGCGTCTAAAACGCTTATAACACTGAGAGGGAAGTGTGCTTTAGGAGGGATTCACTGCAGTGTTACGTCTGTTAAAGAAGGATGCTTTTGGGACTGACTCTGTGGTAACCGCATTAGGCGCACATAGCTTTCCAGTCTCAGACGTCTAACCGTTAGACTATAGGAAGTTCTGTTTAAGGGAAACTCCTTCATGCGGAATGTCACTTCTCACAGTGTCTTTGCAGTGGAGAAAAGAAGATAGAACAAGGACGGACAGAGAGAACGATGCAAACCGTGATTGAAGTACAGGGTAAGCCTCGTAGGCCTCTATTATGCATACTGGTAGTTCAACACCGGAGATGTTCCACAGTGTCTACCTCTTCTCAAAACACTTCCAGTATATGAGGGAACTCTGCTACATTAAGTTCTCACGACAGAGATGCGTCTGTGCTCAGTTGGAAAGTGTAGGACGTGTCAGGGTAGCAACCAGTAAGTGTCTGATACAAGCCGCTAAGAGGGGATGCGGAGGAAGGTATCTGCTCAGGGAAGCTACTTCAGGTGCGTACTCATTCATAACAGTGTCTCTCCTTTGAGGATGAAGATAGAACAGGGAACGACTACGGGCACATTAGGTACTGTGAGTAAAGGGCATGCTAAGGCGCTTAAGCCTGCCAAACACATATTGGATGTTCACCACCAGTGCAGATCCGCACTTAGTTTCTGCGTCGAAAACGCTTCCTACACTGAGAGGGAAGTGTGCTTTAGGAGGGATTCACTGCAGTGTTACGTCTGTTAAAGAAGGAAGCTTTTGGGACTGACTCTGTGGTAACCCCAATAGGCGCACATAGCTTTCCAGTTTCAGCCGTCTATCCGTTGGACTATAGCAAGTTCTGTTTAAGGGAAACTCCTTCATGCGGAATGTCACTTCTCACAGTGTCTTTCCAGTGGAGGAAAGAAGATAGAACAACGACGGACAGAGAGAACGTTGCAACCCTTGAGTGAAGTACAGTGTAAGGCACCTAAGCCTCTATGATGCATACTGGATGTTCAACACCTGGGATTTTCCACAATGTCTACCACTTCTCAAAACACTTCCAATATAGGAGGGAACTGTGCTACCGTAAGTTCTAATGACAGGGATGCATCTGTGCAAGGTTGAAAACTCGAGGATGTGTCTGGGTAGCAAACATGAAGTGTCTCATAAAGGCACCTTAGACTGGATGCGTAGGAGGTATCTGCTCAGGGAAGCTACTTCAGTTTTGTACTCATTCATAACAGTGCTTCTCCTTGTAGTAATGAAGGAAGAACACGGACGGACTAGGGGCACAGTAGGTACTGTGAATAAAGGGCAGGCTATGAACCATACGCCTGCCAACCACATATTGGATGTTCACCACCAGTGTTGATCCGCACATAGGTTCTGCGTCTAAAACGCTTCCAACACTGAGAGGGAAGTGTGCTTTAGGAGGGATTCACTGCAGTGTTACGTCTGTTAAAGAAGGATGCTTTTGGGACTGACTCGGTGGTAACCGCATTAGGCGCACATAGCTTTCCAGTCTCAGACGTCTAACCGTTAGACTATAGGAAGTTCTGTTTAAGGGAAACTCCTTCATGCGGAATGTCACTTCTCACAGTGTCTTTGCAGTGGAGAAAAGAAGATAGAACAAGGACGGACAGAGAGAACGATGCAAACCGTGATTGAATTACAGGGTAAGCCTCGTAGGCCTCTATTATGCATACTGGTAGTTCAACACCGGAGATGTTCCACAGTGTCTACCTCTTCTCAAAACACTTCCAGTATATGAGGGAACTCTGCTACATTAAGTTCTCACGACAGAGATGCGTCTGTGCTCAGTTGGAAAGTGTAGGACGTGTCTGGGTAGCAACCAGTAAGTGTCTGATACAAGCCGCTAAGAGGGGATGCGGAGGAAGGTATCTGCTCAGGGAAGCTACTTCAGGTGCGTACTCATTCATAACAGTGTCTCTCCTTTGAGGATGAAGATAGAACAGGGAACGACTACGGGCACATTAGGTACTGTGAGTAAAGGGCATGCTAAGGCGCTTAAGCCTGCCAAACACATATTGGATGTTCACCACCAGTGCAGATCCGCACTTAGTTTCTGCGTCGAAAACGCTTCCTACACTGAGAGGGAAGTGTGCTTTAGGAGGGATTCACTGCAGTGTTACGTCTGTTAAAGAAGGATGCTTTTGGGACTGACTCGGTGGTAACCGCATTAGGCGCACATAGCTTTCCAGTCTCAGACGTCTAACCGTTAGACTATAGGAAGTTATGTTTAAGGGAAACTCCTTCATGCGGAATGTCACTTCTCACAGTGTCTTTGCAGTGGAGAAAAGAAGATAGAACAAGGACGGACAGAGAGAACGATGCAAACCGTGATTGAAGTACAGGGTAAGCCTCGTAGGCCTCTATTATGCATACTGGTAGTTCAACACCGGAGATGTTCCACAGTGTCTACCTCTTCTCAAAACACTTCCAGTATATGAGGGAACTCTGCTACATTAAGTTCTCACGACAGAGATGCGTCTGTGCTCAGTTGGAAAGTGTAGGACGTGTCTGGGTAGCAACCAGTAAGTGTCTGATACAAGCCGCTAAGAGGGGATGCGGAGGAAGGTATCTGCTCAGGGAAGCTACTTCAGGTGTGTACTCATTCATAAGAGTGTCTCTCCTTTGAGGATGAAGATAGAACAGGGAACGACAACGGGCACATTAGGTACTGTGAGTAAAGGGCATGCTAAGGCGCTTAAGCCTGCCAAACACATATTGGATGTTCACCACCAGTGCAGATCCGCACTTAGTTTCTGCGTCGAAAACGCTTCCTACACTGAGAGGGAAGTGTGCTTTAGGAGGGATTCACTGCAGTGTTACGTCTGTTAAAGAAGGAAGCTTTTGGGACTGACTCTGTCGTAACCCCAATAGGCGCACATAGCTTTCCAGTCTCAGCCGTCTATCCGTTGGACTATAGCAAGTTCTGTTTAAGGGAAACTCCTTCATGCGGAATGTCACTTCTCACAGTGTCTTTCCAGTGGAGGAAAGAAGATAGAACAACGACGGACAGAGAGAACGTTGCAACCCGTGAGTGAAGTACAGGGTAAGGCACCTAAGCCTCTATGATGCATACTGGATGTTCAACACCTGGGATTTTCCACAATGTCTACCACTTCTCAAAACACTTCCAATATAGGAGGGAACTGTGCTACCGTAAGTTCTAATGACAGGGATGCATCTGTGCAAGGTTGAAAACTCGAGGATGTGTCTGGGTAGCAAACATGAAGTGTCTCATAAAGGCACCTTAGACTGGATGCGTAGTAGGTATCTGCTAGGGAAGCTACTTCAGTTTTGTACTCATTCATAACAGTGCTTCTCCTTGGAGGAATGAAGGAAGAACACGGACGGACTAGGGGCACAGTAGGTACTGTGAATAAAGGGCAGGCTATGAACCTTACGCCTGCCAACCACATATTGGATGTTCACCACCACTGTTGATCCGCACATAGGTTCTGCGTCTAAAACGCTTCCAACACTGAGAGGGAAGTGTGCTTTAGGAGGGATTCACTGCAGTGTTACGTCTGTTAAAGAAGGATGCTTTTGGGACTGACTCGGTGGTAACCGCATTAGGCGCACATAGCTTTCCAGTCTCAGACGTCTAACCGTTAGACTATAGCAAGTTCTGTTTAAGGGAATCTCCTTCATGCGGAATGTCACTTCTCACAGTGTCTTTGCAGTGGAGAAAAGAAGATAGAACAAGGACGGACAGAGAGAACGATGCAAACCGTGATTGAAGTACAGGGTAAGCCTCGTAGGCCTCTATTATGCATACTGGTAGTTCAACACCGGAGATGTTCCACAGTGTCTACCTCTTCTCAAAACACTTCCAGTATATGAGGGAACTCTGCTACATTAAGTTCTCACGACAGAGATGCGTCTGTGCTCAGTTGGAAAGTGTAGGACGTGTCTGGGTAGCAACCAGTAAGTGTCTGATACAAGCCGCTTAGAGGGGATGCGGAGGAAGGTATCTGCTCAGGGAAGCTACTTCAGGTGCGTACTCATTCATAACAGTGTCTCTCCTTTGAGGATGAAGATAGAACAGGGAACGACTACGGGCACATTAGGTACTGTGAGTAAAGGGCATGCTAAGGCGCTTAAGCCTGCCAAACACATATTGGATGTTCACCACCAGTGCAGATCCGCACTTAGTTTCTGCGTCGAAAACGCTTCCTACACTGAGAGGGAAGTGTGCTTTAGGAGGGATTCACTGCAGTGTTACGTCTGTTAAAGAAGGAAGCTTTTGGGACTGACTCTGTGGTAACCCCAATAGGCGCACATAGCTTTCCAGTCTCAGCCGTCTATCCGTTGGACTATAGCAAGTTCTGTTTAAGGGAAACTCCTTCATGCGGAATGTCACTTCTCACAGTGTCTTTCCAGTGGAGGAAAGAAGATAGAACAACGACGGACAGAGAGAACGTTGCAACCCGTGAGTGAAGTACAGGGTAAGGCACCTAAGCCTCTATGATGCATACTGGATGTTCAACACCTGGGATTTTCCACAATGTCTACCACTTCTCAAAACACTTCCAATATAGGAGGGAACGGTGCTACCGTAAGTTCTAATGACAGGGATGCATCTGTGCAAGGTTGAAAACTCGAGGATGTCTGGGTAGCAAACATGAAGTGTCTCATAAAGGCACCTTAGACTGGATGCGTAGTAGGTATCTGCTAGGGAAGCTACTTCAGTTTTGTACTCATTCATAACAGTGCTTCTCCTTGGAGGAATGAAGGAAGAACACGGACGGACTAGGGGCACAGTAGGTACTGTGAATAAAGGGCAGGCTATGAACCTTACGCCTGCCAACCACATATTGGATGTTCACCACCAGTGTTGATCCGCACATAGGTTCTGCGTCTAAAACGCTTCCAACACTGAGAGGGAAGTGTGCTTTAGGAGGGATTCACTGCAGTGTTACGTCTGTTAAAGAAGGATGCTTTTGGGACTGACTCTGTGGTAACCGCATTAGGCGCACATAGCTTTCCAGTCTCAGACGTCTAACCGTTAGACTATAGGAAGTTCTGTTTAAGGGAAACTCCTTCATGCGGAATGTCACTTCTCACAGTGTCTTTGCAGTGGAGAAAAGAAGATAGAACAAGGACGGACAGAGAGAACGATGCAAACCGTGATTGAAGTACAGGGTAAGCCTCGTAGGCCTCTATTATGCATATTGGTAGTTCAACACCGGAGATTTTCCACAGTGTCTACCTCTTCTCAAAACACTTCCAGTATATGAGGGAACTCTGCTACATTAAGTTCTCACGACAGAGATGCGTCTGTGCTCAGTTGGAAATGTAGGACGTGTCTGGGTAGCAACCAGTAAGTGTCTGATACAAGCCGCTAAGAGGGGATGCGGAGGAAGGTATCTGCTCAGGGAAGCTACTTCAGGTGCGTACTCATTCATAACAGTGTCTCTCCTTTGAGGATGAAGATAGAACAGGGAACGACTACGGGCACATTAGGTACTGTGAGTAAAGGGCATGCTAAGGCGCTTAAGCCTGCCAAACACATATTGGATGTTCACCACCAGAGCAGATCCGCACTTAGTTTCTGCGTCGAAAACGCTTCCTACACTGAGAGGGAAGTGTGCTTTAGGAGGGATTCACTGCAGTGTTACGTCTGTTAAAGAAGGATGGTTTTGGGACTGAGTCGGTGGTAACCGCATTAGGCGCACATAGCTTTCCAGTCTCAGACGTCTAACCGTTAGACTATAGGAAGTTCTGTTTAAGGGAAACTCCTTCATGCGGAATGTCACTTCTCACAGTGTCTTTGCAGTGGAGAAAAGAAGATAGAACAAGGACGGACAGAGAGAACGATGCAAACCGTGATTGAAGTACAGGGTAAGCCTCGTAGGCCTCTATTATGCATACTGGTAGTTCAACACCGGAGATGTTCCACAGTGTCTACCTCTTCTCAAAACACTTCCAGTATATGAGGGAACTCTGCTACATTAAGTTCTCACGACAGAGATGCGTCTGTGCTCAGTTGGAAAGTGTAGGACGTGTCTGGGTAGCAACCAGTAAGTGTCTGATACAAGCCGCTAAGAGGGGATGCGCAGGAAGGTATCTGCTCAGGGAAGCTACTTCAGGTGCGTACTCATTCATAAGAGTGTCTCTCCTTTGAGGATGAAGATAGAACAGGGAACGACTACGGGCACATTAGGTACTGTGAGTAAAGGGCATGCTAAGGCGCTTAAGCCTGCCAAACACATATTGGATGTTCACCACCAGTGCAGATCCGCACTTAGTTTCTGCGTCGAAAACGCTTCCTACACTGAGAGGGAAGTGTGCTTTAGGAGGGATTCACTGCAGTGTTACGTCTGTTAAAGAAGGAAGCTTTTGGGACTGACTCTGTGGTAACCCCAATAGGCGCACATAGCTTTCCAGTCTCAGCCGTCTATCCGTTGGACTATAGCAAGTTCTGTTTAAGGGAAACTCCTTCATGCGGAATGTCACTTCTCACAGTGTCTTTCCAGTGGAGGAAAGAAGATAGAACAACGACGGACAGAGAGAACGTTGCAACCCGTGAGTGAAGTACAGGGTAAGGCACCTAAGCCTCTATGATGCATACTGGATGTTCAACACCTGGGATTTTCCACAATGTCTACCACTTCTCAAAACACTTCCAATATAGGAGGGAACTGTGCTACCGTAAGTTCTAATGACAGGGATGCATCTGTGCAAGGTTGAAAACTCGAGGATGTGTCTGGGTAGCAAACATGAAGTGTCTCATAAAGGCACCTTAGACTGGATGCGTAGTAGGTATCTGCTAGGGAAGCTACTTCAGTTTTATACTCATTCATAACAGTGCTTCTCCTTGGAGGAATGAAGGAAGAACACGGACGGACTTGGGGCACAGTAGGTACTGTGAATAAAGGGCAGGCTATGAACCTTACGCCTGCCAACCACATATTGGATGTTCACCACCAGTGTTGATCCGCACATAGGTTCTGCGTCTAAAACGCTTCCAACACTGAGAGGGAAGTGTGCTTTAGGAGGGATTCACTGCAGTGTTACGTCTGTTAAAGAAGGATGCTTTTGGGACTGACTCGGTGGTAACCGCATTAGGCGCACATAGCTTTCCAGTCTCAGACGTCTAACCGTTAGACTATAGGAAGTTCTGTTTAAGGGAAACTCCTTCATGCGGAATGTCAGTTCTCACAGTGTCTTTGAGTGGAGAAAAGAAGATAGAACAAGGACGGACAGAGAGAACGATGCAAACCGTGATTGAAGTACAGGGTAAGCCTCGTAGGCCTCTATTATGCATACTGGTAGTTCAACACCGGAGATTTTCCACAGTGTCTACCTCTTCTCAAAACACTTCCAGTATATGAGGGAACTCTGCTACATTAAGTTCTCACGACAGAGATGCATCTGTGCTCAGTTGGAAATGTAGGACGTGTCTGGGTAGCAACCAGTAAGTGTCTGATACAAGCCGCTAAGAGGGGATGCGGAGGAAGGTATCTGCTCAGGGAAGCTACTTCAGGTGCGTACTCATTCATAACAGTGTCTCTCCTTTGAGGATGAAGATAGAACAGGGAACGACTACGGGCACATTAGGTACTGTGAGTAAAGGGCATGCTAAGGCGCTTAAGCCTGCCAAACACATATTGGATGTTCACCACCAGTGCAGATCCTCACTTAGTTTCTGCGTCGAAAACGCTTCCTACACTGAGAGGGAAGTGTGCTTTAGGAGGGATTCACTGCAGTGTTACGTCTGTTAAAGAAGGATGCTTTTGGGACTGACTCGGTGGTAACCGCATTAGGCGCACATAGCTTTCCAGTCTCAGACGTCTAACCGTTAGACTATAGGAAGTTCTGTTTAAGGGAAACTCCTTCATGCGGAATGTCACTTCTCACAGTGTCTTTGCAGTGGAGAAAAGAAGATAGAACAAGGACGGACAGAGAGAACGATGCAAACCGTGATTGAAGTACAGGGTAAGCCTCGTAGGCCTCTATTATGCATACTGGTAGTTCAACACCGGAGATGTTCCACAGTGTCTACCTCTTCTCAAAACACTTCCAGTATATGAGGGAACTCTGCTACATTAAGTTCTCACGACAGAGATGCGTCTGTGCTCAGTTGGAAAGTGTAGGCCGTGTCTGGGTAGCAACCAGTAAGTGTCTGATACAAGCCGCTAAGAGGGGATGCGGAGGAAGGTATCTGCTCAGGGAAGCTACTTCAGGTGCGTACTCATTCATAACAGTGTCTCTCCTTTGAGGATGAAGATAGAACAGGGAACGACTACGGGCACATTAGGTACTGTGAGTAAAGGGCATGCTAAGGCGCTTAAGCCTGCCAAACACATATTGGATGTTCACCACCAGTGCAGATCCGCACTTAGTTTCTGCGTCGAAAACGCTTCCTACACTGAGAGGGAAGTGTGCTTTAGGAGGGATTCACTGCAGTGTTACGTCTGTTAAAGAAGGAAGCTTTTGGGACTGACTCTGTGGTAACCCCAATAGGCGCACATAGCTTTCCAGTCTCAGCCGTCTATCCGTTGGACTATAGCAAGTTCTGTTTAAGGGAAACTCCTTCACGCAGAATGTCACTTCTCACAGTGTCTTTCCAGTGGAGGAAAGAAGATAGAACAACGACGGACAGAGAGAACGTTGCAACCCGTGAGTGAAGTACAGGGTAAGGCACCTAAGCCTCTATGATGCATACTGGATGTTCAACACCTGGGATTTTCCACAATGTCTACCACTTCTCAAAACACTTCCAATATAGGAGGGAACTGTGCTACCGTAAGTTCTAATGACAGGGATGCATCTGTGCAAGGTTGAAAACTCGAGGATGTGTCTGGGTAGCAAACATGAAGTGTCTCATAAAGGCACCTTAGACTGGATGCGTAGTAGGTATCTGCTAGGGAAGCTACTTCAGTTTTGTACTCATTCATAACAGTGCTTCTCCTTGGAGGAATGAAGGAAGAACACGGACGGACTAGGGGCACAGTAGGTACTGTGAATAAAGGGCAGGCTATGAACCTTACGCCTGCCAACCACATATTGGATGTTCACCACCAGTGTTGATCCGCACATAGGTTCTGCGTCTAAAACGCTTCCAACACTAGAGAGGGAAGTGTGCTTTAGGAGGGATTCACTGCAGTGTTACGTCTGTTAAAGAAGGATGCTTTTGGGACTGACTCTGTGGTAACCGCATTAGGCGCACATAGCTTTCCAGTCTCAGACGTCTAACCGTTAGACTATAGGAAGTTCTGTTTAAGGGAAACTCCTTCATGCGGAATGTCACTTCTCACAGTGTCTTTGCAGTGGAGAAAAGAAGATAGAACAAGGACGGACAGAGAGAACGATGCAAACCGTGATTGAAGTACAGGGTAAGCCTCGTAGGCCTCTATTATGCATACTGGTAGTTCAACACCGGAGATGTTCCACAGTGTCTACCTCTTCTCAAAACACTTCCAGTATATGAGGGAACTCTGCTACATTAAGTTCTCACGACAGAGATGCGTCTGTGCTCAGTTGGAAAGTGTAGGACGTGTCTGGGTAGCAACCAGTAAGTGTCTGATACAAGCCGCTAAGAGGGGATGCGGAGGAAGGTATCTGCTCAGGGAAGCTACTTCAGGTGCGTACTCATTCATAACAGTGTCTCTCCTTTGAGGATGAAGATAGAACAGGGAACGACTACGGGCACATTAGGTACTGTGAGTAAAGGGCATGCTAAGGCGCTTAAGCCTGCCAAACACATATTGGATGTTCACCACCAGTGCAGATCCGCACTTAGTTTCTGCGTCGAAAACGCTTCCTACACTGAGAGGGAAGTGTGCTTTAGGAGGGATTCACTGCAGTGTTACGTCTGTTAAAGAAGGATGCTTTTGGGACTGACTCGGTGGTAACCGCATTAGGCGCACATAGCTTTCCAGTCTCAGACGTCTAACCGTTAGACTATAGGAAGTTCTGTTTAAGGGAAACTCCTTCATGCGGAATGTCACTTCTCACAGTGTCTTTGCAGTGGAGAAAAGAAGATAGAACAAGGACGGACAGAGAGAACGATGCAAACCGTGATTGAAGTACAGGGTAAGCCTCGTAGGCCTCTATTATGCATACTGGTAGTTCAACACCGGAGATGTTCCACAGTGTCTACCTCTTCTCAAAACACTTCCAGTATATGAGGGAACTCTGCTACATTAAGTTCTCACGACAGAGATGCGTCTGTGCTCAGTTGGAAAGTGTAGGACGTGTCTGGGTAGCAACCAGTAAGTGTCTGATACAAGCCGCTAAGAGGGGATGCGGAGGAAGGTATCTGCTCAGGGAAGCTACTTCAGGTGCGTACTCATTCATAACAGTGTCTCTCCTTTGAGGATGAAGATAGAACAGGGAACGACTACGGGCACATTAGGTACTGTGAGTAAAGGGCATGCTAAGGCGCTTAAGCCTGCCAAACACATATTGGATGTTCACCACCAGTGCAGATCCGCACTTAGTTTCTGCGTCGAAAACGCTTCCTGCACTGAGAGGGAAGTGTGCTTTAGGAGGGATTCACTGCAGTGTTACGTCTGTTAAAGAAGGAAGCTTTTGGGACTGACTCTGTGGTAACCCCAATAGGCGCACATAGCTTTCCAGTCTCAGCCGTCTATCCGTTGGACTATAGCAAGTTCTGTTTAAGGGAAACTCCTTCACGCAGAATGTCACTTCTCACAGTGTCTTTCCAGTGGAGGAACGAAGATAGAACAACGACGGACAGGGAGAACGTTGCAACCCGTGAGTGAAGTACAGGGTAAGGCACCTAAGCCTCTATGATGCATACTGGATGTTCAACACCTGGGATTTTCCACAATGTCTACCACTTCTCAAAACACTTCCAATATAGGAGGGAACTGTGCTACCGTAAGTTCTAATGACAGGGATGCATCTGTGCAAGGTTGAAAACTCGAGGATGTGTCTGGGTAGCAAACATGAAGTGTCTCATAAAGGCACCTTAGACTGGATGCGTAGTAGGTATCTGCTAGGGAAGCTACTTCAGTTTTGTACTCATTCATAACAGTGCTTCTCCTTGGAGGAATGAAGGAAGAACACGGACGGACTAGGGGCACAGTAGGTACTGTGAATAAAGGGCAGGCTATGAACCTTACGCCTGCCAAACACATATTGGATGTTCACCACCAGTGTTGATCCGCACATAGGTTCTGCGTCTAAAACGCTTCCAACACTGAGAGGGAAGTGTGCTTTAGGAGGGATTCACTGCAGTGTTACGTCTGTTAAAGAAGGATGCTTTTGGGACTGACTCTGTGGTAACCGCATTAGGCGCACATAGCTTTCCAGTCTCAGACGTCTAACCGTTAGACTATAGGAAGTTCTGTTTAAGGGAAACTCCTTCATGCGGAATGTCACTTCTCACAGTGTCTTTGCAGTGGAGAAAAGAAGATAGAACAAGGACGGACAGAGAGAACGATGCAAACCGTGATTGAAGTACAGGGTAAGCCTCGTAGGCCTCTATTATGCATACTGGTAGTTCAACACCGGAGATGTTCCACAGTGTCTACCTCTTCTCAAAACACTTCCAGTATATGAGGGAACTCTGCTACATTAAGTTCTCACGACAGAGATGCGTCTGTGCTCAGTTGGAAAGTGTAGGACGTGTCTGGGTAGCAACCAGTAAGTGTCTGATACAAGCCGCTAAGAGGGGATGCGGAGGAAGGTATCTGCTCAGGGAAGCTACTTCAGGTGCGTACTCATTCATAAGAGTGTCTCTCCTTTGAGGATGAAGATAGAACAGGGAACGACTACGGGCACATTAGGTACTGTGAGTAAAGGGCATGCTAAGGCGCTTAAGCCTGCCAAACACATATTGGATGTTCACCACCAGTGCAGATCCGCACCTAGTTTCTGCGTCGAAAATGCTTCCTACACTGAGAGGGAAGTGTGCTTTAGGAGGGATTCACTGCAGTGTTACGTCTGTTAAAGAAGGATGCTTTTGGGACTGACTCGGTGGTAACCGCATTAGGCGCACATAGCTTTCCAGTCTCAGACGTCTAACCGTTAGCCTATAGGAAGTTCTGTTTAAGGGAAACTCCTTCATGCGGAATGTCACTTCTCACAGTGTCTTTGCAGTGGAGAAAAGAAGATAGAACAAGGACGGACAGAGAGAACGATGCAAACCGTGATTGAAGTACAGGGTAAGCCTCGTAGGCCTCTATTATGCATACTGGTAGTTCAACACCGGAGATGTTCCACAGTGTCTACCTCTTCTCAAAACACTTCCAGTATATGAGGGAACTCTGCTACATTAAGTTCTCACGACAGAGATGCGTCTGTGCTCAGTTGGAAAGTGTAGGACGTGTCTGGGTAGCAACCAGTAAGTGTCTGATACAAGCCGCTAAGAGGGGATGCGGAGGAAGGTATCTGCTCAGGGAAGCTACTTCAGGTGCGTACTCATTCATAACAGTGTCTCTCCTTTGAGGATGAAGATAGAACAGGGAACGACTACGGGCACATTAGGTACTGTGAGTAAAGGGCATGCTAAGGCGCTTAAGCCTGCCAAACACATATTGGATGTTCACCACCAGTGCAGATCCGCACTTAGTTTCTGCGTCGAAAACGCTTCCTACACTGAGAGGGAAGTGTGCTTTAGGAGGGATTCACTGCAGTGTTACGTCTGTTAAAGAAGGATGCTTTTGGGACTGACTCGGTGGTAACCGCATTAGGCGCACATAGCTTTCCAGTCTCAGACGTCTAACCGTTAGACTATAGGAAGTTCTGTTTAAGGGAAACTCCTTCATGCGGAATGTCACTTCTCACAGTGTCTTTGCAGTGGAGAAAAGAAGATAGAACAAGGACGGACACCGAGAACGATGCAAACCGTGATTGAAGTACAGGGTAAGCCTCGTAGGCCTCTATTATGCATACTGGTAGTTCAACACCGGAGATGTTCCACAGTGTCTACCTCTTCTCAAAACACTTCCAGTATATGAGGGAACTCTGCTACATTAAGTTCTCACGACAGAGATGCGTCTGTGCTCAGTTGGAAAGTGTAGGCCGTGTCTGGGTTGCAACCAGTAAGTGTCTGATACAAGCCGCTAAGAGGGGATGCGGAGGAAGGTATCTGCTCAGGGAAGCTACTTCAGGTGCGTACTCATTCATAACAGTGTCTCTCCTTTGAGGATGAAGATAGAACAGGGAACGACTACGGGCACATTAGGTACTGTGAGTAAAGGGCATGCTAAGGCGCTTAAGCCTGCCAAACACATATTGGATGTTCACCACCAGTGCAGATCCGCACTTAGTTTCTGCGTCGAAAACGCTTCCTACACTGAGAGGGAAGTGTGCTTTAGGAGGAATTCACTGCAGTGTTACGTCTGTTAAAGAAGGAAGCTTTTGGGACTGACTCTGTGGTAACCCCAATAGGCGCACATAGCTTTCCAGTCTCAGCCGTCTATCCGTTGGACTATAGCAAGTTCTGTTTAAGGGAAACTCCTTCATGCGGAATGTCACTTCTCACAGTGTCTTTCCAGTGGAGGAAAGAAGATAGAACAACGACGGACAGAGAGAACGTTGCAACCCGTGAGTGAAGTACAGGGTAAGGCACCTAAGCCTCTATGATGCATACTGGATGTTCAACACCTGGGATTTTCCACAATGTCTACCACTTCTCAAAACACTTCCAATATAGGAAGGAACTGTGCTACCGTAAGTTCTAATGACAGGGATGCATCTGTGCAAGGTTGAAAACTCGAGGATGTGTCTGGGTAGCAAACATGAAGTGTCTCATAAAGGCACCTTAGACTGGATGCGTAGTAGGTATCTGCTAGGGAAGCTACTTCAGTTTTGTACTCATTCATAACAGTGCTTCTCCTTGGAGGAATGAAGGAAGAACACGGACGGACTAGGGGCACAGTAGGTACTGTGAATAAAGGGCAGGCTATGAACCTTACGCCTGCCAACCACATATTGGATGTTCACCACCACTGTTGATCCGCACATAGGTTCTGCGTCTAAAACGCTTCCAACACTGAGAGGGAAGTGTGCTTTAGGAGGGATTCACTGCAGTGTTACGTCTGTTAAAGAAGGATGCTTTTGGGACTGACTCTCTGGTAACCGCATAAGGCGCACATAGCTTTCCAGTCTCAGACGTCTAACCGTTAGACTATAGGAAGTTCTGTTTAAGGGAAACTCCTTCATGCGGAATGTCACTTCTCACAGTGTCTTTGCAGTGGAGAAAAGAAGATAGAACAAGGACGGACAGAGAGAACGATGCAAACCGTGATTGAAGTACAGGGTAAGCCTCGTAGGCCTCTATTATGCATACTGGTAGTTCAACACCGGAGATGTTCCACAGTGTCTACCTCTTCTCAAAACACTTCCAGTATATGAGGGAACTCTGCTACATTAAGTTCTCACGACAGAGATGCGTCTGTGCTCAGTTGGAAAGTGTAGGCCGTGTCTGGGTAGCAACCAGTAAGTGTCTGATACAAGCCGCTAAGAGGGGATGCGGAGGAAGGTATCTGCTCAGGGAAGCTACTTCAGGTGCGTACTCATTCATAAGAGTGTCTCTCCTTTGAGGATGAAGATAGAACAGGGAACGACTACGGGCACATTAGGTACTGTGAGTAAAGGGCATGCTAAGGCGCTTAAGCCTGCCAAACACATATTGGATGTTCACCACCAGTGCAGATCCGCACTTAGTTTCTGCGTCGAAAACGCTTCCTACACTGAGAGGGAAGTGTGCTTTAGGAGGGATTCACTGCAGTGTTACGTCTGTTAAAGAAGGAAGCTTTTGGGACTGACTCTGTGGTAACCCCAATAGGCGCACATAGCTTTCCAGTCTCAGCCGTCTATCCGTTGGACTATAGCAAGTTCTGTTTAAGGGAAACTCCTTCATGCGGAATGTCACTTCTCACAGTGTCTTTCCAGTGGAGGAAAGAAGATAGAACAACGACGGACAGAGAGAACGTTGCAACCCGTGAGTGAAGTACAGGGTAAGGCACCTAAGCCTCTATGATGCATACTGGATGTTCAACACCTGGGATTTTCCACAATGTCTACCACTTCTCAAAACACTTCCAATATAGGAGGGAACTGTGCTACCGTAAGTTCTAATGACAGGGATGCATCTGTGCAAGGTTGAAAACTCGAGGATGTCTGGGTAGCAAACATGAAGTGTCTCATAAAGGCACCTTAGACTGGATGCGTAGTAGGTATCTGCTAGGGAAGCTACTTCAGTTTTGTACTCATTCATAACAGTGCTTCTCCTTGGAGGAATGAAGGAAGAACACGGACGGACTAGGGGCACAGTAGGTACTGTGAATAAAGGGCAGGCTATGAACCTTACGCCTGCCAACCACATATTGGATGTTCACCACCAGTGTTGATCCGCACATAGGTTCTGCGTCTAAAACGCTTCCAACACTGAGAGGGAAGTGTGCTTTAGGAGGGATTCACTGCAGTGTTACGTCTGTTAAAGAAGGATGCGTTTGGGACTGACTCTGTGGTAACCGCATTAGGCGCACATAGCTTTCCAGTCTCAGACGTCTAACCGTTAGACTATAGGAAGTTCTGTTTAAGGGAAACTCCTTCATGCGGAATGTCACTTCTCACAGTGTCTTTGCAGTGGAGAAAAGAAGATAGAACAAGGACGGACAGAGAGAACGATGCAAACCGTGATTGAAGTACAGGGTAAGCCTCGTAGGCCTCTATTATGCATACTGGTAGTTCAACACCGGAGACGTTCCACAGTGTCTACCTCTTCTCAAAACACTTCCAGTATATGAGGGAACTCTGCTACATTAAGTTCTCACGACAGAGATGCGTCTGTGCTCAGTTGGAAAGTGTAGGACGTGTCTGGGTAGCAACCAGTAAGTGTCTGATACAAGCCGCTAAGAGGGGATGCGGAGGAAGGTATCTGCTCAGGGAAGCTACTTCAGGTGCGTACTCATTCATAACAGTGTCTCTCCTTTGAGGATGAAGATAGAACAGGGAACGACTACGGGCACATTAGGTACTGTGAGTAAAGGGCATGCTAAGGCGCTTAAGCCTGCCAAACACATATTGGATGTTCACCACCAGTGCAGATCCGCACTTAGTTTCTGCGTCGAAAACGCTTCCTACACTGAGAGGAAAGTGTGCTTTAGGAGGGATTCACTGTGTGTTACGTCTGTTAAAGAAGGATGCTTTTGGGACTGACTCGGTGGTAACCGCATTAGGCGCACATAGCTTTCCAGTCTCAGACGTCTAACCGTTAGACTATAGGAAGTTCTGTTTAAGGGAAACTCCTCCTTGCGGAATGTCACTTCTCACAGTGTCTTTGCAGTGGAGAAAAGAAGATAGAACAAGGACGGACAGAGAGAACGATGCAAACCGTGATTGAAGTACAGGGTAAGCCTCGTAGGCCTCTATTATGCATACTGGTAGTTCAACACCGGAGATGTTCCACAGTGTCTACCTCTTCTCAAAACACTTCCAGTATATGAGGGAACTCTGCTACATTAAGTTCTCACGACAGAGATGCGTCTGTGCTCAGTTGGAAAGTGTAGGACGTGTCTGGGTAGCAACCAGTAAGTGTCTGATACAAGCCGCTAAGAGGGGATGCGGAGGAAGGTATCTGCTCAGGGAAGCTACTTCAGGTGCGTACTCATTCATAAGAGTGTCTCTCCTTTGAGGATGAAGATAGAACAGGGAACGACTACGGGCACATTAGGTACTGTGAGTAAAGGGCATGCTAAGGCGCATAAGCCTGCCAAACACATATTGGATGTTCACCACCAGTGCAGATCCGCACTTAGTTTCTGCGTCGAAAACGCTTCCTACACTGAGAGGGAAGTGTGCTTTAGGAGGGATTCACTGCAGTGTTACGTCTGTTAAAGAAGGAAGCTTTTGGGACTGACTCTGTGGTAACCCCAATAGGCGCACATAGCTTTCCAGTCTCAGCCGTCTATCCGTTGGACTATAGCAAGTTCTGTTTAAGGGAAACTCCTTCATGCGGAATGTCACTTCTCACAGTGTCTTTCCAGTGGAGGAAAGAAGATAGAACAACGACGGACAGAGAGAACGTTGCAACCCGTGAGTGAAGTATAGGGTAAGGCACCTAAGCCTCTATGATGCATACTGGATGTTCAACACCTGGGATTTTCCACAATGTCTACCACTTCTCAAAACACTTCCAATATAGGAGGGAACGGTGCTACCGTAAGTTCTAATGACAGGGATGCATCTGTGCAAGGTTGAAACCTCGAGGATGTCTGGGTAGCAAACATGAAGTGTCTCATAAAGGCACCTTAGACTGGATGCGTAGTAGGTATCTGCTAGGGAAGCTACTTCAGTTTTGTACTCATTCATAACAGTGCTTCTCCTTGGAGGAATGAAGGAAGAACACGGACGGACTAGGGGCACAGTAGGTACTGTGAATAAAGGGCAGGCTATGAACCTTACGCCTGCCAACCACATATTGGATGTTCACCACCAGTGTTGATCCACACATAGGTTCTGCGTCTAAAACGCTTCCAACACTGAGAGGGAAGTGTGCTTTAGGAGGGATTCACTGCAGTGTTACGTCTGTTAAAGAAGGAAGCTTTTGGGACTGACTCTGTGGTAACCCCAATAGGCGCACATAGCTTTCCAGTCTCAGCCGTCTATCCGTTGGACTATAGCAAGTTCTGTTTAAGGGAAACTCCTTCATGCGGAATGTCACTTCTCACAGTGTCTTTCCAGTGGAGGAAAGAAGATAGAACAACGACGGACAGAGAGAACGTTGCAACCCGTGAGTGAAGTACAGGGTAAGGCACCTAAGCCTCTATGATGCATACTGGATGTTCAACACCTGGGATTTTCCACAATGTCTACCACTTCTCAAAACACTTCCAATATAGGAGGGAACTGTGCTACCGTAAGTTCTAATGACAGGGATGCATCTGTGCAAGGTTGAAAACTCGAGGATGTCTGGGTAGCAAACATGAAGTGTCTCATAAAGGCACCTTAGACTGGATGCGTAGTAGGTATCTGCTAGGGAAGCTACTTCAGTTTTGTACTCATTCATAACAGTGCTTCTCCTTGGAGGAATGAAGGAAGAACACGGACGGACTAGGGGCACAGTAGGTACTGTGAATAAAGGGCAGGCTATGAACCTTACGCCTGCCAACCACATATTGGATGTTCACCACCAGTGTTGATCCGCACATAGGTTCTGCGTCTAAAACGCTTCCAACACTGAGAGGGAAGTGTGCTTTAGGAGGGATTCACTGCAGTGTTACGTCTGTTAAAGAAGGATGCGTTTGGGACTGACTCTGTGGTAACCGCATTAGGCGCACATAGCTTTCCAGTCTCAGACGTCTAACCGTTAGACTATAGGAAGTTCTGTTTAAGGGAAACTCCTTCATGCGGAATGTCACTTCTCACAGTGTCTTTGCAGTGGAGAAAAGAAGATAGAACAAGGACGGACAGAGAGAACGATGCAAACCGTGATTGAAGTACAGGGTAAGCCTCGTAGGCCTCTATTATGCATACTGGTAGTTCAACACCGGAGACGTTCCACAGTGTCTACCTCTTCTCAAAACACTTCCAGTATATGAGGGAACTCTGCTACATTAAGTTCTCACGACAGAGATGCGTCTGTGCTCAGTTGGAAAGTGTAGGACGTGTCTGGGTAGCAACCAGTAAGTGTCTGATACAAGCCGCTAAGAGGGGATGCGGAGGAAGGTATCTGCTCAGGGAAGCTACTTCAGGTGCGTACTCATTCATAACAGTGTCTCTCCTTTGAGGATGAAGATAGAACAGGGAACGACTACGGGCACATTAGGTACTGTGAGTAAAGGGCATGCTAAGGCGCTTAAGCCTGCCAAACACATATTGGATGTTCACCACCAGTGCAGATCCGCACTTAGTTTCTGCGTCGAAAACGCTTCCTACACTGAGAGGGAAGTGTGCTTTAGGAGGGATTCACTGTGTGTTACGTCTGTTAAAGAAGGATGCTTTTGGGACTGACTCGGTGGTAACCGCATTAGGCGCACATAGCTTTCCAGTCTCAGACGTCTAACCGTTAGACTATAGGAAGTTCTGTTTAAGGGAAACTCCTTCATGCGGAATGTCACTTCTCACAGTGTCTTTGCAGTGGAGAAAAGAAGATAGAACAAGGACGGACAGAGAGAACGATGCAAACCGTGATTGAAGTACAGGGTAAGCCTCGTAGGCCTCTATTATGCATACTGGTAGTTCAACACCGGAGATGTTCCACAGTGTCTACCTCTTCTCAAAACACTTCCAGTATATGAGGGAACTCTGCTACATTAAGTTCTCACGACAGAGATGCGTCTGTGCTCAGTTGGAAAGTGTAGGACGTGTCTGGGTAGCAACCAGTAAGTGTCTGATACAAGCCGCTAAGAGGGGATGCGGAGGAAGGTATCTGCTCAGGGAAGCTACTTCAGGTGCGTACTCATTCATAAGAGTGTCTCTCCTTTGAGGATGAAGATAGAACAGGGAACGACTACGGGCACATTAGGTACTGTGAGTAAAGGGCATGCTAAGGCGCATAAGCCTGCCAAACACATATTGGATGTTCACCACCAGTGCAGATCCGCACTTAGTTTCTGCGTCGAAAACGCTTCCTACACTGAGAGGGAAGTGTGCTTTAGGAGGGATTCACTGCAGTGTTACGTCTGTTAAAGAAGGAAGCTTTTGGGACTGACTCTGTGGTAACCCCAATAGGCGCACATAGCTTTCCAGTCTCAGCCGTCTATCCGTTGGACTATAGCAAGTTCTGTTTAAGGGAAACTCCTTCATGCGGAATGTCACTTCTCACAGTGTCTTTCCAGTGGAGGAAAGAAGATAGAACAACGACGGACAGAGAGAACGTTACAACCCGTGAGTGAAGTATAGGGTAAGGCACCTAAGCCTCTATGATGCATACTGGATGTTCAACACCTGGGATTTTCCACAATGTCTACCACTTCTCAAAACACTTCCAATATAGGAGGGAACGGTGCTACCGTAAGTTCTAATGACAGGGATGCATCTGTGCAAGGTTGAAACCTCGAGGATGTCTGGGTAGCAAACATGAAGTGTCTCATAAAGGCACCTTAGACTGGATGCGTAGTAGGTATCTGCTAGGGAAGCTACTTCAGTTTTGTACTCATTCATAACAGTGCTTCTCCTTGGAGGAATGAAGGAAGATCACGGACGGACTAGGGGCACAGTAGGTACTGTGAATAAAGGGCAGGCTATGAACCTTACGCCTGCCAACCACATATTGGATGTTCACCACCAGTGTTGATCCACACATAGGTTCTGCGTCTAAAACGCTTCCAACACTGAGAGGGAAGTGTGCTTTAGGAGGGATTCACTGCAGTGTTACGTCTGTTAAAGAAGGATGCTTTTGGGACTGACTCTGTGGTAACCGCATTAGGCGCACATAGCTTTCCAGTCTCAGACGTCTAACCGTTAGACTATAGGAAGTTCTGTTTAAGGGAAACTCCTTCATGCGGAATGTCACTTCTCACAGTGTCTTTGCAGTGGAGAAAAGAAGATAGAACAAGGACGGACAGAGAGAACGATGCAAACCGTGATTGAAGTACAGGGTAAGCCTCGTAGGCCTCTATTATGCATACTGGTAGTTCAACACCGGAGACGTTCCACAGTGTCTACCTCTTCTCAAAACACTTCCAGTATATGAGGGAACTCTGCTACATTAAGTTCTCACGACAGAGATGCGTCTGTGCTCAGTTGGAAAGTGTAGGACGTGTCTGGGTAGCAACCAGTAAGTGTCTGATACAAGCCGCTAAGAGGGGATGCGGAGGAAGGTATCTGCTCAGGGAAGCTACTTCAGGTGCGTACTCATTCATAAGAGTGTCTCTCCTTTGAGGATGAAGATAGAACAGGGAACGACTACGGGCACATTAGGTACTGTGAGTAAAGGGCATGCTAAGGCGCTTAAGCCTGCCAAACACATATTGGATGTTCACCACCAGTGCAGATCCGCACTTAGTTTCTGCGTCGAAAACGCTTCCTACACTGAGAGGGAAGTGTGCTTTAGGAGGGATTCACTGCAGTGTTACGTCTGTTAAAGAAGAATGCTTTTGGGACTGACTCTGTGGTAACCGCATTAGGCGCACATAGCTTTCCAGTCTCAGACGTCTAACCGTTAGACTATAGGAAGTTCTGTTTAAGGGAAACTCCTTCATGCGGAATGTCACTTCTCACAGTGTCTTTGCAGTGGAGAAAAGAAGATAGAACAAGGACGGACAGAGAGAATGATGCAAACCGTGATTGAAGTACAGGGTAAGCCTCGTAGGCCTCTATTATGCATACTGGTAGTTCAACACCGGAGATGTTCCACAGTGTCTACCTCTTCTCAAAACACTTCCAGTATATGAGGGAACTCTGCTACATTAAGTTCTCACGACAGAGATGCGTCTGTGCTCAGTTGGAAAGTGTAGGACGTGTCTGGGTAGCAACCAGTAAGTGTCTGATACAAGCCGCTAAGAGGGGATGCGGAGGAAGGTATCTGCTCAGGGAAGCTACTTCAGGTGCGTACTCATTCATAACAGTGTCTCTCCTTTGAGGATGAAGATAGAACAGGGAACGACTACGGGCACATTAGGTACTGTGAGTAAAGGGCATGCTAAGG
The DNA here is from genome assembly GCF_020171115.1 of Neogale vison. Lineage (NCBI taxonomy): Eukaryota > Metazoa > Chordata > Mammalia > Carnivora > Mustelidae > Neogale > Neogale vison. The sequence goes on from NW_025334856.1 coordinate 2,919,856, forward strand.
CGCATAAGCCTGCCAAACACATATTGGATGTTCACCACCAGTGCAGATCCGCACTTAGTTTCTGCGTCGAAAACGCTTCCTACACTGAGAGGGAAGTGTGCTTTAGGAGGGATTCACTGCAGTGTTACGTCTGTTAAAGAAGGAAGCTTTTGGGACTGACTCTGTGGTAACCCCAATAGGCGCACATAGCTTTCCAGTCTCAGCCGTCTATCCGTTGGACTATAGCAAGTTCTGTTTAAGGGAAACTCCTTCATGCGGAATGTCACTTCTCACAGTGTCTTTCCAGTGGAGGAAAGAAGATAGAACAACGACGGACAGAGAGAACGTTGCAACCCGTGAGTGAAGTACAGGGTAAGGCACCTAAGCCTCTATGATGCATACTGGATGTTCAACACCTGGGATTTTCCACAATGTCTACCACTTCTCAAAACACTTCCAATATAGGAGGGAACTGTGCTACCGTAAGTTCTAATGACAGGGATGCATCTGTGCAAGGTTGAAAACTCGAGGATGTCTGGGTAGCAAACATGAAGTGTCTCATAAAGGCACCTTAGACTGGATGCGTAGTAGGTATCTGCTAGGGAAGCTACTTCAGTTTTGTACTCATTCATAACAGTGCTTCTCCTTGGAGGAATGAAGGAAGAACACGGACGGACTAGGGGCACAGTAGGTACTGTGAATAAAGGGCAGGCTATGAACCTTACGCCTGCCAACCACATATTGGAAGTTCACCACCAGTGTTGATCCGCACATAGGTTCTGCGTCTAAAACGCTTCCAACACTGAGAGGGAAGTGTGCTTTAGGAGGGATTCACTGCAGTGTTACGTCTGTTAAAGAAGGATGCTTTTGGGACTGACTCTGTGGTAACCGCAATAGGCGCACATAGCTTTCCAGTCTCAGACGTCTAACCGTTAGACTATAGGAAGTTCTGTTTAAGGGAAACTCCTTCATGCGGAATGTCACTTCTCACAGTGTCTTTGCAGTGGAGAAAAGAAGATAGAACAAGGACGGACAGAGAGAACGATGCAAACCGTGATTGAAGTACAGGGTAAGCCTCGTAGGCCTCTATTATGCATACTGGTAGTTCAACACCGGAGACGTTCCACAGTGTCTACCTCTTCTCAAAACACTTCCAGTATATGAGGGAACTCTGCTACATTAAGTTCTCACGACAGAGATGCGTCTGTGCTCAGTTGGAAAGTGTAGGACGTGTCTGGGTAGCAACCAGTAAGTGTCTGATACAAGCCGCTAAGAGGGGATGCGGAGGAAGGTATCTGCTCAGGGAAGCTACTTCAGGTGCGTACTCATTCATAAGAGTGTCTCTCCTTTGAGGATGAAGATAGAACAGGGAACGACTACGGGCACATTAGGTACTGTGAGTAAAGGGCATGCTAAGGCGCTTAAGCCTGCCAAACACATATTGGATGTTCACCACCAGTGCAGATCCGCACTTAGTTTCTGCGTCGAAAACGCTTCCTACACTGAGAGGGAAGTGTGCTTTAGGAGGGATTCAATGCAGTGTTACGTCTGTTAAAGAAGGAAGCTTTTGGGACTGACTCTGTGGTAACCCCAATAGGCGCACATAGCTTTCCAGTCTCAGCCGTCTATCCGTTGGACTATAGCAAGTTCTGTTTAAGGGAAACTCCTTCATGCGGAATGTCACTTCTCACAGTGTCTTTCCAGTGGAGGAAAGAAGATAGAACAACGACGGACAGAGAGAACGTTGCAACCCGTGAGTGAAGTACAGGGTAAGGCACCTAAGCCTCTATGATGCATACTGGATGTTCAACACCTGGGATTTTCCAAAATGTCTACCACTTCTCAAAACACTTCCAATATAGGAGGGAACTGTGCTACCGTAAGTTCTAATGACAGGGATGCATCCGTGTCTGGGTAGCAACCAGTAAGTGTCTGATACAAGCCGCTAAGAGGGGATGCGGAGGAAGGTATCTGCTCAGGGAAGCTACTTCAGGTGCGTACTCATTCATAAGAGTGTCTCTCCTTTGAGGATGAAGATAGAACAGGGAACGACTACGGGCACATTAGGTACTGTGAGTAAAGGGCATGCTAAGGCGCTTAAGCCTGCCAAACACATATTGGATGTTCACCACCAGTGCAGATCCGCACTTAGTTTCTGCGTCGAAAACGCTTCCTACACTGAGAGGGAAGTGTGCTTTAGGAGGGATTCACTGCAGTGTTACGTCTGTTAAAGAAGAATGCTTTTGGGACTGACTCTGTGGTAACCGCATTAGGCGCACATAGCTTTCCAGTCTCAGACGTCTAACCGTTAGACTATAGGAAGTTCTGTTTAAGGGAAACTCCTTCATGCGGAATGTCACTTCTCACAGTGTCTTTGCAGTGGAGAAAAGAAGATAGAACAAGGACGGACAGAGAGAATGATGCAAACCGTGATTGAAGTACAGGGTAAGCCTCGTAGGCCTCTATTATGCATACTGGTAGTTCAACACAGGAGATGTTCCACAGTGTCTACCTCTTCTCAAAACACTTCCAGTATATGAGGGAACTCTGCTACATTAAGTTCTCACGACAGAGATGCGTCTGTGCTCAGTTGGAAAGTGTAGGACGTGTCTGGGTAGCAACCAGTAAGTGTCTGATACAAGCCGCTAAGAGGGGATGCGGAGGAAGGTATCTGCTCAGGGAAGCTACTTCAGGTGCGTACTCATTCATAACAGTGTCTCTCCTTTGAGGATGAAGATAGAACAGGGAACGACTACGGGCACATTAGGTACTGTGAGTAAAGGGCATGCTAAGGCGCATAAGCCTGCCAAACACATATTGGATGTTCACCACCAGTGCAGATCCGCACTTAGTTTCTGCGTCGAAAACGCTTCCTACACTGAGAGGGAAGTGTGCTTTAGGAGGGATTCACTGCAGTGTTACGTCTGTTAAAGAAGGAAGCTTTTGGGACTGACTCTGTGGTAACCCCAATAGGCGCACATAGCTTTCCAGTCTCAGCCGTCTATCCGTTGGACTATAGCAAGTTCTGTTTAAGGGAAACTCCTTCATGCGGAATGTCACTTCTCACAGTGTCTTTCCAGTGGAGGAAAGAAGATAGAACAACGACGGACAGAGAGAACGTTGCAACCCGTGAGTGAAGTACAGGGTAAGGCACCTAAGCCTCTATGATGCATACTGGATGTTCAACACCTGGGATTTTCCACAATGTCTACCACTTCTCAAAACACTTCCAATATAGGAGGGAACTGTGCTACCGTAAGTTCTAATGACAGGGATGCATCTGTGCAAGGTTGAAAACTCGAGGATGTCTGGGTAGCAAACATGAAGTGTCTCATAAAGGCACCTTAGACTGGATGCGTAGTAGGTATCTGCTAGGGAAGCTACTTCAGTTTTGTACTCATTCATAACAGTGCTTCTCCTTGGAGGAATGAAGGAAGAACACGGACGGACTAGGGGCACAGTAGGTACTGTGAATAAAGGGCAGGCTATGAACCTTACGCCTGCCAACCACATATTGGATGTTCACCACCAGTGTTGATCCGCACATAGGTTCTGCGTCTAAAACGCTTCCAACACTGAGAGGGAAGTGTGCTTTAGGAGGGATTCACTGCAGTGTTACGTCTGTTAAAGAAGGATGCTTTTGGGACTGACTCTGTGGTAACCGCATTAGGCGCACATAGCTTTCCAGTCTCAGACGTCTAACCGTTAGACTATAGGAAGTTCTGTTTAAGGGAAACTCCTTCATGCGGAATGTCACTTCTCACAGTGTCTTTGCAGTGGAGAAAAGAAGATAGAACAAGGACGGACAGAGAGAACGATGCAAACCGTGATTGAAGTACAGGGTAAGCCTCGTAGGCCTCTATTATGCATACTGGTAGTTCAACACCGGAGACGTTCCACAGTGTCTACCTCTTCTCAAAACACTTCCAGTATATGAGGGAACTCTGCTACATTAAGTTCTCACGACAGAGATGCGTCTGTGCTCAGTTGGAAAGTGTAGGACGTGTCTGGGTAGCAACCAGTAAGTGTCTGATACAAGCCGCTAAGAGGGGATGCGGAGGAAGGTATCTGCTCAGGGAAGCTACTTCAGGTGCGTACTCATTCATAAGAGTGTCTCTCCTTTGAGGATGAAGATAGAACAGGGAACGACTACGGGCACATTAGGTACTGTGAGTAAAGGGCATGCTAAGGCGCTTAAGCCTGCCAAACACATATTGGATGTTCACCACCAGTGCAGATCCGCACTTAGTTTCTGCGTCGAAAACGCTTCCTACACTGAGAGGGAAGTGTGCTTTAGGAGGGATTCACTGCAGTGTTACGTCTGTTAAAGAAGGAAGCTTTTGGGACTGACTCTGTGGTAACCCCAATAGGCGCACATAGCTTTCCAGTCTCAGCCGTCTATCCGTTGGACTATAGCAAGTTCTGTTTAAGGGAAACTCCTTCATGCGGAATGTCACTTCTCACAGTGTCTTTCCAGTGGAGGAAAGAAGATAGAACAACGACGGACAGAGAGAACGTTGCAACCCGTGAGTGAAGTACAGGGTAAGGCACCTAAGTCTCTATGATGCATACTGGATGTTCAACACCTGGGATTTTCCAAAATGTCTACCACTTCTCAAAACACTTCCAATATAGGAGGGAACTGTGCTACCGTAAGTTCTAATGACAGGGATGCATCTGTGCAAGGTTGAAAACTCGAGGATGTGTCTGGGTAGCAAACATGAAGTGTCTCATAAAGGCACCTTAGACTGGATGCGTAGTAGGTATCTGCTAGGGAAGCTACTTCAGTTTTGTACTCATTCATAACAGTGCTTCTCCTTGGAGGAATGAAGGAAGAACACGGACGGACTAGGGGCACAGTAGGTACTGTGAATAAAGGGCAGGCTATGAACCTTACGCCTGCCAACCACATATTGGATGTTCACCACCACTGTTGATCCGCACATAGGTTCTGCATCTAAAACGCTTCCAACACTGAGAGGGAAGAGTGCTTTAGGAGGGATTCACTGCAGTGTTACGTCTGTTAAAGAAGGATGCTTTTGGGACTGACTCTGTGGTAACCGCATAAGGCGCACATAGCTTTCCAGTCTCAGACGTCTAACCGTTAGACTATAGGAAGTTCTGTTTAAGGGAAACTCCTTCATGCGGAATGTCAATTCTCACAGTGTCTTTGCAGTGGAGAAAAAAGATAGAACAAGGACGGACATAGAGAACGATGCAAACCGTGATTGAAGTACAGGGTAAGCCTCGTAGGCCTCTATTATGCATACTGGTAGTTCAACACCGGAGATGTTCCACAGTGTCTACCTCTTCTCAAAACACTTCCAGTATATGAGGGAACTCTGCTACATTAAGTTCTCACGACAGAGATGCGTCTGTGCTCAGTTGGAAAGTGTAGGCCGTGTCTGGGTAGCAACCAGTAAGTGTCTGATACAAGCCGCTAAGAGGGGATGCGGAGGAAGGTATCTGCTCAGGGAAGCTACTTCAGGTGCGTACTCATTCATAACAGTGTCTCTCCTTTGAGGATGAAGATAGAACAGGGAACGACTACGGGCACATTAGGTACTGTGAGTAAAGGGCATGCTAAGGCGCTTAAGCCTGCCAAACACATATTGGATGTTCACCACCAGTGCAGATCCGCACTTAGTTTCTGCGTCGAAAACGCTTCCTACACTGAGAGGGAAGTGTGCTTTAGGAGGGATTCACTGCAGTGTTACGTCTGTTAAAGAAGGAAGCTTTTGGGACTGACTCTGTGGTAACCCCAATAGGCGCACATAGCTTTCCAGTCTCAGCCGTCTATCCGTTGGACTATAGCAAGTTCTGTTTAAGGGAAATTCCTTCATGAGGAATGTCACTTCTCACAGTGTCTTTGCAGTGGAGGAAAGAAGATAGAACAACGACGGACAGAGAGAACGTTGCAACCCGTGAGTGAAGTACAGGGTAAGGCACCTAAGCCTCTATGATGCATACTGGATGTTCAACACCTGGGATTTTCCACAATGTCTACCACTTCTCAAAACACTTCCAATATAGGAGGGAACTGTGCTACCGTAAGTTCTAATGACAGGGATGCATCTGTGCAAGGTTGAAAACTCGAGGATGTGTCTGGGTAGCAAACATGAAGTGTCTCATAAAGGCACCTTAGACTGGATGCGTAGTAGGTATCTGCTAGGGAAGCTACTTCAGTTTTGTACTCATTCATAACAGTGCTTCTCCTTGGAGGAATGAAGGAAGAACACGGACGGACTAGGGGCACAGTAGGTACTGTGAATAAAGGGCAGGCTATGAACCTTACGCCTGCCAACCACATATTGGATGTTCACCACCAGTGTTGATCCGCACATAGGTTCTGCGTCTAAAACGCTTCCAACACTGAGAGGGAAGTGTGCTTTAGGAGGGATTCACTGCAGTGTTACGTCTGTTAAAGAAGGATGCTTTTGGGACTGACTCTGTGGTAACCGCATTAGGCGCACATAGCTTTCCAGTCTCAGACGTCTAACCGTTAGACTATAGGAAGTTCTGTTTAAGGGAAACTCCTTCATGCGGAATGTCACTTCTCACAGTGTCTTTGCAGTGGAGAAAAGAAGATAGAACAAGGACGGACAGAGAGAACGATGCAAACCGTGATTGAAGTACAGGGTAAGCCTCGTAGGCCTCTATTATGCATACTGGTAGTTCAACACCGGAGACGTTCCACAGTGTCTACCTCTTCTCAAAACACTTCCAGTATATGAGGGAACTCTGCTACATTAAGTTCTCACGACAGAGATGCGTCTGTGCTCAGTTGGAAAGTGTAGGACGTGTCTGGGTAGCAACCAGTAAGTGTCTGATACAAGCCGCTAAGAGGGGATGCGGAGGAAGGTATCTGCTCAGGGAAGCTACTTCAGGTGCGTACTCATTCATAAGAGTGTCTCTCCTTTGAGGATGAAGATAGAACAGGGAACGACTACGGGCACATTAGGTACTGTGAGTAAAGGGCATGCTAAGGCGCTTAAGCCTGCCAAACACATATTGGATGTTCACCACCAGTGCAGATCCGCACTTAGTTTCTGCGTCGAAAACGCTTCCTACACTGAGAGGGAAGTGTGCTTTAGGAGGGATTCACTGCAGTGTTACGTCTGTTAAAGAAGGATGCTTTTGGGACTGACTCTGTGGTAACCGCATTAGGCGCACATAGCTTTCCAGTCTCAGACGTCTAACCGTTAGACTATAGGAAGTTCTGTTTAAGGGAAACTCCTTCATGCGGAATGTCACTTCTCACAGTGTCTTTGCAGTGGAGAAAAGAAGATAGAACAAGGACGGACAGAGAGAATGATGCAAACCGTGATTGAAGTACAGGGTAAGCCTCGTAGGCCTCTATTATGCATACTGGTAGTTCAACACCGGAGATGTTCCACATTGTCTACCTCTTCTCAAAACACTTCCAGTATATGAGGGAACTCTGCTACATTAAGTTCTCACGACAGAGATGCGTCTGTGCTCAGTTGGAAAGTGTAGGACGTGTCTGGGTAGCAACCAGTAAGTGTCTGATACAAGTCGCTAAGAGGGGATGCGGAGGAAGGTATCTGCTCAGGGAAGCTACTTCAGGTGCGTACTCATTCATAACAGTGTCTCTCCTTTTAGGATGAAGATAGAACAGGGAACGACTACGGGCACATTAGGTACTGTGAGTAAAGGGCATGCTAAGGCGCATAAGCCTGCCGAACACATATTGGATGTTCACCACCAGTGCAGATCCGCACTTAGTTTCTGCGTCGAAAACGCTTCCTACACTGAGAGGGAAGTGTGCTTTAGGAGGGATTCACTGCAGTGTTACGTCTGTTAAAGAAGGAAGCTTTTGGGACTGACTCTGTGGTAACCCCAATAGGCGCACATAGCTTTCCAGTCTCAGCCGTCTATCCGTTGGACTATAGCAAGTTCTGTTTAAGGGAAACTCCTTCATGCGGAATGTCACTTCTCACAGTGTCTTTCCAGTGGAGGAAAGAAGATAGAACAACGACGGACAGAGAGAACGTTGCAACCCGTGAGTGAAGTACAGGGTAAGGCACCTAAGCCTCTATGATGCATACTGGATGTTCAACACCTGGGATTTTCCACAATGTCTACCACTTCTCAAAACACTTCCAATATAGGAGGGAACGGCGCTACCGTAAGTTCTAATGTCAGGGATGCATCTGTGCAAGGTTGAAAACTCGAGGATGTCTGGGTAGCAAACATGAAGTGTCTCATAAAGGCACCTTAGACTGGATGCGTAGTAGGTATCTGCTAGGGAAGCTACTTCAGTTTTGTACTCATTCATAACAGTGCTTCTCCTTGGAGGAATGAAGGAAGAACACGGACGGACTAGGGGCACAGTAGGTACTGTGAATAAAGGGCAGGCTATGAACCTTACGCCTGCCAACCACATATTGGATGTTCACCACCAGTGTTGATCCGCACATAGGTTCTGCGTCTAAAACGCTTCCAACACTGAGAGGGAAGTGTGCTTTAGGAGGGATTCACTGCAGTGTTACGTCTGTTAAAGAAGGATGCTTTTGGGACTGACTCTGTGGTAACCGCATTAGGCGCACATAGCTTTCCAGTCTCAGACGTCTAACCGTTAGACTATAGGAAGTTCTGTTTAAGGGAAACTCCTTCATGCGGAATGTCACTTCTCACAGTGTCTTTGCAGTGGAGAAAAGAAGATAGAACAAGGACGGACAGAGAGAACGATGCAAACCGTGATTGAAGTACAGGGTAAGCCTCGTAGGCCTCTATTATGCATACTGGTAGTTCAACACCGGAGATGTTCCACAGTGTCTACCTCTTCTCAAAACACTTCCAGTATATGAGGGAACTCTGCTACATTAAGTTCTCACGACAGAGATGCGTCTGTGCTCAGTTGGAAAGTGTAGGCCGTGTCTGGGTAGCAACCAGTAAGTGTCTGATACAAGCCGCTAAGAGGGGATGCGGAGGAAGGTATCTGCTCAGGGAAGCTACTTCAGGTGCGTACTCATTCATAACAGTGTCTCTCCTTTGAGGATGAAGATAGAACAGGGAACGACTACGGGCACATTAGGTACTGTGAGTAAAGGGCATGCTAAGGCGCTTAAGCCTGCCAAACACATATTGGATGTTCACCACCAGTGCAGATCCGCACTTAGTTTCTGCGTCGAAAACGCTTCCTACACTGAGAGGGAAGTGTGCTTTAGGAGGGATTCACTGCAGTGTTACGTCTGTTAAAGAAGGAAGCTTTTGGGACTGACTCTGTGGTAACCCCAATAGGCGCACATAGCTTTCCAGTCTCAGCCGTCTATCCGTTGGACTATAGCAAGTTCTGTTTAAGGGAAACTCCTTCATGCGGAATGTCACTTCTCACAGTGTCTTTCCAGTGGAGGAAAGAAGATAGAACAACGACGGACAGAGAGAACGTTGCAACCCGTGAGTGAAGTACAGGGTAAGGCACCTAAGCCTCTATGATGCATACTGGATGTTCAACACCTGGGATTTTCCACAATGTCTACCACTTCTCAAAACACTTCCAATATAGGAGGGAACTGTGCTACCGTACGTTCTAATGACAGGGATGCATCTGTGCAAGGTTGAAAACTCGAGGATGTGTCTGGGTAGCAAACATGAAGTGTCTCATAAAGGCACCTTAGACTGGATTCGTAGTAGGTATCTGCTAGGGAAGCTACTTCAGTTTTGTACTCATTCATAACAGTGCTTCTCCTTGGAGGAATGAAGGAAGAACACGGACGGACTAGGGGCACAGTAGGTACTGTGAATAAAGGGCAGGCTATGAACCTTACGCCTGCCAACCACATATTGGATGTTCACCACCAGTGTTGATCCGCACATAGGTTCTGCGTCTAAAACGCTTCCAACACTGAGAGGGAAGTGTGCTTTAGGAGGGATTCACTGCAGTGTTACGTCTGTTAAAGAAGGATGCTTTTGGGACTGACTCTGTGGTAACCGCATAAGGCGCACATAGCTTTCCAGTCTCAGACGTCTAACCGTTAGACTATAGGAAGTTCTGTTTAAGGGAAACTCCTTCATGCGGAATGTCACTTCTCACAGTGTCTTTGCAGTGGAGAAAAGAAGATAGAACAAGGACGGACAGAGAGAACGATGCAAACCGTGATTGAAGTACAGGGTAAGCCTCGTAGGCCTCTATTATGCATACTGGTAGTTCAACACCGGAGATGTTCCACAGTGTCTAACTCTTCTCAAAACACTTCCAGTATATGAGGGAACTCTGCTACATTAAGTTCTCACGACAGAGATGCGTCTGTGCTCAGTTGGAAAGTGTAGGCCGTGTCTGGGTAGCAACCAGTAAGTGTCTGATACAAGCCGCTAAGAGGGGATGCGGAGGAAGGTATCTGCTCAGGGAAGCTACTTCAGGTGCGTACTCATTCATAACAGTGTCTCTCCTTTGAGGATGAAGATAGAACAGGGAACGACTACGGGCACATTAGGTACTGTGAGTAAAGGGCATGCTAAGGCGCTTAAGCCTGCCAAACACATATTGGATGTTCACCACCAGTGCAGATCCGCACTTAGTTTCTGCGTCGAAAACGCTTCCTACACTGAGAGGGAAGTGTGCTTTAGGAGGGATTCACTGCAGTGTTACATCTGTTAAAGAAGGATGCTTTTGGGACTGACTCGGTGGTAACCGCATTAGGCGCACATAGCTTTCCAGTCTCAGACGTCTAACCGTTAGACTATAGCAAGTTCTGTTTAAGGGAATCTCCTTCATGCGGAATGTCACTTCTCACAGTGTCTTTGCAGTGGAGAAAAGAAGATAGAACAAGGACAGACAGAGAGAACGATGCAAACCGTGATTGTAGTACAGGGTAAGCCTCGTAGGCCTCTAATATGCATACTGGTAGTTCAACACGGGAGATGTTCCACAGTGTCTACCTCTTCTCAAAACACTTCCAGTATATGAGGGAACTCTGCTACATTAAGTTCTCACGACAGAGATGCGTCTGTGCTCAGTTGGAAAGTGTAGGACGTGTCTGGGTAGCAACCAGTAAGTGTCTGATACAAGCCGCTAAGAGGGGATGCGGAGGAAGGTATCTGCTCAGGGAAGCTACTTCAGGTGCGTACTCATTCATAACAGTGTCTCTCCTTTGAGGATGAAGATAGAACAGGGAACGACTACGGGCACATTAGGTACTGTGAGTAAAGGGCATGCTAAGGTGCATAAGCCTGCCAAACACATATTGGATGTTCACCACCAGTGCAGATCCGCACTTAGTTTCTGCGTCGAAAACGCTTCCTACACTGAGAGGGAAGTGTGCTTTAGGAGGGATTCACTGCAGTGTTACGTCTGTTAAAGAAGGAAGCTTTTGGGACTGACTCTGTGGTAACCCCAATAGGCGCACATAGCTTTCCAGTCTCAGCCGTCTATCCGTTGGACTATAGCAAGTTCTGTTTAAGGGAAACTCCTTCATGCGGAATGTCACTTCTCACAGTGTCTTTCCAGTGGAGGAAAGAAGATAGAACAACGACGGACAGAGAGAACGTTGCAACCCGTGAGTGAAGTACAGGGTAAGGCACCTAAGCCTCTATGATGCATACTGGATGTTCAACACCTGGGATTTTCCACAATGTCTACCACTTCTCAAAACACTTCGAATATAGGAGGGAACGGTGCTACCGTAAGTTCTAATGACAGGGATGCATCTGTGCAAGGTTGAAAACTCGAGGATGTCTGGGTAGCAAACATGAAGTGTCTCATAAAGGCACCTTAGACTGGATGCGTAGTAGGTATCTGCTAGGGAAGCTACTTCAGTTTTGTACTCATTCATAACAGTGCTTCTCCTTGGAGGAATGAAGGAAGAACACGGACGGACTAGGGGCACAGTAGGTACTGTGAATAAAGGGCAGGCTATGAACCTTACGCCTGCCAACCACATATTGGATGTTCACCACCAGTGTTGATCCGCACATAGGTTCTGCGTCTAAAACGCTTCCAACACTGAGAGGGAAGTGTGCTTTAGGAGGGATTCACTGCAGTGTTACGTCTGTTAAAGAAGGATGCTTTTGGGACTGACTCTGTGGTAACCGCATTAGGCGCACATAGCTTTCCAGTCTCAGACGTCTAACCGTTAGACTATAGGAAGTTCTGTTTAAGGGAAACTCCTTCATGCGGAATGTCACTTCTCACAGTGTCTTTGCAGTGGAGAAAAGAAGATAGAACAAGGACGGACAGAGAGAACGATGCAAACCGTGATTGAAGTACAGGGTAAGCCTCGTAGGCCTCTATTATGCATACTGGTAGTTCAACACCGGAGACGTTCCACAGTGTCTACCTCTTCTCAAAACACTTCCAGTATATGAGGGAACTCTGCTACATTAAGTTCTCACGACAGAGATGCGTCTGTGCTCAGTTGGAAAGTGTAGGACGTGTCTGGGTAGCAACCAGTAAGTGTCTGATACAAGCCGCTAAGAGGGGATGCGGAGGAAGGTAACTGCTCAGGGAAGCTACTTCAGGTGCGTACTCATTCATAAGAGTGTCTCTCCTTTGAGGATGAAGATAGAACAGGGAACGACTACGGGCACATTAGGTACTTGAGTAAAGGGCATGCTAAGGCGCTTAAGCCTGCCAAACACATATTGGATGTTCACCACCAGTGCAGATCCGCACTTAGTTTCTGCGTCGAAAACGCTTCCTACACTGAGAGGGAAGTGTGCTTTAGGAGGGATTCACTGCAGTGTTACGTCTGTTAAAGAAGGATGCTTTTGGGACTGACTCTGTGGTAACCGCATTAGGCGCACATAGCTTTCCAGTCTCAGACGTCTAACCGTTAGACTATAGGAAGTTCTGTTTAAGGGAAACTCCTTCATGCGGAATGTCACTTCTCACAGTGTCTTTGCAGTGGAGAAAAGAAGATAGAACAAGGACGGACAGAGAGAACGATGCAAACCGTGATTGAAGTACAGGGTAAGCCTCGTAGGCCTCTATTATGCATACTGGTAGTTCAACACCGGAGATGTTCCACAGTGTCTACCTCTTCTCAAAACACTTCCAGTATATGAGGGAACTCTGCTACATTAAGTTCTCACGACAGAGATGCGTCTGTGCTCAGTTGGAAAGTGTAGGACGTGTCTGGGTAGCAACCAGTAAGTGTCTGATACAAGCCGCTAAGAGGGGATGCGGAGGAAGGTATCTGCTCAGGGAAGCTACTTCAGGTGCGTACTCATTCATAACAGTGTCTCTCCTTTGAGGATGAAGATAGAACAGGGAACGACTACGGGCACATTAGGTACTGTGAGTAAAAGGCATGCTAAGGCGCATAAGCCTGCCAAACACATATTGGATGTTCACCACCAGTGCAGATCCGCACTTAGTTTCTGCGTCGAAAACGCTTCCTACACTGAGAGGGAAGTGTGCTTTAGGAGGGATTCACTGCAGTGTTACGTCTGTTAAAGAAGGAAGCTTTTGGGACTGACTCTGTGGTAACCCCAATAGGCGCACATAGCTTTCCAGTCTCAGCCGTCTATCCGTTGGACTATAGCAAGTTCTGTTTAAGGGAAACTCCTTCATGCGGAATGTCACTTCTCACAGTGTCTTTCCAGTGGAGGAAAGAAGATAGAACAACGACGGACAGAGAGAACGTTGCAACCCGTGAGTGAAGTACAGGGTAAGGCACCTAAGCCTCTATGATGCATACTGGATGTTCAACACCTGGGATTTTCCACAATGTCTACCACTTCTCAAAACACTTCGAATATAGGAGTGAACGGTGCTACCGTAAGTTCTAATGACAGGGATGCATCTGTGCAAGGTTGAAAACTCGAGGATGTCTGGGTAGCAAACATGAAGTGTCTCATAAAGGCACCTTAGACTGGATGCGTAGTAGGTATCTGCTAGGGAAGCTACTTCAGTTTTGTACTCATTCATAACAGTGCTTCTCCTTGGAGGAATGAAGGAAGAACACGGACGGACTAGGGGCACAGTAGGTACTGTGAATAAAGGGCAGGCTATGAACCTTACGCCTGCCAACCACATATTGGATGTTCACCACCAGTGTTGATCCGCACATAGGTTCTGCGTCTAAAACGCTTCCAACACTGAGAGGGAAGTGTGCTTTAGGAGGGATTCACTGCAGTGTTACGTCTGTTAAAGAAGGATGCTTTTGGGACTGACTCTGTGGTAACCGCATTAGGCGCACATAGCTTTCCAGTCTCAGACGTCTAACCGTTAGACTATAGGAAGTTCTGTTTAAGGGAAACTCCTTCATGCGGAATGTCACTTCTCACAGTGTCTTTGCAGTGGAGAAAAGAAGATAGAACAAGGACGGACAGAGAGAACGATGCAAACCGTGATTGAAGTACAGGGTAAGCCTCTTAGGCCTCTATTATGCATACTGGTAGTTCAACACCGGAGACGTTCCACAGTGTCTACCTCTTCTCAAAACACTTCCAGTATATGAGGGAACTCTGCTACATTAAGTTCTCACGACAGAGATGCGTCTGTGCTCAGTTGGAAAGTGTAGGACGTGTCTGGGTAGCAACCAGTAAGTGTCTGATACAAGCCGCTAAGAGGGGATGCGGAGGAAGGTATCTGCTCAGGGAAGCTACTTCAGGTGCGTACTCATTCATAACAGTGTCTCTCCATTGAGGATGAAGATAGAACAGGGAACGACTACGGGCACATTAGGTACTGTGAGTAAAGGGCATGCTAAGGCGCTTAAGCCTGCCAAACACATATTGGATGTTCACCACCAGTGCAGATCCGCACTTAGTTTCTGCGTCGAAAACGCTTCCTACACTGAGAGGGAAGTGTGCTTTAGGAGGGATTCACTGCAGTGTTACGTCTGTTAAAGAAGGAAGCTTTTGGGACTGACTCTGTGGTAACCCCAATAGGCGCACATAGCTTTCCAGTCTCAGCCGTCTATCCGTTGGACTATAGCAAGTTCTGTTTAAGGGAAACTCCTTCATGCGGAATGTCACTTCTCACAGTGTCTTTCCAGTGGAGGAAAGAAGATAGAACAACGACGGACAGAGAGAACGTTGCAACCCGTGAGTGAAGTACAGGGTAAGGCACCTAAGCCTCTATGATGCATACTGGATGTTCAACACCTGGGATTTTCCACAATGTCTACCACTTCTCAAAACACTTCCAATATAGGAGGGAACGGTGCTACCGTAAGTTCTAATGACAGGGATGCATCTGTGCAAGGTTGAAAACTCGAGGATGTCTGGGTAGCAAACATGAAGTGTCTCATAAAGGCACCTTAGACTGGATGCGTAGTAGGTATCTGCTAGGGAAGCTACTTCAGTTTTGTACTCATTCATAACAGTGCTTCTCCTTGGAGGAATGAAGGAAGAACACGGACGGACTAGGGGCACAGTAGGTACTGTGAATAAAGGGCAGGCTATGAACCTTACGCCTGCCAACCACATATTGGATGTTCACCACCAGTGTTGATCCGCACATAGGTTCTGTGTCTAAAACGCTTCCAACACTGAGAGGGAAGTGTGCTTTAGGAGGGATTCACTGCAGTGTTACGTCTGTTAAAGAAGGATGCTTTTGGGACTGACTCTGTGGTAACCGCATTAGGCGCACATAGCTTTCCAGTCTCAGACGTCTAACCGTTAGACTATAGGAAGTTCTGTTTAAGGGAAACTCCTTCATGCGGAATGTCACTTCTCACAGTGTCTTTGCAGTGGAGAAAAGAAGATAGAACAAGGACGGACAGAGAGAACGATGCAAACCGTGATTGAATTACAGGGTAAGCCTCGTAGGCCTCTATTATGCATACTGGTAGTTCAACACCGGAGATGTTCCACAGTGTCTACCTCTTCTCAAAACACTTCCAGTATATGAGGGAACTCTGCTACATTAAGTTCTCACGACAGAGATGCGTCTGTGCTCAGTTGGAAAGTGTAGGACGTGTCTGGGTAGCAACCAGTAAGTGTCTGATACAAGCCGCTAAGAGGGGATGCGGAGGAAGGTATCTGCTCAGGGAAGCTACTTCAGGTGCGTACTCATTCATAACAGTGTCTCTCCTTTGAGGATGAAGATAGAACAGGGAACGACTACGGGCACATTAGGTACTGTGAGTAAAGGGCATGCTAAGGCGCTTAAGCCTGCCAAACACATATTGGATGTTCACCACCAGTGCAGATCCGCACTTAGTTTCTGCGTCGAAAACGCTTCCTACACTGAGAGGGAAGTGTGCTTTAGGAGGGATTCACTGCAGTGTTACGTCTGTTAAAGAAGGAAGCTTTTGGGACTGACTCTGTGGTAACCCCAATAGGCGCACATAGCTTTCCAGTCTCAGCCGTCTATCCGTTGGACTATAGCAAGTTCTGTTTAAGGGAAACTCCTTCATGCGGAATGTCACTTCTCACAGTGTCTTTCCAGTGGAGGAAAGAAGATAGAACAACGACGGACAGAGAGAACGTTGCAACCCGTGAGTGAAGTACAGGGTAAGGCACCTAAGCCTCTATGATGCATACTGGATGTTCAACACCTGGGATTTTCCACAATGTCTACCACTTCTCAAAACACTTCCAATATAGGAGGGAACTGCGCTACCGTAAGTTCTAATGACAGGGATGCATCTGTGCAAGGTTGAAAACTCGAGGATGTGTCTGGGTAGCAAACATGAAGTGTCTCATAAAGGCACCTTAGACTGGATGCCTAGTAGGTATCTTGTAGGGAAGCTACTTCAGTTTTGTACTCATTCATAACAGTGCTTCTCCTTGGAGGAATGAAGGAAGAACACGGACGGACTAGGGGCACAGTAGGTACTGTGAATAAAGGGCAGGCTATGAACCTTACGCCTGCCAACCACATATTGGAAGTTCACCACCAGTGTTGATCCGCACATAGGTTCTGCGTCTAAAACGCTTCCAACACTGAGAGGGAAGTGTGCTTTAGGAGGGATTCACTGCAGTGTTACGTCTGTTAAAGAAGGATGCTTTTGGGACTGACTCTGTGGTAACCGCATTAGGCGCACATAGCTTTCCAGTCTCAGACGTCTAACCGTTAGACTATAGGAAGTTCTGTTTAAGGGAAACTCCTTCATGCGGAATGTCACTTCTCACAGTGTCTTTGCAGTGGAGAAAAGAAGATAGAACAAGGACGGACAGAGAGAACGATGCAAACCGTGATTGAAGTACAGGGTAAGCCTCGTAGGCCTCTATTATGCATACTGGTAGTTCAACACCGGAGATGTTCCACAGTGTCTACCTCTTCTCAAAACACTTCCAGTATATGAGGGAACTCTGCTACATTAAGTTCTCACGACAGAGATGCGTCTGTGCTCAGTTGGAAAGTGTAGGACGTGTCTGGGTAGCAACCAGTAAGTGTCTGATACAAGCCGCTAAGAGGGGATGCGGAGGAAGGTATCTGCTCAGGGAAGCTACTTCAGGTGCGTACTCATTCATAAGAGTGTCTCTCCTTTGAGGATGAAGATAGAACAGGGAACGACTACGGGCACATTAGGTACTGTGAGTAAAGGGCATGCTAAGGCGCTTAAGCCTGCCAAACACATATTGGATGTTCACCACCAGTGCAGATCCGCACTTAGTTTCTGCGTCGAAAACGCTTCCTACACTGAGAGGGAAGTGTGCTTTAGGAGGAATTCACTGCAGTGTTACGTCTGTTAAAGAAGGATGCTTTTGGGACTGACTCTGTGGTAACCGCATTAGGCGCACATAGCTTTCCAGTCTCAGACGTCTAACCGTTAGACTATAGGAAGTTCTGATTAAGGGAAACTCCTTCATGCGGAATGTCACTTCTCACAGTGTCTTTGCAGTGGAGAAAAGAAGATAGAACAAGGACGGACAGAGAGAATGATGCAAACCGTGATTGAAGTACAGGGTAAGCCTCGTAGGCCTCTATTATGCATACTGGTAGTTCAACACCGGAGATGTTCCACAGTGTCTACCTCTTCTCAAAACACTTCCAGTATATGAGGGAACTCTGCTACATTAAGTTCTCACGACAGAGATGCGTCTGTGCTCAGTTGGAAAGTGTAGGACGTGTCTGGGTAGCAACCAGTAAGTGTCTGATACAAGCCGCTAAGAGGGGATGCGGAGGAAGGTATCTGCTCAGGGAAGCTACTTCAGGTGCGTACTCATTCATAACAGTGTCTCTCCTTTGAGGATGAAGATAGAACAGGGAACGACTACGGGCACATTAGGTACTGTGAGTAAAGGGCATGCTAAGGCGCTTAAGCCTGCCAAACACATATTGGATGTTCACCACCAGTGCAGATCCGCACTTAGTTTCTGCGTCGAAAACGCTTCCTACACTGAGAGGGAAGTGTGCTTTAGGAGGGATTCACTGCAGTGTTACGTCTGTTAAAGAAGGAAGCTTTTGGGACTGACTCTGTGGTAACCCCAATAGGCGCACATAGCTTTCCAGTCTCAGCCGTCTATCCGTTGGACTATAGCAAGTTCTGTTTAAGGGAAACTCCTTCATGCGGAATGTCACTTCTCACAGTGTCTTTCCAGTGGAGGAAAGAAGATAGAACAACGACGGACAGAGAGAACGTTGCAACCCTTGAGTGAAGTACAGTGTAAGGCACCTAAGCCTCTATGATGCATACTGGATGTTCAACACCTGGGATTTTCCACAATGTCTACCACTTCTCAAAACACTTCCAATATAGGAGGGAACTGTGCTACCGTAAGTTCTAATGACAGGGATGCATCTGTGCAAGGTTGAAAACTCGAGGATGTGTCTGGGTAGCAAACATGAAGTGTTTCATAAAGGCACCTTAGACTGGATGCGTAGTAGGTATCTGCTCAGGGAAGCTACTTCAGTTTTGTACTCATTCATAACAGTGCTTCTCCTTGGAGGAATGAAGGAAGAACACGGACGGACTAGGGGCACAGTAGGTACTGTGAATAACGGGCAGGCTATGAACCTTACGCCTGCCAACCGCATATTGGATGTTCACCACCAGTGTTGATCCGCACATAGGTTCTGCCTCTAAAACGCTTCCAACACTGAGAGGGAAGTGTGCTTTAGGAGGGATTCACTGCAGTGTTACGTCTGTTAAAGAAGGATGCTTTTGGGACTGACTCTGTGGTAACCGCATTAGGCGCACATAGCTTTCCAGTCTCAGACGTCTAACCGTTAGACTATAGGAAGTTCTGTTTAAGGGAAACTCCTTCATGCGGAATGTCACTTCTCACAGTGTCTTTGCAGTGGAGAAAAGAAGATAGAACAAGGACGGACAGAGAGAACGATGCAAACCGTGATTGAAGTACAGGGTAAGCCTCGTAGGCCTCTATTATGCATACTGGTAGTTCAACACCGGAGATGTTCCACAGTGTCTACCTCTTCTCAAAACACTTCCAGTATATGAGGGAACTCTGCTACATTAAGTTCTCACGACAGAGATGCGTCTGTGCTCAGTTGGAAAGTGTAGGACGTGTCTGGGTAGCAACCAGTAAGTGTGTGATACAAGCCGCTAAGAGGGGATGCGGAGGAAGGTATCTGCTCAGGGAAGCTACTTCAGGTCCGTACTCATTCATAAGAGTGTCTCTCCTTTGAGGATGAAGATAGAACAGGGAACGACTATGGGCACATTAGGTACTGTGAGTAAAGGGCATGCTAAGGCGCTTAAGCCTGCCAAACACATATTGGATGTTCACCACCAGTGCAGATCCGCACTTAGTTTCTGCGTCG
Organism: Neogale vison; assembly: GCF_020171115.1. NCBI lineage: Eukaryota > Metazoa > Chordata > Mammalia > Carnivora > Mustelidae > Neogale > Neogale vison. The sequence continues at coordinate 2,939,477 of NW_025334856.1, forward strand.
AAAACGCTTCCTACACTGAGAGGGAAGTGTGCTTTAGGAGGGATTCACTGCAGTGTTACGTCTGTTAAAGAAGGAAGCTTTTAGGACTGACTCTGTGGTAACCCCAATAGGCGCACATAGCTTTCCAGTCTCAGCCGTCTATCCGTTGGACTATAGCAAGTTCTGTTTAAGGGAAACTCCTTCATGCGGAATGTCACTTCTCACAGTGTCTTTGCAGTGGAGAAAAGAAGATAGAACAAGGACGGACAGAGAGAACGATGAAAACCGTGATTGAAGTACAGGGTAAGCCTCTTAGGCCTCTATTATGCATACTGGTAGTTCAACACCGGAGATGTTCCACAGTGTCTACCTCTTCTCAAAACACTTCCAGTATATGAGGGAACTCTGCTACATTAAGTTCTCACGACAGAGATGCGTCTGTGCTCAGTTGGAAAGTGTAGGACGTGTCTGGGTAGCAACCAGTAAGTGTCTGATACAAGCCGCTAAGAGGGGATGCGGAGGAAGGTATCTGCTCAGGGAAGCTACTTCAGGTGCGTACTCATTCATAAGAGTGTCTCTCCTTTGAGGATGAAGATAGAACAGGGAACGACTACGGGCACATTAGGTACTGTGAGTAAAGGGCATGCTAAGGCGCTTAAGCCTGCCAAACACATATTGGATGTTCACCACCAGTGCAGATCCGCACTTAGTTTCTGCGTCGAAAACGCTTCCTACACTGAGAGGGAAGTGTGCTTTAGGAGGGATTCACTGCAGTGTTACGTCTGTTAAAGAAGGAAGCTTTTGGGACTGACTCTGTGGTAACCCCAATAGGCGCACATAGCTTTCCAGTCTCAGCCGTCTATCCGTTGGACTATAGCAAGTTTTGTTTAAGGGAAACTCCTTCATGCGGAATGTCACTTCTTACAGTGTCTTTCCAGGGGAGGAAAGAAGATAGAACAACGACGGACAGAGAGAACGTTGCAACCCTTGAGTGAAGTACAGTGTAAGGCACCTAAGCCTCTATGATGCATACTGGATGTTCAACACCTGGGATTTTCCACAATGTCTACCACTTCTCAAAACACTTCCAATATAGGAGGGAACTGTGCTACCGTAAGTTCTAATGACAGGGATGCATCTGTGCAAGGTTGAAAACTCGAGGATGTGTCTGGGTAGCAAACATGAAGTGTCTCATAAAGGCACCTTAGACTGGATGCGTAGGAGGTATCTGCTCAGGGAAGCTACTTCAGTTTTGTACTCATTCATAACAGTGCTTCTCCTTGGAGGAATGAAGGAAGAACACGGACGGACTAGGGGCACAGTAGGTACTGTGAATAACGGGCAGGCTATGAACCTTACGCCTGCCAACCACATATTGGATGTTCACCACCAGTGTTGATCCGCAGATAGGTTCTGCGTCTAAAACGCTTCCAACACTGAGAGGGAAGTGTGCTTTAGGAGGGATTCACTGCAGTGTTACGTCTGTTAAAGAAGGATGCTTTTGGGACTGACTCGGTGGTAACCGCATTAGGCGCACATAGCTTTCCAGTCTCAGACGTCTAACCGTTAGACTATAGGAAGTTCTGTTTAAGGGAAACTCCTTCATGCGGAATGTCACTTCTCACAGTGTCTTTGCAGTGGAGAAAAGAAGATAGAACAAGGACGGACAGAGAGAACGATGCAAACCGTGATTGAAGTACAGGGTAAGCCACGTAGGCCTCTATTATGCATACTGATAGTTCAACACCGGAGATGTTCCACAGTGTCTACCTCTTCTCAAAACACTTCCAGTATATGAGGGAACTCTGCTACATTAAGTTCTCACGACAGAGATGCGTCTGTGCTCAGTTGGAAAGTGTAGGACGTGTCTGGGTAGCAACCAGTAAGTGTCTGATACAAGCCGCTAAGAGGGGATGCGGAGGAAGGTATCTGCTCAGGAAAGCTACTTCAGGTGCGTACTCATTCATAAGAGTGTCTCTCCTTTGAGGATGAAGATAGAACAGGGAACGACTACGGGCACATTAGGTACTGTGAGTAAAGGGCATGCTAAGGCGCTTAAGCCTGCCAAACACATATTGGATGTTCACCACCAGTGCAGATCCGCACTTAGTTTCTGCGTCGAAAACGCTTCCTACACTGAGAGGGAAGTGTGCTTTAGGAGGGATTCACTGCAGTGTTACGTCTGTTAAAGAAGGAAGCTTTTGGGACTGACTCTGTGGTAACCCCAATAGGCGCACATAGCTTTCCAGTCTCAGCCGTCTATCCGTTGGACTATAGCAAGTTCTGTTTAAGGGAAACTCCTTCATGTGGAAAGTCACTTCTCACAGTGTCTTTCCAGTGGAGGAAAGAAGATAGAACAACGACGGACAGAGAGAACGTTGCAACCCGTGAGTGAAGTACAGGGTAAGGCACCTAGCCTCTATGATGCATACTGGATGTTCAACACCTGGGATTTTCCACAATGTCTACCACTTCTCAAAACACTTCCAATATAGGAGGGAACTGTGCTACCGTAAGTTCTAATGACAGGGATGCATCTGTGCAAGGTTGAAAACTCGAGGATGTGTCTGGGTAGCAAACATGAAGTGTCTCATAAAGGCACCTTAGACTGGATGCGTAGGAGGTATCTGCTAGGGAAGCTACTTCAGTTTTGTACTCATTCATAACAGTGCTTCTCCTTGGAGGAATGAAGGAAGAACACGGACGGACTAGGGGCACAGTAGGTACTGTGAATAAAGGGCAGGCTATGAACCTTACGCCTGCCAACCACATATTGGATGTTCACCACCAGTGTTGATCCGCACATAGGTTCTGCGTCTAAAACGCTTCCAACACTGAGAGGGAAGTGTGCTTTAGGAGGGATTCACTGCAGTGTTACGTCTGTTAAAGAAGGATGCTTTTGGGACTGACTCTGTGGTAACCGCATTAGGCGCACATAGCTTTCCAGTCTCAGACGTCTAACCGTTAGACTATAGGAAGTTCTGTTTAAGGGAAACTCCTTCATGCGGAATGTCACTTCTCACAGTGTCTTTGCAGTGGAGAAAAGAAGATAGAACAAGGACGGACAGAGAGAACGATGCAAACCGTGATTGAAGTACAGGGTAAGCCTCGTAGGCCTCTATTATGCATACTGGTAGTTCAACACCGGAGATGTTCCACAGTGTCTAACTCTTCTCAAAACACTTCCAGTATATGAGGGAACTCTGCTACATTAAGTTCTCACGACAGAGATGCGTCTGTGCTCAGTTGGAAAGTGTAGGACGTGTCTGGGTAGCAACCAGTAAGTGTCTGATACAAGCCGCTAAGAGGGGATGCGGAGGAAGGTATCTGCTCAGGGAAGCTACTTCAGGTGCGTACTCATTCATAAGAGTGTCTCTCCTTTGAGGATGAAGATAGAACAGGGAACGACTACGGGCACATAAGGTACTGTGAGTAAAGGGCATCTAAGGCGCTTAAGCCTGCCAAACACATATTGGATGTTCACCACCAGTGCAGATCCGCACTTAGTTTCTGCGTCGAAAACGCTTCCTACACTGAGAGGGAAGTGTGCTTTAGGAGGGATTCACTGCAGTGTTACGTCTGTTAAAGAAGGAAGCTTTTGGGACTGACTCTGTGGTAACCCCAATAGGCGCACATAGCTTTCCAGTCTCAGCCGTCTATCCGTTGGACTATAGCAAGTTCTGTTTAAGGGAAACTCCTTCATGCGGAAAGTCACTTCTCACAGTGTCTTTCCAGTGGAGGAAAGAAGATAGAACAACGACGGACAGAGAGAACGTTGCAACCCGTGAGTGAAGTACAGGGTAAGGCACCTAAGCCTCTATGATGCATACTGGATGTTCAACACCTGGGATTTTCCACAATGTCTACCACTTCTCAAAACACTTCCAATATAGGAGGGAACTGTGCTACCGTAAGTTCTAATGACAGGGATGCATCTGTGCAAGGTTGAAAACTCGAGGATGTGTCTGGGTAGCAAACATGAAGTGTTTCATAAAGGCACCTTAGACTGGATGCGTAGGAGGTATCTGCTCAGGGAAGCTACTTCAGTTTTGTACTCATTCATAACAGTGCCTCTCCTTGGAGGAATGAAGGAAGAACACGGACGGACTAGGGGCACAGTAGGTACTGTGAATAACGGGCAGGCTATGAACCTTACGCCTGCCAAGCACATATTGGATGTTCACCACCAGTGTTGATCCGCAGATAGGTTCTGCGTCTAAAACGCTACCAACACTGAGAGGGAAGTGTGCTTTAGGAGGGATTCACTGCAGTGTTACGTCTGTTAAAGAAGGATGCTTTTGGGACTGACTCTGTGGTAACCGCATTAGGCGCACATAGCTTTCCAGTCTCAGACGTCTAACCGTTAGACTATAGGAAGTTCTGTTTAAGGGAAACTCCTTCATGCGGAATGTCACTTCTCACAGTGTCTTTGCAGTGGAGAAAAGAAGATAGAACAAGGACGGACAGAGAGAACGATGCAAACCGTGATTGAAGTACAGGGTAAGCCTCGTAGGCCTCTATTATGCATACTGGTAGTTCAACACCGGAGACGTTCCACAGTGTCTACCTCTTCTCAAAACACTTCCAGTATATGAGGGAACTCTGCTACATTATGTTCTCACGACAGAGATGCGTCTGTGCTCAGTTGGAAAGTGTAGGACGTGTCTGGGTAGCAACCAGTAAGTGTCTGATACAAGCCGCTAAGAGGGGATGCGGAGGAAGGTATCTGCTCAGGGAAGCTACTTCAGGTGCGTACTCATTCATAAGAGTGTCTCTCCTTTGAGGATGAAGATAGAACAGGGAACGACTACGGGCACATTAGGTACTGTGAGTAAAGGGCATGCTAAGGCGCTTAAGCCTGCCAAACACATATTGGATGTTCACCACCAGTGCAGATCCGCACTTAGTTTCTGCGTCGAAAACGCTTCCTACACTGAGAGGGAAGTGTGCTTTAGGAGGGATTCACTGCAGTGTTACGTCTGTTAAAGAAGGAAGCTTTTGGGACTGACTCTGTGGTAACCCCAATAGGCGCACATAGCTTTCCAGTCTCAGCCGTCTATCCGTTGGACTATAGCAAGTACTGTTTAAGGGAAACTCCTTCATGCGGAAAGTCACTTCTCACAGTGTCTTTCCAGTGGAGGAAAGAAGATAGAACAACGACGGACAGAGAGAACGTTGCAACCCGTGAGTGAAGTACAGGGTAAGGCACCTAAGCCTCTATGATGCATACTGGATGTTCAACACCTGGGATTTTCCACAATGTCTACCACTTCTCAAAACACTTCCAATATAGGAGGGAACTGTGCTACCGTAAGTTCTAATGACAGGGATGCATCTGTGCAAGGTTGAAAACTCGAGGATGAGTCTGGGTAGCAAACATGAAGTGTCTCATAAAGGCACCTTAGACTGGATGCGTAGTAGGTATCTGCTAGGGAAGCTACTTCAGTTTTGTACTCATTCATAACAGTGCTTCTCCTTGGAGGAATGAAGGAAGAACACGGACGGACTAGGGGCACAGTAGGTACTGTGAATAAAGGGCAGGCTATGAACCTTACGCCTGCCAACCACATATTGGATGTTCACCACCAGTGTTGATCCGCACATAGGTTCTGCGTCTAAAACGCTTCCAACACTGAGAGGGAAGTGTGCTTTAGGAGGGATTCACTGCAGTGTTACGTCTGTTAAAGAAGGATGCTTTTGGGACTGACTCTGTGGTAACCGCATTAGGCGCACATAGCTTTCCAGTCTCAGACGTCTAACCGTTAGACTATAGGAAGTTCTGTTTAAGGGAAACTCCTTCATGCGGAATGTCACTTCTCACAGTGTCTTTGCAGTGGAGAAAAGAAGATAGAACAAGGACGGACAGAGAGAACGATGCAAACCGTGATTGAAGTACAGGGTAAGCCTCGTAGGCCTCTATTATGCATACTGGTAGTTCAACACCGGAGATGTTCCACAGTGTCTACCTCTTCTCAAAACACTTCCAGTATATGAGGGAACTCTGCTACATTAAGTTCTCACGACAGAGATGCGTCTGTGCTCAGTTGGAAAGTGTAGGACGTGTCTGGGTAGCAACCAGTAAGTGTGTGATACAAGCCGCTAAGAGGGGATGCGGAGGAAGGTATCTGCTCAGGGAAGCTACTTCAGGTCCGTACTCATTCATAAGAGTGTCTCTCCTTTGAGGATGAAGATAGAACAGGGAACGACTATGGGCACATTAGGTACTGTGAGTAAAGGGCATGCTAAGGCGCTTAAGCCTGCCAAACACATATTGGATGTTCACCACCAGTGCAGATCCGCACTTAGTTTCTGCGTCGAAAACGCTTCCTACACTGAGAGGGAAGTGTGCTTTAGGAGGGATTCACTGCAGTGTTACGTCTGTTAAAGAAGGAAGCTTTTAGGACTGACTCTGTGGTAACCCCAATAGGCGCACATAGCTTTCCAGTCTCAGCCGTCTATCCGTTGGACTATAGCAAGTTCTGTTTAAGGGAAACTCCTTCATGCGGAATGTCACTTCTCACAGTGTCTTTGCAGTGGAGAAAAGAAGATAGAACAAGGACGGACAGAGAGAACGATGAAAACCGTGATTGAAGTACAGGGTAAGCCTCTTAGGCCTCTATTATGCATACTGGTAGTTCAACACCGGAGATGTTCCACAGTGTCTACCTCTTCTCAAAACACTTCCAGTATATGAGGGAACTCTGCTACATTAAGTTCTCACGACAGAGATGCGTCTGTGCTCAGTTGGAAAGTGTAGGACGTGTCTGGGTAGCAACCAGTAAGTGTCTGATACAAGCCGCTAAGAGGGGATGCGGAGGAAGGTATCTGCTCAGGGAAGCTACTTCAGGTGCGTACTCATTCATAACAGTGTCTCTCCTTTGAGGATGAAGATAGAACAGGGAACGACTACGGGCACATTAGGTACTGTGAGTAAAGGGCATGCTAAGGCGCTTAAGCCTGCCAAACACATATTGGATGTTCACCACCAGTGCAGATCCGCACTTAGTTTCTGCGTCGAAAACGCTTCCTACACTGAGAGGGAAGTGTGCTTTAGGAGGGATTCACTGCAGTGTTACGTCTGTTAAAGAAGGAAGCTTTTGGGACTGACTCTGTGGTAACCCCAATAGGCGCACATAGCTTTCCAGTCTCAGCCGTCTATCCGTTGGACTATAGCAAGTTCTGTTTAAGGGAAACTCCTTCATGCGGAATGTCACTTCTCACAGTGTCTTTCCAGTGGAGGAAAGAAGATAGAACAACGACGGACAGAGAGAACGTTGCAACCCGTGAGTGAAGTACAGGGTAAGGCACCTAAGCCTCTATGATGCATACTGGATGTTCAACACCTGGGATTTTCCACAATGTCTACCACTTCTCAAAACACTTCCAATATAGGAGGGAACTGCGCTACCGTAAGTTCTAATGACAGGGATGCATCTGTGCAAGGTTGAAAACTCGAGGATGTGTCTGGGTAGCAAACATGAAGTGTCTCATAAAGGGACCTTAGACTGGATGCCTAGTAGGTATCTTGTAGGGAAGCTACTTCAGTTTTGTACTCATTCATAACAGTGCTTCTCCTTGGAGGAATGAAGGAAGAACACGGACGGACTAGGGGCACAGTAGGTACTGTGAATAAAGGGCAGGCTATGAACCTTACGCCTGCCAACCACATATTGGAAGTTCACCACCAGTGTTGATCCGCACATAGGTTCTGCGTCTAAAACGCTTCCAACACTGAGAGGGAAGTGTGCTTTAGGAGGGATTCACTGCAGTGTTACGTCTGTTAAAGAAGGATGCTTTTGGGACTGACTCTGTGGTAACCGCATTAGGCGCACATAGCTTTCCAGTCTCAGACGTCTAACCGTTAGACTATAGGAAGTTCTGTTTAAGGGAAACTCCTTCATGCGGAATGTCACTTCTCACAGTGTCTTTGCAGTGGAGAAAAGAAGATAGAACAAGGACGGACAGAGAGAACGATGCAAACCGTGATTGAAGTACAGGGTAAGCCTCGTAGGCCTCTATTATGCATACTGGTAGTTCAACACCGGAGATGTTCCACAGTGTCTACCTCTTCTCAAAACACTTCCAGTATATGAGGGAACTCTGCTACATTAAGTTCTCACGACAGAGATGCGTCTGTGCTCAGTTGGAAAGTGTAGGACGTGTCTGGGTAGCAACCAGTAAGTGTCTGATACAAGCCGCTAAGAGGGGATGCGGAGGAAGGTATCTGCTCAGGGAAGCTACTTCAGGTGCGTACTCATTCATAACAGTGTCTCTCCTTTGAGGATGAAGATAGAACAGGGAACGACTACGGGCACATTAGGTACTGTGAGTAAAGGGCATGCTAAGGCGCTTAAGCCTGCCAAACACATATTGGATGTTCACCACCAGTGCAGATCCGCACTTAGTTTCTGCGTCGAAAACGCTTCCTACACTGAGAGGGAAGTGTGCTTTAGGAGGAATTCACTGCAGTGTTACGTCTGTTAAAGAAGGATGCTTTTGGGACTGACTCTGTGGTAACCGCATTAGGCGCACATAGCTTTCCAGTCTCAGACGTCTAACCGTTAGACTATAGGAAGTTCTGATTAAGGGAAACTCCTTCATGCGGAATGTCACTTCTCACAGTGTCTTTGCAGTGGAGAAAAGAAGATAGAACAAGGACGGACAGAGAGAATGATGCAAACCGTGATTGAAGTACAGGGTAAGCCTCGTAGGCCTCTATTATGCATACTGGTAGTTCAACACCGGAGATGTTCCACAGTGTCTACCTCTTCTCAAAACACTTCCAGTATATGAGGGAACTCTGCTACATTAAGTTCTCACGACAGAGATGCGTCTGTGCTCAGTTGGAAAGTGTAGGACGTGTCTGGGTAGCAACCAGTAAGTGTCTGATACAAGCCGCTAAGAGGGGATGCGGAGGAAGGTATCTGCTCAGGGAAGCTACTTCAGGTGCGTACTCATTCATAACAGTGTCTCTCCTTTGAGGATGAAGATAGAACAGGGAACGACTACGGGCACATTAGGTACTGTGAGTAAAGGGCATGCTAAGGCGCTTAAGCCTGCCAAACACATATTGGATGTTCACCACCAGTGCAGATCCGCACTTAGTTTCTGCGTCGAAAACGCTTCCTACACTGAGAGGGAAGTGTGCTTTAGGAGGGATTCACTGCAGTGTTACGTCTGTTAAAGAAGGAAGCTTTTGGGACTGACTCTGTGGTAACCCCAATAGGCGCACATAGCTTTCCAGTCTCAGCCGTCTATCCGTTGGACTATAGCAAGTTCTGTTTAAGGGAAACTCCTTCATGCGGAATGTCACTTCTCACAGTGTCTTTGCAGTGGAGGAAAGAAGATAGAACAACGACGGACAGAGAGAACGTTGCAACCCTTGAGTGAAGTACAGTGTAAGGCACCTAAGCCTCTATGATGCATACTGGATGTTCAACACCTGGGATTTTCCACAATGTCTACCACTTCTCAAAACACTTCCAATATAGGAGGGAACTGTGCTACCGTAAGTTCTAATGACAGGGATGCATCTGTGCAAGGTTGAAAACTCGAGGATGTGTCTGGGTAGCAAACATGAAGTGTTTCATAAAGGCACCTTAGACTGGATGCGTAGTAGGTATCTGCTCAGGGAAGCTACTTCAGTTTTGTACTCATTCATAACAGTGCTTCTCCTTGGAGGAATGAAGGAAGAACACGGACGGACTAGGGGCACAGTAGGTACTGTGAATAACGGGCAGGCTATGAACCTTACGCCTGCCAACCGCATATTGGATGTTCACCACCAGTGTTGATCCGCACATAGGTTCTGCCTCTAAAACGCTTCCAACACTGAGAGGGAAGTGTGCTTTAGGAGGGATTCACTGCAGTGTTACGTCTGTTAAAGAAGGATGCTTTTGGGACTGACTCTGTGGTAACCGCATTAGGCGCACATAGCTTTCCAGTCTCAGACGTCTAACCGTTAGACTATAGGAAGTTCTGTTTAAGGGAAACTCCTTCATGCGGAATTTCACTTCTCACAGTGTCTTTGCAGTGGAGAAAAGAAGATAGAACAAGGACAGACAGAGAGAACGATGCAAACCGTGATTGAAGTACAGGGTAAGCCTCGTAGGCCTCTATTATGCATACTGGTAGTTCAACACCGGAGATGTTCCACAGTGTCTACCTCTTCTCAAAACACTTCCAGTATATGAGGGAACTCTGCTACATTAAGTTCTCACGACAGAGATGCGTCTGTGCTCAGTTGGAAAGTGTAGGACGTGTCTGGGTAGCAACCAGTAAGTGTGTGATACAAGCCGCTAAGAGGGGATGCGGAGGAAGGTATCTGCTCAGGGAAGCTACTTCAGGTCCGTACTCATTCATAAGAGTGTCTCTCCTTTGAGGATGAAGATAGAACAGGGAACGACTACGGGCACATTAGGTACTGTGAGTAAAGGGCATGCAAAGGCGCTTAAGCCTGCCAAACACATATTGGATGTTCACCACCAGTGCAGATCCGCACTTAGTTTCTGCGTCGAAAACGCTTCCTACACTGAGAGGGAAGTGTGCTTTAGGAGGGATTCACTGCAGTGTTACGTCTGTTAAAGAAGGAAGCTTTTGGGACTGACTCTGTGGTAACCCCAATAGGCGCACATAGCTTTCCAGTCTCAGCCGTCTATCCGTTGGACTATAGCAAGTTCTGTTTAAGGGAAACTCCTTCATGCGGAATGTCACTTCTCACAGTGTCTTTGCAGTGGAGAAAAGAAGATAGAACAAGGACGGACAGAGAGAACGATGAAAACCGTGATTGAAGTACAGGGTAAGCCTCTTAGGCCTCTATTATGCATACTGGTAGTTCAACACCGGAGATGTTCCACAGTGTCTACCTCTTCTCAAAACACTTCCAGTATATGAGGGAACTCTGCTACATTAAGTTCTCACGACAGAGATGCGTCTGTGCTCAGTTGGAAAGTGTAGGACGTGTCTGGGTAGCAACCAGTAAGTGTCTGATACAAGCCGCTAAGAGGGGATGCGGAGGAAGGTATCTGCTCAGGGAAGCTACTTCAGGTGCGTACTCATTCATAAGAGTGTCTCTCCTATGAGGATGAAGATAGAACAGGGAACGACTACGGGCACATTAGGTACTCTGAGTAAAGGGCATGCTAAGGCGCTTAAGCCTGCCAAACACATATTGGATGTTCACCACCAGTGCAGATCCGCACTTAGTTTCTGCGTCGAAAACGCTTCCTACACTGAGAGGGAAGTGTGCTTTAGGAGGGATTCACTGCAGTGTTACGTCTGTTAAAGAAGGAAGCTTTTGGGACTGACTCTGTGGTAACCCCAATAGGCGCACATAGCTTTCCAGTCTCAGCCGTCTATCCGTTGGACTATAGCAAGTTTTGTTTAAGGGAAACTCCTTCATGCGGAATGTCACTTCTTACAGTGTCTTTCCAGGGGAGGAAAGAAGATAGAACAACGACGGACAGAGAGAACGTTGCAACCCTTGAGTGAAGTACAGTGTAAGGCACCTAAGCCTCTATGATGCATACTGGATGTTCAACACCTGGGATTTTCCACAATGTCTACCACTTCTCAAAACACTTCCAATATAGGAGGGAACTGTGCTACCGTAAGTTCTAATGACAGGGATGCATCTGTGCAAGGTTGAAAACTCGAGGATGTGTCTGGGTAGCAAACATGAAGTGTCTCATAAAGGCACCTTAGACTGGATGCGTAGGAGGTATCTGCTCAGGGAAGCTACTTCAGTTTTGTACTCATTCATAACAGTGCTTCTCCTTGGAGGAATGAAGGAAGAACACGGACGGACTAGGGGCACAGTAGGTACTGTGAATAACGGGCAGGCTATGAACCTTACGCCTGCCAACCACATATTGGATGTTCACCACCAGTGTTGATCCGCACATAGGTGCTGCGTCTAAACCGCTTCCAACACTGAGAGGGAAGTGTGCTTTAGGAGGGATTCACTGCAGTGTTACGTCTGTTAAAGAAGGATGCTTTTGGGACTGACTCTGTGGTAACCGCATTAGGCGCACATAGCTTTCCAGTCTCAGACGTCTAACCGTTAGACTATAGGAAGTTCTGTTTAAGGGAAACTCCTTCATGCGGAATGTCACTTCTCACAGTGTCTTTGCAGTGGAGAAAAGAAGATAGAACAAGGACGGACAGAGAGAACGATGCAAACCGTGATTGAAGTACAGGGTAAGCCTCGTAGGCCTCTATTATGCATACTGGTAGTTCAACACCGGAGATGTTCCACAGTGTCTACCTCTTCTCAAAACACTTCCAGTATATGAGGGAACTCTGCTACATTAAGTTCTCACGACAGAGATGCGTCTGTGCTCAGTTGGAAAGTGTAGGACGTGTCTGGGTAGCAACCAGTAAGTGTCTGATACAAGCCGCTAAGAGGGGATGCGGAGGAAGGTATCTGCTCAGGGAAGCTACTTCAGGTGCGTACTCATTCATAAGAGTGTCTCTCCTTTGAGGATGAAGATAGAACAGGGAACGACTACGGGCACATTAGGTACTGTGAGTAAAGGGCAGGCTAAGGCGCTTAAGCCTGCCAAACACATATTGGATGTTCACCACCAGTGCAGATCCGCACTTAGTTTCTGCGTCGAAAACGCTTCCTACACTGAGAGGGAAGTGTGCTTTAGGAGGGATTCACTGCAGTGTTACGTCTGTTAAAGAAGGAAGCTTTTGGGACTGACTCTGTGGTAACCCCAATAGGCGCACATAGCTTTCCAGTCTCAGCCGTCTATCCGTTGGACTATAGCAAGTTCTGTTTAAGGGAAACTCCTTCATGCGGAATGTCACTTCTCACAGTGTCTTTCCAGCGGAGGAAAGAAGATAGAACAACGACGGACAGAGAGAACGTTGCAACCCGTGAGTGAAGTACAGGGTAAGGCACCTAAGCCTCTATGATGCATACTGGATGTTCAACACCTGGGATTTTCCACAATGTCTACCACTTCTCAAAACACTTCCAATATAGGAGGGAACTGTGCTACCGTAAGTTCTAATGACAGGGATGCATCTGTGCAAGGTTGAAAACTCGAGGATGTGTCTGGGTAGCAAACATGAAGTGTCTCATAAAGGCACCTTAGACTGGATGCGTAGTAGGTATCTGCTAGGGAAGCTACTTCAGTTTTGTACTCATTCATAACAGTGCTTCTCCTTGGAGGAATGAAGGAAGAACACGGACGGACTAGGGGCACAGTAGGTACTGTGAATAAAGGGCAGGCTATGAACCTTACGCCTGCCAACCACATATTGGATGTTCACCACCAGTGTTGATCCGCACATAGGTTCTGTGTCTAAAACGCTTCCAACACTGAGAGGGAAGTGTGCTTTAGGAGGGATTCACTGCAGAGTTACGTCTGTTAAAGAAGGATGCTTTTGGGACTGACTCTGTGGTAACCGCATTAGGCGCACATAGCTTTCCAGTCTCAGACGTCTAACCGTTAGACTATAGGAAGTTCTGTTTAAGGGAAACTCCTTCATGCGGAATGTCACTTCTCACAGTGTCTTTGCAGTGGAGAAAAGAAGATAGAACAAGGACGGACAGAGAGAACGATGCAAACCGTGATTGAAGTACAGGGTAAGCCTCGTAGGCCTCTATTATGCATACTGGTAGTTCAACACCGGAGATGTTCCACAGTGTCTACCTCTTCTCAAAACACTTCCAGTATATGAGGGAACTCTGCTACATTAAGTTCTCACGACAGAGATGCGTCTGTGCTCAGTTGGAAAGTGTAGGACGTGTCTGGGTAGCAACCAGTAAGTGTCTGATACAAGCCGCTAAGAGGGGATGCGGAGGAAGGTATCTGCTCAGGGAAGCTACTTCAGGTGCGTACTCATTCATAACAGTGTCTCTCCTTTGAGGATGAAGATAGAACAGGGAACGACTACGGGCACATTAGGTACTGTGAGTAAAGGGCATGCTAAGGCGCTTAAGCCTGCCAAACACATATTGGATGTTCACCAGCAGTGCAGATCCGCACTTAGTTTCTGCGTCGAAAACGCTTCCTACACTGAGAGGGAAGTGTGCTTTAGGAGGGATTCACTGTGTGTTACGTCTGTTAAAGAAGGAAGCTTTTGGGACTGACTCTGTGGTAACCCCAATAGGCGCACATAGCTTTCCAGTCTCAGCCGTCTATCCGTTGGACTATAGCAAGTTCTGTTTAAGGGAAACTCCTTCATGCGGAATGTCACTTCTCACAGTGTCTTTCCAGTGGAGGAAAGAAGATAGAACAACGCCGGACAGAGAGAACGTTGCAACCCGTGAGTGAAGTACAGGGTAAGGCACCTAAGCCTCTATGATGCATACTGGATGTTCAACACCTGGGATTTTCCACAATGTCTACCACTTCTCAAAACACTTCCAATATAGGAGGGAACTGCGCTACCGTAAGTTCTAATGACAGGGATGCATCTGTGCAAGGTTGAAAACTCGAGGATGTGTCTGGGTAGCAAACATGAAGTGTCTCATAAAGGCACCTTAGACTGGATGCCTAGTAGGTATCTGCTAGTGAAGCTACTTCAGTTTTGTACTCATTCATAACAGTGCTTCTCCTTGGAGGAATGAAGGAAGAACACGGACGGACTAGGGGCACAGTAGGTACTGTGAATAAAGGGCAGGCTATGAACCTTACGCCTGCCAACCACATATTGGATGTTCACCACCAGTGTTGATCCGCACATAGGTTCTGCGTCTAAAACGCTTCCAACACTGAGAGGGAAGTGTGCTTTAGGAGGGATTCACTGCAGTGTTACGTCTGTTAAAGAAGGATGCTTTTGGGACTGACTCGGTGGTAACCGCATTAGGCGCACATAGCTTTCCAGTCTCAGACGTCTAACCGTTAGACTATAGGAAGTTCTGTTTAAGGGAAACTCCTTCATGCGGAATGTCACTTCTCACAGTGTCTTTGCAGTGGAGAAAAGAAGATAGAACAAGGACGGACAGAGAGAACGATGCAAACCGTGATTGAAGTACAGGGTAAGCCTCGTAGGCCTCTATTATGCATACTGGTAGTTCAACACCGGAGATGTTCCACAGTGTCTACCTCTTCTCAAAACACTTCCAGTATATGAGGGAACTCTGCTACATTAAGTTCTCACGAAAGAGATGCGTCTGTGCTCAGTTGGAAAGTGTAGGACGTGTCTGGGTAGCAACCAGTAAGTGTCTGATACAAGCCGCTAAGAGGGGATGCGGAGGAAGGTATCTGCTCAGGGAAGCTACTTCAGGTGCGTACTCATTCATAACAGTGTCTCTCCTTTGAGGATGAAGATAGAACAGGGAACGACTACGGGCACATTAGGTACTGTGAGTAAAGGGCATGCTAAGGCGCTTAAGCCTGCCAAACACATATTGGATGTTCACCACCAGTGCAGATCCGCACTTAGTTTCTGCGTCGAAAACGCTTCCTAAACTGAGAGGGAAGTGTGGTTTAGGAGGGATTCACTGCAGTGTTACGTCTGTTAAAGAAGGATGCTTTTGGGACTGACTCTGTGGTAACCGCATTAGGCGCACATAGCTTTCCAGTCTCAGACGTCTAACCGTTAGACTATAGGAAGTTCTGATTAAGGGAAACTCCTTCATGCGGAATGTCACTTCTCACAGTGTCTTTGCAGTGGAGAAAAGAAGATAGAACAAGGACGGACAGAGAGAATGATGCAAACCGTGATTGAAGTACAGGGTAAGCCTCGTAGGCCTCTATTATGCATACTGGTAGTTCAACACCGGAGATGTTCCACAGTGTCTACCTCTTCTCAAAACACTTCCAGTATATGAGGGAACTCTGCTACATTAAGTTCTCACGACAGAGATGCGTCTGTGCTCAGTTGGAAAGTGTAGGACGTGTCTGGGTAGCAACCAGTAAGTGTCTGATACAAGCCGCTAAGAGGGGATGCGGAGGAAGGTATCTGCTCAGGGAAGCTACTTCAGGTGCGTACTCATTCATAACAGTGTCTCTCCTTTGAGGATGAAGATAGAACAGGGAACGACTACGGGCACTTTAGGTACTGTGAGTAAAGGGCATGCTAAGGCGCTTAAGTCTGCCAAACACATATTGGATGTTCACCACCAGTGCAGATCCGCACTTAGTTTCTGCGTCGAAAACGCTTCCTACACTGAGAGGGAAGTGTGCTTTAGGATGGATTCACTGCAGTGTTACGTCTGTTAAAGAAGGAAGCTTTTGGGACTGACTCTGTGGTAACCCCAATAGGCGCACATAGCTTTCCAGTCTCAGCCGTCTATCCGTTGGACTATAGCAAGTTCTGTTTAAGGGAAACTCCTTCATGCGGAATGTCACTTCTCACAGTGTCTTTCCAGTGGAGGAAAGAAGATAGAACAACGACGGACAGAGAGAACGTTGCAACCCTTGAGTGAAGTACAGTGTAAGGCACCTAAGCCTCTATGATGCATACTGGATGTTCAACACCTGGGATTTTCCACAATGTCTACCACTTCTCAAAACACTTCCAATATAGGAGGGAACGTGCTACCGTAAGTTCTAATGACAGGGATGCATCTGTGCAAGGTTGAAAACTCGAGGATGTGTCTGGGTAGCAAACATGAAGTGTTTCATAAAGGCACCTTAGACTGGATGCGTAGTAGGTATCTGCTCAGGGAAGCTACTTCAGTTTTGTACTCATTCATAACAGTGCTTCTCCTTGGAGGAATGAAGGAAGAACACGGACGGACTAGGGGCACAGTAGGTACTGTGAATAACGGGCAGGCTATGAACCTTACGCCTGCCAACCGCATATTGGTTGTTCACCACCAGTGTTGATCCGCACATAGGTTCTGCCTCTAAAACGCTTCCAACACTGAGAGGGAAGTGTGCTTTAGGAGGGATTCACTGCAGTGTTACGTCTGATAAAGAAGGATGCTTTTGGGACTGACTCTGTGGTAACCGCATTAGGCACACATAGCTTCCCAGTCTCAGACGTCTAACCGTTAGACTATAGGAAGTTCTGTTTAAGGGAAACTCCTTCATGCGGAATGTCACTTCTCACAGTGTCTTTGCAGTGGAGAAAAGAAGATAGAACAAGGACGGACAGAGAGAACGATGCAAACCGTGATTGAAGTACAGGGTAAGCCTCGTAGGCCTCTATTATGCATACTGGTAGTTCAACACCGGAGATGTTCCACAGTGTCTACCTCTTCTCAAAACACTTCCAGTATATGAGGGAACTCTGCTACATTAAGTTCTCACGACAGATATGCGTCTGTGCTCAGTTGGAAAGTGTAGGACGTGTCTGGGTAGCAACCAGTAAGTTTCTGATACTAGCCGCTAAGAGGGGATGCGGAGGAAGGTATCTGCTCAGGGAAGCTACTTCAGGTGCGTACTCATTCATAAGAGTGTCTCTCCTTTGAGGATGAAGATAGAACAGGGAACGACTACGGGCACATTAGGTACTGTGAGTAAAGGGCATGCTAAGGCGCTTAAGCCTGCCAAACACATATTGGATGTTCACCACCAGTGCAGATCCGCACTTAGTTTCTGCGTCGAAAACGCTTCCTACACTGAGAGGGAAGTGTGCTTTAGGAGGGATTCACTGCAGTGTTACGTCTGTTAAAGAAGGATGCTTTTGGGACTGACTCGGTGGTAACCGCATTAGGCGCACATAGCTTTCCAGTCTCAGACGTCTAACCGTTAGACTATAGGAAGTTCTGTTTAAGGGAAACTCCTTCATGCGGAATGTCACTTCTCACAGTGTCTTTGCAGTGGAGAAAAGAAGATAGAACAAGGACGGACAGAGAGAACGATGCAAACCGTGATTGAAGTACAGGGTAAGCCTCGTAGGCCTCTATTATGCATACTGGTAGTTCAACACCGGAGATGTTCCACAGTGTCTACTTCTTCTCAAAACACTTCCAGTATATGAGGGAACTCTGCTACATTAAGTTCTCACGACAGAGATGCGTCTGTGCTCAGTTGGAAAGTGTAGGACGTGTCTGGGTAGCAACCAGTAAGTGTCTGATACAAGCCGCTAAGAGGGGATGCGGAGGAAGGTATCTGCTCAGGGAAGCTACTTCAGGTCCGTACTCATTCATAAGAGTGTCTCTCCTTTGAGGATGAAGATAGAACAGGGAACGACTACGGGCACATTAGGTACTGTGAGTAAAGGGCATGCTAAGGCGCTTAAGCCTGCCAAACACATATTGGATGTTCACCACCAGTGCAGATCCGCACTTAGTTTCTGCGTCGAAAACGCTTCTTACACTGAGAGGGAAGTGTGCTTTAGGAGGGATTCACTGCAGTGTTACGTCTGTTAAAGAAGGAAGCTTTTGGGACTGACTCTGTGGTAACCCCAATAGGCGCACATAGCTTTCCAGTCTCAGCCGTCTATCCGTTGGACTATAGCAAGTTCTGTTTAAGGGAAACTCCTTCATGCGGAATGTCACTTCTCACAGTGTCTTTGCAGTGGAGAAAAGAAGATAGAACAAGGACGGACAGAGAGAACGATGCAAACCGTGATTGAAGTACAGGGTAAGCCTCGTAGGCCTCTATTATGCATACTGGTAGTTCAACACCGGAGATGTTCCACAGTGTCTACCTCTTCTCAAAACACTTCCAGTATATGAGGGAACTCTGCTACATTAAGTTCTCACGACAGAGATGCGTCTGTGCTCAGTTGGAAAGTATAGGACGTGTCTGGGTAGCAACCAGTAAGTGTCTGATACAAGCCGCTAAGAGGGGATGCGGAGGAAGGTATCTGCTCAGGGAAGCTACTTCAGGTGCGTACTCATTCATAAGAGTGTCTCTCCTTTGAGGATGAAGATAGAACAGGGAACGACTACGGGCACATTAGGTACTGTGAGTAAAGGGCATGCTAAGGCGCTTAAGCCTGCCAAACACATATTGGATGTTCACCACCAGTGCAGATCCGCACTTAGTTTCTGCGTCGAAAACACTTCCTACACTGAGAGGGAAGTGTGCTTTAGGAGGGATTCACTGCAGTGTTACGTCTGTTAAAGAAGGAAGCTTTTGGGACTGACTCTGTGGTAACCCCAATAGGCGCACATAGCTTTCCAGTCTCAGCCGTCTATCCGTTGGACTATAGCAAGTTCTGTTTAAGGGAAACTCCTTCATGCGGAATGTCACTTCTCACAGTGTCTTTCCAGTGGAGGAAAGAAGATAGAACAACGACGGACAGAGAGAACGTTGCAACCCGTGAGTGAAGTACAGGGTAAGGCACCTAAGCCTCTATGATGCATACTGGATGTTCAACACCTGGGATTTTCCACAATGTCTACCACTTCTCAAAACACTTCCAATATAGGAGGGAACTGTGCTACCGTAAGTTCTAATGACAGGGATGCATCTGTGCAAGGTTGAAAACTCGAGGATGTGTCTGGGTAGCAAACATGAAGTGTCTCATAAAGGCACCTTAGACTGGATGCGTAGTAGGTATCTGCTAGGGAAGCTACTTCAGTTTTGTACTCATTCATAACAGTGCTTCTCCTTGGAGGAATGAAGGAAGAACACGGACGGACTAGGGGCACAGTAGGTACTGTGAATAAAGGGCAGGCTATGAACCTTACGCCTGCCAACCACATATTGGATGTTCACCACCAGTGTTGATCCGCACATAGGTTCTGCGTCTAAAACGCTTCCAACACTGAGAGGGAAGTGTGCTTTAGGAGGGATTCACTGCAGTGTTACGTCTGTTAAAGAAGGATGCTTTTGGGACTGACTCTGTGGTGACCGCATTAGGCGCACATAGCTTTCCAGTCTCAGACGTCTAACCGTTAGACTATAGGAAGTTCTGTTTAAGGGAAACTCCTTCATGCGGAATGTCACTTCTCACAGTGTCTTTGCAGTGGAGAAAAGAAGATAGAACAAGGACGGACAGAGAGAACGATGCAAACCGTGATTGAAGTACAGGGTAAGCCTCGTAGGCCTCTATTATGCATACTGGTAGTTCAACACCGGAGATGTCCACAGTGTCTACCTCTTCTCAAAACACTTCCAGTATATGAGGGAACTCTGCTACATTAAGTTCTCACGACAGAGATGCGTCTGTGCTCAGTTGGAAAGTGTAGGACGTGTCTGGGTAGCAACCAGTAAGTGTCTGATACAAGCCGCTAAGAGGGGATGCGGAGGAAGGTATCTGCTCAGGGAAGCTACTTCAGGTGCGTACTCATTCATAAGAGTGTCTCTCCTTTGAGGATGAAGATAGAACAGGGAACGACTACGGGCACATTAGGTACTGTGAGTAAAGGGCATGCTAAGGCGCTTAAGCCTGCCAAACACATATTGGATGTTCACCACCAGTGCAGATCCGCACTTAGTTTCTGCGTCCAAAACGCTTCCTACACTGAGAGGGAAGTGTGCTTTAGGAGGGATTCACTGCAGTGTTACGTCTGTTAAAGAAGGAAGCTTTTGGGACTGACTCTGTGGTAACCCCAATAGGCGCACATAGCTTTCCAGTCTCAGCCGTCTATCCGTTGGACTATAGCAAGTTCTGTTTAAGGGAAACTCCTTCATGCGGAATGTCACTTCTCACAGTGTCTTTCCAGTGGAGGAAAGAAGATAGAACAACGACGGACAGAGAGAACGTTGCAACCCGTGAGTGAAGTACAGGGTAAGGCACCTAAGCCTCTATGATGCATACTGGATGTTCAACACCTGGGATTTTCCACAATGTCTACCACTTCTCAAAACACTTCCAATATAGGAGGGAACTGTGCTACCGTTAGTTCTAATGACAGGGATGCATCTGTGCAAGGTTGAAAACTCGAGGATGTGTCTGGGTAGCAAACGTGAAGTGTTTCATAAAGGCACCTTTGACTGGATGCGTAGGAGGTATCTGCTCAGGGAAGCTACTTCAGTTTTGTACTCATTCATAACAGTGCTTCTCCTTGGAGGAATGAAGGAAGAACACGGACGGACTAGGGGCACAGTAGGTACTGTGAATAACGGGCAGGCTATGAACCTTACGCCTGCCAACCACATATAGGATGTTCACCACCAGTGTTGATCCGCACATAGGTTCTGCGTCTAAAACGCTTCCAACACTGAGAGGGAAGTGTGCTTTAGAGGGATTCACTGCAGTGTTACGTCTGTTAAAGAAGAATGCTTTTGGGACTGACTCTGTGGTAACCGCATTAGGCGCACATAGCTTTCCAGTCTCAGACGTCTAACCGTTAGACTATAGGAAGTTCTGTTTAAGGGAAACTCCTTCATGCGGAATGTCACTTCTCACAGTGTCTATGCTGTGGAGAAAAGAAGATAGAACAAGGACGGACAGAGAGAACGATGCAAACCGTGATTGAAGTACAGGGTAAGCCTCGTAGGCCTCTATTATGCATACTGGTAGTTCAACACCGGAGATGTTCCACAGTGTCTACCTCTTCTCAAAACACTTCCAGTATATGAGGGAACTCTGCTACATTAAGTTCTCACGACAGAGAAGCGTCTGTGCTCAGTTGGAAAGTGTAGGACGTGTCTGGGTAGCAACCAGTAAGTGTCTGATACAAGCCGCTAAGAGGGGATGCGGAGGAAGGTATCTGCTCAGGGAAGCTACTTCAGGTGCGTACTCATTCATAAGAGTGTCTCTCCTTTGAGGATGAAGATAGAACAGGGAACGACTACGGGCACATTAGGTACTGTGAGTAAAGGGCATGCTAAGGCGCTTAAGCCTGCCAAACACATATTGGATGTTCACCACCAGTGCAGATCCGCACTTAGTTTCTGCGTCGAAAACGCTTCCTACACTGAGAGGGAAGTGTGCTTTAGGAGGGATTCACTGCAGTGTTACGTCTGTTAAAGAAGGAAGCTTTTGGGACTGACTCTGTGGTAACCCCAATAGGCGCACATAGCTTTCAAGTCTCAGCCGTCTATCCGTTGGACTATAGCAAGTTCTGTTTAAGGGAAACTCCTTCATGCGGAATGTCACTTCTCACAGTGTCTTTGCAGTGGAGGAAAGAAGATAGAACAACGACGGACAGAGAGAACGTTGCAACCCGTGAGTGAAGTACAGGGTAAGGCACCTAAGCCTCTATGATGCATACTGGATGTTCAACACCTGGGATTTTCCACAATGTCTACCACTTCTCAAAACACTTCCAATATAGGAGGGAACTGTGCTACCGTAAGTTCTAATGACAGGGATGCATCTGTGCAAGGTTGAAAACTCGAGGATGTGTCTGGGTAGCAAACATGAAGTGTCTCATAAAGGCACCTTAGACTGGATGCGTAGTAGGTATCTGCTAGGGAAGCTACTTCAGTTTTGTACTCATTCATAACAGTGCTTCTCCTTGGAGGAATGAAGGAAGAACACGGACGGACTAGGGGCACAGTAGGTACTGTGAATAAAGGGCAGGCTATGAACCTTACGCCTGCCAACCACATATTGGATGTTCACCACCAGTGTTGATCCGCACATAGGTTCTGCGTCTAAAACGCTTCCAACACTGAGAGGGAAGTGTGCTTTAGGAGGGATTCACTGCAGTGTTACGTCTGTTAAAGAAGGATGCTTTTGGGACTGACTCTGTGGTAACCGCATTAGGCGCACATAGCTTTCCAGTCTCAGACGTCTAACCGTTAGACTATAGGAAGTTCTGTTTAAGGGAAACTCCTTCATGCGGAATGTCACTTCTCACAGTGTCTTTGCAGTGGAGAAAAGAAGATAGAACAAGGACGGACAGAGAGAACGATGCAAACCGTGATTGAAGTACAGGGTAAGCCTCGTAGGCCTCTATTATGCATACTGGTAGTTCAACACCGGAGATGTCCACAGTGTCTACCTCTTCTCAAAACACTTCCAGTATATGAGGGAACTCTGCTACATTAAGTTCTCACGACAGAGATGCGTCTGTGCTCAGTTGGAAAGTGTAGGACGTGTCTGGGTAGCAACCAGTAAGTGTCTGATACAAGCCGCTAAGAGGGGATGCGGAGGAAGGTATCTGCTCAGGGAAGCTACTTCAGGTGCGTACTCATTCATAACAGTGTCTCTCCTTTGAGGATGAAGATAGAACAGGGAACGACTACGGGCACATTAGGTACTGTGAGTAAAGGGCATGCTAAGGCGCTTAAGCCTGCCAAACACATATTGGATGTTCACCACCAGTGCAGATCCGCACTTAGTTTCTGCGTCGAAAACGCTTCCTACACTGAGAGGGAAGTGTGCTTTAGGAGGGATTCACTGCAGTGTTACGTCTGTTAAAGAAGGAAGCTTTTGGGACTGACTCTGTGGTAACCCCAATAGGCGCACATAGCTTTCCAGTCTCAGCCGTCTATCCGTTGGACTATAGCAAGTTCTGTTTAAGGGAAACTCCTTCATGCGGAATGTCACTTCTCACAGTGTCATTCCAGCGGAGGAAAGAAGATAGAACAACGACGGACAGAGAGAACGTTGCAACCCGTGAGTGAAGTACAGGGTAAGGCACCTAAGCCTCTATGATGCATACTGGATGTTCAACACCTGGGATTTTCCACAATGTCTACCACTTCTCAAAACACTTCCAATATAGGAGGGAACTGTGCTACCGTAAGTTCTAATGACAGGGATGCATCTGTGCAAGGTTGAAAACTCGAGGATGTGTCTGGGTAGCAAACATGAAGTGTCTCATAAAGGCACCTTAGACTGGATGCGTAGTAGGTATCTGCTAGGGAAGCTACTTCAGTTTTGTACTCATTCATAACAGTGCTTCTCCTTGGAGGAATGAAGGAAGAACACGGACGGACTAGGGGCACAGTAGGTACTGTGAATAAAGGGCAGGCTATGAACCTTACGCCTGCCAACCACATATTGGATGTTCACCACCAGTGTTGATCCGCACATAGGTTCTGCGTCTAAAACGCTTCCAACACTGAGAGGGAAGTGTGCTTTAGGAGGGATTCACTGCAGTGTTACGTCTGTTAAAGAAGGATGCTTTTGGGACTGACTCTGTGGTAACCGCATTAGGCGCACATAGCTTTCCAGTCTCAGACGTCTAACCGTTAGACTATAGGAAGTTCTGTTTAAGGGAAACTCCTTCATGCGGAATGTCACTTCTCACAGTGTCTTTGCAGTGGAGAAAAGAAGATAGAACAAGGACGGACAGAGAGAACGATGCAAACCGTGATTGAAGTACAGGGTAAGCCTCGTAGGCCTCTATTATGCATACTGGTAGTTCAACACCGGAGATGTCCACAGTGTCTACCTCTTCTCAAAACACTTCCAGTATATGAGGGAACTCTGCTACATTAAGTTCTCACGACAGAGATGCGTCTGTGCTCAGTTGGAAAGTGTAGGACGTGTCTGGGTAGCAACCAGTAAGTGTCTGATACAAGCCGCTAAGAGGGGATGCGGAGGAAGGTATCTGCTCAGGGAAGCTACTTCAGGTGCGTACTCATTCATAACAGTGTCTCTCCTTTGAGGATGAAGATAGAACAGGGAACGACTACGGGCACATTAGGTACTGTGAGTAAAGGGCATGCTAAGGCGCTTAAGCCTGCCAAACACATATTGGATGTTCACCACCAGTGCAGATCCGCACTTAGTTTCTGCGTCGAAAACGCTTCCTACACTGAGAGGGAAGTGTGCTTTAGGAGGGATTCACTGCAGTGTTACGTCTGTTAAAGAAGGAAGCTTTTGGGACTGACTCTGTGGTAACCCCAATAGGCGCACATAGCTTTCCAGTCTCAGCCGTCTATCCGTTGGACTATAGCAAGTTCTGTTTAAGGGAAACTCCTTCATGCGGAATGTCACTTCTCACAGTGTCTTTCCAGTGGAGGAAAGAAGATAGAACAACGACGGACAGAGAGAACGTTGCAACCCGTGAGTGAAGTACAGGGTAAGGCACCTAAGCCTCTATGATGCATACTGGATGTTCAACACCTGGGATTTTCCACAATGTCTACCACTTCTCAAAACACTTCCAATATAGGAGGGAACTGTGCTACAGTAAGTTCTAATGACAGGGATGCATCTGTGCAAGGTTGAAAACTCGAGGATGTGTCTGGGTAGCAAACGTGAAGTGTCTCATAAAGGCACCTTAGACTGGATGCGTAGGAGGTATCTGCTCAGGGAAGCTACTTCAGTTTTGTACTCATTCATAACAGTGCTTCTCCTTGGAGGAATGAAGGAAGAACACGGACGGACTAGGGGCACAGTAGGTACTGTGAATAACGGGCAGGCTATGAACCTTACGCCTGCCAACCACATATTGGATGTTCACCACCAGTGTTGATCCGCACAT
Organism: Neogale vison; assembly: GCF_020171115.1. Lineage (NCBI taxonomy): Eukaryota > Metazoa > Chordata > Mammalia > Carnivora > Mustelidae > Neogale > Neogale vison. Next base: position 2,964,648 of record NW_025334856.1, read on the forward strand.
AGGTTCTGCGTCTAAAACGCTTCCAACACTGAGAGGGAAGTGTGCTTTAGGAGGGATTCACTGCAGTGTTACGTCTGTTAAAGAAGAATGCTTTTGGGACTGACTCTGGTAACCGCATTAGGCGCACATAGCTTTCCAGTCTCAGACGTCTAACCGTTAGACTATAGGAAGTTCTGTTTAAGGGAAACTCCTTCATGCGGAATGTCACTTCTCACAGTGTCTTTGCAGTGGAGAAAAGAAGATAGAACAAGGACGGACAGAGAGAACGATGCAAACCGTGATTGAAGTACAGGGTAAGCCTCGTAGGCCTCTATTATGCATACTGGTAGTTCAACACCGGAGATGTTCCACAGTGTCTACCTCTTCTCAAAACACTTCCAGTATATGAGGGAACTCTGCTACATTAAGTTCTCACGACAGAGATGCGTCTGTGCTCAGTTGGAAAGTGTAGGACGTGTCTGGGTAGCAACCAGTAAGTATCTGATACAAGCCGCTAAGAGGGGATGCGGAGGAAGGTATCTGCTCAGGGAAGCTACTTCAGGTGCGTACTCATTCATAACAGTGTCTCTCCTTTGAGGATGAAGATAGAACAGGGAACGACTACGGGCACATTAGGTACTGTGAGTAAAGGGCATGCTAAGGCGCTTAAGCCTGCCAAACACATATTGGATGTTCACCACCAGTGCAGATCCGCACTTAGTTTCTGCGTCGAAAACGCTTCCTACACTGAGAGGGAAGTGTGCTTTAGGGAGGGATTCACTGCAGTGTTACGTCTGTTAAAGAAGGAAGCTTTTGGGACTGACTCTGTGGTAACCCCAATAGGCGCACATAGCTTTCCAGTCTCAGCCGTCTATCCGTTTGACTATAGCAAGTTCTGTTTAAGGGAAACTCCTTCATGCGGAAAGTCACTTCTCACAGTGTCATTGCAGTGGAGGAAAGAAGATAGAACAACGACGGACAGAGAGAACGTTGCAACCCGTGAGTGAAGTACAGCGTAAGGCACCTAAGCCTCTATGATGCATACTGGATGTTCAACACCTGGGATTTTCCACATTGTCTACCACTTCTCAAAACACTTCCAATATAGGAGGGAACTGTGCTACCGTAAGTTCTAATGACAGGGATGCATCTGTGCAAGGTTGAAAACTCGAGGATGTGTCTGGGTAGCAAACATGAAGTGTCTCATAAAGGCACCTTAGACTGGATGCGTAGTAGGTATCTGCTAGGGAAGCTACTTCAGTTTTGTACTCATTCATAACAGTGCTTCTCCTTGGAGGAATGAAGGAAGAACACGGACGGACTAGGGGCACAGTAGGTACTGTGAATAAAGGGCAGGCTATGAACCTTACGCCTGCCAACCACATATTGGATGTTCACCACCAGTGTTGATCCGCACATAGGTTCTGCGTCTAAAACGCTTCCAACACTGAGAGGGAAGTGTGCTTTAGGAGGGATTCACTGCAGTGTTACGTCTGTTAAAGAAGGATGCTTTTGGGACTGACTCTGTGGTAACCGCATTAGGCGCACATAGCTTTCCAGTCTCAGACGTCTAACCGTTAGACTATAGGAAGTTCTGTTTAAGGGAAACTCCTTCATGCGGAATGTCACTTCTCACAGTGTCTTTGCAGTGGAGAAAAGAAGATAGAACAAGGACGGACAGAGAGAACGATGCAAACCGTGATTGAAGTACAGGGTAAGCCTCGTAGGCCTCTATTATGCATACTGGTAGTTCAACACCGGAGATGTTCCACAGTGTCTACCTCTTCTCAAAACACTTCCAGTATATGAGGGAACTCTGCTACATTAAGTTCTCACGACAGAGATGCGTCTGTGCTCAGTTGGAAAGTGTAGGACGTGTCTGGGTAGCAACCAGTAAGTGTCTGATACAAGCCGCTAAGAGGGGATGCGGAGGAAGGTATCTGCTCAGGGAAGCTACTTCAGGTGCGTACTCATTCATAACAGTGTCTCTCCTTTGAGGATGAAGATAGAACAGGGAACGACTACGGGCACATTAGGTACTGTGAGTAAAGGGCATGCTAAGGCGCTTAAGCCTGCCAAACACATATTGGATGTTCACCACCAGTGCAGATCCGCACTTAGTTTCTGCGTCGAAAACGCTTCCTACACTGAGAGGGAAGTGTGCTTTAGGAGGGATTCACTGCAGTGTTACGTCTGTTAAAGAAGGAAGCTTTTGGGACTGACTCTGTGGTAACCCCAATAGGCGCACATAGCTTTCCAGTCTCAGCCGTCTATCCGTTGGACTATAGCAAGTTCTGTTTAAGGGAAACTCCTTCATGCGGAATGTCACTTCTCACAGTGTCTTTCCAGTGGAGGAAAGAAGATAGAACAACGACGGACAGAGAGAACGTTGCAACCCGTGAGTGAAGTACAGGGTAAGGCACCTAAGCCTCTATGATGCATACTGGATGTTCAACACCTGGGATTTTCCACAATGTCTACCACTTCTCAAAACACTTCCAATATAGGAGGGAACTGTGCTACCGTAAGTTCTAATGACAGGGATGCATCTGTGCAAGGTTGAAAACTCGAGGATGTGTCTGGGTAGCAAACATGAAGTGTCTCATAAAGGCACCTTAGACTGGATGCGTAGTAGGTATCTGCTAGGGAAGCTACTTCAGTTTTGTACTCATTCATAACAGTGCTTCTCCTTGGAGGAATGAAGGAAGAACACGGACGGACTAGGGGCACAGTAGGTACTGTGAATAAAGGGCAGGCTATGAACCTTACGCCTGCCAACCACATATTGGATGTTCACCACCAGTGTTGATCCGCACATAGGTTCTGCGTCTAAAACGCTTCCAACACTGAGAGGGAAGTGTGCTTTAGGAGGGATTCACTGCAGTGTTACGTCTGTTAAAGAAGGATGCTTTTGGGACTGACTCTGTGGTAACCGCATTAGGCGCACATAGCTTTCCAGTCTCAGACGTCTAACCGTTAGACTATAGGAAGTTCTGTTTAAGGGAAACTCCTTCATGCGGAATGTCACTTCTCACAGTGTCTTTGCAGTGGAGAAAAGAAGATAGAACAAGGACGGACAGAGAGAACGATGCAAACCGTGATTGAAGTACAGGGTAAGCCTCGTAGGCCTCTATTATGCATACTGGTAGTTCAACACCGGAGATGTTCCACAGTGTCTACCTCTTCTCAAAACACTTCCAGTATATGAGGGAACTCTGCTACATTAAGTTCTCACGACAGAGATGCGTCTGTGCTCAGTTGGAAAGTGTAGGACGTGTCTGGGTAGCAACCAGTAAGTGTCTGATACAAGCCGCTAAGAGGGGATGCGGAGGAAGGTATCTGCTCAGGGAAGCTACTTCAGGTGCGTACTCATTCATAACAGTGTCTCTCCTTTGAGGATGAAGATAGAACAGGGAACGACTACGGGCACATTAGGTACTGTGAGTAAAGGGCATGCAAAGGCGCTTAAGCCTGCCAAACACATATTGGATGTTCACCACCAGTGCAGATCCGCACTTAGTTTCTGCGTCGAAAACGCTTCCTACACTGAGAGGGAAGTGTGCTTTAGGAGGGATTCACTGCAGTGTTACGTCTGTTAAAGAAGGAAGCTTTTGGGACTGACTCTCTGGTAACCCCAATAGGCGCACATAGCTTTCCAGTCTCAGCCGTCTATCCGTTGGACTATAGCAAGTTCTGTTTAAGGGAAACTCCTTCATGCGGAATGTCACTTCTCACAGTGTCTTTCCAGCGGAGGAAAGAAGATAGAACAACGACGGACAGAGAGAACGTTGCAACCCGTGAGTGAAGTACAGGGTAAGGCACCTAAGCCTCTATGATGCATACTGGATGTTCAACACCTGGGATTTTCCACAATGTCTACCACTTCTCAAAACACTTCCAATATAGGAGGGAACTGTGCTACAGTAAGTTCTAATGACAGGGATGCATCTGTGCAAGGTTGAAAACTCGAGGATGTGTCTGGGTAGCAAACGTGAAGTGTTTCATAAAGGCACCTTAGACTGGATGCGTAGGAGGTATCTGCTCAGGGAAGCTACTTCAGTTTTGTACTCATTCATAACAGTGCTTCTCCTTGGAGGAATGAAGGAAGAACACGGACGGACTAGGGGCACAGTAGGTACTGTGAATAACGGGCAGGCTATGAACCTTACGCCTGCCAACCACATATTGGATGTTCACCACCAGTGTTGATCCGCACATAGGTTCTGCGTCTAAAACGCTTCCAACACTGAGAGGGAAGTGTGCTTTAGGAGGGATTCACTGCAGTGTTACGTCTGTTAAAGAAGAATGCTTTTGGGACTGACTCTGGTAACCGCATTAGGCGCACATAGCTTTCCAGTCTCAGACGTCTAACCGTTAGACTATAGGAAGTTCTGTTTAAGGGAAACTCCTTCATGCGGAATGTCACTTCTCACAGTGTCTATGCTGTGGAGAAAAGAAGATAGAACAAGGACGGACAGAGAGAACGATGCAAACCGTGATTGAAGTACAGGGTAAGCCTCGTAGGCCTCTATTATGCATACTGGTAGTTCAACACCGGAGATGTTCCACAGTGTCTACCTCTTCTCAAAACACTTCCAGTATATGAGGGAACTCTGCTACATTAAGTTCTCACGACAGAGAAGCGTCTGTGCTCAGTTGGAAAGTGTAGGACGTGTCTGGGTAGCAACCAGTAAGTGTCTGATACAAGCCGCTAAGAGGGGATGCGGAGGAAGGTATCTGCTCAGGGAAGCTACTTCAGGTGCGTACTCATTCATAAGAGTGTCTCTCCTTTGAGGATGAAGATAGAACAGGGAACGACTACGGGCACATTAGGTACTGTGAGTAAAGGGCATGCTAAGGCGCTTAAGCCTGCCAAACACATATTGGATGTTCACCACCAGTGCAGATCCGCACTTAGTTTCTGTGTCGAAAACGCTTCCTACACTGAGAGGGAAGTGTGTTTTAGGAGGGATTCACTGCAGTGTTACGTCTGTTAAAGAAGGAAGCTTTTGGGACTGACTCTGTGGTAACCCCAATAGGCGCACATAGCTTTCCAGTCTCAGCCGACTATCCGTTGGACTATAGCAAGTTCTGTTTAAGGGAAACTCCTTCATGCGGAATGTCACTTCTCACAGTGTCTTTCCAGTGGAGGAAAGAAGATAGAACAACGACGGACAGAGAGAACGTTGCAACCCGTGAGTGAAGTACAGGGTAAGGCACCTAAGCCTCTATGATGCATACTGGATGTTCAACACCTGGGATTTTCCACAATATCTACCACTTCTCAAAACACTTCCAATATAGGAGGGAACTGTGCTACCGTAAGTTCTAATGACAGGGATGCATCTGTGCAAGGTTGAAAACTCGAGGATGTGTCTGGGTAGCAAACATGAAGTGTCTCATAAAGGCACCTTAGACTGGATGCGTAGTATGTATCTGCTAGGGAAGCTACTTCAGTTTTGTACTCATTCATAACAGTGCTTCTCCTTGGAGGAATGAAGGAAGAACACGGACGGACTAGGGGCACAGTAGGTACTGTGAATAAAGGGCAGGCTATGAACCTTACGCCTGCCAACCACATATTGGATGTTCACCACCAGTGTTGATCCGCACATAGGTTCTGCGTCTAAAACGCTTCCAACACTGAGAGGGAAGTGTGCTTTAGGAGGGATTCACTGCAGTGTTACGTCTGTTAAAGAAGGATGCTTTTGGGACTGACTCTGTGGTAACCGCATTAGGCGCACATAGCTTTCCAGTCTCAGACGTCTAACCGTTAGACTATAGGAAGTTCTGTTTAAGGGAAACTCCTTCATGCGGAATGTCACTTCTCACAGTGTCTTTGCAGTGGAGAAAAGAAGATAGAACAAGGACGGACAGAGAGAACGATGCAAACCGTGATTGAAGTACAGGGTAAGCCTCGTAGGCCTCTATTATGCATACTGGTAGTTCAACACCGGAGATGTCCACAGTGTCTACCTCTTCTCAAAACACTTCCAGTATATGAGGGAACTCTGCTACATTAAGTTCTCACGACAGAGATGCGTCTGTGCTCAGTTGGAAAGTGTAGGACGTGTCTGGGTAGCAACCAGTAAGTGTCTGATACAAGCCGCTAAGAGGGGATGCGGAGGAAGGTATCTGCTCAGGGAAGCTACTTCAGGTGCGTACTCATTCATAACAGTGTCTCTCCTTTGAGGATGAAGATAGAACAGGGAACGACTACGGGCACATTAGGTACTGTGAGTAAAGGGCATGCTAAGGCGCTTAAGCCTGCCAAACACATATTGGATGTTCACCACCAGTGCAGATCCGCACTTAGTTTCTGCGTCGAAAACGCTTCCTACACTGAGAGGGAAGTGTGCTTTAGGAGGGATTCACTGCAGTGTTACGTCTGTTAAAGAAGGAAGCTTTTGGGACTGACTCTGTGGTAACCCCAATAGGCGCACATAGCTTTCCAGTCTCAGCCGTCTATCCGTTGGACTATAGCAAGTTCTGTTTAAGGGAAACTCCTTCATGCGGAATGTCACTTCTCACAGTGTCTTTCCAGTGGAGGAAAGAAGATAGAACAACGACGGACAGAGAGAACGTTGCAACCCGTGAGTGAAGTACAGGGTAAGGCACCTAAGCCTCTATGATGCATACTGGATGTTCAACACCTGGGATTTTCCACAATGTCTACCACTTCTCAAAACACTTCCAATATATGAGGGAACTGTGCTACAGTAAGTTCTAATGACAGGGATGCATCTGTGCAAGGTTGAAAACTCGAGGATGTGTCTGGGTAGCAAACGTGAAGTGTCTCATAAAGGCACCTTAGACTGGATGCGTAGGAGGTATCTGCTCAGGGAAGCTACTTCAGTTTTGTACTCATTCATAACAGTGCTTCTCCTTGGAGGAATGAAGGAAGAACACGGACGGACTAGGGGCACAGTAGGTACTGTGAATAACGGGCAGGCTATGAACCTTACGCCTGCCAACCACATATTGGATGTTCACCACCAGTGTTGATCCGCACATAGGTTCTGCGTCTAAAACGCTTCCAACACTGAGAGGGAAGTGTGCTTTAGGAGGGATTCACTGCAGTGTTACGTCTGTTAAAGAAGAATGCTTTTGGGACTGACTCTGGTAACCGCATTAGGCGCACATAGCTTTCCAGTCTCAGACGTCTAACCGTTAGACTATAGGAAGTTCTGTTTAAGGGAAACTCCTTCATGCGGAATGTCACTTCTCACAGTGTCTTTGCAGTGGAGAAAAGAAGATAGAACAAGGACGGACAGAGAGAACGATGCAAACCGTGATTGAAGTACAGGGTAAGCCTCGTAGGCCTCTATTATGCATACTGGTAGTTCAACACCGGAGATGTTCCACAGTGTCTACCTCTTCTCAAAACACTTCCAGTATATGAGGGAACTCTGCTACATTAAGTTCTCACGACAGAGATGCGTCGGTGCTCAGTTGGAAAGTGTAGGACGTGTCTGGGTAGCAACCAGTAAGTGTCTGATACAAGCCGCTAAGAGGGGATGCGGAGGAAGGTATCTGCTCAGGGAAGCTACTTCAGGTGCGTACTCATTCATAACAGTGTCTCTCCTTTGAGGATGAAGATAGAACAGGGAACGACTACGGGCACATTAGGTACTGTGAGTAAAGGGCATGCTAAGGCGCTTAAGCCTGCCAAACACATATTGGATGTTCACCACCAGTGCAGATCCGCACTTAGTTTCTGCGTCGAAAACGCTTCCTACACTGAGAGGGAAGTGTGCTTTAGGGAGGGATTCACTGCAGTGTTACGTCTGTTAAAGAAGGAAGCTTTTGGGACTGACTCTGTGGTAACCCCAATAGGCGCACATAGCTTTCCAGTCTCAGCCGTCTATCCGTTTGACTATAGCAAGTTCTGTTTAAGGGAAACTCCTTCATGCGGAAAGTCACTTCTCACAGTGTCATTGCAGTGGAGGAAAGAAGATAGAACAACGACGGACAGAGAGAACGTTGCAACCCGTGAGTGAAGTACAGCGTAAGGCACCTAAGCCTCTATGATGCATACTGGATGTTCAACACCTGGGATTTTCCACATTGTCTACCACTTCTCAAAACACTTCCAATATAGGAGGGAACTGTGCTACCGTAAGTTCTAATGACAGGGATGCATCTGTGCAAGGTTGAAAACTCGAGGATGTGTCTGGGTAGCAAACATGAAGTGTCTCATAAAGGCACCTTAGACTGGATGCGTAGTAGGTATCTGCTAGGGAAGCTACTTCAGTTTTGTACTCATTCATAACAGTGCTTCTCCTTGGAGGAATGAAGGAAGAACACGGACGGACTAGGGGCACAGTAGGTACTGTGAATAAAGGGCAGGCTATGAACCTTACGCCTGCCAACCACATATTGGATGTTCACCACCAGTGTTGATCCGCACATAGGTTCTGCGTCTAAAACGCTTCCAACACTGAGAGGGAAGTGTGCTTTAGGAGGGATTCACTGCAGTGTTACGTCTGTTAAAGAAGGATGCTTTTGGGACTGACTCTGTGGTAACCGCATTAGGCGCACATAGCTTTCCAGTCTCAGACGTCTAACCGTTAGACTATAGGAAGTTCTGTTTAAGGGAAACTCCTTCATGCGGAATGTCACTTCTCACAGTGTCTTTGCAGTGGAGAAAAGAAGATAGAACAAGGACGGACAGAGAGAACGATGCAAACCGTGATTGAAGTACAGGGTAAGCCTCGTAGGCCTCTATTATGCATACTGGTAGTTCAACACCGGAGATGTCCACAGTGTCTACCTCTTCTCAAAACACTTCCAGTATATGAGGGAACTCTGCTACATTAAGTTCTCACGACAGAGATGCGTCTGTGCTCAGTTGGAAAGTGTAGGACGTGTCTGGGTAGCAACCAGTAAGTGTCTGATACAAGCCGCTAAGAGGGGATGCGGAGGAAGGTATCTGCTCAGGGAAGCTACTTCAGGTGCGTACTCATTCATAACAGTGTCTCTCCTTTGAGGATGAAGATAGAACAGGGAACGACTACGGGCACATTAGGTACTGTGAGTAAAGGGCATGCTAAGGCGCTTAAGCCTGCCAAACACATATTGGATGTTCACCACCAGTGCAGATCCGCACTTAGTTTCTGCGTCGAAAACGCTTCCTACACTGAGAGGGAAGTGTGCTTTAGGAGGGATTCACTGCAGTGTTACGTCTGTTAAAGAAGGAAGCTTTTGGGACTGACTCTGTGGTAACCCCAATAGGCGCACATAGCTTTCCAGTCTCAGCCGTCTATCCGTTGGACTATAGCAAGTTCTGTTTAAGGGAAACTCCTTCATGCGGAATGTCACTTCTCACAGTGTCTTTCCAGTGGAGGAAAGAAGATAGAACAACGACGGACAGAGAGAACGTTTCAACCCGTGAGTGAAGTACAGGGTAAGGCACCTAAGCCTCTATGATGCATACTGGATGTTCAACACCTGGGATTTTCCACAATGTCTACCACTTCTCAAAACACTTCCAATATAGGAGGGAACTGTGCTACCGTAAGTTCTAATGACAGGGATGCATCTGTGCAAGGTTGAAAACTCGAGGATGTGTCTGGGTAGCAAACATGAAGTGTCTCATAAAGGCACCTTAGACTGGATGCGTAGTAGGTATCTGCTAGGGAAGCTACTTCAGTTTTGTACTCATTCATAACAGTGCTTCTCCTTGGAGGAATGAAGGAAGAACACGGACGGACTAGGGGCACAGTAGGTACTGTGAATAAAGGGCAGGCTATGAACCTTACGCCTGCCAACCACATATTGGATGTTCACCACCAGTGTTGATCCGCACATAGGTTCTGCGTCTAAAACGCTTCCAACACTGAGAGGGAAGTGTGCTTTAGGAGGGATTCACTGCAGTGTTACGTCTGTTAAAGAAGGATGCTTTTGGGACTGACTCTGTGGTAACCGCATTAGGCGCACATAGCTTTCCAGTCTCAGACGTCTAACCGTTAGACTATAGGAAGTTCTGTTTAAGGGAAACTCCTTCATGCGGAATGTCACTTCTCACAGTGTCTTTGCAGTGGAGAAAAGAAGATAGAACAAGGACGGACAGAGAGAACGATGCAAACCGTGATTGAAGTACAGGGTAAGCCTCGTAGGCCTCTATTATGCATACTGGTAGTTCAACACCGGAGATGTCCACAGTGTCTACCTCTTCTCAAAACACTTCCAGTATATGAGGGAACTCTGCTACATTAAGTTCTCACGACAGAGATGCGTCTGTGCTCAGTTGGAAAGTGTAGGACGTGTCTGGGTAGCAACCAGTAAGTGTCTGATACAAGCCGCTAAAAGGGGATGCGGAGGAAGGTATCTGCTCAGGGAAGCTACTTCAGGTGCGTACTCATTCATAACAGTGTCTCTCCTTTGAGGATGAAGATAGAACAGGGAACGACTACGGGCACATTAGGTACTGTGAGTAAAGGGCATGCAAAGGCGCTTAAGCCTGCCAAACACATATTGGATGTTCACCACCAGTGCAGATCCGCACTTAGTTTCTGCGTCGAAAACGCTTCCTACACTGAGAGGGAAGTGTGCTTTAGGAGGGATTCACTGCAGTGTTACGTCTGTTAAAGAAGGAAGCTTTTGGGACTGACTCTCTGGTAACCCCAATAGGCGCACATAGCTTTCCAGTCTCAGCCGTCTATCCGTTGGACTATAGCAAGTTCTGTTTAAGGGAAACTCCTTCATGCGGAATGTCACTTCTCACAGTGTCTTTCCAGCGGAGGAAAGAAGATAGAACAACGACGGACAGAGAGAACGTTGCAACCCGTGAGTGAAGTACAGGGTAAGGCACCTAAGCCTCTATGATGCATACTGGATGTTCAACACCTGGGATTTTCCACAATGTCTACCACTTCTCAAAACACTTCCAATATAGGAGGGAACTGTGCTACAGTAAGTTCTAATGACAGGGATGCATCTGTGCAAGGTTGAAAACTCGAGGATGTGTCTGGGTAGCAAACGTGAAGTGTTTCATAAAGGCACCTTAGACTGGATGCGTAGGAGGTATCTGCTCAGGGAAGCTACTTCAGTTTTGTACTCATTCATAACAGTGCTTCTCCTTGGAGGAATGAAGGAAGAACACGGACGGACTAGGGGCACAGTAGGTACTGTGAATAACGGGCAGGCTATGAACCTTACGCCTGCCAACCACATATTGGATGTTCACCACCAGTGTTGATCCGCACATAGGTTCTGCGTCTAAAACGCTTCCAACACTGAGAGGGAAGTGTGCTTTAGGAGGGATTCACTGCAGTGTTACGTCTGTTAAAGAAGAATGCTTTTGGGACTGACTCTGGTAACCGCATTAGGCGCACATAGCTTTCCAGTCTCAGACGTCTAACCGTTAGACTATAGGAAGTTCTGTTTAAGGGAAACTCCTTCATGCGGAATGTCACTTCTCACAGTGTCTATGCTGTGGAGAAAAGAAGATAGAACAAGGACGGACAGAGAGAACGATGCAAACCGTGATTGAAGTACAGGGTAAGCCTCGTAGGCCTCTATTATGCATACTGGTAGTTCAACACCGGAGATGTTCCACAGTGTCTACCTCTTCTCAAAACACTTCCAGTATATGAGGGAACTCTGCTACATTAAGTTCTCACGACAGAGAAGCGTCTGTGCTCAGTTGGAAAGTGTAGGACGTGTCTGGGTAGCAACCAGTAAGTGTCTGATACAAGCCGCTAAGAGGGGATGCGGAGGAAGGTATCTGCTCAGGGAAGCTACTTCAGGTGCGTACTCATTCATAAGAGTGTCTCTCCTTTGAGGATGAAGATAGAACAGGGAACGACTACGGGCACATTAGGTACTGTGAGTAAAGGGCATGCTAAGGCGCTTAAGCCTGCCAAACACATATTGGATGTTCACCACCAGTGCAGATCCGCACTTAGTTTCTGTGTCGAAAACGCTTCCTACACTGAGAGGGAAGTGTGTTTTAGGAGGGATTCACTGCAGTGTTACGTCTGTTAAAGAAGGAAGCTTTTGGGACTGACTCTGTGGTAACCCCAATAGGCGCACATAGCTTTCCAGTCTCAGCCGACTATCCGTTGGACTATAGCAAGTTCTGTTTAAGGGAAACTCCTTCATGCGGAATGTCACTTCTCACAGTGTCTTTCCAGTGGAGGAAAGAAGATAGAACAACGACGGACAGAGAGAACGTTGCAACCCGTGAGTGAAGTACAGGGTAAGGCACCTAAGCCTCTATGATGCATACTGGATGTTCAACACCTGGGATTTTCCACAATGTCTACCACTTCTCAAAACACTTCCAATATAGGAGGGAACTGTGCTACCGTAAGTTCTAATGACAGGGATGCATCTGTGCAAGGTTGAAAACTCGAGGATGTGTCTGGGTAGCAAACATGAAGTGTCTCATAAAGGCACCTTAGACTGGATGCGTAGTATGTATCTGCTAGGGAAGCTACTTCAGTTTTGTACTCATTCATAACAGTGCTTCTCCTTGGAGGAATGAAGGAAGAACACGGACGGACTAGGGGCACAGTAGGTACTGTGAATAAAGGGCAGGCTATGAACCTTACGCCTGCCAACCACATATTGGATGTTCACCACCAGTGTTGATCCGCACATAGGTTCTGCGTCTAAAACGCTTCCAACACTGAGAGGGAAGTGTGCTTTAGGAGGGATTCACTGCAGTGTTACGTCTGTTAAAGAAGGATGCTTTTGGGACTGACTCTGTGGTAACCGCATTAGGCGCACATAGCTTTCCAGTCTCAGACGTCTAACCGTTAGACTATAGGAAGTTCTGTTTAAGGGAAACTCCTTCATGCGGAATGTCACTTCTCACAGTGTCTTTGCAGTGGAGAAAAGAAGATAGAACAAGGACGGACAGAGAGAACGATGCAAACCGTGATTGAAGTACAGGGTAAGCCTCGTAGGCCTCTATTATGCATACTGGTAGTTCAACACCGGAGATGTCCACAGTGTCTACCTCTTCTCAAAACACTTCCAGTATATGAGGGAACTCTGCTACATTAAGTTCTCACGACAGAGATGCGTCTGTGCTCAGTTGGAAAGTGTAGGACGTGTCTGGGTAGCAACCAGTAAGTGTCTGATACAAGCCGCTAAGAGGGGATGCGGAGGAAGGTATCTGCTCAGGGAAGCTACTTCAGGTGCGTACTCATTCATAAGAGTGTCTCTCCTTTGAGGATGAAGATAGAACAGGGAACGACTACGGGCACATTAGGTACTGTGAGTAAAGGGCATGCTAAGGCGCTTAAGCCTGCCAAACACATATTGGATGTTCACCACCAGTGCAGATCCGCACTTAGTTTCTGCGTCGAAAACGCTTCCTACACTGAGAGGGAAGTGTGCTTTAGGAGGGATTCACTGCAGTGTTACGTCTGTTAAAGAAGGAAGCTTTTGGGACTGACTCTGTGGTAACCCCAATAGGCGCACATAGCTTTCCAGTCTCAGCCGTCTATCCGTTGGACTATAGCAAGTTCTGTTTAAGGGAAACTCCTTCATGCGGAATGTCACTTCTCACAGTGTCTTTCCAGTGGAGGAAAGAAGATAGAACAACGACGGACAGAGAGAACGTTGCAACCCGTGAGTGAAGTACAGGGTAAGGCACCTAAGCCTCTATGATGCATACTGGATGTTCAACACCTGGGATTTTCCACAATGTCTACCACTTCTCAAAACACTTCCAATATAGGAGGGAACTGTGCTACAGTAAGTTCTAATGACAGGGATGCATCTGTGCAAGGTTGAAAACTCGAGGATGTGTCTGGGTAGCAAACGTGAAGTGTCTCATAAAGGCACCTTAGACTGGATGCGTAGGAGGTATCTGCTCAGGGAAGCTACTTCAGTTTTGTACTCATTCATAACAGTGCTTCTCCTTGGAGGAATGAAGGAAGAACACGGACGGACTAGGGGCACAGTAGGTACTGTGAATAACGGGCAGGCTATGAACCTTACGCCTGCCAACCACATATTGGATGTTCACCACCAGTGTTGATCCGCACATAGGTTCTGCGTCTAAAACGCTTCCAACACTGAGAGGGAAGTGTGCTTTAGGAGGGATTCACTGCAGTGTTACGTCTGTTAAAGAAGAATGCTTTTGGGACTGACTCTGGTAACCGCATTAGGCGCACATAGCTTTCCAGTCTCAGACGTCTAACCGTTAGACTATAGGAAGTTCTGTTTAAGGGAAACTCCTTCATGCGGAATGTCACTTCTCACAGTGTCTTTGCAGTGGAGAAAAGAAGATAGAACAAGGACGGACAGAGAGAACGATGCAAACCGTGATTGAAGTACAGGGTAAGCCTCGTAGGCCTCTATTATGCATACTGGTAGTTCAACACCGGAGATGTTCCACAGTGTCTACCTCTTCTCAAAACACTTCCAGTATATGAGGGAACTCTGCTACATTAAGTTCTCACGACAGAGATGCGTCGGTGCTCAGTTGGAAAGTGTAGGACGTGTCTGGGTAGCAACCAGTAAGTGTCTGATACAAGCCGCTAAGAGGGGATGCGGAGGAAGGTATCTGCTCAGGGAAGCTACTTCAGGTGCGTACTCATTCATAACAGTGTCTCTCCTTTGAGGATGAAGATAGAACAGGGAACGACTACGGGCACATTAGGTACTGTGAGTAAAGGGCATGCTAAGGCGCTTAAGCCTGCCAAACACATATTGGATGTTCACCACCAGTGCAGATCCGCACTTAGTTTCTGCGTCGAAAACGCTTCCTACACTGAGAGGGAAGTGTGCTTTAGGGAGGGATTCACTGCAGTGTTACGTCTGTTAAAGAAGGAAGCTTTTGGGACTGACTCTGTGGTAACCCCAATAGGCGCACATAGCTTTCCAGTCTCAGCCGTCTATCCGTTTGACTATAGCAAGTTCTGTTTAAGGGAAACTCCTTCATGCGGAAAGTCACTTCTCACAGTGTCATTGCAGTGGAGGAAAGAAGATAGAACAACGACGGACAGAGAGAACGTTGCAACCCGTGAGTGAAGTACAGCGTAAGGCACCTAAGCCTCTATGATGCATACTGGATGTTCAACACCTGGGATTTTCCACATTGTCTACCACTTCTCAAAACACTTCCAATATAGGAGGGAACTGTGCTACCGTAAGTTCTAATGACAGGGATGCATCTGTGCAAGGTTGAAAACTCGAGGATGTGTCTGGGTAGCAAACATGAAGTGTCTCATAAAGGCACCTTAGACTGGATGCGTAGTAGGTATCTGCTAGGGAAGCTACTTCAGTTTTGTACTCATTCATAACAGTGCTTCTCCTTGGAGGAATGAAGGAAGAACACGGACGGACTAGGGGCACAGTAGGTACTGTGAATAAAGGGCAGGCTATGAACCTTACGCCTGCCAACCACATATTGGATGTTCACCACCAGTGTTGATCCGCACATAGGTTCTGCGTCTAAAACGCTTCCAACACTGAGAGGGAAGTGTGCTTTAGGAGGGATTCACTGCAGTGTTACGTCTGTTAAAGAAGGATGCTTTTGGGACTGACTCTGTGGTAACCGCATTAGGCGCACATAGCTTTCCAGTCTCAGACGTCTAACCGTTAGACTATAGGAAGTTCTGTTTAAGGGAAACTCCTTCATGCGGAATGTCACTTCTCACAGTGTCTTTGCAGTGGAGAAAAGAAGATAGAACAAGGACGGACAGAGAGAACGATGCAAACCGTGATTGAAGTACAGGGTAAGCCTCGTAGGCCTCTATTATGCATACTGGTAGTTCAACACCGGAGATGTTCCACAGTGTCTACCTCTTCTCAAAACACTTCCAGTATATGAGGGAACTCTGCTACATTAAGTTCTCACGACAGAGATGCGTCTGTGCTCAGTTGGAAAGTGTAGGACGTGTCTGGGTAGCAACCAGTAAGTGTCTGATACAAGCCGCTAAGAGGGGATGCGGAGGAAGGTATCTGCTCAGGGAAGCTACTTCAGGTGCGTACTCATTCATAACAGTGTCTCTCCTTTGAGGATGAAGATAGAACAGGGAACGACTACGGGCACATTAGGTACTGTGAGTAAAGGGCATGCTAAGGCGCTTAAGCCTGCCAAACACATATTGGATGTTCACCACCAGTGCAGATCCGCACTTAGTTTCTGCGTCGAAAACGCTTCCTACACTGAGAGGGAAGTGTGCTTTAGGAGGGATTCACTGCAGTGTTACGTCTGTTAAAGAAGGAAGCTTTTGGGACTGACTCTGTGGTAACCCCAATAGGCGCACATAGCTTTCCAGTCTCAGCCGTCTATCCGTTGGACTATAGCAAGTTCTGTTTAAGGGAAACTCCTTCATGCGGAATGTCACTTCTCACAGTGTCTTTCCAGTGGAGGAAAGAAGATAGAACAACGACGGACAGAGAGAACGTTGCAACCCGTGAGTGAAGTACAGGGTAAGGCACCTAAGCCTCTATGATGCATACTGGATGTTCAACACCTGGGATTTTCCACAATGTCTACCACTTCTCAAAACACTTCCAATATAGGAGGGAACTGTGCTACCGTAAGTTCTAATGACAGGGATGCATCTGTGCAAGGTTGAAAACTCGAGGATGTGTCTGGGTAGCATACATGAAGTGTCTCATAAAGGCACCTTAGACTGGATGCGTAGTAGGTATCTGCTAGGGAAGCTACTTCAGTTTTGTACTCATTCATAACAGTGCTTCTCCTTGGAGGAATGAAGGAAGAACACGGACGGACTAGGGGCACAGTAGGTACTGTGAATAAAGGGCAGGCTATGAACCTTACGCCTGCCAACCACATATTGGATGTTCACCACCAGTGTTGATCCGCACATAGGTTCTGCGTCTAAAACGCTTCCAACACTGAGAGGGAAGTGTGCTTTAGGAGGGATTCACTGCAGTGTTACGTCTGTTAAAGAAGGATGCTTTTGGGACTGACTCTGTGGTAACCGCATTAGGCGCACATAGCTTTCCAGTCTCAGACGTCTAACCGTTAGACTATAGGAAGTTCTGTTTAAGGGAAACTCCTTCATGCGGAATGTCACTTCTCACAGTGTCTTTGGAGTGGAGAAAAGAAGATAGAACAAGGACGGACAGAGAGAACGATGCAAACCGTGATTGAAGTACAGGGTAAGCCTCGTAGGCCTCTATTATGCATACTGGTAGTTCAACACCGGAGATGTTCCACAGTGTCTACCTCTTCTCAAAACACTTCCAGTATATGAGGGAACTCTGCTACATTAAGTTCTCACGACAGAGAAGCGTCTGTGCTCAGTTGGAAAGTGTAGGACGTGTCTGGGTAGCAACCAGTAAGTGTCTGATACAAGCCGCTAAGAGGGGATGCGGAGGAAGGTATCTGCTCAGGGAAGCTACTTCAGGTGCGTACTCATTCATAAGAGTGTCTCTCCTTTGAGGATGAAGATAGAACAGGGAACGACTACGGGCACATTAGGTACTGTGAGTAAAGGGCATGCTAAGGCGCTTAAGCCTGCCAAACACATATTGGATGTTCACCACCAGTGCAGATCCGCACTTAGTTTCTGTGTCGAAAACGCTTCCTACACTGAGAGGGAAGTGTGTTTTAGGAGGGATTCACTGCAGTGTTACGTCTGTTAAAGAAGGAAGCTTTTGGGACTGACTCTGTGGTAACCCCAATAGGCGCACATAGCTTTCCAGTCTCAGCCGACTATCCGTTGGACTATAGCAAGTTCTGTTTAAGGGAAACTCCTTCATGCGGAATGTCACTTCTCACAGTGTCTTTCCAGTGGAGGAAAGAAGATAGAACAACGACGGACAGAGAGAACGTTGCAACCCGTGAGTGAAGTACAGGGTAAGGCACCTAAGCCTCTATGATGCATACTGGATGTTCAACACCTGGGATTTTCCACAATGTCTACCACTTCTCAAAACACTTCCAATATAGGAGGGAACTGTGCTACCGTAAGTTCTAATGACAGGGATGCATCTGTGCAAGGTTGAAAACTCGAGGATGTGTCTGGGTAGCAAACATGAAGTGTCTCATAAAGGCACCTTAGACTGGATGCGTAGTATGTATCTGCTAGGGAAGCTACTTCAGTTTTGTACTCATTCATAACAGTGCTTCTCCTTGGAGGAATGAAGGAAGAACACGGACGGACTAGGGGCACAGTAGGTACTGTGAATAAAGGGCAGGCTATGAACCTTACGCCTGCCAACCACATATTGGATGTTCACCACCAGTGTTGATCCGCACATAGGTTCTGCGTCTAAAACGCTTCCAACACTGAGAGGGAAGTGTGCTTTAGGAGGGATTCACTGCAGTGTTACGTCTGTTAAAGAAGGATGCTTTTGGGACTGACTCTGTGGTAACCGCATTAGGCGCACATAGCTTTCCAGTCTCAGACGTCTAACCGTTAGACTATAGGAAGTTCTGTTTAAGGGAAACTCCTTCATGCGGAATGTCACTTCTCACAGTGTCTTTGCAGTGGAGAAAAGAAGATAGAACAAGGACGGACAGAGAGAACGATGCAAACCGTGATTGAAGTACAGGGTAAGCCTCGTAGGCCTCTATTATGCATACTGGTAGTTCAACACCGGAGATGTCCACAGTGTCTACCTCTTCTCAAAACACTTCCAGTATATGAGGGAACTCTGCTACATTAAGTTCTCACGACAGAGATGCGTCTGTGCTCAGTTGGAAAGTGTAGGACGTGTCTGGGTAGCAACCAGTAAGTGTCTGATACAAGCCGCTAAGAGGGGATGCGGAGGAAGGTATCTGCTCAGGGAAGCTACTTCAGGTGCGTACTCATTCATAAGAGTGTCTCTCCTTTGAGGATGAAGATAGAACAGGGAACGACTACGGGCACATTAGGTACTGTGAGTAAAGGGCATGCTAAGGCGCTTAAGCCTGCCAAACACATATTGGATGTTCACCACCAGTGCAGATCCGCACTTAGTTTCTGCGTCGAAAACGCTTCCTACACTGAGAGGGAAGTGTGCTTTAGGAGGGATTCACTGCAGTGTTACGTCTGTTAAAGAAGGAAGCTTTTGGGACTGACTCTGTGGTAACCCCAATAGGCGCACATAGCTTTCCAGTCTCAGCCGTCTATCCGTTGGACTATAGCAAGTTCTGTTTAAGGGAAACTCCTTCATGCGGAATGTCACTTCTCACAGTGTCTTTCCAGTGGAGGAAAGAAGATAGAACAACGACGGACAGAGAGAACGTTGCAACCCGTGAGTGAAGTACAGGGTAAGGCACCTAAGCCTCTATGATGCATACTGGATGTTCAACACCTGGGATTTTCCACAATGTCTACCACTTCTCAAAACACTTCCAATATAGGAGGGAACTGTGCTACAGTAAGTTCTAATGACAGGGATGCATCTGTGCAAGGTTGAAAACTCGAGGATGTGTCTGGGTAGCAAACGTGAAGTGTCTCATAAAGGCACCTTAGACTGGATGCGTAGGAGGTATCTGCTCAGGGAAGCTACTTCAGTTTTGTACTCATTCATAACAGTGCTTCTCCTTGGAGGAATGAAGGAAGAACACGGACGGACTAGGGGCACAGTAGGTACTGTGAATAACGGGCAGGCTATGAACCTTACGCCTGCCAACCACATATTGGATGTTCACCACCAGTGTTGATCCGCACATAGGTTCTGCGTCTAAAACGCTTCCAACACTGAGAGGGAAGTGTGCTTTAGGAGGGATTCACTGCAGTGTTACGTCTGTTAAAGAAGAATGCTTTTGGGACTGACTCTGGTAACCGCATTAGGCGCACATAGCTTTCCAGTCTCAGACGTCTAACCGTTAGACTATAGGAAGTTCTGTTTAAGGGAAACTCCTTCATGCGGAATGTCACTTCTCACAGTGTCTTTGCAGTGGAGAAAAGAAGATAGAACAAGGACGGACAGAGAGAACGATGCAAACCGTGATTGAAGTACAGGGTAAGCCTCGTAGGCCTCTATTATGCATACTGGTAGTTCAACACCGGAGATGTTCCACAGTGTCTACCTCTTCTCAAAACACTTCCAGTATATGAGGGAACTCTGCTACATTAAGTTCTCACGACAGAGATGCGTCGGTGCTCAGTTGGAAAGTGTAGGACGTGTCTGGGTAGCAACCAGTAAGTGTCTGATACAAGCCGCTAAGAGGGGATGCGGAGGAAGGTATCTGCTCAGGGAAGCTACTTCAGGTGCGTACTCATTCATAACAGTGTCTCTCCTTTGAGGATGAAGATAGAACAGGGAACGACTACGGGCACATTAGGTACTGTGAGTAAAGGGCATGCTAAGGCGCTTAAGCCTGCCAAACACATATTGGATGTTCACCACCAGTGCAGATCCGCACTTAGTTTCTGCGTCGAAAACGCTTCCTACACTGAGAGGGAAGTGTGCTTTAGGGAGGGATTCACTGCAGTGTTACGTCTGTTAAAGAAGGAAGCTTTTGGGACTGACTCTGTGGTAACCCCAATAGGCGCACATAGCTTTCCAGTCTCAGCCGTCTATCCGTTTGACTATAGCAAGTTCTGTTTAAGGGAAACTCCTTCATGCGGAAAGTCACTTCTCACAGTGTCATTGCAGTGGAGGAAAGAAGATAGAACAACGACGGACAGAGAGAACGTTGCAACCCGTGAGTGAAGTACAGCGTAAGGCACCTAAGCCTCTATGATGCATACTGGATGTTCAACACCTGGGATTTTCCACATTGTCTACCACTTCTCAAAACACTTCCAATATAGGAGGGAACTGTGCTACCGTAAGTTCTAATGACAGGGATGCATCTGTGCAAGGTTGAAAACTCGAGGATGTGTCTGGGTAGCAAACATGAAGTGTCTCATAAAGGCACCTTAGACTGGATGCGTAGTAGGTATCTGCTAGGGAAGCTACTTCAGTTTTGTACTCATTCATAACAGTGCTTCTCCTTGGAGGAATGAAGGAAGAACACGGACGGACTAGGGGCACAGTAGGTACTGTGAATAAAGGGCAGGCTATGAACCTTACGCCTGCCAACCACATATTGGATGTTCACCACCAGTGTTGATCCGCACATAGGTTCTGCGTCTAAAACGCTTCCAACACTGAGAGGGAAGTGTGCTTTAGGAGGGATTCACTGCAGTGTTACGTCTGTTAAAGAAGGATGCTTTTGGGACTGACTCTGTGGTAACCGCATTAGGCGCACATAGCTTTCCAGTCTCAGACGTCTAACCGTTAGACTATAGGAAGTTCTGTTTAAGGGAAACTCCTTCATGCGGAATGTCACTTCTCACAGTGTCTTTGCAGTGGAGAAAAGAAGATAGAACAAGGACGGACAGAGAGAACGATGCAAACCGTGATTGAAGTACAGGGTAAGCCTCGTAGGCCTCTATTATGCATACTGGTAGTTCAACACCGGAGATGTTCCACAGTGTCTACCTCTTCTCAAAACACTTCCAGTATATGAGGGAACTCTGCTACATTAAGTTCTCACGACAGAGATGCGTCTGTGCTCAGTTGGAAAGTGTAGGACGTGTCTGGGTAGCAACCAGTAAGTGTCTGATACAAGCCGCTAAGAGGGGATGCGGAGGAAGGTATCTGCTCAGGGAAGCTACTTCAGGTGCGTACTCATTCATAACAGTGTCTCTCCTTTGAGGATGAAGATAGAACAGGGAACGACTACGGGCACATTAGGTACTGTGAGTAAAGGGCATGCTAAGGCGCTTAAGCCTGCCAAACACATATTGGATGTTCACCACCAGTGCAGATCCGCACTTAGTTTCTGCGTCGAAAACGCTTCCTACACTGAGAGGGAAGTGTGCTTTAGGAGGGATTCACTGCAGTGTTACGTCTGTTAAAGAAGGAAGCTTTTGGGACTGACTCTGTGGTAACCCCAATAGGCGCACATAGCTTTCCAGTCTCAGCCGTCTATCCGTTGGACTATAGCAAGTTCTGTTTAAGGGAAACTCCTTCATGCGGAATGTCACTTCTCACAGTGTCTTTCCAGTGGAGGAAAGAAGATAGAACAACGACGGACAGAGAGAACGTTGCAACCCGTGAGTGAAGTACAGGGTAAGGCACCTAAGCCTCTATGATGCATACTGGATGTTCAACACCTGGGATTTTCCACAATGTCTACCACTTCTCAAAACACTTCCAATATAGGAGGGAACTGTGCTACCGTAAGTTCTAATGACAGGGATGCATCTGTGCAAGGTTGAAAACTCGAGGATGTGTCTGGGTAGCAAACATGAAGTGTCTCATAAAGGCACCTTAGACTGGATGCGTAGGAGGTATCTGCTCAGGGAAGCTACTTCAGTTTTGTACTCATTCATAACAGTGCTTCTCCTTGGAGGAATGAAGGAAGAACACGGACGGACTAGGGGCACAGTAGGTACTGTGAATAAAGGGCAGGCTATGAACCTTACGCCTGCCAACCACATATTGGATGTTCACCACCAGTGTTGATCCGCACATAGGTTCTGCGTCTAAAACGCTTCCAACACTGAGAGGGAAGTGTGCTTTAGGAGGGATTCACTGCAGTGTTACGTCTGTTAAAGAAGGATGCTTTTGGGACTGACTCTGTGGTAACCGCATTAGGCGCACATAGCTTTCCAGTCTCAGACGTCTAACCGTTAGACTATAGGAAGTTCTGTTTAAGGGAAACTCCTTCATGCGGAATGTCACTTCTCACAGTGTCTTTGGAGTGGAGAAAAGAAGATAGAACAAGGACGGACAGAGAGAACGATGCAAACCGTGATTGAAGTACAGGGTAAGCCTCGTAGGCCTCTATTATGCATACTGGTAGTTCAACACCGGAGATGTTCCACAGTGTCTACCTCTTCTCAAAACACTTCCAGTATATGAGGGAACTCTGCTACATTAAGTTCTCACGACAGAGAAGCGTCTGTGCTCAGTTGGAAAGTGTAGGACGTGTCTGGGTAGCAACCAGTAAGTGTCTGATACAAGCCGCTAAGAGGGGATGCGGAGGAAGGTATCTGCTCAGGGAAGCTACTTCAGGTGCGTACTCATTCATAAGAGTGTCTCTCCTTTGAGGATGAAGATAGAACAGGGAACGACTACGGGCACATTAGGTACTGTGAGTAAAGGGCATGCTAAGGCGCTTAAGCCTGCCAAACACATATTGGATGTTCACCACCAGTGCAGATCCGCACTTAGTTTCTGTGTCGAAAACGCTTCCTACACTGAGAGGGAAGTGTGTTTTAGGAGGGATTCACTGCAGTGTTACGTCTGTTAAAGAAGGAAGCTTTTGGGACTGACTCTGTGGTAACCCCAATAGGCGCACATAGCTTTCCAGTCTCAGCCGACTATCCGTTGGACTATAGCAAGTTCTGTTTAAGGGAAACTCCTTCATGCGGAATGTCACTTCTCACAGTGTCTTTCCAGTGGAGGAAAGAAGATAGAACAACGACGGACAGAGAGAACGTTGCAACCCGTGAGTGAAGTACAGGGTAAGGCACCTAAGCCTCTATGATGCATACTGGATGTTCAACACCTGGGATTTTCCACAATGTCTACCACTTCTCAAAACACTTCCAATATAGGAGGGAACTGTGCTACCGTAAGTTCTAATGACAGGGATGCATCTGTGCAAGGTTGAAAACTCGAGGATGTGTCTGGGTAGCAAACATGAAGTGTCTCATAAAGGCACCTTAGACTGGATGCGTAGTATGTATCTGCTAGGGAAGCTACTTCAGTTTTGTACTCATTCATAACAGTGCTTCTCCTTGGAGGAATGAAGGAAGAACACGGACGGACTAGGGGCACAGTAGGTACTGTGAATAAAGGGCAGGCTATGAACCTTACGCCTGCCAACCACATATTGGATGTTCACCACCAGTGTTGATCCGCACATAGGTTCTGCGTCTAAAACGCTTCCAACACTGAGAGGGAAGTGTGCTTTAGGAGGGATTCACTGCAGTGTTACGTCTGTTAAAGAAGGATGCTTTTGGGACTGACTCTGTGGTAACCGCATTAGGCGCACATAGCTTTCCAGTCTCAGACGTCTAACCGTTAGACTATAGGAAGTTCTGTTTAAGGGAAACTCCTTCATGCGGAATGTCACTTCTCACAGTGTCTTTGCAGTGGAGAAAAGAAGATAGAACAAGGACGGACAGAGAGAACGATGCAAACCGTGATTGAAGTACAGGGTAAGCCTCGTAGGCCTCTATTATGCATACTGGTAGTTCAACACCGGAGATGTCCACAGTGTCTACCTCTTCTCAAAACACTTCCAGTATATGAGGGAACTCTGCTACATTAAGTTCTCACGACAGAGATGCGTCTGTGCTCAGTTGGAAAGTGTAGGACGTGTCTGGGTAGCAACCAGTAAGTGTCTGATACAAGCCGCTAAGAGGGGATGCGGAGGAAGGTATCTGCTCAGGGAAGCTACTTCAGGTGCGTACTCATTCATAAGAGTGTCTCTCCTTTGAGGATGAAGATAGAACAGGGAACGACTACGGGCACATTAGGTACTGTGAGTAAAGGGCATGCTAAGGCGCTTAAGCCTGCCAAACACATATTGGATGTTCACCACCAGTGCAGATCCGCACTTAGTTTCTGCGTCGAAAACGCTTCCTACACTGAGAGGGAAGTGTGCTTTAGGAGGGATTCACTGCAGTGTTACGTCTGTTAAAGAAGGAAGCTTTTGGGACTGACTCTGTGGTAACCCCAATAGGCGCACATAGCTTTCCAGTCTCAGCCGTCTATCCGTTGGACTATAGCAAGTTCTGTTTAAGGGAAACTCCTTCATGCGGAATGTCACTTCTCACAGTGTCTTTCCAGTGGAGGAAAGAAGATAGAACAACGACGGACAGAGAGAACGTTGCAACCCGTGAGTGAAGTACAGGGTAAGGCACCTAAGCCTCTATGATGCATACTGGATGTTCAACACCTGGGATTTTCCACAATGTCTACCACTTCTCAAAACACTTCCAATATAGGAGGGAACTGTGCTACAGTAAGTTCTAATGACAGGGATGCATCTGTGCAAGGTTGAAAACTCGAGGATGTGTCTGGGTAGCAAACGTGAAGTGTCTCATAAAGGCACCTTAGACTGGATGCGTAGGAGGTATCTGCTCAGGGAAGCTACTTCAGTTTTGTACTCATTCATAACAGTGCTTCTCCTTGGAGGAATGAAGGAAGAACACGGACGGACTAGGGGCACAGTAGGTACTGTGAATAACGGGCAGGCTATGAACCTTACGCCTGCCAACCACATATTGGATGTTCACCACCAGTGTTGATCCGCACATAGGTTCTGCGTCTAAAACGCTTCCAACACTGAGAGGGAAGTGTGCTTTAGGAGGGATTCACTGCAGTGTTACGTCTGTTAAAGAAGAATGCTTTTGGGACTGACTCTGGTAACCGCATTAGGCGCACATAGCTTTCCAGTCTCAGACGTCTAACCGTTAGACTATAGGAAGTTCTGTTTAAGGGAAACTCCTTCATGCGGAATGTCACTTCTCACAGTGTCTTTGCAGTGGAGAAAAGAAGATAGAACAAGGACGGACAGAGAGAACGATGCAAACCGTGATTGAAGTACAGGGTAAGCCTCGTAGGCCTCTATTATGCATACTGGTAGTTCAACACCGGAGATGTTCCACAGTGTCTACCTCTTCTCAAAACACTTCCAGTATATGAGGGAACTCTGCTACATTAAGTTCTCACGACAGAGATGCGTCGGTGCTCAGTTGGAAAGTGTAGGACGTGTCTGGGTAGCAACCAGTAAGTGTCTGATACAAGCCGCTAAGAGGGGATGCGGAGGAAGGTATCTGCTCAGGGAAGCTACTTCAGGTGCGTACTCATTCATAACAGTGTCTCTCCTTTGAGGATGAAGATAGAACAGGGAACGACTACGGGCACATTAGGTACTGTGAGTAAAGGGCATGCTAAGGCGCTTAAGCCTGCCAAACACATATTGGATGTTCACCACCAGTGCAGATCCGCACTTAGTTTCTGCGTCGAAAACGCTTCCTACACTGAGAGGGAAGTGTGCTTTAGGGAGGGATTCACTGCAGTGTTACGTCTGTTAAAGAAGGAAGCTTTTGGGACTGACTCTGTGGTAACCCCAATAGGCGCACATAGCTTTCCAGTCTCAGCCGTCTATCCGTTTGACTATAGCAAGTTCTGTTTAAGGGAAACTCCTTCATGCGGAAAGTCACTTCTCACAGTGTCATTGCAGTGGAGGAAAGAAGATAGAACAACGACGGACAGAGAGAACGTTGCAACCCGTGAGTGAAGTACAGCGTAAGGCACCTAAGCCTCTATGATGCATACTGGATGTTCAACACCTGGGATTTTCCACATTGTCTACCACTTCTCAAAACACTTCCAATATAGGAGGGAACTGTGCTACCGTAAGTTCTAATGACAGGGATGCATCTGTGCAAGGTTGAAAACTCGAGGATGTGTCTGGGTAGCAAACATGAAGTGTCTCATAAAGGCACCTTAGACTGGATGCGTAGTAGGTATCTGCTAGGGAAGCTACTTCAGTTTTGTACTCATTCATAACAGTGCTTCTCCTTGGAGGAATGAAGGAAGAACACGGACGGACTAGGGGCACAGTAGGTACTGTGAATAAAGGGCAGGCTATGAACCTTACGCCTGCCAACCACATATTGGATGTTCACCACCAGTGTTGATCCGCACATAGGTTCTGCGTCTAAAACGCTTCCAACACTGAGAGGGAAGTGTGCTTTAGGAGGGATTCACTGCAGTGTTACGTCTGTTAAAGAAGGATGCTTTTGGGACTGACTCTGTGGTAACCGCATTAGGCGCACATAGCTTTCCAGTCTCAGACGTCTAACCGTTAGACTATAGGAAGTTCTGTTTAAGGGAAACTCCTTCATGCGGAATGTCACTTCTCACAGTGTCTTTGCAGTGGAGAAAAGAAGATAGAACAAGGACGGACAGAGAGAACGATGCAAACCGTGATTGAAGTACAGGGTAAGCCTCGTAGGCCTCTATTATGCATACTGGTAGTTCAACACCGGAGATGTTCCACAGTGTCTACCTCTTCTCAAAACACTTCCAGTATATGAGGGAACTCTGCTACATTAAGTTCTCACGACAGAGATGCGTCTGTGCTCAGTTGGAAAGTGTAGGACGTGTCTGGGTAGCAACCAGTAAGTGTCTGATACAAGCCGCTAAGAGGGGATGCGGAGGAAGGTATCTGCTCAGGGAAGCTACTTCAGGTGCGTACTCATTCATAACAGTGTCTCTCCTTTGAGGATGAAGATAGAACAGGGAACGACTACGGGCACATTAGGTACTGTGAGTAAAGGGCATGCTAAGGCGCTTAAGCCTGCCAAACACATATTGGATGTTCACCACCAGTGCAGATCCGCACTTAGTTTCTGCGTCGAAAACGCTTCCTACACTGAGAGGGAAGTGTGCTTTAGGAGGGATTCACTGCAGTGTTACGTCTGTTAAAGAAGGAAGCTTTTGGGACTGACTCTGTGGTAACCCCAATAGGCGCACATAGCTTTCCAGTCTCAGCCGTCTATCCGTTGGACTATAGCAAGTTCTGTTTAAGGGAAACTCCTTCATGCGGAATGTCACTTCTCACAGTGTCTTTCCAGTGGAGGAAAGAAGATAGAACAACGACGGACAGAGAGAACGTTGCAACCCGTGAGTGAAGTACAGGGTAAGGCACCTAAGCCTCTATGATGCATACTGGATGTTCAACACCTGGGATTTTCCACAATGTCTACCACTTCTCAAAACACTTCCAATATAGGAGGGAACTGTGCTACC
The DNA here is from genome assembly GCF_020171115.1 of Neogale vison. Classification (NCBI taxonomy): domain Eukaryota; kingdom Metazoa; phylum Chordata; class Mammalia; order Carnivora; family Mustelidae; genus Neogale; species Neogale vison. Next base: position 2,992,326 of record NW_025334856.1, read on the forward strand.
GTAAGTTCTAATGACAGGGATGCATCTGTGCAAGGTTGAAAACTCGAGGATGTGTCTGGGTAGCATACATGAAGTGTCTCATAAAGGCACCTTAGACTGGATGCGTAGTAGGTATCTGCTAGGGAAGCTACTTCAGTTTTGTACTCATTCATAACAGTGCTTCTCCTTGGAGGAATGAAGGAAGAACACGGACGGACTAGGGGCACAGTAGGTACTGTGAATAAAGGGCAGGCTATGAACCTTACGCCTGCCAACCACATATTGGATGTTCACCACCAGTGTTGATCCGCACATAGGTTCTGCGTCTAAAACGCTTCCAACACTGAGAGGGAAGTGTGCTTTAGGAGGGATTCACTGCAGTGTTACGTCTGTTAAAGAAGGATGCTTTTGGGACTGACTCTGTGGTAACCGCATTAGGCGCACATAGCTTTCCAGTCTCAGACGTCTAACCGTTAGACTATAGGAAGTTCTGTTTAAGGGAAACTCCTTCATGCGGAATGTCACTTCTCACAGTGTCTTTGGAGTGGAGAAAAGAAGATAGAACAAGGACGGACAGAGAGAACGATGCAAACCGTGATTGAAGTACAGGGTAAGCCTCGTAGGCCTCTATTATGCATACTGGTAGTTCAACACCGGAGATGTCCACAGTGTCTACCTCTTCTCAAAACACTTCCAGTATATGAGGGAACTCTGCTACATTAAGTTCTCACGACAGAGATGCGTCTGTGCTCAGTTGGAAAGTGTAGGACGTGTCTGGGTAGCAACCAGTAAGTGTCTGATACAAGCCGCTAAGAGGGGATGCGGAGGAAGGTATCTGCTCAGGGAAGCTACTTCAGGTGCGTACTCATTCATAACAGTGTCTCTCCTTTGAGGATGAAGATAGAACAGGGAACGACTACGGGCACATTAGGTACTGTGAGTAAAGGGCATGCTAAGGCGCTTAAGCCTGCCAAACACATATTGGATGTTCACCACCAGTGCAGATCCGCACTTAGTTTCTGCGTCGAAAACGCTTCCTACACTGAGAGGGAAGTGTGCTTTAGGAGGGATTCACTGCAGTGTTACGTCTGTTAAAGAAGGAAGCTTTTGGGACTGACTCTGTGGTAACCCCAATAGGCGCACATAGCTTTCCAGTCTCAGCCGTCTATCCGTTGGACTATAGCAAGTTCTGTTTAAGGGAAACTCCTTCATGCGGAATGTCACTTCTCACAGTGTCTTTCCAGCGGAGGAAAGAAGATAGAACAACGACGGACAGAGAGAACGTTGCAACCCGTGAGTGAAGTACAGGGTAAGGCACCTAAGCCTCTATGATGCATACTGGATGTTCAACACCTGGGATTTTCCACAATGTCTACCACTTCTCAAAACACTTCCAATATAGGAGGGAACGGTGCTACAGTAAGTTCTAATGACAGGGATGCATCTGTGCAAGGTTGAAAACTCGAGGATGTGTCTGGGTAGCAAACGTGAAGTGTTTCATAAAGGCACCTTAGACTGGATGCGTAGGAGGTATCTGCTCAGGGAAGCTACTTCAGTTTTGTACTCATTCATAACAGTGCTTCTCCTTGGAGGAATGAAGGAAGAACACGGACGGACTAGGGGCACAGTAGGTACTGTGAATAACGGGCAGGCTATGAACCTTACGCCTGCCAACCACATATTGGATGTTCACCACCAGTGTTGATCCGCACATAGGTTCTGCGTCTAAAACGCTTCCAACACTGAGAGGGAAGTGTGCTTTAGGAGGGATTCACTGCAGTGTTACGTCTGTTAAAGAAGAATGCTTTTGGGACTGACTCTGGTAACCGCATTAGGCGCACATAGCTTTCCAGTCTCAGACGTCTAACCGTTAGACTATAGGAAGTTCTGTTTAAGGGAAACTCCTTCATGCGGAATGTCACTTCTCACAGTGTCTTTGCAGTGGAGAAAAGAAGATAGAACAAGGACGGACAGAGAGAACGATGCAAACCGTGATTGAAGTACAGGGTAAGCCTCGTAGGCCTCTATTATGCATACTGGTAGTTCAACACCGGAGATGTTCCACAGTGTCTACCTCTTCTCAAAACACTTCCAGTATATGAGGGAACTCTGCTACATTAAGTTCTCACGACAGAGATGCGTCGGTGCTCAGTTGGAAAGTGTAGGACGTGTCTGGGTAGCAACCAGTAAGTGTCTGATACAAGCCGCTAAGAGGGGATGCGGAGGAAGGTATCTGCTCAGGGAAGCTACTTCAGGTGCGTACTCATTCATAACAGTGTCTCTCCTTTGAGGATGAAGATAGAACAGGGAACGACTACGGGCACATTAGGTACTGTGAGTAAAGGGCATGCTAAGGCGCTTAAGCCTGCCAAACACATATTGGATGTTCACCACCAGTGCAGATCCGCACTTAGTTTCTGCGTCGAAAACGCTTCCTACACTGAGAGGGAAGTGTGCTTTAGGGAGGGATTCACTGCAGTGTTACGTCTGTTAAAGAAGGAAGCTTTTGGGACTGACTCTGTGGTAACCCCAATAGGCGCACATAGCTTTCCAGTCTCAGCCGTCTATCCGTTTGACTATAGCAAGTTCTGTTTAAGGGAAACTCCTTCATGCGGAAAGTCACTTCTCACAGTGTCATTGCAGTGGAGGAAAGAAGATAGAACAACGACGGACAGAGAGAACGTTGCAACCCGTGAGTGAAGTACAGCGTAAGGCACCTAAGCCTCTATGATGCATACTGGATGTTCAACACCTGGGATTTTCCACATTGTCTACCACTTCTCAAAACACTTCCAATATAGGAGGGAACTGTGCTACCGTAAGTTCTAATGACAGGGATGCATCTGTGCAAGGTTGAAAACTCGAGGATGTGTCTGGGTAGCAAACATGAAGTGTCTCATAAAGGCACCTTAGACTGGATGCGTAGTAGGTATCTGCTAGGGAAGCTACTTCAGTTTTGTACTCATTCATAACAGTGCTTCTCCTTGGAGGAATGAAGGAAGAACACGGACGGACTAGGGGCACAGTAGGTACTGTGAATAAAGGGCAGGCTATGAACCTTACGCCTGCCAACCACATATTGGATGTTCACCACCAGTGTTGATCCGCACATAGGTTCTGCGTCTAAAACGCTTCCAACACTGAGAGGGAAGTGTGCTTTAGGAGGGATTCACTGCAGTGTTACGTCTGTTAAAGAAGGATGCTTTTGGGACTGACTCTGTGGTAACCGCATTAGGCGCACATAGCTTTCCAGTCTCAGACGTCTAACCGTTAGACTATAGGAAGTTCTGTTTAAGGGAAACTCCTTCATGCGGAATGTCACTTCTCACAGTGTCTTTGCAGTGGAGAAAAGAAGATAGAACAAGGACGGACAGAGAGAACGATGCAAACCGTGATTGAAGTACAGGGTAAGCCTCGTAGGCCTCTATTATGCATACTGGTAGTTCAACACCGGAGATGTTCCACAGTGTCTACCTCTTCTCAAAACACTTCCAGTATATGAGGGAACTCTGCTACATTAAGTTCTCACGACAGAGATGCGTCTGTGCTCAGTTGGAAAGTGTAGGACGTGTCTGGGTAGCAACCAGTAAGTGTCTGATACAAGCCGCTAAGAGGGGATGCGGAGGAAGGTATCTGCTCAGGGAAGCTACTTCAGGTGCGTACTCATTCATAACAGTGTCTCTCCTTTGAGGATGAAGATAGAACAGGGAACGACTACGGGCACATTAGGTACTGTGAGTAAAGGGCATGCTAAGGCGCTTAAGCCTGCCAAACACATATTGGATGTTCACCACCAGTGCAGATCCGCACTTAGTTTCTGCGTCGAAAACGCTTCCTACACTGAGAGGGAAGTGTGCTTTAGGAGGGATTCACTGCAGTGTTACGTCTGTTAAAGAAGGAAGCTTTTGGGACTGACTCTGTGGTAACCCCAATAGGCGCACATAGCTTTCCAGTCTCAGCCGTCTATCCGTTGGACTATAGCAAGTTCTGTTTAAGGGAAACTCCTTCATGCGGAATGTCACTTCTCACAGTGTCTTTCCAGTGGAGGAAAGAAGATAGAACAACGACGGACAGAGAGAACGTTGCAACCCGTGAGTGAAGTACAGGGTAAGGCACCTAAGCCTCTATGATGCATACTGGATGTTCAACACCTGGGATTTTCCACAATGTCTACCACTTCTCAAAACACTTCCAATATAGGAGGGAACTGTGCTACCGTAAGTTCTAATGACAGGGATGCATCTGTGCAAGGTTGAAAACTCGAGGATGTGTCTGGGTAGCATACATGAAGTGTCTCATAAAGGCACCTTAGACTGGATGCGTAGTAGGTATCTGCTAGGGAAGCTACTTCAGTTTTGTACTCATTCATAACAGTGCTTCTCCTTGGAGGAATGAAGGAAGAACACGGACGGACTAGGGGCACAGTAGGTACTGTGAATAAAGGGCAGGCTATGAACCTTACGCCTGCCAACCACATATTGGATGTTCACCACCAGTGTTGATCCGCACATAGGTTCTGCGTCTAAAACGCTTCCAACACTGAGAGGGAAGTGTGCTTTAGGAGGGATTCACTGCAGTGTTACGTCTGTTAAAGAAGGATGCTTTTGGGACTGACTCTGTGGTAACCGCATTAGGCGCACATAGCTTTCCAGTCTCAGACGTCTAACCGTTAGACTATAGGAAGTTCTGTTTAAGGGAAACTCCTTCATGCGGAATGTCACTTCTCACAGTGTCTTTGGAGTGGAGAAAAGAAGATAGAACAAGGACGGACAGAGAGAACGATGCAAACCGTGATTGAAGTACAGGGTAAGCCTCGTAGGCCTCTATTATGCATACTGGTAGTTCAACACCGGAGATGTCCACAGTGTCTACCTCTTCTCAAAACACTTCCAGTATATGAGGGAACTCTGCTACATTAAGTTCTCACGACAGAGATGCGTCTGTGCTCAGTTGGAAAGTGTAGGACGTGTCTGGGTAGCAACCAGTAAGTGTCTGATACAAGCCGCTAAGAGGGGATGCGGAGGAAGGTATCTGCTCAGGGAAGCTACTTCAGGTGCGTACTCATTCATAACAGTGTCTCTCCTTTGAGGATGAAGATAGAACAGGGAACGACTACGGGCACATTAGGTACTGTGAGTAAAGGGCATGCTAAGGCGCTTAAGCCTGCCAAACACATATTGGATGTTCACCACCAGTGCAGATCCGCACTTAGTTTCTGCGTCGAAAACGCTTCCTACACTGAGAGGGAAGTGTGCTTTAGGAGGGATTCACTGCAGTGTTACGTCTGTTAAAGAAGGAAGCTTTTGGGACTGACTCTGTGGTAACCCCAATAGGCGCACATAGCTTTCCAGTCTCAGCCGTCTATCCGTTGGACTATAGCAAGTTCTGTTTAAGGGAAACTCCTTCATGCGGAATGTCACTTCTCACAGTGTCTTTCCAGCGGAGGAAAGAAGATAGAACAACGACGGACAGAGAGAACGTTGCAACCCGTGAGTGAAGTACAGGGTAAGGCACCTAAGCCTCTATGATGCATACTGGATGTTCAACACCTGGGATTTTCCACAATGTCTACCACTTCTCAAAACACTTCCAATATAGGAGGGAACTGTGCTACAGTAAGTTCTAATGACAGGGATGCATCTGTGCAAGGTTGAAAACTCGAGGATGTGTCTGGGTAGCAAACGTGAAGTGTTTCATAAAGGCACCTTAGACTGGATGCGTAGGAGGTATCTGCTCAGGGAAGCTACTTCAGTTTTGTACTCATTCATAACAGTGCTTCTCCTTGGAGGAATGAAGGAAGAACACGGACGGACTAGGGGCACAGTAGGTACTGTGAATAACGGGCAGGCTATGAACCTTACGCCTGCCAACCACATATTGGATGTTCACCACCAGTGTTGATCCGCACATAGGTTCTGCGTCTAAAACGCTTCCAACACTGAGAGGGAAGTGTGCTTTAGGAGGGATTCACTGCAGTGTTACGTCTGTTAAAGAAGAATGCTTTTGGGACTGACTCTGGTAACCGCATTAGGCGCACATAGCTTTCCAGTCTCAGACGTCTAACCGTTAGACTATAGGAAGTTCTGTTTAAGGGAAACTCCTTCATGCGGAATGTCACTTCTCACAGTGTCTATGCTGTGGAGAAAAGAAGATAGAACAAGGACGGACAGAGAGAACGATGCAAACCGTGATTGAAGTACAGGGTAAGCCTCGTAGGCCTCTATTATGCATACTGGTAGTTCAACACTGGAGATGTTCCACAGTGTCTACCTCTTCTCAAAACACTTCCAGTATATGAGGGAACTCTGCTACATTAAGTTCTCACGACAGAGAAGCGTCTGTGCTCAGTTGGAAAGTGTAGGACGTGTCTGGGTAGCAACCAGTAAGTGTCTGATACAAGCCGCTAAGAGGGGATGCGGAGGAAGGTATCTGCTCAGGGAAGCTACTTCAGGTGCGTACTCATTCATAACAGTGTCTCTCCTTTGAGGATGAAGATAGAACAGGGAACGACTACGGGCACATTAGGTACTGTGAGTAAAGGGCATGCTAAGGCGCTTAAGCCTGCCAAACACATATTGGATGTTCACCACCAGTGCAGATCCGCACTTAGTTTCTGTGTCGAAAACGCTTCCTACACTGAGAGGGAAGTGTGTTTTAGGAGGGATTCACTGCAGTGTTACGTCTGTTAAAGAAGGAAGCTTTTGGGACTGACTCTGTGGTAACCCCAATAGGCGCACATAGCTTTCGAGTCTCAGCCGACTATCCGTTGGACTATAGCAAGTTCTGTTTAAGGGAAACTCCTTCATGCGGAATGTCACTTCTCACAGTGTCTTTCCAGTGGAGGAAAGAAGATAGAACAACGACGGACAGAGAGAACGTTGCAACCCGTGAGTGAAGTACAGGGTAAGGCACCTAAGCCTCTATGATGCATACTGGATGTTCAACACCTGGGATTTTCCACAATGTCTACCACTTCTCAAAACACTTCCAATATAGGAGGGAACTGTGCTACCGTAAGTTCTAATGACAGGGATGCATCTGTGCAAGGTTGAAAACTCGAGGATGTGTCTGGGTAGCAAACATGAAGTGTCTCATAAAGGCACCTTAGACTGGATGCGTAGTAGGTATCTGCTAGGGAAGCTACTTCAGTTTTGTACTCATTCATAACAGTGCTTCTCCTTGGAGGAATGAAGGAAGAACACGGACGGACTAGGGGCACAGTAGGTACTGTGAATAAAGGGCAGGCTATGAACCTTACGCCTGCCAACCACATATTGGATGTTCACCACCAGTGTTGATCCGCACATAGGTTCTGCGTCTAAAACGCTTCCAACACTGAGAGGGAAGTGTGCTTTAGGAGGGATTCACTGCAGTGTTACGTCTGTTAAAGAAGGATGCTTTTGGGACTGACTCTGTGGTAACCGCATTAGGCGCACATAGATTTCCAGTCTCAGACGTCTAACCGTTAGACTATAGGAAGTTCTGTTTAAGGGAAACTCCTTCATGCGGAATGTCACTTCTCACAGTGTCTTTGCAGTGGAGAAAAGAAGATAGAACAAGGACGGACAGAGAGAACGATGCAAACCGTGATTGAAGTACAGGGTAAGCCTCGTAGGCCTCTATTATGCATACTGGTAGTTCAACACCGGAGATGTCCACAGTGTCTACCTCTTCTCAAAACACTTCCAGTATATGA